>NC_140411.1:14791543-15431265 GCF_965140295.1 Lepidochelys olivacea
TCCGACTCAGCCCCTGGAGGGCATGTGCATACATACATGCTACAAGGCAATGCCGCACTCCTGCTTCTTTAATCACATCGCACCAACAGGGCATGGGGGGGCTTCCTTAGTAAGTGTGAACAAAGAGCACTAGCCCCCCAAAAGGCTCCTCTTCAAATTGAGAATGTGCAGATGTAGGGATGAAAGATACTTCAGCAGCCTGAACAAAGGTAGAGGGAGTTCTCTGGGCTGGATACCAGGGGCCTGATTCTTGACTTATTTATATCCTAGGTTGCTCTAACACATTGGCGAGCATGGATTAGGTATCCCCTTCTGTGTCCAATCCACAGAGGCTGAATCTGTTACAGCCTCACCTAGATCCTTAGCTCAGGGTGTAGAGACTCACGTTGTTAGCTCCAGAGGTCCTTGGTATTGGCCAAGATTGCAGGTGTCACACAGGTACTTACACCTGTGCGAAGCAAGCGTAGACTGCTCCCATTTTGACCTGACAGGATTTGGCACCCACTCCACGCAGGCCGTGGGTGTCAGACTCAGGTCCTCTAGTCTGCATTGAAGAGGAGGGCAGCTGCAATCTGCTCCCATTTCATGCCAGTGCAGTGCAACCTTCTGGTTCTTGGTAAGATGCTAAATGCGGGTCTCAGTTGGGCTCAGCTTGGGAGCTCCTGAGTTAAAGTAAATGAGTCCATCTGCTGCAAACCTATGCAGCCACACTTACCCTTTCAGAGCAGCTGGAGCAGGCTTGTGTTTAGAATGAGCTCCAGAGACATGTCCATTCCAAGCGGCCTGGGGTCTACTTGGTAAATGGCTGAATAAACTGACAAAATGCATTTCCTGAATGGCCCAGAAGCTTAGTAGGTTTCATGGACATGGATTAGACTTTCATGTGAATAAGAATAACACCTATAGTTACACCAGATGCAAAAATAAGGGACTATCAAGCCTTTTGATTCAGGGCATAAACTGGTCACCGGTTGGGGTCAGGAAAATCCCTCCCACCTTGCCATTTACAGTTAGAGAGAGAGAGAGAGAGAGAGAGAGAGTGTATGTGTCAGACAAGATATCAGACTTATAGGTGGATCTATTCCAGTGTGGCCACTCTTACATCCTGCAGCCTGGAAGGGTTTTTATGGCTTGTCATTAGATGCAAGCAATGAAGGAAAATCTCTCATTCTGTCCCTTCACGTAAGTTAGAGGCGAAAAAGACCAGTTAAATCACACTGTCCATCTTATAGCCTGGAGCAACACCTGAGCCCTCTGCCCTGAAGAGCTCACAGTCCAAGACTAAATGTAATGAGTGAATGTGTCGATCAGAAGGAACAAAGGGGAGGAAGGATGAGGGGAACTATGATAAGAACAAGTGTTTACAAAGGCCAGTTGTGTGCACAGCTAGATGGCTTGAATTCATACTGCTACCCACCTAGCTGTCTTTTATCAGTTAGCAATTAACCTTGGGCTTCATGACAGACAGACTGAGAGAAGAGATTAAAAGAAGAACAGGATAGTGAGGAGAATTCTTCCACGCAGCCCTTATGTATGGAACAAGCACAAAGATGTTTATGAGAGAGATGGACAAAGAGGTGATGGTGGCAGGCACAGCTGATGGACTGGTGGTGATGTAGGTTGACATAAGATAGAAAGACCAATAAGTAAGAAGAGGTGAAATTGTAAAGGACCTTCAAGGTAAGAACCAGAAAGCCTGTATTTGCTGGAGAAAGGGGGGCCTGGTACCCAGCCAAGGGGGGGATTAGAGGGTCAGAGGCAGGAGAACCAGGAATGGACAGTTGGGGGAGACAGGCCTTGCAGGAGAAGTGAGGCAGCGGCGTGATCAGCTGAAATGAGTATTGAAAAGAGCTACATATGCCTGGGAAGGGAGAATTCTCTTGTGACTGGTGTGAGAGCAGCTTCAGTAGGCAGGAGAAAGCAGAGGCTGGAGGACAAGGTGCTGGGAGCAGGCACCTAGAGGGACTTGGAGTGAAACGGGAGGAGGGGCTGGAGTGATAGGTAGGGGGAGGGTGGGGTCCAGTGGATAGGAGACTCAGCAGCAGGCAGGGGATGGAGCTAGAGGAGAGAGCAAGACATTGGTGAGAAGCGACAGGGAGGCAATGAGGAGAGGGCACATGCGCTGCATCCTTTGGGGAACTCTACAGGGACTGGATACCTGTCATTCCTCTGACTTGCCACATCATTGCTCCCAGGGCACGAAGCTATCTTGAAGAGAAGCTGGCATCTGTCACCTATTGTCTGACCTATTATCTTTGCCAGCTTGTTTAAAAGCTACTGCTTCCTTCAGAGATAGAGGGGCGGGAAAGCCTCCCTAATACTGAGGAACCAAAGCAAAGCTGAATACTGGGTGAGGAAGGCTGATGGACTGGGTAAGGCAGTGGCCTGGGACTTGAGAGTTCTTGAGAGTCCTGCCACAGACTTCTTCTGCTACCCACTGGTATAATTGGAGCAATACTCCCTTTGTCTTGCCTATTTAAGATCTTTGGTGTAAGGGTACGTCTACAGAACAGCTGGGAGGAGTAGTTCCCAGTCTGGGTAGACGTAGACGGGCTTGCTTTCCTTGAGCTAGCGCCATAAAAATAGCAGTGGGACCCTGGGTGCTGGCTTGGGCTAGCAGCCTGAGTATGTACCTAGGGCTTTGGATGGGATTGTACTTGGGCAGCTAGCCCTTGCTCAACCAGAGCTTGGAATTACACCTCCCAGTTGCTGTGTTGACATACCCTCTGTGTCTGGAAGCACCTAGCCCAATGGGACCCTGACCATGGGTCCGTAAGGGCCCTGGAGACATGGAACCAGTAGGTCTTCCAGCTGAACCTGAAAGGGGTTTTCCCCTTGGTCAAGCATGTAGGAGGGAGGCTGAGGCTGCCCCAGCAAGAGGCTGCTCTTTATATGGCTTGTGCCAGGCTGAAAATAAAGAGGGGGGTGTTCTTGTAAGCCTGCCAAGAGGCAGATTTGTCAGGAGTAGAGCAGGTGCCCTTGAATTAGTTTAAATATTGTGGGTTCAGAAGTTTGACTGTGCGGGGCTTTGGATTCTGCTGCGAGAGACTGAAAACAGGGTAGGGACGAAGTGGAGTGGAAAAGCTCAAGTCTGAAAGAATGGGCAGGGATGACCTGTGAGGGAAAATCCTAATGCACAAAGAAATGCACCATATAGCGCCCTTATTTGCACCATACTGAACAAATATACCATATCTGCCACTAGCTTTCTTGGGGTGGGGGTGTGTATTCAAGCTTAACATATAGCCCCTCTCGTCTTTAACTAGAGAAATGTGTTAATGGCTGGAAGTGGGAGAAGGAACTTGTAGTTTAAATGCCAGAAAAGGAATTCATACACTACAGCTAGTTTATAATCCTCCCCAAGCTACTCTCACCGCACCCTTTTTCACTCTCTTTGGTCAACACTACTTGGCGCTCCTGCAGCATTGCACCCTTACTCCGCACATCTCATGTTCACTCGGCATCATCTCACTCCTGAGAGGCAACTGGGTGGTGTTATCCCCACTTTACAGATGGGGAAACTGAGGTGCAGAGGGGTCTAGTGGCTTGTTACACAGAATCAGTGGCTGAGCTGAGGGTCCTACCTCCTGGACCCCTGCTATGACCACAAGAGACACACATTTACTGAGTGGCGGAGGTCACACTGTACTTTTAGGTTGGCAGTTCTTCAGAGCAGGGTTATGGTCTAGGCTTTGCTGTGCTAGGTCCTGTGTAAACACACCATAAGAGACAGTCCCTGCCCTGAAGAGTTTACAATCTGAACAGCCATGACAACAGAAGGTGTATCATCCCATTTTACAGCTGGAGATTAAGTAACTTGCCCAAGGTCACCTGAGTCTAGCGGAGACTGCAACTGAACTGTGATGTCCAGTGCCTTAACCACAAAACCACCCCTCCTATCTAGTCAGCTCTTTGTGGAATACTTTCTGTCTCCTGTATGAGTTTATGGATCCCTATAAATAACCACACTGGAGCGATCCCGCTGGCGGCTGAATGGCAAGGGATGGATATATGTGGAGATTCTCAGTGGTATAAAGCTCACTCCCTGGAGCGACGTTTTAAGGGGCTAGCAGCTGGAAGGAGCTATGCTTAAATAAAGGCAAAGGAATTTCTGCCCTGTGACCTCTTTGCTGAAGGTCCCATCCGCCCCAGGGCTTTACAGCACAACGTTGTACAAAAACACCAAGTGGGCTGTGAGCAATAGGGATAGAGTCCTCCCCCAGACTCAGGAGTTTCCCTTTAGAAAGGGACACGGCGGAGGTCGGTTGGGCCCTCTTTTCATTATGTGTTGGCAAAGGATTAACTACTGCAGGCAAAAGCTCTGCTGTGAATGTTACTGTCTCTGTAGCTGAGCTGCCTTATGCCAGATGGTGTTTACGCTGAGGGTGGGATTTTAATAATACTGTGACAAGGAGCCCTCAGAGCACTGACCCGGGCCTAGTGCCTAGCAGCAATGGGTGCGGTGAGCAATGCTGGCTAGGACCACTGGGCCCAGTGAGAATACACTTGCACCCATGCAAACCTGTCTGTGAGCCAGAGCCTCAGATCTCTGCTTGGTCACAATGGCCATTGATTTCAATAGATGTTCACCTGAGTAGAGACCAAGGCCTGCAGGATCGAGTCCTTATGCTCTGACTCCATGGCTCGACTGAAAGCCTTGTGAAGCAATGGAGATCTCATTTTGAGGGGGCTGAACGTCTAGCCATTTTTACAGGGGCCAGGCTAAGCCGTGGGATGGAGGGGTAAGGGGAACTGCCCCACGATGGAAGAAATTATGGACCTGATTCTCAGTTACTCCATTCCTGTGCTGGGGGGAGGGGGTTTAAGTCACCTTACCATATTCTGGGGCCATGAAGGAGCCCTGCCTGTCAGCCCCCTTCAGTGTAAATTAGAGCAGCTATAGGGCATCTCTCACTTCAGCTCTACTCCCCATGGGCACTGGACTATGGACAATACCCAGGTGCCTTGCATTCCAGACATACCCCAATCTTCTTATGCGAGAGGCTATGAGCCAGGGCGTTGTGAAGCCCTTACACCAGGTCTGAACCAGACAGGGAGGCCATCTGCATCAGAGTTATTCTTCGGGGGTCATTTACAACCCCTTTAAAGCCCCCGTATATGGTCAGATGTGACTTAGAGCCATGGTGTAACTGAGGGTATGTCTACACTGCAATTAGACACCCTGGGTTGGCCTGTGCCCGGTGATTTGGGCTCCTGGGGCTTGGGCTAAGGGGCTGTTTAATTATGTAGACATTCAGGCTCAGGCTGGAGCCCAGGCTCTAGGACCCTGGCTGCGGGAGAGGGGGCTGCAACCTGAGCCCAAATGTCTACACTGCAATTAAACAACCCCTTAGCCTGAGCCTGGTGAGTCTGAGTCAGCTGGCTCTGGCCAGCTGTGGGTATCTAATTGCAGTGTAGACATACTCTTGGACTCCAGTCCTGGGAGTCCCTGTGTGTATGCATGGGTGAGGGGCTTGATCCTGCTCTTATTGAGGTCAATGGCAAAACTCCCACTGACTTCAGTCGGAGCAAGATGAGGTCCCAAACATGGGAAGTTTTTAGTTCCCTGTATGGGAATAATCTACAGAGGACACAGTACAGAGCAACTAGTCTCCGTTAGAGACTAACAAGTTTATTTGAGCATAAGCTTTCGTGAGCTACAGCTCACTTTATCGGATCCGATTTATGCATCCGATAAAGTGAGGTGTAGCTCACGAAAGCTTATGCTCAAATAAATTTGTTAGTCTCTAAGGTGCCACGAGTCCTCCTTTTCTTTTTGCGGATATAGCCTCCTTTGTGATTTAGTGGATCGTGTCATTGGGTGATTTACTAAGCACCAAAACAAATTTATTTGTGAGTCTCTGGGTGCGCGTACTTTCTCCCCTATTAGCCAGATGATGCTTCTCGGAGGTGAATAGGGCAACCGAGGAATTAAAGCATGCAGTCCTAACCCGTGTATTATTCCCTGGCACAATTTATCAGCAGCCCAGTGTTCCTGAGGAGCAATATCTCAACAGCTGGGATTTCTTCTCTAGGAAGCATCAGCATGAGGGTTTATCAGGGAGATGATAAAGGCGAGTGCTACATTTTACATTAAAGAGGCATTTGTGATTCACATCAGCACTGGATTTCTGCTCTCTTGGCTTCTGTGTAATAAATGTAAGAGACACATGGACAGACTCATCCCTGGGCTTGTGCGGGGACAGAGGGGAGACGATTCACCACTCTACGGTTCATGGACCAGTGTAGTCCCCCAGCATCCCTCTTGGAATAGCCCCTCAGGGTCGCTGCAGGGGTGCAGAATCACCGCAGTGCAGGTCTGCCAGGGCACATCACCTCTTGCCTTGGTCCTCTTCTGGCCTGCCCCAATATGCCTCTGCTTCATCCCTGGTCTGCTCTCAAACACCCGCCGCTCCTGTGGGGGCGATGCAGTGCGGATAGAGCCAACGCAGCGTAGGGAATGGCCCCCGAGCTCGAGCTAGACCTGGGAGTGGGGAACGGGACCCAGCTGGTGCAAAAGAGCCATAAGGCAGCTGTGAATCTGGCCCCAGTGTCAGAGCTAGAAGGAACACACAGTACTGTGCTTAAACCGAACCCATCAGTTGCAGGTATTGGCATGGCATTAACTGCCTTAGTAATCAGTCTGCCAGTATTATCAAGGCTGTACCTCAGAAACAAAATGTTTTGGAAGCAAGAAACATTGGGCCAAAAGAATCTGCTTCCAGTTACCCTGGTGCATCTCTGCTGAAGTCAATGGCATTATACATGTGTAGCAGACAGTAGAATCTGCCTTGTAGCATTGGTTGTACCGGATACAATCATGGTTTCATTAAGTCTGCTTCGCAATCAGTATTCTAGCTTAGAGAAAAGCAAAAAAGTCTCTAGCTGGTCTGGTTATTAAGAGAACCTCAGACATGTGAGCTGAGTGTAACTGATTCAGCCTGGGCCAACAGAACTGCCCCATTCATCTCAGCAAGCTGTTAGCTCAGATGCGCAATGGCTATAGGTCAGCATTACTAACTAGGTCACTGCCCATCACAGCATGTCAGAAAGGGGAGGGAGGATCACAGTTCATTCAGGTGTACTTAGGAAACGCCACTTGTCACAGTGACTGGGCTAACTGCCCTTCTGACCACTGTTCCCTCTAAGCTGTGCACGTGTGCGTGTGCACACAGATCCTAAATCCCGTGCACATGGCGAAACACCGCACGCACAGCAATTTGCACAGAAGACATTTTTTGCATACCCGGCCTGTAAAAAATTTGCACAGAAGAAATTTTTTGCACACATGGCCTGTCAAAAATTAGAGGGAACCTTGCTTCTGACCCATCCTGGACTCTCTCAGCACACCGAGTCTAGCTCACAGGGCCCAAGCTGTCACCTGTCTCTCATGTGATTCTCCCACTCTCAGACTGGGCCCTGGATTGCAGTCCCCTGCGTATCAGCCATGATTTACTTCAGCAGCCCCTGCAATTTTCTCCCCTCTGGGCAATGACAGTGGTTTCAGTGTCCAAATGGCCTCCTTAAGGCAAAGTCCTTATTTAGAATAAAAGCATTTCAGAGAAAACATATCTTAAACAATCAAATAGAATAGACTAAACATATCTAGTGTTTCCCATAAGGAATCTCACTCACTGGCTTTGGGAAGGCCCAGTTTGTGTGTGTGTGTGTGTGAGACTCAGCCTGTCCCCCTCCTAGACAGCTTCTGACAAGTGACCCCCTCCCCTTTTCTCCCCGAAGAAGGACATTTTAACTCTTTAGGCTCCTAGTTTTAACAAAATAAGGCTTGCAAGCTGTTGGAGATCGGAGACAGGATTCTTGAAGCTAACAGTTTGCCCCACTGTCTTTCAAGCGTGTGTTCTCATCTGATCAGCCACTGTGCCACCTTCATCCACTACCCCACTGTACAGTAACTTCCCCTCACTGAGAAGGTCACATAGTGTTCACACCATTATTATATATCAGCTGCGCATCTGTCACTCCACCATTTGTTGTCTTTTCTTATTCAAGAAAAAGCCACACCCAAAGAGCCCAGAAAGGCACCTGAGCCCCACTGAGGGTGAGGTGAGCCCAGGACATCATTCAGCCTCCACTGCGTGGAAGCTAAGGCTGAGGAGCAAAACTCATGGGTGTATTCAAATTTCACTGCAGGGAGCCATTCCTCTGGAGCCCAGAGAGCCTGCCTGATCATATTTTGAACATCTGCACTCGCTCCGGTGAGTGGAACCTCACCTGGTTGGGGCTTATTTTGTGGGTGGCGCATGGAGGAGTACCACCACCGCCCCCAAACCAGAATTTGATGCCTGGTTTCGTGGTGAATGCAGAGGCGATGTGGGTTCTGCTTCTGGCTCTGCTCCAGGCTTCAAGTCTGACCACGTGAACTGTAATAGACTGGCAGAAACCCTCCCATAAAAAGCATGCATTGAACAATTCCAAATGACAAACATATTAACGTGGTGACGTGTTTGCAGACAAGTCCATGAATGGGGACAGAGGCTCAGTCTGACAGATAAATGACTCGCAATAAAAAATTTGGCCGGGTGCCACCACAGCATTGGGGCCTTGATGCATAGGCCGACCTGTCCCTTCTCATGCCCCTTTTAGTCAGGGAATGCCTGTATCAACCTGTGTCCTGTGGGTGTACAGTGTGCGTGTTGCGGAAGCAGGCCCCACCTCCTGCTCAAGACATGCCAGAATGTCACACAGATAGTTTCTCATCACATTCCTGGACGGGGGTTCCTGATCTTATTCGATGACAAAACAAACTGTTTATTCCTTATCCCAGGAGATGTCTCATGCACATGCACCTGTGTGTGTTCTGCAGACAAATGGGATAGTAACAGGCTTATTCTGTTATTGGTTGCCAGCCCTTGAGCCTCCTTTTACTAAGCTGTTATGTAACCACTCTGGGTATCTGACCTCCTAAACCACTGCTGCTGAAGCTTTATCCTGAACGAGCCAAACTAGCTTTCTAATTAAACAGGTGCCACGTAAGACTGTAATTACACATACATTAAGAGTTAATGTTAAGATTAATCAATTACATTGCATGCGCGGATCCATGCACCCTGGATAGCCCACAGATTGAAAGGCACTCATCCCACTCCTTGCCTGTATGCCACTGCCCCATTTTTAAGTCCTGGGGTCCTTGACTGGAAGTAGAAATACCCTTCCTCTGTGTCCCTACTGTTTCTGTGTCCTATAAACAGAAAGGCTTATGCTGTCACTGCTGCAGATTTAGACCTGTGTGACCATGAGATTTACTGAAGCAAAGCATCAGCTGATGTATCTCTATACACTCATTAAAGGAATTATTTTCCACTGACATTCAATCCATGTCAGTGCAGAAAAAAGGGGAACTGGTTTGTTTCGCACAACTAGTGAATGAGAACCACTCCAACCGGGTTCCCAGCAGACAAGGGACACTGTTTCTGTGGGGGAATCCAGTTTATCTGGTGCTCATGTGTGGGGGGAAGAGCAGATGGGCTGGAATCCCAAAGAGTTCTCTTTGTTTTCTTATGAATTTCTCCACCATGCCTGAAATGAAAACACTGTTGTTAAATGGTGGTGGGCGAAAGTAGGTCAGAGGATTAGTAAATGAAGAGGAGTTATATTATTAATCAAATAATAGTAACTTACATTAAAATAGCAATTCTTTTGTCCCAAAGGACACCCACACACTTGTCATAACACATAAGCAGGAATTCACTGACCACTGAAATGCAGCCACCTCTGTGTTGGGATGCAGCAGGTGACAGCACACAACGGTGCTGCACAAGTTTAGGACAGGAAGTGAAGACGATTCCCCCCCCAGATGAATCTATAAAGTGATATTGGTCTGCAGAATATAATGACCCAAATGGGACATTTAAAACCAAATTTTGTGCAGAAAGTGCTAGATTATCAGCCCTGGAGACTAAGGCTCATAGGGATGTTCTGGGCCCAGGTCACGTACATTTCCCCTACCTTAGACAGCCTTACTGGTTCATCTAGATTCTCTTCTGGAAAAGCCACCTCTAGAGGTGAGAGGGTTGTTGTTCAGTCTCCATAACTCCTTCAATCCCTGGTCTCTCTACTCAGACATCTAACACAGGAACTAATCAGTGAGTTTTGTAACAGACACCCACCCCCTGGGAACTGGACTTAGGCTGCCAAACTGGCATTATTAATGCTTGTTAAGACTAGCTGGAGATACCTCTAACTTCTTACACTGTGAAGGCTGCGTCACTTTAGCATCTCATAGACATTAACAAATTCCCCTCACAACACCTCTGTGAAGTATTATACTCCTCCTCTTGTACAGATGGAACTAATGCACACCGCGATTCAGTGACTAACCCAAGGGCACAGAAGGTATGTCTACACAGCAAAGAAAAACCCATGGCTGGCCCAGGCCAGCTGATTTGGGCTGCGGCGCTGTTTCACTGCAGTGTAGATTTCCAGGCTTGGGCTGGAGCCTGAGCTCTGGGACCCTCCCACTTTGCAGGGTTCTAGCACCCAGAAATCTACACAGCAATGAGACAGCACAAGCTCTGAGTCAGCTGGCACGGGTCAGCCTTTACTGTGTAGCCATACCCAGAGTGAGTCTGTGGCAAAGGCAGGAATCGAACCCAGATCTGGCTCTTAGGTTATTTCTATGGCACCCATTACCATAGTAGCTGAGCGCCTCATAAACACAAATGTATTTATTCTTACAACATTGCTGTGGGTCGGGAAGTGCTTTTTTCCCCATTGTACAGATGGGGAACTGAGGTGCAGAAAGACAAAGTGACTTGGCTGAGGTCACACAAGAGGTCTATGGCAAAGCAGGGACTCAAACTCAGGCTTCCCAAGGCCTAAGAGAAGCCCCTTACCACTAGACCATCCTTCCTCTCTGATTTCCTGGCCACTGCTTTAACCACAAGGCTACCTTCCCTGCAGCAGCAACAGCTTCTGCCTTTCAGAAATCTTTTCTCGGAAACACCCTCTGTGCACTCGGCCAAACTCATCCCTGATGTAACTAAACTTAGATCAACAGTTACCACTCAGATGAATTTGGCTTAGATCAGTTTGCCTCTGGATCTGCTCCAGGAAGTTTGCCTCTAAATCCTGTTGATCTGCTAGTTGTTGCCATCTCTCCGATTTAAATGTTTGTGTGTGAGCAGAGTGAGGGATTCATTCCTGGTGCTTTCTGAACCCAGGTATGACGGCACTGGTGCTCTGTAAGTTTCCCCGAATACACGGCTCCATCGGTGCACCTTGGTCCTGGCAGACAATACCACTGCCATTCCAGTACTGGACATCCTTGAAAGAGATGCTGTGGAAACTTCCACCAATGCAGCTTCACAGGGGCTAGCATCAGTGGCAGGAGCTCTAGTGTACACAGGGCACCTGGATTTTCCTGCTGTGATGTCTGGCCCAGCTCAGAGCTGGTCTTGCCATCAAAAACACTGGTAGTTGCCTGAGATCAGTCCCCACTCCCACTCCCTCAATTGCTACCATATTGACAGTGCAACAGAGTGAAACTTCCCCAAAGAGCCTAGTACAGACAACTGCCAGAGACTGCCACTTACTGCTGAATCGGGCTGCCTCATTATCTTTTGGGTGTATTCTCTCAGCTGGGTGTATTTTTAAACCTAAGAGGGACTTGAATCAAAATCTCAGACCTGACTGCAGGTCTAGTTCCAAACTTTCCAGCTCTACAATAGGCCAAACGAAAACCTGGTTCTGAATGGTCCTGGAATTCAAAGCTTTGGGCTGTAAACTCGGACTAAAACTTGAACCAGAGCTAAGATTTCAACTCTAATCAGATCCAAACCTGGACCCAGATGCAAGCTTTTGTCTGTAATTTAAACTTTCTAGTAAAAAACCAACATAGTTAATGTATCAGATGGATAAATGGGTTTATTTCCCAGTGGCTACAGTTCATGGCAGTTTCAGGTCATAGGTGTTCATGTGTGGATGTTCTGATCTATGCTGAGAAGCATCTTCTTCAAATGAATCTTAAAGCCCCAACCGAAACTTGGTCAAAACTGCAGTTTCATCACGTGCTGTCATGGTGAAACTATGGAAAGCTCTGAATTTCATACGATTTCAACAGAAAACTATAAATTAACCCAAGTTTCCTTAAAACTAGGGCAGGCTGATGTGGAATTTGCCTCCTAGTGAACATATAGATATCACCCATTGGCTGAGTTATTGAGTTGTTAACAAAACACTAAACCAGGCAAATGCCCCACATGGATCTGAATTTTGCTGTGAACATCTGGCCCAGCTCAGACTGGGTTCCGTGCAATCTAAGTGGGGGTGTCCCTTGTAATCACATTACATGGTGATCCTTTGATGTTATGTTGTATTCCTAGGTTCAGAGCTGGACTCTCTTCTTTCTTCTTCCCTCCTTAAACTCTGAGTCTTCCTATCAGACTTTGTAGGCTCCATTCAGTAATGACTCTGGCCCTTAGTGATGCTAGAATCCCCACAGATTCCCAGCTCTGGCGCCATAGGACACTGTCCCAGTTGGCATTAAGGTATGCTAGCTGTGAAAGGTCTACAAGCAGAACGAGCCAGCTGTCCCCACAGACAGTGCTGAGATGGCTGGGAGGCAAAGAGGTCATGCTTGCCTAGACACTCTTCACTATGTCAGGTACATTACTACTCCCAAATCCCCATCCACCTACAGCTGGGCAGAACATTGCGAAGGCTGAAAAATGATTGTTGACAAAAGCTAGGGTGCTCCTAGAAGGTGGGAGATATATGGGACTTTGGACTTTGTTTTTCAGAGGGGAACATTCAGTCAGTCTGACCTCCTGTGTAAAACAGACCATTAAATTTCATCCAGCTTTCCCCTATATTGAGCCCAGTGATTCTACTTCACCTAAAGCATTTCTGTCCTCCGGAGACTAAACTGTTGTGTCACAGGCAGAGGACAGGAGGGACTGAGGTGCCTTCAATGCACCATGCTCCTGCAAATAGCAAGGAATTGATTAGGTGAGATTAGGTTTGGGAGGGCGAGCAGCATGGCAGACTTATAAAAGCTTTCTGCTGCCTGGCTAGCAAGAGGAAAAGGGAGCTGCTCCAGGCCATCTGCTGTGGCTATCTGAGCCCCCACGGGAACACTGCAAATTGGACACGAAGGGATTTGTTGCCATTGTCTAGCACATTTTCATTTCTTTAACTGAATTTAGATCGCCTAACACTTTATTATTGCTGTGACAGTAGCTCCTAGATCCTGAGACAGGCTGACATTCTGCTGGGTGCTGTATCATGCACAGTAAGAGACAGTCTCTGCCCTGAAGGACTTATTGTCTGTACACTCAAAACATTCAGACGCATAGGCACCGAGTTTCTAATCTGCCATGGGGTGCTCCCCCTGGCTCCGCCCAGGCCCAGCCCCCACTCCACCCCTTCCCCCAATGCTCCACCCCTGCCCTGCCTCTTCCCACCCCCTCCCCTGAGTGTGCTGTGCCCTCGCTCCTCCCCCTCCCCCTCCCGTGCCTCCTGACAGGAAGTGGGAGGGGGAGGTGCTGATCGGCGGGGCCCACGGGGCGGGGGGGGGGGAGGAGGCCCTGGGGGGAAGGGAAGGAGGGAGAGCTGTTGATAGGGGGCTGCTGGTGGGTGCTCAGCACCCACCATTTTTCCCCCGTGGTTGCTCCAGAGGGGAGACAGGTTCAGAGAAGGGAAGTGACTTGCCCAGGGTTATACAGGTCTGCATCCAACTGGCCTATAATGTTGGCCTCCATCGCCCACTTGGTAAATTCTCAAACATGCACCTTCATGTTTTCTCCCTGGCTGCCCTTCATGCTTGGGAAGAGTTCCCCCTAAACATCCACAAAGCTACCTCATTGTCCTCCTTCACATCCCTCCTCAAAACCCCTTTGCCAGGATGCCTTCAGAAGCTTGACAACAGGCTTCGAGTGTGCTGAGACACTGTCTGTCTTGCTGACCATGGTACTCCCCGCATCAGACTGTCTGTATATATCTGCTGTCCTTAGACTGTCAGCTGTCTGGGGCAGGGACTGTCTTTGTGGTCTGTGTTTGTACAGCACCTGGTGCCATGGGGGTCCTGGGCAATGACTGGGGCTCCTAGGCATGATTGTAATACAAATTCATAATGACACTCATTTTACACATGCACAGAGAGGGTCAGACAGAAGCATAGGCGCCGACTTTTACTTTTCCTCGGGGGTGCTCCACCCCCGCTCTGCCCCCAAGGCCCCACCCCCACTCTGCCCCTTCCCCCAAGGCCCCACCTTCACTCCGCCTCCTCCCACCCATGCTCCTCCCCCTTCCCCCAAGGCCCCGCCCTCACTCCACTTCTTTCTGCCCCCTCCCTAAAGGCCCCGCCCTCCCATCACTCACTGCTCTCCCCGCTCCCGCCAAGCCCCTTTCCAAGCCGCCAAACAGCTATTTGGCAGCGCTCCCAATTAGCTGATCGGCGGCACCGCTGAACAGCTGTGGCTGGTGGGGGCTGAGCAACCCCTATTTTTTCCCTGTGGGTGCTCTAGCCCCAGAGCACTCACAGAGTCGGCGCCTATGGAAAGTAACCCGAGGTGCCACAGCAAATTTCTGGCAGAATTGCAGTAGGCTATAAGGGATAAACTGCTAAATCCTGACTCCCCACCCTTCTGTTCTCGCCATGGGGCAGTATTCTGCCTTATGCGTATTCCACGCTCCTCTCTTTTGAACTCAGCCTGACATATGTGGATGGCAGCTCCAAGTAAACAGTGCAGTGACTTGTGGCCTGCCGTTGACAGGCCCCTGCACAGCTGCTGACAGCTGGAACGGAACAGCAGATTTAGTAACCAGTGCCGTGCGTGTCAGGTGAACTCGCCAGCCTCACTTCACCCCAAACGCCTCCTTGTTGTTCTCCTAGTACGCAGGACTGTGGTACATCTCCATACATAGATGCACCCTAGAGAACTTCCATGCTAGCAGACGGCCAGGAGGCCAGAGCAAAATGGAAATTCTTGTTGTGAATGAGTCACGCTACATAGGCAAGTGCAGCATGAGTATGCTTGGAAAAACATTCCATCATTATTGCTGCCCATCCTCTCGTGGTGCCGGGGGAGGGAAACATTTTGTGTTTGGGGGTTTTTTGTTTTGATTGGGAAGCGTTTGCTGACGGGCTGTGTGCAAGCTCTTCTGCCTCGGCCCAGCAGAGCTTCTGTTCCAGTCAGGAGCTCTTTGGCACTGGGGTTGCCAGTTCGGCCTGATTGCTGGGCGGTTCCTGAATCGAAGCATCACAGGACTGAAAGCTGGAAAAGATCTACCAGTCAACGAGCCAATGCCGCTGCCAGTGCAGAATTGCTCCTTAGAGTCTGTCTGGGTTTTTTCCAGGCTTTGCCTAGTCCAGTTTTAAGTGTCCCATGCAGTAGGACTGTCACCACCTTGATATCACAGTGATGGGTGCAACATAGGAACTAGAACAGAAATCTCTTGGAGAGATTATTCAGCATTATTATTAGTCTAGCACCTAAAGTTCCTAAGTGAGATCAGAGACTTACCATGTTAGGCACTGTATAGACACATACTGAGGTCCGGTCTACACTACAGACCTATAGTGATATAACTATGTTGTTCAGGGATGTGAAAAATCTACCCCCTGAGCAATGTAGTTATACCGACCTACCCCCCGGTGTAGACAGCACTGTGTTGGTGGGGGAGCGTCTCCCGCTGACGTAGCTACCGCCTCTCCAGGAGGTGGAGTAACGACACCGCTAGGCAAGCTCTCTCCCGTCAGCGTAGAGCATCTTCACTAAAGTACTGCGTCGGTGCAGCTGTACCAATGCAATGTTTTAAGTGTAGACGAGCCCTCAGAGGCAGTCCCTGCCCCCAAAAGTATAGAACAACAGATGAACACAGCCAGAGCAGCACAAGGAAATGAAGGGGCTGCCTACACTGCAATAAAAGACCCACAGCACAGCGATGGCTGGCCGACTCAGCTGAGTTAGGCTTGCAGGGCTTGGACCATGGTGCCGACTCCGTGGGTGCTTTGGGGCTGGAGCACCCATGGGGAAAAATTAGCGGGTGCTCTGCACCCACTGGCAGCCAACTTCCCCCCTCCTCGCCTTCTTCTCCCCCCTCGAGCGTGCTGTATCCCTGCTCCTCTCTCTCCCTCCCAGTGCTTCCACCCCCCCCCGCCACCTAACAGCTGTTTGGCGACACTTAGGACTCTCCGGGAGGGAGGGGGAGGAGCGGGGACGCTCAGGGGCAGGGACTTGGGGAAGGGGGTGGAATAGCAGTGGGAAGGGGGTGGGGCTGGGGTTGGAAGAAGCAGGGTTGCGCGGGGACTTTGGGGAAAGGGTGGAATGGGGGTGGGGCAAGGGCAGTGCAGGGGCTGGAAGAGGCAGTGCAGGGGCCGGAAGAGGCGGGGCCTGGGGCGGGGGGGAGGGGTCGGGCACCCACCGGGCAGAGGGGAAGTCAGTACCTTTGGCTACAAACCCCGTGACGGAGGAGGGTCTTAGAGCCCAGGCTCCGGCCTGAGCCCAAACACCTACACTGCAATTTTCAGTCCTGCAGTCCAAGCCCCACTAGCATAAGTCAGTGGACCCGGGCTCTGAGACTCGGTGGCGCAGGTTTTTTATTGCAGTGTAGACGTACCCCCTGAGACAGTACTGGTCAGCATGATAGACAGCGGTCTCAGCACACCTCCCTGGTCACCTAGTGATAGGGTGACCAGATAGCAAGTGTAAAAAATCGGGACGGGGTGGGGGGTAATAGGTGCCTATATAAGAAAAAGCCCCCAGAATCGGGACTGTCCCTGTAAAATCGGGACATCTGGTCACCCTACCTAGTGAATAGATTTCACTCTGGATTTGTAAGTTTTTCTCGATACTCAGCCTGTCTGTTGGGGATTTGGCTATGAGCAACAAGTGAATCACAGAAGCTGTTAATATCGTATCATGGTATGAACCCAAGTCTCGAAAGGGGAAAGGTTAATATAGTAAATAACCCACTTAACTTGCAAAGGAGCGACGTATTTGGGTTTTTTGCTATATGTTTAGGGCCAATTTTCAAAAATACTGTTGTTCTCCATTTCCCTTTGCACTCTCACCAGCGCATGAGTTGCATCTGACTGAAAACACAGTCTCACTATTCCTCTCCAAAGAGGTCTAAAAATTAATTACAACTTCTGCCATAGTAGCACACTAGTAAAACTGCCGAGGCTGTAGGAAATACCAGAGCGTTTTACTCACATAAGGGTGGGAGGGTTAAAGCCTATAAAATATAAATCTACCTCTGCCATCAAAACATAGAATACAGCCCATTTTTATCCTCTGTTTAGTCTTCCATTCTTTGGGATGATAACAAACCATCCCCGCTACAGCATCAGAGGCTGCTGTCTGCAATCGCAGAAATCCTAACAGTTTCTAATCTTAGCCTGGTTTTCCTTGGGAGTTTATTTCTTTAAATAGAAAGGTTTAAATTGGATTGACTGGTACAATGTTTCATCGTTGTGCTAGCCCCTAATCATTAGCCATTAGCTGCATCTTCTATTGGCTTTCTTGCCCTCATTCAGACCCTGCCTCATTTATCATTTCCCATTTCTCTTGTTCATTTTTCTTTCCTTTTTGGTCTCCGGGCTTTTCTCTCCCCACCCCCCTCATTTCATTTCCTTGGTCCTCCCTTTTTCCCCTCTGCATAACTTCTTTTGTACTAGTGTCAACGGTCCCATCACTGGGGTGGGGTGGATGTGAAATTTATTGTCCAGTTCTACAACACAGCTTTCTTTTCCTCATTTAAGTGAGTCAGAAAGATAAAATCAAGGCAAGCACAGATTTCTGAGCTGAACGGCTAACTAGGTGTCATGGAGCACAGAAAGAGCTGTACTTTGGCCACTATTTTGTTGACCTGCTCAAAAAATTCTAAGTAGATTGGAGATACACCCTTTCCTTTTGCAGAGGCTGTTCTGCTTTGTCCTTATACACATTATGCTCCATCTCGGCATTTTTATAATTCCGTTTTCAATAATCATTTGAACCAATTTACCTGGCTTATTGGCCTGTAATTCCCAGGATCACTGAAGTGCTTTGTGCTGAAGATGGCTTCAAAATTAGTTGCCCTCCAGTCTCCTGATATAGGAGCTGATTTTAGCAAGAGAACATATTTCTGTTAGCAGGTTAGCTACTTCATTTTTAAACTCCTTCAGAGCTCTTGGATGCACCATCTGCTCCCACTGACTTGTTTCTCTAGCTTATCAATTTTGTTTCAGCATCTGCTCTGAAGACACCTGACAAGTGAAATTCTCCCTGTGCAGGTAGGGTTGCCATCCTCCAGGATTGGCCTGGCGTCTCCAAGAATTAAAGATTAATCTTTAATTAAAGATTATGTCATGTGATTAAATCTCCAGGAATATGTCCAACCAAAATTAGCAACCCTATGTGCAGGTCAGCACAAGGACTAGGCCCTACTTCAATCCCACTCAGAACAGGATTTCAGTTGGACATAGGCCTTCTATGGGTCCTCCGACCAAAATCTAATTTCACTCATAAAGAGGAGGCCCAGGGTAGGTATCTCCCACCATTCTCTGTAGTGAAGACAGAGACTTGAATCACTTAGCTTCTCTGCAGTGGCCTTATTTTCCTTAATTGTTTCCTTTATTCCCTTGTAGGCCTGCAGAGCCACCAACTCTCTTGGAGGTTTCCTGCTTTTGATATTCTTAAAAAACAAACAGCAAGTAAACTGGGGTTCAAGTCTCTAATGTCTACCCACACACTCAGACTTAAGTAGGGACACTGGGCCCAGAAACCTGTGTTTAACCTTCCCTCCCCATACTCTACTTTGTAAGTCTTATTTATTATCAGTACAAGGGGTATCTGAAATCCAACCTACCATTTTGTTGCCGTCTCTGCTGCCACCACTCCAGTGCGAAGGAAGCACAAGGAATTGTGAAGGTGAAATGACAGAATAGCTGCGCCACTGATTCTGAACCAGAACAGCAAGCACCACCAGGAAACCACACTGAGAGACTTCACTGATACGTGCCAAGAAGAGACAGTGCCAGAGTACCAGCTGCATAAACACTGCTGGATCAGACATGCGTGGATCTCTTACTCTTCAATTAATATTTGCAGAACCACGCCTATTTTCCTTCTGAAATTCCTTCTCCCCCTGAGCTGAATAGATTACACCACTGCTCGCTTTCCTCTCTGGAACACGTTCCATCCTCACAGATCCCAGAACAATTTACAAACGAGAAGTGATATACAGATGATGCACAAAGAGACCTTCACTGAAATGCAGCCACTTCTGGGGTGAAACATAGCCACTGCTGAACAGGGCACATTATTTTTCACTTCTTTTCCTAAGCTCTCATAATATAGTCATTTGAAAATGCAATAGGAATTTAGGGAGACAGAGTGTAGTTACTTTGGTTGAAAATTGACCAGGCCACTGGAGAGAACACCTTACCCTTCTGGAAAAGTGCCATGGCATCTTTAAGAACTATTTCAGATGGACATTTCATCGGAAAGTTTATTCACAAATATTAAGGTCAGAATAGCCCATGATGATAATCGTGTCTGGGCTCCTGCATTGCACAGGCCAGAGGAGTCACCCAGTGACTCCTGCATTGAGCCCAACAACTTGGAGTTGAGCAAAGACTATCTTTTGTTAAATACCTCCATCCACTCTTTATTTAAAGATGCCGAGAGATGGAGAGTCCATCACCTCCCTTGCTAAGCTGTTCTGATGAGCAAATACCATATGTTGTGGTAATTTTCTCGGAGAAGGAATTGCAGTGGGTGTTCAGAAAGTTAGGCTAATGTCTGAAATGATGCCATTTCCTTCAGAAACCATTTGATATTTATATCACGATGTGGAATAGTTCTTACGTAAGTGCTGAAATTTTGTATACTTGTGTTAATCATTCTAGTGAAAGCCCATATATATTGTGTGTCTGGTTGGCACTTCGCTTTAGAAATAAGCTATTACAGGCAAGGCAGGGCCTGGCATCTGCCAGGGGCCGTGAGAGGGCACAAGACACCCCCCACAAATACCTGCATCCAAGACAGGTTGTAGGGACAACGACTGCTTTTGTTCAGGGAGCACAACAACCACTCAGTGACTGTACTGCTCCCAGCACTAGACGCCCCCCCAAAATAATGAAGGCGAAGGATCAGTGGTCCTGGATAATCCTTTGCCAGCTTGCAGAGATGGCTGAGTGCAGAGAGTAGTAGATACAGTGCTTCTTCCAGGCTCCATGCCTGCCAGACCTCCTGCTTGGTTTGGTGTGGCTCTGCACTGCCCTCCAATGAAGGGCTGAGTCTCAAAGGCACAAATTAGTAGAGCATTTTCTCCCCCGTAAGGACGTATGGCCAAATTCACGGCTTCAACTACACTTAATGAAGTGTAGTGTCAGTGGGAGACACCAAATGGCTCTGTTACCCCAGAGCTCTGTCCCGCTGAATGTAGAGGCTTTCGGAAGCCATTAGGCCCAGATTTCCCTGCCTCAGGCTATGTCTACACTTAAACCGCTACAGTGGCACACCTGTAGAGCTGCCCCTGCGCAGTTATAGAGCTTCACATAGCTGCTTACTACAGAGACAGGAGGGGTTTTCATGTCACTGTAGTTAATCCAGCACCCCAAGAGGCAGTAGCTAGGTTGATGGAAGAATTCTTCTACCGACCCAGCACTGTCTACATCAGGGGTTGGGTAGTCTTAACTGTGCCGCTCACGGGGGTGGATTTTCCAAACCCCCTCCATGACGTAGCTAACTTTTAATCATCCTAGTGAATCTGGTAGATCCGGCCTCAGACTCTTTGAGCGAAGCATTATTTAGGTAAAGAGTAGCTGCGTAATGATATGTCCACGTAAATGTAGGCCAGGTCTACCCTAGAAAGTTAGGTTGACCCAGCTACATGGCTTAGCAGTGTGAAAAATCCACACTGAGTGATGTAGGTAAGCCGACCTAACCACCGGCATAGACAGCACTAGGTTGACTGACTAATTATTTTGTCCTGGATCCAGATTTGAGTCTGGATTTCCAAATTCACCACTCCCTCCCTCAAAATTCTTGGGTAGTTGGACTGGGAGAAAGGACACAGATTCCTGGGTCTAGCTGAGCTGGATTTGGCATCATATCTAAGGCAGGAGGGTAGGGAAGGCAGCTTTAAGCCACCTTCCTGTTCCCTTGATCTTGGAGCTGGCATGATCTAGAGCAGCCTAAGAACTGCTCTGAATTATGCCATCTGAAACAGGGTCCCCTGGCTCTGCCAGCTAAGAATTACTAGGAACCAGGATCCAGCCAAGGGCAAACTGGCACAAGGCCCGAAATGTGAAATGGGGTGACAGGATCTGGGGTTCCAGTTCTGCTAAGAATTGAAGGAGGCCCTGACTGCAAAATTCAGATCTGGATTCAAGTCCAGAGTTTGAGCAGATCTGTGGTTCTGGCTTGGGCTTGTCTCTAATATGAAGTAAGGTTTCCAGCTGGGTCAGAGCAGAGACCAAGAATGGAGGGAGAGCCAGTGAAACACTGTGTAATTTTTCACTTACTCTGAAATAAAAATATATCTCGGGCTTGTTTTGGAATGAATCTAAAAAAAATTCCTCTTGATGGGAACCATCTGTAGCCTGAGGATGCTGGCTGCTTCCCTCTGAATGAGCATAGACTGTTATTCAGCATGTGTTCCTCTCCACGTTTTGCTTTTGGTCTTTACCGTCCTTAGGAATTCTAGCTATTCCAGTAGGTTTTCCTTCTGGATGGTCCTACCATTCAAAGCACAAGCAGTTTATTATGCCTATATGGCATAATATTTACTTTCCTCATTATAATAGCTTTGGCCAGCACAGCCTGCCAATGGTTACTGGTCTTGCTAGTATAGACACTGAAAATGTCTTCATTGTAACCCTTCAACTCCAGACATTACCTCATGTTCGTGGCTTCTTAAATCTATACCACATAACAAAACAGAAGGGAAAATCCACCCCAGGGGCCTGAGGAGCAGGGTTATCCTGGCTTCACATTGACTAAATCAATGGAAATGTCACTCCAGTTGAATGATTGTGTTAATAATGACTACCTCACATATACAGGGTACCCAAGAGATCCAGTACCTTACTGGCCTGCATAGGGCTCACAGTATCTATCACTGAAATGCAGCCCCCTCTGGGGTGGAGGGTGGTAGCTGTTTAATAGCAGCACTGCACAGTACTATTCACGACAGGATAGGAAAAAGAATTCTGTATTGAAAATGGTAGCATAAGAACATAAGAATGGCCATATTGGGTCAGATCAATGGTCTGTGTAGCTCAGTATCCTGTCTTCTGACAGTGGCCAATGCCAGGTGCTTCAGAGGGAATGAACAGAACAGGGAAATTATCAAGTGATCCATCCCCTGTTAACCAGTCCCAGCAACTGGCAGTCAGAGGTTTAGGGACACCCAGAGCATGGGGTTGCATCCCTGACCATCTTGGCTAATAGCCTTTGCTGGACCTACCCTCCATGAACTTATCTAATTCTTTTTTGAACCCAGTTATACTTTTGCCCTTCACAACATCAGCTGGCAAGGAGTTCCACAGGTTGCCTGTGCGTTGTGTGAAGAAATACTTCCTTTAGTTTGTCATGCATCCAACGAAGTGGGTATTCACCCATGAAAGCTTATGCTCCAATACGTCCGTTAGTCTATAAGGTGCCATAGCACTCTTTGCCACTTTTACAGATCCAGACTAACACGGCTACCCCTCTGATACTTGACTTCCTTTTGTCTGTTTTAAACCTGCTGCCTATGAATTTCATTGAGGTACCCATGAGTCTTGTGTTATGTGAAGGGGTAAATAACACTTCCTTATTCACTTTCTCCACACCAGTCAAGATTTTATAGACCTCTATCATATCCCCACTTAGGTCTGGTCTATACTACAGAGTTAGGTTGACATAAGGTAGCTTATGTCGATCTAATTATGTCAGTGTCTACACTACAGCCTTGCTTGCACCGGTATACATGCCCTACTCAGGGCCGAATTAAGACCTTTAGAGGCCCTAGGCACTGAAAAGATTATGGTGCCCCCCCATATGTAATTCAAAATCAAAATAATACTATCCCGTAAAATAAAATTTTATTTTTCGAAATGACACAAAACTTACATGTATGCTGAAATTAAAATAGCTTCTTTCAAGATTTTCTGATTGCAAAATTCTGGATAAGTTCAACGAAGCTGACTTGACGAAGCATGTCCACTTCCACACACAATAGGGAAAGTGAATCAAGTCTGTCCTGACACATTGTTGTTCTCTGAGCGTTTTTTATTCTTTTCAGCTGAGAAAAAGAGTGTTCCGTGGAGCAGTGAGTAATCATCAATGTTAGAAAAATACGTCGTGCGATCTCTACTTTTGGAAGTACACATTGTATTCCGTCTTTCAACATTGTGTCATGAAGATCAACGTGACTGAATTTCATTTTTCCTGTTTCATTAAACTTTGTGCACGTATAACAGTGGAACTGCTGTACTTCTCCACAGAGATTCATGTTCAAGTCAACAGGGTATGAGTCAACTGGCTTTTGGGAACCTTGTGAATATTGTTCGTCAGATAAGTCCATATCATTTAGAAAAGAAAATCTACTTGATACTTCTTTGTACACATCACCTCTCCTTCTCATATAAGCTTCAAGTGTATCAATTATAGCGTGGTAAGTAGATACGCAAAATTTGTCTCTAGGATTCAGTGCTGTTTCTGGTGCACTGCTGTCATTTGCTTGTTTTTTCCTGATTCGCTTGCGGGACTGGGCTTCTTTGTAGTTAGAATCAGGCAAGATATCTTTTGATATGTCTTCAGATCTTTCAAAATCATTCCTCAAAGTGTGTAAGTGGTCTGCTAATGATTGACAGAGGCCTGCACATGTTTTCAAATCCAATTCTTTTTCTTGGAGAGCTTCACTTGTGTGGTAAAAGTGTTGTAAAATTTCATTCCACATGGTCAACATGAATACGAACTCTAGTTCTTGCATCTTGTTTGCAATGTTTTCTGCCTCTCGCATAGTTTCTCCCTTTTGTGATTGGTCTTCAGCTATACTTTCTATTTATCCACAATCTTTGAGTAGGACTCCAGAGTTGCACTTGTTGCCACTGCATGTGCCTCCCAGTGAGTATTAGAAAGAGATTTCAACACACGATCATTGCCCAAATATGTTTTAAGAACTGCCCATCGGTGTGTTGAGGCAGAGAAAGTAACTGGACTGTTGAGAAAAAACTTACTGCCACCGGACAACAATCACCAACACTGTGGCCAACAAGATTGAGAGAGTGTGCAGCACTTGATATGAATCTGCCATATTTGTTCTGTTCTAAAAGCTTCTTCTGCATTCCTTGATAACGCCCTGACATGTTGGCAGCGTTGTCATAAGATTGACCTCTGCACTTTGAGAAATCTATTTTGCAAACTTGGCACAGATAATGCAGTACTTGATTTGCCATTTCTTCACCAGTGTGGCCTTTCAAATTGAGGAATGTTATAAATCATTCAACTGGTTTTCCATCTGTGGGAGACACATATCTTAGTACAATACTCAACTGATCAATATGTGAAAGATCAGCTGTAGAGTCGACAGATAAACTGAAGTACCCAGCAGTACTTATTTCATCCACAATAGCTGAACGAACTTTGTCACTCATTAGACCAATGAGTGCATCACATATTGTCTTGGATAAGTACGATACTAGTACGTATAACTCAGAAGAATATATCAATAATAAAATATAAATTTATTGCAATACACGACAGGATCTGATTTCCTCACATTATTTTGATCTCCGTTAGTAGGACACTCCCCTGGTTTAGGTGGGGATAAGTAATAAAAAAAGAACAGAAAAATGGGGGAAGAGTGTGTAGTGGAATGTAAGGAAGTCTAACAAAGTTCTGATTTTTCCCATGATGACTACTTTGATGCTTTTTTTGAAATATCAAATGTCAATTTTTTAAAAAAAAATCTCATTTTTTTGGGTGCCCCCTGCTTTGCTGGTGCCCTAAACACGTGCTTAGTCTGCCTACTGGGTAATCCAGCCCTGGCCCTATTACACCAGCGTAATAGCTCCATCTCCACGAGCGGAATAGGGCTTATGTTGGCGTAGTTCGGGTAATGCAGTGTCCTTGTAGACACTGCAGGTTGCTTAAGTTGGCTGTTAGTGTTGTCAATCTCACAGCTCTGTGCTGGAGCCCTGACGTTGATAAGAAAGGCTGGTAGGCTCCCTGCTGCGAACCGCGCCCCTGGCTCACAGCTCGGGCTGTCCCCCTGGGATGGGTGAGGGGCTCCAGCTAGAGCCCAGCTGCCCTCCCAGGTCCCCGATCCGAGTCAGGCTTCCCACTGGGAACCTGATTGCCATCCGGCTCCCTGCTGGGAGCCTAGCTGCCCCTGGTGCTCCTGGCTCCCTGCTCCGTGCCCAGAGCCTGGGCTGTTGCTGGGCTCCCAGTGGAGAACTGGGAGCCGAGAGCTGCGGGGGAGGGGCAACCAGGCTCCCAGTGGGGAGTGGGAGCCCAGGGGGACAGTGGGGAGTTGGAGGACAGCCAGGCTCCCAGTGGGGAGCTGGGAGTCCTGGGGGGCAGATGGGCTCCTGGCAGGGAGTGGGGAGCCCTGGGGGGCAGTGGGGAGCTGCGGGGCAGTTGGGTTCTTGGCAGTGAGCTCCGTGCAGAGCTGAGAGCCCTGGTTGTAGCCGGGCTCCCACCAGGGAGTGGAGCTGAGACCCGGGCTGGGCTCCCAGCGGGGAGCAGAGCTGAGAACCCAGGTGGAAGCTGGACTTCTAGCAGGGAACTCCCCATGGAGCTGAGATCCCAGACTCTGAGTCCCCCACACTGCCCCTCTTCGGTTGGTGGAAGCGCTCCTGGTGAGGACGTGCACCACTGACAGAAGGAGGTAGAGTGCACATGAAAAACCAGAGTAATTACTGTGGCGGCTGTCAGTTGATGTATCATAGGTCGACTTAAATTTGTAGTGTAGAAATGTCCTGAGTCGTCTCTTTTCCAAGCTGAAAAGTCCCAGTCTTTTTAATCTCTCCTCACATGGAAGCCGTTCCATACCCCTAATCATTTTTGTTGCCCTTTGTTGTACCTTTTCCATTTCTAATATATCTTATTTGAGATGGGGTGCCCAGAATTGGATGCAGTATTCAAGGTGTGAGTGTATCATGGATTTATATAATGGCATTATGATACTATCTCTCTTATTACTATCCTTTTACTAATGTTTCCTAACATTGTTAGGTTTTTTGACTGCTGCTGCCCACTGAGCAGATGTTTTCAGAGAACTATCCACAATGATTCCAAGATCCCTTCCTTGAGTGGTAACAGCTAATTTAGATCCCCTCATTTTGCATGTGTAGCTGGGATTATGTTTTCCAATGTGCATTACTCTGCATTTATCAACATTGAATTTCATCTGCCATTTTGTTGCCCAGTCACCCAGTTTTGTAAGATCCCTTTGTAGCTTTCGCAGTCTGCTTTGGACTTAACTATCTTGAATAATTTTGTATCATCCGCAAATTTTGCCACTTCACTGTTTACCCCTTTGTCCAAATCATTTATGAATATGTTGAACAGCACTGGCCTAAATACAGATCTCTGGGGGAATCAAATTCTGAAAACTGACCATTTATTCCTACCCTTTGTTTCCTGTCGTTTAACCAGTTACTGATCCATGAGAGGACCTTCCCTCTTATCCCATGACAGTTTACCTTGCTTAAGAGCTTTTGACGAGGGACCTTGTCAAAGGCTTTCTGAAAGTCCAAGTACACTATATCCACTGTGTCCACGTTTGTTGACCCCCTCAAAGAATGTTAACAGATTGGTGAAGCATGATTTCCCTTTGCAAAAGCCATGTTGACTCTTCTCCAAAAAATTATGTTTGTCTATGTGTGGGATAATTCTATTGTTTGCTATACTTTCAAACAGTTTGCCTGGTGCTAAAGTTAGGCTTACCAGCCTATAATTGTGAGCATTGTCTCTGGAGCCTTTTTAAAAAATTGGCACCACATTAGCTGTCCTCCAGGCATCTGCCACAGAAGCTGATTTAAGTGACAGGTTACATACCACAGTTAGTAGTTCTGCAAATTCATGTTTGAGTTCCTTCAGAACTCTTGAGCGGATACCCTATTGATACCTTAATTTGGGATAGTTCCTCAGATTTGTCATCAAAAAGAAATAGCTCAGACGTGGGAATCTCCCTCAAATCCTCTGCAGTGAAGACCGATGCAAAGAATTCATTTAGCTTCTCTGCAATGGCCTTCTCTTCCTTGAGTGCTCCTTTAGCACCTCGATTGTCCAGTGGCCCCACTGATTGTTTGGCAGGCTTCCTGCTCCTGATGTATTTAATTTTTAATTTTTTTTGCTATTAGTTGTTCAGTCTTTTGCTAGTTGCTCTTCAAATTCTTTTTTGGCCTGCCTATTTATACTTTTACCCTTGATTTGCCAGAGTTTATGCTCCTTTCTATTTTCCTCAGTAGGATTTGTGATGTTGCACTCTATATGATTTTATGAAAATATGCTAATGAGTGTGAATATAATGTAACTGGAATATGCTTCACGCAAAAGGTCTCTTTTAAGGTATCATTACAAAGCTTATAATCTACTGAGTGTGGTCATCCTATTTGTATAAATGTATCACTCTTGTATCTGAAACTAGAAATATGAAATATAACTCTGAGGTCCTATTGTAATTATGCAAAGTGTGGGCCATTAATGGTGGTTTGGAATCTTGATGGCTCCCATCAACTAGGAAAATTGGCTTGTTAGCACTGATGCCCCACTTGGTAAGGCAACTCCCATCTTTTCATATGCTGTGTATTTATACCTCCCTACTGTATGTTCCACTCCATGCATCTGATGAAGTGGGTTTTAGCCCATGAAAGTGTATACCCAAATAAATGTGTTAGTCTCTAAAGTGCCACAAGGACTCCTCGTTGTTTTTGCTGATACAGACTAATACGGCTACCACTCTGAAACCTACCTTCCCACTTAGTGTGTAAATGTATATTCTCCCCATCTCACTTCTTGTGTGTGGGTGCATGCCTCATCTGACTGCCATGCTCTTCCTTTGTTCTCTACTAACAGGTTCCTGTCTGTTCACCCCTGCCTACCCACTCGGATCCTTACCTGTGTGTGTGTGTGTGTGTGTGTGTGTGTGTCCCTTTGATGGCAGCTCTGACTGGAGAAGAAGCAGCATGGAGAGAAAAGGTATTTTTAAAAATATTTTTACAGTATTTGTTTTCAACATACTGTGGAATGAATGCACTGTGCGATAATGGAGTTCACCTACCCATTCAGAGCTTGGCAGCCTCTGCTGGAATGTAAGCAGACAATGTAATTACTTCAGCTGAAATTTGTCCAGGACACTGGGGTTAGCAGCCCTGCGCTTGTGAAAAGTTACGTGGACAAGTGGTCAGGACTCTTGGCCTTCAGTCTCATCTAAGTGTAAGCAGGGTCTGAATGAATGCTTCCCGGACAGCTAGCTGGGAGGGGGAGAGACTTTGGGTGTGTTTATGTAAATACAGTTTACTCCTGCTCTGCTTACATATTCAGCAAATACAGTGGTGTCAAAGTGATCAACTTTGGCTGGTGTTGGGTACAAATCACTATAGTACTGAATGCAGGGGTAGTGAAATATGGTTACCAGTGTTGTAATTATTGTAGGAATACAGGGAAGCAGGACTGTGCTTAGCCTGTCCCAAATGAGGGGGTCGCCCTCAGTTGAAAGAACCTCGTTAATCCAGGGGCTCAAATGGCAGGGCCCTGTGACAGTAAGAGAGGTGGGAACAGGTGTCCTAGCTAGGCAGTGGTACAGCCTCACCAAGCATCCTTGCTGGGCTGTTTAAAGAGAAAGCTAAATGGGCTCCATTAAGAGTCTCTTTGTTGTTTTAAATGCTCAATGAGAGCTAAAAATCAGGTGTGGTAGGACTGTGTTTCTGCCCAGAGCTGAAATCACTCGAGATGGGGCAGTGTTTCTGTGCAGCTTGCAAAGAGCTGAAAATCACTAAGACACCTGATGTGCAAAGGTCACAGCAGAGAGGCAGGTGGTAGCAGCAGGTGACGGATAGCGGGCTGATGAGCAAGCAGCTGGTGAGGTGACGAGCAGAATGAGCGGCTGGTGGGGAGGCCAGGCGGCACAGAAAGCAGCTGGCAGAGAGACACAGCGAGTGGGAGGTGGCGCAGCGAGCCGCCAGAGGAGAGGGGCTGTGGAGCGAGTAAGGGACCTCCTTACCTCCACCCAGGCTGGGAGGTGAACTCTGCAGATGCACCTCTGAACGCTGGGTCTGCACTAACCAAGGACAGCAGCTGTGAGTGGGGTGCAAAGAAGGGATGGGCATGTTAAAGGCACTTTTGGGTTGCTGGACTTAAGTACCTGAGGGGAAAAGGACACTGCCCAGTCTACTTGGGGGGTGGGTCTTTTGCTCATAGTTTGTTTATGAGCCCTCTTTGTGGTGTTTTCCCAAATTAACATTGCGTTACTTTCCTCCCTTTATTAAAAGTTTCCTTTCTACACTCAGACTCTGTGCTGACGAGTGGGGAAGTATTGCCTCTCAGAGGCACCCGGGGTGGCGTGTAAATTTCCCAGGTTACGGGGTGGGGGCTCGAGCCAGTTCTGTGTTGTATCGCTGGAAAGGAAGCCCTCGACATTGAACCCAACCTTGGTTGCTGCCGGCTCTGCCTGGCAGAAGGGTTACATAAGAGACAGAACCTCCAGCAGCACGGTGCTCCCCGGTATCATTCCACACGGACTCAGAGTTAAGGGTGACACTTGGCCTGTGTCTATGCTAGCATTTTTCTTTAAATTTCCCATGATTACATTAACAATTTGTTATGCAAATCCATTGATGGGACGAGCTGCAGCTCCAGCTGCACCAATCCTGGTGAGCAGAGGTGGCAATGCTGCTATAGACCAACGCTGACATTTTGACCATTTTGTCTTCTAACCCTAAACCTGCTGATAATCGCCAGAGTCAGGCCTACACCAGCACTCCCCACCCTTGCTACCACTAGTGAAGTAGCACTGGTCTTATGATGGGAAAGTGTGAGAAAGAAGCTGGTATAGACAGAGCCAAACTGACTCGTCAGCAGGAATTCCTGCAGTGCTGAGTCTGGAGATTTCCCATTTAACTATTGATCCAGCCCTACTCAGCCTGTGTGCTCTCACAGAACCATAGTCCAAAGCGTTCTGGGTGAAATCAGACTGAAAGAACATAAGAACGGCCACACTGGGTCAGACCAAAAGTCCATCTAGCCCAGTACCCTGTCTTCTGACAGTGGCCAATGCCAAGTGTCCCAGAGGGAATGAACAGAACAGGTAAGCATCAAGTGATCCACCCATCGCCCATTCCCAGTTTCTGGCAAACAGAGGCTAGGGACTCCATTCCTGCCCAGAGCTAAACTATTGTGTTGAAATACTTACAGAAATATTAATGCTGAGATGGGTAATACCTAGTGTTAATGTTCCCCCAACTTGAAATCATTTAATGACAGAGCCCAGTTATAAGTGGATCATAAATGCTGATCAGCCAAATCTGCAAGTGCTACAGCTTACATTTACTTTTATTTAGGATTTACTTCTAACTTGCACAGAGTTTGGAGAATTTAAACAGGTGTGTTTATTTTGAAGCATGACATTTGCTCATGAGTCTCCCTTTAATTGAGGGGTAAATTATATTGATCTGAATTAGTCATCAAATACGTTTTGTCAGAAGTCTTGTTGGCACAGAGTTCACAAATATGTTTAACAAACACCTGGGAGGAACTGGGTTACTGCGCTGTTTGTGTTGCCTGTGAGAACAGGATCAAGCTGTCCCGTATAGTAAGAGTTGTAGTCTAAGGGACAAGCCCGTTCCTGATGTAAATAGGTGAGACTTCAATAAAGTCAGTGGAGAACACCATCTTACCCCAGTGCTGATTTTAGCCCTGCCTCTCTATCTGTTTGAGTTTTTTTTCACTCCAAAGAATAATAAAACCTAGCTCTTATATAGCATTTGTCATCAGTAGATCTCAAAGTGCTTTACAAAGGAGGCCTGTATAGACTCATAGAATTGAGGGCCAGAAGAAACCATCATGATCATCTAGGCTGACCTCCTACACATTACAGGCTGCAGAACCCCACCCACCTGCTCCTGTACCTCACCCACAGAACCTTACCCACCCATAACCTCTAGCTGAGTTACTGAAATCTGCAAATCATGATTTAAAGACTTCATGTTACAGAGAATCCACCACTTACTCTAGTTTAAATCACCAAGTGACCTGTGGCCCATGCTGCACAGGAAGGGGATCCCCCCACCCAGGGTCTCTGCCAATCTGACCTGTGGGAAAATTCCTTCCTGACCCCACATATGGCGATTGGTTGAACGGAGGGAGGGGGATGGAGCAAGCAGGGGCGGGACCTCAGAGAAGGGGTGGGGCAGTGGCGGGGCCTTGGGGAAGGGGGCAGGGCAGGGGTGTTTGGTTTTGTGCTATTAGAAAGTTGGCAACCCTACCCTGTCTGAGCCCCCCCCAGTCAGGGTCAGGAGTGGGGCCGCAGCTTGTGGGGGGAGGGATGCGGACAGGAGTAAGGGGGCCGAGGCTGGGGCCACAGCTGGGGGCAGGGCTGGGAGTGGAGCCCCGGCTGTGGGCCGAGGCCCCCCAGCTGTGCCCCCCCGAAGGGTCCTGGAACCTCTGATCGAGGGGGTATATAGACTACTCCTCCAAACACAACAGAGAGCATTCTGTCTTGCACTAGTTACTGTAAGCAGATAATGGGAAATCTGCTTATGGAGCTTCTACTGCAAAAACCAAAACAACTCAAAAAACCCCTTGTTTCCATAGTTCTTATGGCTTCTCCACCTTACAGTCTATTTCACACAGCTTTGATTTCACCTTGCTGAAGTGGCTTGGAGTGCCTTCCAGAAACTCCAGACTGGAACACTGAGATACGGCCTTGATAAGGAATCTGAAAAGGAAATGTGAACACGCAGCATTAGGGAGGGTGAGTTTCTAAGGGGCAGAGAAGTGCCCAAAAGCACATATCAGACTCTTTGCTCATGACATTGGGATGGAAAGCTCATGAGAAAAGGGAGACTTTCTGCAGTAGCTGATTTCAGCCCGGTCAGAAATGCTGTAAAAGCAGCTTTTCTGTGTCATTGCTTCAGCATTTTTGCTTCCTGTTCTTTCCACCGTCAGGAAACTCTGAGGCTCAGGAGAAATGAAAGGAAGAACAAAACAGTTAATTTACCCGTTTCCAGCCTCATCCAAGGGTTGGATTTTGTTTGAGCTTTGGGCACAAGGACTATCGCACCCCTTAAACCTCATCTAAGTCATCAAAACAGAGCGTAAGCGGTGCGACATTTGTGCTGGCCCTGCATGCAGGGATGAATTTCACTGCAGGCGAATAGAGGCATGACACTCACTTCAAGCTGCAGTCTTGTCAGTTCTCATAAGCAGGTTCAGTACCTGAGAGACCTGAAAACCAAAGTGATGCAGGAAGCGGTGCTGATTCAGTAGTTGTGCTCTCCTTTCAGCACTAATCCAATTTCCCACTACGGTGCTAGGGAGCACGGAGCTGCCAGAGGTTCTGTCGAGATCCTGAATGCATGTGGGTACATCTATTCTCACAATATATTTGTAAGATTAAGGGATGTCCTATGTCCTGGCTAAATTCCAATTAGGTGATTGCATTCTGCCTTCCTAAACATTTCCTTTATGTTGATGTTAACTTTTTCTCTTCTATTCTGTTTTGCACTGATGTGGTGAGACGTTATATAGTTGCAGTATTCCACACCAGAAGGGGAGGTAAAATGATTCCTACTGTATATACATAGGCGGCCAGATTTTTGAGATCCTAGCCCCCCCACAATCTAGGGCAAGCTTTCTAAAGGACTCAACACCGATTAGTTCCCATTATGCCCCTCTGGGTGCTGAGCCCTTCTGAAAATTCTGTCCATGAGCTCAGTCTGGTCAGGTATTTGGCACTTTCAGTGAGATGCCAGGAGCTCAGGACATTCTGTAGCTTAAATCTGTAAAACACTCTGGATGACAGGCACCAGGGACCAAATGGTCACAGGCACATCAGTCCAGCCCCTAGGACACGCATGTTTTTACAAGCACAATTGTTGTGTGCTATCTCTGGCAAACACAAGTGATACAACTTACACATCCAGACCTATTTCACTTGCAAGTAGGTTTTGTTGTGTATTTGGGGGGGGGGGGGGTTAGGCAAAAGAAGCTTGAACTCAATGAGAAGCATATCAGCTGGTCAAGGTGTTAACTTTTGGTTTTGCCAGTGGGTGCCCCACACTGGCTCCGCCCCCTCCCCTGAGACCCTGTCCCCTGAGCACCTCCCACCTTTGTGCCCCCTCCTGCCTTAAGGGCAGTGAATGGGGGCGGGGGCAGAGAGGAGCGAGTGGCAGGGCAGCCCTGCTCAACAGCTGATCGGTGGCAAAGCCGCCAAAGAGCTGATGGGGGCGCAGGGCCAGCCACTGAACAGCTGACTGGCAGCCAGCCCCGGGGCCACCAGAGCAGCAACCCTGGCCAGCCCCAAGGGTGCTAAGCACCCCGTATTTTTTCTCCGTGGATGCTTGAGCCCCTGAGCACCCACGGAGTCGGCGCCTGTGAGCTGGTGTAAATAGTCAGCCCTCAGTGGCACTCTGACCACTTACACTAGCTGCGGATCTGCTCCTAAATGTTTCACTCAGACACAGCATCCTTCAGTTCTGTAGTCTCCAAAAAAAGAAAAACCCAAGCAATTTTCTGAAAGCGCTGAGGATGTTGCTGTAGTGGGGGGGTTTCTGGATTTTTTTAAATCCTGAAATGGTGGTATATAAAACCACATAATCTTGTACATGGAAGAAAATATACCTGATTGCTTCTATACTTGAAACATGGACTCACACAACGCTTTCCAGACCCTGAGATTTAGACCTACAGGGATTTAATTTATGAATTGTGTGTGTAAACATGTCAGATCATAAATATATTAAGTGGAAGCGTCTGATGAGCCGTCTCAGTCCCTTATGTAAAAAGGAGCCATATTACAGTGTCACTGTACAACTAGCATCTGAGACTCAGGAGAGTCCGGGACTGAGATAACAAGGAAATTGATGTCTACTTCCCCATAGTGAATAAAAGGGCCTTTGTTCAGGGACAGGGTTCTGGTCACTAGTAGCATTGTTTGAGGGAGATTTTTTTTCAGTTTCCTGCAAATAAGCGATGAAAAGAATGTTGTAACCCTGTAGGGTCCTCCCAACCCTCAGAAATCGAAAGAGATTAATCATAGGTAACGTTTACTATTAAGTGGACCAGAAAAATCTGTTTATTACATAGGTATGTGACTTCCAATTTCAGATTAATAATGGGGGAAACCCCTAAGAGTGCCTAAGAATTTGCAACTCCCATTGAAATCCATCGAACCGTGGCTCTGACCCACTCCACCCCTTCCCCCAAGGCCCCACCCTCGCCCTGCCTCTGCCCCCGCTCCTCCCCTCCCCAGCCTGCCTCTTCCCGCCCAGGTCCGCCCAATCCCCCTAGCGCGCCAGAGAAAGAAATAACATAATCCAGTGGAACGGAAACGATTCCGTTGCTGCAGTCAATCCGCTCCCTCGAAAGGTGGTAGCTAGGGATGGAAGAGTTCTTCATCTGCACTTACAGTGGGAGTTAGACTGGCCTAACTACATTGCACAGGGTGTGAGGGAGGGGGAGGCGCTGATCCGTGGGGCCTGCCGGTGGGCAGGAGGCGCTGGAGGGGGTGGGAGGAAGCTGATGAGGGGGCTGCTGGTGGGTGCTCAGCACCCACCATTTTTTCCCCATGGGTGCTCCAGCCCCGGAGCACCCACGGAGTTGGTGCCTATGGAAAATGCCATTAAATGATGATGATTTATGTCATGTTAATTTTCCTTCAATTAACTCTGACATGGCTCCACCTATGTGTCTTGATGTTTTAATAAGCTCTCTCGACCATTAATGTTGATTTTTCAATACGTCTTGGAGCACTGGGGAAGTTCCAGATGACTGGTAGAAAGCTAACATGCCAATATTTAAAGAGGATAAATGAGACAACCTGGGTAATTATAGGCCTGTCATCCTGACGTCAATCCTGGGCAGTATAATGGGATGGCTGCTACAGGACTCAATTAATAAAGAAGTATAGGAGGGTAATATAATTATTGGCAATCAGCATGGGTGCATGGAAAACAGATTGTCTAACTTGATTTTTTATGAGTTTACAAATTTGATTGATAAAGGGAATAGTGTTGCTGTAATCGACTTAGACTTTTGTAAGGCATTTGTCTTGGTACTGCCAACACTTTAAGAAACTAGAATGATACAAAATCAACATGGCACACATAGGTGCCGACTTCCTCTATTTCCTATGAGTGCTTGACCCCCCCGCCCCCTGTCCCACCTCTTCCCCACCCCCATTCCAACCCCTTCCCCAAATCCCCGCCCCTGCCCTGCCTCTTCCCCGCCTCCTCCCCTGAGCACGCCATGTTCCTGCTCCTCCTGCCCCCGAGCGTGCTAATGCTGCCAAACAGCTGTTTGGCGGCGGCCGGGTGGGAAATGCTGGGAGGTAGGTGGAGGAGGGGGGGACGCGGCATGCTCAGGGGAGGAGGAGGTGGGGCAGGGGGTGAGGGGAGCTTGGCTGCCAGTGGATGCAGAGAACCCACTAATTTTTCCCATGGGTGCTCAAGCCCCAGAGCACCCACGGAGTTGGCGCCTGTGATGGTACACATTAAATGGAGAACCGTCACTGAGCAGGTATGTTTCTAGTGGTTCAGTTCTTGGCCCTGTGCTATTTTACATTTTTATCAATGACCTGGAAGAAAAAATAAAAATCATCACTGATAAAGTTGACACAAAAATTGGGGGAGTGGTAAATAATGAAGAGGACAGGTCAATAACCTGGAGCAATCTGGATTGCTTGGTAAAGTGGGTGCAAGCAAACAATATGATAAATTGGAGAGGGTTCAGAGGAGCCCCAAGAACTATTAAAGTATTGGAAAACATGGTTTATAGAGAAACGTTCAGGAACTCAAACTATTTAGTTTGTCACAGAGCATGTTAAGGAGTGCCTCGGTCAGTCTCGCAGTACCTACATGATGAACAAATAGTTGATGATGGGCTCTTCAGTCTAGCAGAAAAAGGAATTACATAATCCAATGGAACGGAAATGATTTCGTTGCTGCAGTCAATCCACTCCCTCGAAAGGTGGTAGCTAGGGCGATGGAAGAGTTCTTCATCTGCACCTACAGTGGGAGTTAGACCGGCCTAACTACATTGCACTGGGTGTGAAATTTTTCACATCACTGAGTGAGGTAGGTAGGTCGACCTAAATTTTAAATGTAGATCAGGCCTTTGAGGGAGATCTTAGAGGCATATGTCTCCCCTTGTTATTCAGAGGGCCGTGCAGTTTAGCACTTCTTCCTCAGGGCTGTACCAAAAGATACAATATGCTCAGAGTTTTAGTTTTCTATCCACCTGTTGGCCAATATATGCTGGCTAGCATATCATCTAATCTAATCTAGATTAGTTTAGATTAGATTAGATTAATCTATCTATCTCATATTAATAATACGTACTAGTAACACCATTTATACATTAGTATGCATTAAGCACCAATATTATAGCAGTTATATAGCCTAAATTGGCCTAAATCTTTACTATAATATGTTCACTTATGCTAAGTATCCCATAACACCTTGGATTTGTTGATGTAACCTTTGGCTTAAGTAGATAGGGAAACTGTCAGGATCAAGACATATGAATGTTCTACCTTGGTACAAACTTAGGAAGTGCCCTCACACTCTTGGTACTTGGAATGCATGTGTTATGATAAAAAGATCTTCTGTACTTTCCACTGAATGCATCCGATGAAGTGAGCTGTAGCTCTCAAAAGCTTATGCTCAAATAAATTGGTTAGTCTCTAAGGTGCCACAAATACTCCTTTTCTTAAAGAGATAAGGAGTACACTACAGTAGCAGAAAAACAAGGCAGAAAGCTGATTGGTCAAATCTAGCACCAAATGACCTACACAGTTCCTTTCACTTATAAACAGGAAGGGCATAAAAAGATGGCTTGAAGGGTGTACTATTGGGAGTACACTTTCTGTGCAAGGTACATATAACAACACTGAACAAGATGGCTTCCCAGAAACTGGCATTGTATTGAACCTTGTCCCTATGCTGTATTATTATTGGCTTAGAGCAGTAAACCTGACTGATACTGGTTATTTGGTCTCTTACATATATTGCATAACAAACCAAAATGTGGTCAAGCACTTGACTATACAATTTATCAACACACCGAACACAGAAGAAGGAGGTTTCTACGTCTGTCTTTCCATATCTTGGAATGTTTTATGCAGATGTCCAACTCTTCTGTCCCTGCCAATGACAGGTGGTTCATAATCAAAATTCATGTGGTTTGTGATCCAGGCCTGGACTTTACACAGACTAAGAATGAAACATCTGATCAAATTTATTCCTCCTCTGCTGTGCTGGAAGTGCAGCCACTAATGGACTTTAGATCTAGTTATTTATTAATTTTTTTCACCACTCCATTAATAGAATGCAATCTTGACTGTCTTTGGCACTTCTCCCTAGACCAATTGTCGGGAAGTCCTACTTGTGATGCAATATGGGAACTTTTTAGTAATGTTTGTAGTTTTTTTCCCCGTAACAGACATGTATATATCCTTTGTCTCCTGCTGAGAGCAGAAGCCAGGGGTTAGAGGTAGGCTCCTTATTTGTAATTGTGTTTCCTTAATGTGGAAAAACTAATAAACAAACATTTAAAATAAACATTTAAAAAGGAGATTGCTTAAGACATGAAGTCAATGATGAAGGAAGGAATAACCAATGTGTGAGAGAAGAGGAGCTTTGTTTGAGGCCTCAGGGATTCAGACTGTGCAGCCCACAAGGTGGGAGGAAGAGAACTACAGATTGCTGCTTCTGCCACAGCTCAGATCCTGGTTCCACCAGGACCAGATCTCCTTTGAAGAGGGAGTGTGAGCTGTTTCACTGATCTAGCTGTGCGTCTTATGGTGACGCAATGCAGCAGTCTGTCAGGTCCTTTTTGGAGGATGTGAGCAATGAATTGCAGCCCTGCACAACAGGGCTGACAGGAAGACCATGCTGCTCTCCTTCCCACCAGGAGGCACTACAGGAAGCTGTGGGTGAACCATCCAGACTCAATTTAGCTCCCTCTTTCCAGCCAAGACCTTTCAATGGCCATAGGTGCAGGTGCGAAAGCTGTCTGGCCCATTTGAGGGCTTTGCTGCCCTCTTCAGTCCTTCAAGAAGCCACAGGAGGAGGGAAGGGCAAGTAGCAACAATCCCCCCAGAGAAGTCCTGAAGGAGAGGAAGATGCCTATGGTTTGCATCTGTGCGTAGCCCCACTACTGTGAGGGGTGTGTTGGTTGCAAGCATCTGTCAAGGCATCTCGAGCTCCTTGGGTTGCTGTGGCCTTGCTCCAAACACCATGATGATTCATGTCCCCCTCCTGGGCCAAGTCCCTCACAGTAACGCATTGGGAATCTGTGACCATGAGAGGCAGTCCCTGCAACCCCCTATTTAGAATCCTACAATTATAGGACTGGAAGATACCTCAGCAGGTCATCTAATCCAGTACCCTGTACTCATGGCAGGACTAAGTATTCTAGACCCTCCCTGACAGGTGTTTGTCTAACCTGCTCTTAAAAATCTCCAGTGATGGAGATTCCACAACTTCCCTAGGCAATTTATCCCCATGCTTAACCACCCTGAAAGTTAGGAAGTTTTTCCTCATTTCAAATCTCCCTTGCTGCAATTTAAGCCTATTGCTTCTTGTCCTATCCTCAGAGGTTAAGGAGAACAATCTCCTCCTTGTAACAACCTTTTATGTACTTTAAAACTGTTATCATGTCCCCTCTCAGTCTTCTCTTCTCCAGACTAAAATAAACCCAATTGTTTCAATTTTCCCTCACAGGTCATGTTTTCTAGTTCTTTAATTATTTTTGTTGCTCTTCTCTGGACTTTCTCCAATTTGTCCACCTCTTTCCTGAAATGGGGCACTCAGAACTGGACACAATACTCCAGATGAGGCTTAATCAGAGTGAAGTAGAGTGGAAGAATTACTTCTTGTGTCTTGCTTACAACATTCCTGCTAATACATCCCGGAATGATGTTTTCTTTTTTTTAATTACATGGTTGACTCATATTTAGTTTGTGCTCCACTATGACCCCCAGATCCCTTTCCGCAGTACTCCTTCCGAGGCAGTCATTTCCCATTTTATATGTGTGAAACTGGTTGTTCCTTCCTAAATGGAGTACTTTGGATTTGTCCTTATTGAATTTCATCCTGTTGACTTCAGACCATTTCTCTAGTTTGTCCAGATCATTTTGAATTTTAATCTTGTCCTCCAAAGCATTTGGAACCCATCCCAACTTGGTATTGTCCACAAACTTTATCAGTGTATCTCTATGCCATTATCTAAATCATTGATGAAGACTTTGAACAGAACTGGACCCAGAACTGATCCCTGCAGGACCCCACTCAATATGCCCTTCCATCTTGACTGTGAACCACTGATAACTACTCTCTGAGAATGGTTTTCCAATTGGTTCTGCACCCACCTTATAGTAGCTCCATCTAGGTTGTATTTCCCTAGTTTGTTTGTGAGAAGGTCATGCGAGACAGTATTAAAAGCCTTACTAAAGTCAAGATATACCATGTCTACCACTTTCTCCCATCCACAAGGCTTGTTACCCTGTCAGAAGAAAGCTATTAGATTGGAAGTTGATGGGTCTGCTGGGTGGCACAACCCATCCCCCATTTGGAGACTGAGGCTTCTTTCTCTGGGGTGCCTTTCACCCCCCTTTCTCCCTTCTGCTCTCCCCAGGAATGAATATTAGCAGCAGCCTCCCCTCCTGCTCTTCCTTTCTGGGGATTATGTGAGCCACATGCCTCCTTCTCTTAGGGTATCTTCCTTAGAAGCAGTGGTGCAGCCAGATCAAAACTAGCTGGGAAGGAGGAGACCAGAAATGAAAGTGAATGAGTCCTGAAGCCTCAGTAAGTGGGACATAAACAGGATAGGAAAATATTAAGAGGGGACATGTCCCTCCTCTTTTCCTCCCCACATTCTTGCATCTGTACCTAGATACTTTGTCATGGGCCTGTTTTCTGCATCAGCTTTTGTTCTTCTCCCCATCAACTGTCCTGTCTTCCCTTTTCTGGCTGGCAGTGAAACATTCCCCTCCACCTCCCTTCACACATTTGAAAGGTCTTGCAGGAAAACCTCCTAACTTGCTTGTGGGCTCTGTCTCCTGGAGAAAGATGAATTTCTCCCTCCTAGCCGTCTCTTGTTCTGAGGGCAGCTGTCCCTCTGATTGCCAGAAGGGATTACTTAATGTCTGTGGTCTCAGCCCCTCTCCATTTCCTAAGTGACCAAAGTTGCTTCCTGCTGCTGCTGGAACTTGTGGTTGCTGTCCAGCTTGTTAGTCTCTCTAGTCATGCAGTGTTGCTCTGTGGTCACCATTCTGAGGTGCGCCAGCTGCTGTTTCCCCAGTCCCCAAGAGCACTGCACAATGGTTCTGACAGAGTGGCTCTGGATCCCTGTGTGCCCAGCTTTCATTTCATCAAGAAGCAGAGAAGCCCTCAGAAGCTGAGCACCAGAATCCTTGGACCCTGACATTCTTCTATAGGGTAAGTACTTTCTCTGTTCTCAGAAAAGTGGACCTTTACTCTGGGACCCACCAGGGTGTCAGATTGCAGGTTCTTTCTTCCCAGGATATGGGAGACATCCCTTCTTCCATAGGGTATGACTAACACAGCAAGTAAACACCCACGTCAGCTGACTTGGTCTTCCCGGGCTCGCGCTGCAGGGCTGTAAAATTACTGTGTAGACATTTGGACTCAGGCTGGAACCCGAGCTCTGGACCCTGTGATGGGGGAGGATTGCAGAACCCAGGCTCCAGCCTGAGCCTGAACAGCTACACAGCAATTCTTAGCCCTGCAGCCCAAGTCACCTGACCCAGTCGAGCCACGGCCATGCTGCAGGTCTTTTATTCCAGTGTAGATGTTCCTTTGGAGGGCTGTGGTTTTGGATGGGCAAACATTTACCTTGTAGGTTATAGATACCTACTCACCTCAGCCTTCCTGGTTAAAACGCCAGTAGTGCACTGGCCTATCTCTGCAAGGCTCAGCTGTTAAATTGGCGAGCTGTACACTGCTGTTACCTCCCCTGCTGCAGCCATCTGCAGGTTTCTTGTTTCATCCTAGTTTTCCTGTATGGGCTGCTGAGACTAATGCACCCTTGGCAAGCAGGGAGTGAATTTGGGGACAGGGCTGCCTCAGTAATTCCCAAGCCAATCTGTTCCTTTGCCTTTACATGGAGCCTCTTCACCATGGACGCTGTGCTATCTCCACCATCCAAAGAAACCCCTGCAGACCCTTTTAGGTAGGCTCTTCCCTTGTTATTATTATGTTGTGATAACTGGGCCTACAAATTTACCCAAATTGTCAGCTCAACTGTAAAAAGTATGTGAAAGTTCATAAGATGTCATGGTAACTAAATGCTGTTGGGAAAAGGTACGAAAGGGAGACAGACTGAATTAGTCTAAACACAAAGGCCTCCTGATTAGGGTGACCAGATGTCCCGATTTTACAGGGACAGTCCTGATCTTTGGGTCTTTTTCTTATATAGGCTCCTATTACCCCCCACCCCATCCTGATTTTTCACACTTGCTGTCTGGTCACCCTACTTCTCATATAACTCAAGGACTGTGTTAAACTCATGCTTGGTAAGGACAGAAGATGTGGAATTGGAACTTAATGAATGAAAATTGGTGTCTTGGATATTAGATTTAACTGATGGACAAAACAATGAGGGGATGGGCTAATCCACCCAGCAGTCCCTTTTGGGTGCTTAAAGAAAGAGACTTTGGGGGGAAAATGGTGAAAACAGACGGAGGCTACTGGAGAGAGCTTCACCATCATGGCTGCAACCCCCACGTTTCCTGGGACCCTGGACCTTCTTTGTCTTAATCCTGAGCGATGTCTTGACCAGACCAGGCCAGAGAGAGGGACCCAGATGACATTACCACCCCTACTGGTTCCAGCTGAATCCCAAACACCAGCTAAGATTAAATGGGATCCACCAACGACAGCTCCAGCTCATCTCAGCTAACTTCTTCTTTTGTCCAAAAAGACAGTTCTTGCCATCTTTGATACGATCTAAAAGACTGTCAGACAAGGGGTCATTTCCTTCTAAAACCTCTCTCCAGCTAAAGGGAAAGAGAAAAGGGATGTTGTTAAAATGAAATCCTTACTTCATACTTTACATTTCAAATGCTTTAATTGTTTTCCCTTCTTTTCTGTATCTTTAATAAAAAGTTTAAAGGATTTTCAATGGTGCGTTTGCCAGAGTACTAAGCAGGCTGAGGTCTCTGTATACCAAAACCTGGACCTTGTTTAACACTGTTCAGTGTTGGACAGTGACCGGGTTATGTTAACATCTCTGGCCTATTTATTCCATTTAAATTAACATAGCAGGCCCCTCTTTCAGCTGACTTCCTATCAGACACCAACCCTCCTCCTGTCCTGCATCAGATTGCCATCCAGAGAGTTTAAGGAGGGTCTAAACCTCAGTTCTGGCCTGGTCTGGTAAGGATATCTCCTCCTCATGACAAATATCAAGCTCTCTTTCCAGCAGTCGGAGGAGCTTTCTTTTACTGACATCCCCCAACTCTCTGTGGATGATCTTTAAGCTCTATTGCTTGTCACTAGTCAAGAAGTTGCCTGGCAGTATTACATGTCTTCCAGCCCCTCAAGCAAGAATGACAGAAGAGTTTCCCTCCCTGGGAATATCTCTCAGATAACCCTTCTGACAGGACAAGAACTCTTTCCTCCTGCTTCAGGGACCTTTCCACTGTTTACTGGAAACACTTATGTAATGCCAGTATTTGAACAAAAGGCTCCTACGAAAAGTGACTGTCTTAGCATATAACAAACCTGGTGTTCCCCAGGATGTCTGTGGTCACCAGGAGCAGAGAAAGAGACTGGGAGCTTATTTATGTGTTCCCATCTTAAATACAATATTTTCTCATAACCATTACCAAGGAAGAAGCCAATTGTCAAAGTAAGTTCCATTAAGTGCACTTGCTGGAAATGTTTGTATGTCGTTCCTGAGAGAAACATAGAATGTATTATAGCTCAGTGTTCAACTTACACAACTTGTATGTGTGTGTGCAGGCACGTGTATATCTAGATTTTATATATCCTCTCCGGGAAATGTATTTGAAATATCCAATGGCTACAGGACTATACCAAGAAGCATAACTTAACCTTTGCCAAAGTATATCCAAGCTCATCTGCCTGAAGACTGGACAGTACCTTCTATAGCCTTTTAAGGCCATAAAGGATTCATAGATTTCGGTGTCAGAAGGGACCAACAGTTCAGTCTGACCGCCTGCATAACACAGATGATAGGATTTTACCCAGTTACCCCTGCGTTGAGCACAATAACTCGTGTTTGACTAAAGCACAGATTCCAGAAAGGCATCCAGACTTGATATAAAAACATTAAAGGGATGGAGGATCCACCAAAGCTTGTCCAAAGGTTTACCATCTGCGCTGTTAAAAATGTATGCCTTATTTTTAATTTGAATGTCTGCATTCTACTTCCATCCATTAATTCTTGTACTGCCTTTCTCTACTAGATTGAAATGCGCTTTGTAGTGCCTGGTATTTTCTTCCCATCAGGGGACTTATTCACCAATCATTATGTGACCATTTAGTCTGACATGCATAACGCAGGCTCCTAGAATTTCACCCAGTGATTCTTACATCGCAGTGGCTGAAGTAGTGCAGCACTCTTAGAAGGACATCCAGTCTTACAGATAGACTCAGGGTGATGAAGAATTTACCACATCCCTCGCTAATCTGTTCTAGTGTCCTCACCTTTAAAAATCTGCACCTTATCTTGAATAGAGAGGGTTGAGGCTTTGGTGGTTAACCTAACAGAACAAGCAAACACCAAGATTGTGTAAATGTGCAAAGTATTCCTCAACAGAGTCAACTAATGATATCTCTGACTTCAGTTGCTGGGTAACATTGAACATCTACATGCTCCTAGTCAATGATCTCTTCCGAACTTGTTGCTCACACTTCTAAGACTACAAGAGTGATGTAGTGGTGGGAGTCTGCTATAGATCACCGGACCAGGGGGATGAGGTGGATGAGGCTTTCTTCCGGCAACTCGCAGAAGCTACTAGATCGCACGCCCTGGTTCTCATGGGTGACTTTAATTTTCCTGATATCTGCTGGAAGAGCAATACAGCAGTGCATAGACAATCCAGGAAGTTTTTGGAAAGCGTAGGGGACAATTTCCTGGTGCAAGTGCTAGACGAGCCAACTGGGGGGGAGCTTTTCTTGACCTGCTGCTCACAAACCGGGAAGAATTAGTGGGGGGAAGCAAATGTGGATGGGAATCTGGGAGGCAGTGACCATGAGTTGGTTGAGTTCAGGATCCTGACACAGGGAAGAAAGGTAAGCAGCAGGATACGGACCCTGGACTTCAGGAAAGCAGACTTCGACTCCCTCAGGGAACAGATGGGTAGGATCCCCTGGGGGACTAACATGAAGGGGAAAGGAGTCCAGGAGAGCTGGCTGTATTTCAAGGAATCCCTGTTGAGGTTACAGGGACAAACCATCCCGATGAGTCAAAAGAATAGTAAATATGGCAGGCGACCAGCTTGGCTTAACGGTGAAATCCTAGTGGATCTTAAACATAAAAAAGAAGCTTACAAGAAGTGGAAGGTTGGACATATGACCAGGGAAGAGTATAAAAATATTGCTCGGGCATGTAGGAATGAAATCAGGAGGGCCAAATCGCACCTGAAGCTGCAGCTAGCAAGAGATGTCAAGAGTAACAAGAAGGGTTTCTTCAGGTATGTTGGCAATAAGAAGAAAGCCAAGGAAAGTGTGGGCCCCTTAATGAATGAGGGAGGCAACCTAGTGACAGAGGATGTGGAAAAAGCTAATGTACTCAATGCTTTTTTTGACTCTGTCTTCACTAACAAGGACAGCTCCCAGACTGCTGCGCTGGGCATCACAACATGGGGAATAGATGGCCAGCCCTCTGTGGAGAAAGAGGTGGTTAGGGACTATTTAGAAAAGCTGGACGTACACAAATCCATGGGGCCGGACGAGTTGCATCCTAGAGTGCTAAAGGAACTGGCGGCTGTGATTGCAGAGCCATTGGCCATTATCTTTGAAAACTCGTGGCGAACGGGGGAAGTCCCAGATGACTGGAAAAAGGCTAATGTAGTGCCAATCTTTAAAAAAGGGAAGAAGGAGGATCCTGGGAACTACAGGCCAGTCAGCCTCACTTCAGTCCCCGGAAAAATCATGGAGCAGGTCCTCAAAGAATCAATCCTGAAGCACTTACATGAGAGGAAAGTGATCAGGAACAGTCAGCATGGATTCACCAAGGGAAGGTCATGCCTGACTAATCTAATCGCCTTCTATGATGAGATTACTGGTTCTGTGGATGAAGGGAAAGCAGTGGATGTATTGTTTCTTGACTTTAGCAAAGCTTTTGACATGGTCTCCCATGGTATTCTTGTCAGCAAGTTAAAGAAGTATGGGCTGGATGAATGCACTATAAGGTGGGTAGAAAGTTGGCTAGATTGTCGGGCTCAACGGGTAGTGATCAATGGCTCCATGTCTAGTTGGCAGCCGGTGTCAAGTGGAGTGCCCCAGGGGTCGGTCCTGGGGCCGGTTTTGTTCAATATCTTCATAAATGATCTGGAGGATGGTGTGGATTGCACTCTCAGCAAATTTGCGGATGATACTAAACTGGGAGGAGTGGTAGATAGGCTGGAGGGCATGAATAGGATACAGAGGGACCTAGACAAATTGGAGGATTGGGCCAAAAGAAATCTGATGAGGTTCAATAAGGATAAGTGCAGGGTCCTGCACTTAGGACGGAAGAACCCAATGCACAGCTATAGACTAAGGACCGAATAGCTAGGCAGCAGTTCTGCGGAAAAGGACCTAGGGGTGACAGTGGTCGAGAATCTGGATATGAGTCAGCAGTGTGCCCTTGTTGCCAAGAAGGCCAATGGCATTTTGGGATGTATAAGTAGGGGCCTAGCGAGCAGATCGAGGGACGTGATCGTTCCCCTCTATTCGACATTGGTGAGGCCTCATCTGGAGTACTGTGTCCAGTTTTGGGCCCCACACTACAAGAAGGATGTGGATAAATTGGAGAGAGTCCAGAGAAGGGCAACAAAAATGATTAGGGGTCTGGAACACATGACTTATGAGGAGAGGCTGAGGGAACTGGGATTGTTTAGTCTGCAGAAGAGAAGAATGAGGGGGGATTTGATAGCTGCTTTCAACTACCTGAGAGGTGGTTCCAGAGAGGATGGTTCTAGACTATTCTCAGTGGTAGAAGAGGACAGGACAAGGAGTAATGGTCTCAAGTTGCAGTGAGGGAGGTTTAGGTTGGATATTAGGAAAAACTTTTTCACTAGGAGGGTGGTGAAACACTGGAATGCGTTACCTAGGGAGGTGGTAGAATCTCCTTCCTTAGAAGTTTTTAAGGTCAGGCTTGACAAAGCCCTGGCTGGGATGATTTAATTGGGGATTGGTCCTGCTTTGAGCAGGGGGTTGGACTAGATGGCCTCCTGAGGTCCCTTCCAACCCTGATATTCTATGATTCTATGATTCTACACAACACTCACCAGTCTATACAGAGCACAGTGTATGTTTCTGTTTAAATAGACAGACAGCTATTAAAATGAAAACGAAAACCAGTGAATCTAAAAGCATAAACATAAAAATTACCTGTTTTCCAATGTTTGTTTCTTTGACAGACCACTATCTCCTGTGCCTTTCATAGATTCAAAGGCCAGAAGGGATCCCTGTGATCATCTAGTCTGACCTCCTGTATAGCACGGACCATAGAACTTCCCCAAAATAATTCCCACAGCAGATGTTAGAAAAACGCCAATCTTGATTTAAAAATTGTCAGTGGTGGAGACTCCACCACGACCCTTGATAAGTGGTTTCGGTGGTTAATTACTCTCACTGTTAAAAATATACTCCTTATATCCACTCTGAATTTGTCTAGCTTCAACTTCCAGCCAATGGATCGTGTTATATCTTTCCCTGCTAGATTGTAGAGCCCATTCTTAAATATTTGTTTCCACGTACATATTTACAGAATGTAATCAACTCACCTCTTAAACTTCTCTTTGCTAAACTAAATAGATTGAGCTCCTTGAGTCTATCACTATAAAGCATGCTTTCTAATCCTTTAATTATTCTCATGGCTTTTCTCTGAACCCTCTCCCATTTATCAGCCCCCTTCTTGAATTGTGGGCACCAAGAGTGGACAGAGGATTCCAGCAGTGGTCACACCAGTGCCAAACACAGAGGTAAAATAACCCCTCTGCTCCTATTTGGATTCCTCTGTTTATGCATCCCAGGATCGCATTAGCTCTTTTGGCCACAGTGTCGCATTGGGAGCTCGTGGTCAGCTGATTATCCATCATGCCCCCCAAATCTTTTTCAACCACTGCTTTCTGGGATAAATTCCCCCTTTCTGTCAGTAGGGCTTATATTCTTTGTTACTAGATGTATACGTTTTTATTTAGCCATATTAAAACACACAGTGTTTGCTGGCTCCCAGTTTACCAAGTGCTCCAGATCGCTCTGAATCAGTGACTTATCCTCTTCATTATTTACCACTCCCACAATTTTTGTTCTGCAAACTTTACCAGTGATGATTTTATGTTTTCTTCCAGGTCACTGATAAAAATATTAAATAGAGTAGGGCCAAGAACGGATCCCTGCAGGATCCTTTTGGAAACACACCTCGCTTGATGGTGATTCCCTGTTTACAATTACCTTTTGAGACCTATCAGTTAGCCAGTTTTTAATCCATTTAATGTGTGCTGTGTTAACTTCATATCGTTCTACTTTTTGTATCAAAATATTGAGTGGTACCAAGTCAAAAGCCCTACAAAAGTCTAAGTATATTACATCAACACTATTCCCTTTATCAACCAAACTTGTAATCTCATAAAAAAGTTAAGTTAGTTTTACAGGCTCTATTTTCCATAAACCCATGTTGACTGGCATTAAGTAGATTACCTTTCTTTAATTCTTTATTAATCGAGGCCCATATCTGCCTGCGATGGGGTGTAGAAACCCCACACTGGGCTTCATAGGGTTAAAGGACAATACTGGGCCCAGTTAGCCCCGCCCCTTCAGACCTGCAGAGCTTGATCCAACTGGAGAAGAAGTTGAAAGGGGAGCAACACAGCTCAGATGGGAGAAGGCTGGGGAGGAAGAAAGGCCTCCCCTGAGGGTCCTGGAGAACAGCACCAGAGAAGCCTCCATGAGAGGAATAAGACTGTATGCTGAGCCCAGATGGGGCTTAGTTATCTTTTCTTTTTACCTTATATTGGACTTGGCGCTGGGAGAGAGAAGCAGATAGGAAGTGACCCAGGGAGGGTCACTCAGAAGGCAGACACCGTTGATCCCTTTAGGGCCCTGGGTTAGAGCCTGGTGGAGGGTGGGACCTGGGCTCCTCTACCAGTTGCCCCTGCTGCAGAAGGGGCATAAACCTCATGCCCATCTCACTCTCTCTCTCTGGTAAGAAGAGGGACTGGACTGAAAGACCTTTCTGCTGGGAGGTGGCCCTAGCGTGCTACCCACTAGGCCACCTAGTCCACCAAGGACTCTATTACACAGCCACTCTATTATCTTGCTAGGGATAGATGTCAGGCTGACAGGTCTATAATTACCTGGGTCATCCAGTTTACTCTTTTTGAAAACTGGCATAACATTAGCTTTCTTCCAGTCTTCTGGAACTTCCCCAATGCTGCAAGACTTATTGAAAAGCAACATTAATGGTCCAACAAGCACCTCAGCGAGCTCTTTTAAAACTCTTGGATGCAAGTTATCTGGATCAGCTGATTTAAAAATGTCTAATTTTAGTAGCTTCTGTTTATCATACTCCAGAGATAAGAGTGGAATGAAGAGCGTATTAGCATCACCATATGATGAGACCATATCATCTGTTTTTTCCCCAAATACAGAACAAAAATATTTATTGAACACTTCTGCCTGTTCTGCATTATTATTGATAATTCTAGCATTTCCATTTAGTAATGAACCAATCCCATTGTCAGGATTCTTTTTATTCCTAATATAGTTTAAAAACTCCTTCTTGTCCTTAACTCTGCTGGCCATAGAGGTCTCCTTCTGTCCTTTGACTTCCCTTATCTATTTTCTACAATTCCTAACTTCTGATTTATATTCATTATTATCCACTTTCCCTTTCTTCCATAGTTTTTTTTATAGGTGCTTTCATCTTCCCTCTAAACCACATTGTTTTTTTAACCAGCCTTCTTCCTCAGTTGTGGTATTGTGGCTTTTTGGGCATCTAGTAAAGTATTCTTAAATGATTCCCAATTACTATTCACATTTTTTTAAATTAAATTCCACTTCCCAGCGGATTTATCTCATAATTTTTTTCAGCTTTGTGAAATTGCCCCTATGAAAGCATCAAGTATGTACATTACTGGTCTGGAGTTTATTCTGTTTGCATGTTATAAATGGGATCAAGTCATGATGAGTTGTACTTAAACTACCATTAATTTTAGTTCTGTGATGAGTTCCTCTTTATCCTGTGTTGGCTGCAACACTTTTTGGGTTCGGAAATTGTCATCTACAATGTTTAGAAATTCCAAGGATATTTTAGTACTGGCAGCATGAGACTTCCAGCATACGTCACTGAAAATTGAAGTCTCACAGGATCATGCAGCTTTTTTCTCTACACATTATAGAGAGGTACATAAAGAGGCAGTCATCTTGTTCCTAGTGCAGGAGTGGGCAAACTATGGCCTGTGGGCTGGATCTGGCCCGCCAGCCGTTTTAATCCAGCCCTCGAGGTCCCGCTGGGGAGTGGGTCTGGAGCTTGCCCCACTCCGTTGCTCCAGCAGCGGAGCAGGGTCGGGGGCCGCTCCATGTGGCTCCCAGAAGCAGTGGCATGGCCCCACTCCAGCTCCTACACGTAGGGACAGCCAGGGGGCTAAGCTCTGCACACTGCCCCTTCCCCAAGTGCCGCCCCCACAGCTCCCATTGGCCAGGAACAGCGGCCAATAGGAGCTGCAAGGGTGGCGCCTGTGGATGGGGCAGTGCACAGAGCCGCCTGGCTGAGGCTCTGCATCGGAGCCGGAGGGGGGACATGGCCGCTTCTTCCGGGAGCCACTAGAGGTAAGTGCTGCCCAGATCCTGCACCCCTGAGCCACCTCCCCCACATCCCAGCCCCCTGCCCCAGACCTGATCCCCCTCCCGCTCTCTGAACCCCACAATCCCAGCCCCGAGCACTCTCCTGCACCCCAAGCCTCTCATCCCCAGCCTCACCGCAGAGTCCACACCCCCAGCTGGAGCCTGCACCCCTTCCCACACCCCAACCCTCTGCCCCAGCCTTGAACCCCCTCCAGTCCTACAAACCCCTCGGTCCCAGCCCAGAGCACCCTCCTACACCCCAAACTTCTCATCCCCAGCCCCACGCCAGAGCCCGCATCCCAAACCGGAGCGCCCTCACCTGCCCCCCCCGGACCCCAATCCCCTGACCCAGCATGGAGCCCCCTCCTGCACCCTGAACTCCTCATTTCTGGCCCCACTCCAGAGTCAGCACCTCCAACCAGAACCCTCACCCCCTCCCATACCACAATCCCAATTTCGTGAGCATTCATGGCCCGTCATACAATTTCTATTCCCAGATGTGGCCCTTGGGCCAAAAAGTTTGCCCAACCCGTGCTAGTGTGATTTGGTGGTCTATAGCAGACAGCAACTAAAACCCCATCTTGTGCTTTATCTGTTAGGACATTGATCCATAAGCATTCAAAATCTTTTCTTTGGAGTTATTAGTGACTCAGAAACTGTAATGCCATTGTTGATATAGAATGCCGCTCCCCTTCCCGTTTTGGCCCACTTGCTCCTTCCTAAATAGTTATAATCATTGAGTTTAACATTCCAATTGTGCGAATCATCCCACCATGTTTGACTAATACCGATTAGATCAAATTTATGCTGATAAATGAGTAATTCCAATTCCTCTTGTTTATTACCTTGTGTGACAGGGTGCTCAGCGGGAATGGCTCAGCCAGCTCTCTGTCATTCCAGCACCAATTAAAGGAGGTAAATTGGAGCTGGCTGGAGACACCTGGAGCCGATGGACAAAGGGGAAACAGCTGCCAGCCCAATTAGCCTGAGGCTGTATACAGGCCCAGAGGCAGACAGAAAGGGCAGGGCAGGGCAGGGCAGGGCAGTCCAGTCCTGTCCTGTGGCTAAGGAATCCTCAAGGCTGTACCTGGTGAGAACGTGGTGGGTTGGCACTATGTAAATAAACTGCATTTGTGACTGCTGAGCCAGAAGGTCTTAGAGTGGTTTTTGGAGCAAAGCGGAGGCAGGACCAAGGGAGGCCCTGCTACACCCTGTTTTCTCACATTGGCATGTGAGCAATTCAAGAATTTCTTCTCTTTGTGGTCCATGTGAGTGCTTGGACAGGATGTGGTATATCCTTGGAAGCACTACCCACTTCCTTTTTCTGTTCAGTCACTGGAACCCTGGAGTCTTACTCCGGACTCCTAATCTTTAACTACTGGCTGGCCCTGACGTGTGTTCTTGAACAGGGTGTACCTAGAACCTTGATTTTCTTGTCCAGGGTGTTTCTGTCCCCAAGAGTTTCCTGGATGGGGGTGTGGTATATTTTAAAAAAAATTCTCCTAATCCCCTGGTCTTCAGTGTGGATTGTAGAATATCTTCAGTAAATTCTCCTGCTAGGTCTTTGAAAGGGATAGATATATCCTTGTAACTTCTCATCTTCAGGCTTGGGGATGATTTATGCTCTAACTTTTCCTCTACTGTTCCTAGCTGAGAGGGAACATTAACTCTTCCTTGTGTTACCATGCTGGAATGTGGCCAGAGCCAGCCCTAGCAATTTGGAATGGGTCTGCAAACAGAGTTGCCAACCCTGCAGGGCTGTCCTTGGGTCTCCAGGAATTAAAGATTAATCTTTAATTAAATATTATGTCATGTGATGAAACCTCCAGGAATATGTCCAATCAAAATTGGCAACCTGACTTGCAAAATAATTTTTCACCTTGCTCTCCACATCCTGTGTCCTCACAATGGACTGGATTTAGGATTAGAGGAAAGGTTGCCATGCTGGTTGCATCCTAGCTTGGAAAGAATTCAAATCCACTGTAAATAAACAAAATCTTGCAAAGCAGAGTGGTGAAACTTTCACAGAACACTTTTAAAAAATCTCAGAACCTTTCTGAAAGCATCCAAAGTAAACAGCTCACCCAGGAGTCAACCACCATTCCTGCAAAAACAAAGGCACTCTCTTGGGAGTGCAGCTAAGAAGTAATCAACTCCTCTAGTAGACCACCACTGATATGGGGACTAAAGCTGTCACTATCAACTCTGCAGGGGGAAATCAAATGGCCCATGGGGACACTTTCAATCAAAACTCAATTATATCCATTAAGGACTGAATATCTCTGAATTAAAGAACTGGAAAAAAGCATATTAATAAAAATGTATTAACACAAACACAGGACATGCAGATCTCATGTCTCTTTAACTTCCACTTTCCTAATATCACTGTGAGCAAAACAATAGCACCCTTACCATGCTTGTCTGTATGCCATGATCTGCAATGATTGTAGGGATTTACTTCAGGTTCGTATCATTGCCCTTCAGTAGGTATAACCTACTGGTCACTGTCTGTTCCATGTCCCTTTTGGGGACCGATCTACAGAGGATGTGAATCTGCTACATCTCAGAGCTACAAAGATTGGCACTTTTGCTCCAACTTTAGGGACTCCTGCTTTTACTTCTGGAGGTCCCTGATTCAAACCCTAGTGTCAGCCCAAGAGGGCAGCAATCACATAGGCATCTCAATGCCCCACTGAGTCTCCCAAAGTCAACAGTCCACCACCAGTCTGGCATTTCTGAGGCAGTAGTTGTGTTGCCATCCTCCTCAGGTCATTGAGAATCACAGCTGGCACAGAAATACCACTAACATCTCCCCTGTGGAAAGGGAATATAGCATCCCCATCCAACCCTTCCCAGTATTTCATCCGCAAAGCACTCTCCAAGATTCACTACAGTCCGCAGCGCCCTCAGAGTACTGTGATGTATGGTTGTAGAACTTTGGGGTGGCCTGATTGGGAACTGAGTTCCATCCATCGCTCCAGCATCTTTCAAAGCCCCCTAGTATTTCACAAATGCTGAAACCTAGATTGCATAGGTCACTGGCACTTGGTTTTGGAACTGCTGGGGTGGGCTGTGTGCAACCACATATAAAACCAGGGAACTAGTTGAGCAGTGGTTGCGTAGTCCATTCAAAACATGACATTAAAAGAACATTAAAGTTGCAAAGGCAAGGATTCAAAAGTCAGGTTGCCCCTGCCACCTTAATTTAGCCTCCATGCATTATGGCACAGTTGTTAATTACATGATCACATACCATTTCCCCCTTCCCCCCCCCACCCCCTACAGGACCCCTGCTTCATTCTTTGAACAGGTTGTTGTTCAATATTTCTTTTTATCCTCCTCACTGCATGTCTGGCCCCAGGATGTAGTTAACTCACACCATCCAAAACCCTGCACTGTATACAAAACTACTAATTTCCTGTTGCTCCTTTCTTGCTCTTTACACAACAAATGTACTATGAAAGAACCACACGGCACAGTGGGGTCCAAATAACCATGTTCATTAGCTATAGACAACGTGCAAAACCTGGCTCCATGTACACACTGCTGCTCTGGCAGGGTTCTGAAACACAGAAAACAAGGGTCACTAGAGGGATCACAAACCATTTAAAGAGGGATCACAAACCATTTAAACTACCCAATTCCTATACACTGCATTTCCTCATGAGCATTTCTGTGGTGCGATCATCATAATATCTGAGTGTTTCACAAACATTAGTGAATTAATCTTCACAGTACCCCATGGTATTAGGTGCTATTATTATCCCAATTTCACAGGAAAACCACTGAGGCACAGAGATAAGAAGGCCAAAATTGTCAGAAGTGCCTACTACTTTTGGATGTCTAACTTGGGACACCTAGGGCTGTTTTGTTTTCCCAGAGAACTTAGCATTTTTATAGCACTCAATATGTTTACAGCACAGCTCCAGTTGACATCAGCTGCATTTGTGAATGCTCAGAACTTCTGCAAATTTTCTAATTAAAAAAACTGAAAACAAATGAACAATAACAACAATTCTATCATGTGAAACCACATTGAACCCCAGCTTGGGTCATCAGCAAGGTTCAGACATTTAGATCCACAGCAAAGTCCTCTGTCACTAGACCTAATGGAGTCACTGATAGCAGTAGAAGGCTGTTATCCTCTGTGTAGACCAGCCGGTAGAGGGGGATGTGACACATTACTGTTGAGTCTCACAGCTACTTACTGACAGCAGAGGAAAGCCAGGACTCCTGGGTTCAGTTCCAGGTTCTGAAGTCCCACTGTATCCACAACCTGTCTCTGTCACCTTCTGCTCCTATCCTGGTGTCACGGAGTGTGGGGGAGTCAGGGTCCTGCAACCCCCTCTTCCTGCGATTCCCCATGACTCTCAGCCAGCCAGTAAAACGGAAGGTTTATTAGATCAGTGCTACTCAAAGTGGTGGTCCACACTGGGGAAAAAAATTGCCAGTCTCCCACATCAGATAGCTTGAGAAGCACTGTATTAGATGACAGGAACACAGTCCAAACAGAGCTTGTAGGTACAAACAGGACCCCTCAGTCAGGTCCCTCTGGGGGCAGGGAGCTTAGACTCCAGCCTTGGCACTCCCTCCGTTTCCCCAGACCGCTCCAAACTGAAACCCCCTCCTGCAGTCTCATCTAGCCTCTCCCCGGCTCCTCCTCCAGCCTTTGTCCAGTTTCCCGGGCAGAAGGTGTCACCTGGCCCCTCCCGGCTCAGGTATCATCCCTCAAGTGAAGTCCCCCTTCCCGCCCCGCTCTCCCATCCCCAATGCAGACAGTCCCAGTAAAACTCCCCTGTGACATCCCCAGGTCAATCCTCCCCACTCCCTGCTCCATCACACCTGGTCTCCCCCATCCTGTAGCACCTGCCCCTCTTCTGTGCACCCCCTCTGCTGTCCCTCCCCCTCTGGCTACTGCAACTCCACTTCCCCAAAGGCCTGGCTTTCATCTCTTTGCACGCCAGTCAGGTGCACTCCTCCTCCTTCCGCAGGCTACTTGGGCTTCAGCAGCAGGAGCATTGAGAGCACAGGTGAGAGAGTCTACCTGCTCTCAAATCTTGTGCCTAGAGGCCCCCTTGGAGCTGGGAGGAGCTACTGCTGGAAAAGACCTGTTCAGCCTCCAAAGCCCTGGGCTGGAGGATGCTCAGGGCAGACAGAATCTGTACCAGCTTAACTGTAACAAATTTCTACAGAGCATGTGTGAACTGAGATCAGTTAGAGGTTTATAACTTGTTCAAACTTAGGTGAATTTTCAGTTAAAAAAGCACTTCCTTCACACTAGGGCGACCTCCATCGAATGTCAAGTCTATTCGATATTGGTTGGTATATTGCGTTCATCACCACAGTATGGGAGCAGCTTCCAGTGGTGCATTATGCAATGTGACTAACACCTGTCACGTTGTTCTCTCATCCTCTCCCCTCGGGGAGAAGTGTGCACAGGAGTGTTGTATTTTGATAGGGTGGGTTTTTTAAAAATACGTGTTGCTATATATTTAGGTTAGAGAAGGCAAGGTCAAAGAAATGCAGCTTGCACTTGGAGTGGAAGGTGGGAAGGTTGGTGATGCTCCTTAGATCAAAGCATGATGGCGCTAGAGCTTCTCAACAAAACACTTAGAAGAATTTTTCTAACATGGGCAAAACAAGGTATTTTCTCCTAATGTGCCAACTCTTCACAATTTGTTTTTGTTAAAGTCCCAGCTCCGGGATCCACATGATTAGAGGAGAATCATAGAAGTGTAGGATTGGAAGGAACCTTAGTAGGTCATCTAGTCCAGTCCCTTTCACTCAAGGCAGGTCTACATAATAGTCAGACAAGTCAGAATCTCAGTTTTCATTTAAAACAAAAAACAAAAACAAAACCTGTTTCCATTCCTCTTGGTTGCAGAGAAAAGTTTGAAAACATGATCCCAGTGCACCCTAAAGGTTTGGAAATCAGAAAAGAAATAAAGATCATGAATTTTAAAAAACCACAATACAATGTGGGTTCTTTTTAAGCTAATTCCATGAGTTTTTGGTGCTTGACTGATGATTTTTGAATGCTTGAGATTGGCAATTGCTGTTATGGAACGTGTTATGCAATTTTAATTATAGTCAGTGTTAACTGTTCTGCCTAGAATCACATTCTTTTGTTTGCATTTTATCCTCTCTGTCTTTTCTGCTTTATTATGGTGTTGGCCGTTGTACCATTCTTTAAGTTTTGTTTTATCTACTTCATTTTTCTCCTTGGAATAGAGGGAGAATTGCATATATGTATTTATCTAGTTAGGATGCAGCTTCTTGAATCGTCTTGGAGCTATTATTGAAAAGTGTGACAATGGCTACCTTGTTATCAGTCTGCTCTTCCTATTTCAGTGAAGTCCAGTTTTCTTTGTCTAAGACTCCGTTTTGGCTCTGGTGGTGAACTGGCAGCAGAGTGTCATACCATGGCTTTATCCTCTTTGTGTAGCACGCAGAGGCCCAGTCAGGATCAGGGCCCCATGGTCCTGAGCAGCACCATACAAACCCATGTTAAGAGACAATCCCTGTCCCAACCTGCTTGCAATCTGAGGCCCCCAAACCTAAAATCATTTAGATTTATGTAACTTTACCTACATGACTCCTTCCAGGGAAGCCTATGGGGCTGCTCCATGAGTATGTTCTTAAATGTTTGCAATATCAGGGTCGAATTTATGACAAGGTGAATCAAGTGAGCCTAACAGATTCCTGAAGGTGGGGGAATGATGGTGGGGGGATCAGAATGCCTGGTGGTTACAGATTCGATACCTGCACTTTTAGCAGGTATTGAGTCAGTTTCCTTTTCTGCCTGAGTTCAGCAGGGGTGGGGTGTATCCCAGGCTGTAACCATTTCCTCCCCAGGCTCCCAGCTGGGGTGTATAGCCTAGGCTGTAACCCTTTCCTGCCCATGTTCCCAGCTGGGGGCAGGGGTGTATATCCCAGGTGGTAACCCTTTCCTGCCCATGTTCCCAGCTGGGGGCGTGGGGGTGTATCCCAGGCCGTGACCCTGCCCTGGCCGGGGATCCCAGCTGGGGGCGGGGGGGGGTGTATCCCAGGCCGTGACCCTGCCCTGGCCGGGGATCCCAGCTGGGGGCGGGGGTGGTGTATCCCAGGCCGTGACCCTGCCCTGGCCGGGGATCCCAGCTGTGGGTGCGGGGGGGATCCCAGGCCGTGCCCCGGCGCTGCCCGGGTTCCCGCCGGGGCGGGGTGTCGCCGGGGCGGCCCCGCCCCCGCCCCTTCCCGTCCAGCCGGGGGCGGAGTGAGCTGGTTTCCTTCTCGCCCGCGCCGCGCTGCCGCTTTACTCCGCGGCTGCCGGCCAGGGGTGACAGCGGGGAGGCTGCGCGGGCCGCGGGGGCGCGGAGCGAGCGGAGCCGGCCGGCTGCAGGGTTCCTCCTCCCGCTCCCCCGCCGGCCCGCTCCCGGAGAGGCGCCGATCGCGGCGCCCCGGCGCCGGGGAGGAAGCGGCAGGTCCCCCGCTCTGCGCGGCTCCGAGTCCCCGGAGGAGCCGGGCGAGGTAGGGGGCGGCCCCGGGGGGGGACACTCCTCGCCGGGAGCAGGCGCCCGGCCGCGGGAAGTTGCGCGGAGTGGCTCGGAGCTGGTGGCTTCCCCAGGTAAGCGCCGCCGCCCGCTGCGAAGGGAGCCGGGCCGGGGGACAGGACGGGGAGCAGCCGGCCGGCGGTGTCGGGGGGCGGCGCGGGACCCCCCCACCTCACACGCCGCAGGGGATGCATCGGGGCGTGTGACCGCTTTTCCCAGCGGCCGGGCGGGCGGGTGTGTCGCTCTCCTTCCCCCGGCGTCCTCTCCCCGACCCCGGCCGCTCTCTGGGGAGCTGGGCTGGGGGCGGAGAGATTTCCCCTGGAAGGGGGGGGGAGCAGGTGTTTTTGGAGGCGTCTCCCCTGGATGGGGCGCTTGTGCACCTCCCCTTAATCAGGGACCAGCGAGATGGGCTGCAAGCCCCGTGGGCTTGGCAGCTGGCTGAGCAGAGCAGCCCCGGGGGTGGGTAGGAGGCTCTCTCTGCCCTGTTCGGGTGGCAGTAGGATGGGGGGGGGTCCCTGGCATGACAGTCGCCCTCCCACCTTGCTCTCTGCCGCCCCAAAGTGTGGGACTGTGCCCCCTGTCCACGCGGGATGCTATGGAGGTGCTGGGCACGGGGGGCTTCACGCTGAATCTCGAGGGGCTTGTGTAAATCCTAATGAGGGTGGATGCCAGAGGTACAGCTGGAGCGGGGGCACCCAGGGTGGGGGTTATAGGATTGCTCACACGGGTGCCGGCGTATGAAAGGCAGCAGATTGTGATCGTTACATTTCATCTGGGTTGCATCCGGCTTTGTTTTTAGCACCGTGTTAGGTATGAGTGTGTGTTCACAGCAAAAGTGCTATCGGACGGACAGCATCTGCACTGCCCTAGCACCCTCTGGAGCCGTGTGTGGTATTTTTCAGGATAGGGGGTTATCTCGTGTCTTGAAATCCTGAGCCAGCAAAATCCGCAAGCCTGAGGTAGATTAATGCAGCCTCATTAGTTTAGTCAGGAGGAACACCCTGGGTCAATGCAGACAATTAGAAACCTCCCCTAGTGTCTTAATAAGTCTGACAGCATGTCTCTGCCTGGTGACACCTTCCAGGGGGTTAGCTTTGTTTTTATTAAATCTTCTTTATTCTTTATTTATATTGCTAGGGGGGAAATGTGCAGGAGAATCAATGGCCTTTTGCCTTCTTTGCAAAGAAAACACCAGAAAAGGGGGAAATTGTGAAAGGGAGTGAAGCAAGAATGAATGAAGGGGCTTGGGATGGAATGATACATGCTTGGAGAATATTCGTTTTATTTACACCCCCTTCCCTCTGCAATCCCTCTGTACTTCGTGGTGAATAGACTTCCAGGCATTGAAAACTGTTTGCCTTAGTGCTTTCTGGCATTAAAACTACAGAGATGCAGATCTCTTGGACCAGATGGCAAAGCAGGATTCTTCAATCCTGGAAATCTGTCCTCTTCAGATTTTGCAACACTTCCTATCTTTAAGAGAAGAAGAATCATACAGCAAATAACTTGATTTGTTATCACTCATACATATCCTGTCTGCTTGTGTGCTTTTTCTGGTGGCGAAGGGGAGGAAAGGAAATATGGATGTAATCTGAAATGCTCTGAAAGGTGCACACTGTTAGGCAGTAAGATGCTGTGGTGAAACTTTAAAGATTAGTTCTGATTCTGTTTGTACTGGCTTTTGATTGATAGCTCTACAAAGGAATAATGGGAGCTCACAGAACAGTTCTCTATAATGGGTTGTCTACATTAGAAAGTTCCACCATGCATTTACATGGTTAGACCAGGTTTCAGAGTAACAGCCGTGTTAGTCTGTATTCGCAAAAAGAAAAGGAGGACTTGTGGCACCTTAGAGACTAACCAATTTATTTGAGCATAAGCTTTCGTGAGCTACAGCTCACTTCATCGGACCAGTGCATTTTACTCTGTGGTCATGGGTGGCCAACCTGAGCCTGAGAAGGAGCCAGAATTTACCAATGTACCTTGCCAAAGAGCCACAGTAATATACCAGCAGCCCCCCATCAGCTTCCCCCCTTCCCTCCCTGCACCTCCTGATCAGCTGTTTTGTGGCATGCAGGAGGCTCTAGGGGGGAGGAGCGAGGGCACGGCAGGCTCAGGGGAGGGGGCAGGAAGGGGTGGAGTGGGGGCAGGGCCTGTGGCAAAGTCAATCAGTGAGCACCCCTTGGCACCTTGGAAAGTTGGCGCCTGCAGCTCCAGCCCCGGAGTCGGTGCCTGTACAAGGAGCCGCGTATTAACTTCTGAAGAGCCGCACGTGGCTCCGGAGTCACAGATTGGCCACCCCTGCTCTAGACGATGTAGACAGCACTGTGTCCAAAAAACCTGCAAATCGGGCTGTTTTATTTTAAAGACCTGTTTGGGATAGGATTAAACATTGCCTTTATCAGAATAAGTGGGCTGATTCTACCTTGCTTTGTGGTTTAGATTCACCACTACCTAAATTACTGGTCTGTAGATAGCATCTAGAGGGTCTAGTTATTGGCAGATTTGGTGTATATTCAGTTGCCTTCCATTTGAATTGTTGGGTATATTGGTCATCTGTTCATACATAACACAATCTATTAACACACCATCTAGCCATTGCCTACTTTCATCGTGGTCATTCCACAATTTGGGAAGAGGTTGCTATTTTTACCATATTTTTCACTTGCACTGTCAAGCCTTGAAGTCTGCTTCAAACTGATAATCAAACAGTAGTAATTCAACTGTAAAAAGCCACTTTATAAATCAGAAGCCACTCCTTAAATGCGCATATCAGATCAGTTGTAAGGCAGTTAATTTTAGAGTGGGTGTCTCCTTCAAGCTGTGCAAAACACTTCTTTAAAAGAAAAGGTTCTTTGTGTGTAAATAAAAGCAAAATGACCAGGATTTGTCCACTGCCATTCACAGCAGAAGCACAAATTAAATGAATTCTGGGCCAATACATTTTATTTGGTTTCTGTAGATTTCAGCAGCTAGCTCTTTGAAACTAATTTCAAAGCTTTTAATTTATAGAGGAAATAGTTTCTTTGGACCAGGAAGACTATGATTAGATGTGATATCTTGCATCTCCTCTGTGGGCCAAGGATTATTTGTTTCTTTCACTTTATAGAAAGTGCCATGCGTGTTACCATCCTCTATAAATAACTGTGTGCTACAATTGTCCTAGTTTTTTGTCTAACGTGTACTATTGTGTGGATTTGGTTATCCCATCATTATCTTATCTTCCAGGGTAACACTGAACAAGGTAAGATTCCCATTAGCAAGTGTCTTGTTGTGTCGGGTAGGTGCCCGTTGTTGCTTGAAGTGTGGCCTTTTATGCAGCAGGTGCGCCTGCTGGGGATGTTAACCAGACTCTGAATGATTCCTTTATCCATCTTTATCTCCCCCCCCACCCCCTTCAAAAATCCTGTCTTTCTCTCCAACAGTGGAGATCCAGCATGGCACATCTGGGCAAGGTGTGGATTGGAATTCAATTTGATGCTAAATGTAGTTAGAGAAACCATTATCCCCTCCAAAAGGGTTTTAATAACTAGCCCTTTTTTTGTAACTCATTATCCAAAAGATAGTGTGATTAACTGAGAAGATTTATTAGAGGCTTGTCAGACACTGCTCATATTTCTCCTTCAAGTGGCTCTGCTGCAATACTGTATTTCAGCTCCAAAACAAGTACGTGGCTCTTCCTTTCCCTGCACTGATTTACAATCTCCATGTAACTCTTTGTGGACACTCTTATGTTTCCGAACCAATGCTTCGTTGGTTATGTACGTACATTCTGTAGCTTTAAAACTAATGCTTGCTGGCAGGAACAATCCATCATTTGTTAATGATGTAACAAATCTGTGGTCACCTGGGATTTCAGTGTTGTCACTATATTGCATGCCACAGCCACACTAAATTATCTGATATCTGCAAGGGTTGGACTCTGATTCTCCTGCTTCAAAAGCCAAGGAGTAAGAGGAAAACCTCAGCAGAGGTTAACAGTATGGGGACTATGCCCAAAGTTGAGCTCTTTGATTCTGGTCAGAAGAGGACAGTGCTACACAAACCAGCCGGTTCATTTAAAATGCTAATACTCTGTTCCATAGCACCTTTCATCTTGCTAACATTAAGCCTATTAGAGAATCTCCATTTTTACGGGGGAGCTAAGAGACAGAACTGAAATTCATTGACCTTCTCAAGGTCGCATTGTGAACTAGAGACCACAAAGAATGGAACCCGGCATATCTGGTTCCCAGTCCCCTGCTCCAAGCACACTCCCTTCCAGGCAGGGTCCTTGTCTGTTTCTTTTGTCCAGTACCACGTACACATGGATGGTACTGAGCATGTAAAGAATGGTGGGTGGGGGTGTGTGTGTGTGTAAAGCGGGGGAAGGGTTTGTAAGGGAATTCTAAATGGTTGTCTGTAGTAACAGGAGATTGTTAAACAGTGACTGGAGAAAACTATTGTTTAATAAAACCCTAAACAATCTTGATATCTGGTTTTGTTGTGTTCTTTTTTTTTTTTTTAAGCCACTTTCTCTCAATTCCCTCCCCCTCCCACACCATTCTGAACAGCTGCCTTGTGATTTGTCTGGACTAATATCCTCTTGTTGCTTCATACTGTAAAACATAAGCCACCTTATCTCTTTAATATGTAGTTTAAAATATTTTTATAATGTTCCTGCCAAGAAAGACTTTCAAGATAAATGTGCTCGTTTGAAGATCTTCAAACTAGGTTTCTCTTGAATTGCTTGTGAAGGCAATCGTAAACCTTTCCACACTAAGGTTTATCTCGGAATGCATTGTACTTAATCAATACACGATTGAAGAGGTACCTGGCGGTTGCTTTAGTTTTGTCTGCTTTGTCCGCTCAGACTTCAATTACATTGTGTATAAGGATGATTCTGTGTAAGGGTGAATCTTCCACCCTCCCCTCCGCTTGCGTACGTAAAAAATCTGCAAATAATCTCTTGCTTAACTTTGGGGGCACCTGAAGTTTGGGTGCTAACGGCTCAATTGTAGCCACAGCCATGTTGGTCCCAGGATATTAGAGAGACAAGGTGAGTGAGATAATATCTTTTATTAGACCAACTTCTGTCGGTAAGACCTCAAGAGCTTGTGTCTCTCTCACCAACAGTAGTTGACTCAATAAGAGAGATTGCCTCACCCGCCTTGTTTCATTGAATTTGATGGGAGTTGAGGGTGCTTGGCAGCTTTTCAGGATCAAGTCTGTAAGGGTATCACATATATTTATATTGTGAATGTGTAAAGAGGCTGAGGAAGGGAAAAAAAGATCCCCCAACCTTCTCCACTTCTGCCCTCTGTTTTTGTGGAAGTGGTACCGGTGACAGACCACAAATCTAGGCATCGGTCCCGCAATGAGCTCTGTGCTGCCAGACCCCTGCAGCCATGCAGAGCCTCACTAAAAGCTCTTCTCTTATTTAGAAATAGCAAGTGCTTGCTTGGAAATGATTCTGTGCAATCATGGTTTATATATGAAAGCCCTATCTATTATTTACACTTCAAGGCACTGGTCCTGCAAGCTACCCCATGGGGATTCCATTGGGGCACGGGGTTCTGCAGGATTGCTTGGTTGGGGTCTAGGTTATTTCAGCTGAAATAACTCTCTGATCTACTGTACTCTTCTCCACTTGTACTGTTTGTTTGTTTACTATTTGCTATTTTGTTGCTCTGGACTGGTGATGCTAACCGGTCAGTTTCACTTTCCGACTCTGCTGCAGGGGTGGCCGACCTGGGGCTCCGGAGCCACGTGCGGCTCTTCAGAGGTTAATACGCGGCTCCTTGTACAGGCACCGACTCTGGGGCTGGAGCTACAGACACCAACTTTCCAGTGTGCCGAGAGGTGCTCGCTGCTCGACCCCTGGCTCTGCCACAGGCCCTGCCCCCACTCCACCTCTTCCCACCCCCTCCCCTGAGCCTGCTATACCCTGGTTCTTCCCCCTCCGAGCCTCCTGCATGCCACGAAACAGCTGATCGGGAGGTGCTGATCGGGAGGTGCTGATTGGTGGGGCTGCCGGTGAGCAGGAGGCGCTGGGAGCGGGGTGGGGGTAGCTGATTTGCGGGGGGGAGGGGGGGAGGAGGAGGAGGCTGCTGACGTATTACTGTGGCTCTTTGCCAATGTACATTGGTAAATTCTGGCTCCTTCTCGGGCTCAGGTTGGCCCTCCCTGCTCTACTGTTAGGATGATGCGATGTGTGACCTTCAAGGTAGGAGAACATGTGTTAAAAACAAACTCTGACTTAAAATGAAAAACACTGCCATTATTTCTCTTTGCAAAATCTTACACTCTGGGCATGTGCTACTGGCACCAAGCACTTATAAATATTGCAACTGTGCCACAGCGTGTCGTGTCCCCCCTCTGCTCCCCCCAAGAAATCAAAGCAGAAATTCAAATAACCTTTTTCTTTATGGTCCCAGGTGTGACGCACAGTGCAGGAGGGTTCTGTAATGCTGCTTTTCAGTCGGTGGGTTTTGCATATGTTCCTGAATGACATGTGGGAATGCATCAGGCATAAACAGCACATACGTGAAGGCTACATTTTCCTTTAGGAGCAGTGGCCTCTTCTAAAGTGTCTGTGTTTTTAAATTAACCAGATGGGATTTCTGTGTGTTCCAATTTCCAAGTGCTACCATGAGACACTCTATTAGATTAGGTCTCAGGCCACTTTTATATTTATTAATCTGTGTGATCACTAACACACTCACTGATCTAAAACTGCCTGAGTCTGAAATAATGGCAGCTGTGGTGGTGTATACTATGAAAACTGCAAGAGAAGGCAAATCTTCTGGTTAAAAGACAAAGAACAAGGAGATCTGTATATTTGGTTACTACAATTAATGAGCAGAACCTAAGAGCAGGTTCTAGTCTCAGGTCTGACATAGACTTGCAGCATAACTTTGCACAAGTCAGTTAGAGGCTACTTTTGAAAGACTGGCCCTAACTGTGGATGTTACTCCATACCCCTCTTCCCACCCCACCCCACCCCCCAGGTCCTGAGAACCTATGGCTCCACTTGCTTTTTACCCATATACCCTTTTCTCCATTTTCCAATCTGAGAAATGGGGATATAATACTTAGAAGCGTTGTGGAGTTTAATGTCTCGTAAATCATTTTGGGACATTTGGATGGAAGGAGATACAGAAGTACAAAGGATTTGTTTTGCTCATCCAGCCGTCAAAACTTTCTTCCCTCTGTTTTAAAATATTTCCTGCATGCCCCGGTTGTTCATGTGTAAACATTATAATGGGCTTATCCAATGCTTTGATTTATGCTTTCTTCTGAAAGATAAAGATTGGATATGTTTCTGGTGACAAGAGGGTACGGGGAAGGGGGACATCCTCCGAAATCATGGTCTCTTCTCTGTCTCCGCTTTCATGCTTTAATCTAGAGGGAAGCCCTGCCTGGAGAGAAGTTTCTTTAAGGTGTCAAGTCAGTGAGGTTTCAGAAGCAGTTGCCCGGCGAGGGTGATTACCTTCGTAGGCAAGTGTTGGAATTTCATATCAATCTATTCACTGATAATTTGCATCTCTTTTGGATGAGACTTAAACCAGACAACTGAATCAGCTGTGACACAAGATCCATGGTGCTTCACATAGGTAGAGGTGCATCTACACGTAACCTTTGTGAAACCTAGTGCCAGAGGCCAAAGTCTTCAAATCTGCATGCCTAAAGTGAGGCTCCTGAAGTCACATTTAGACACCCGAAACAGAAATGGTCTCATCTTAAAAAGGTGCTGAACGCTTGCAGTTTCCAGCCTAACTTTAGGCACTACTAGGTTTGAAAATTTTGGACAGAGGTTCTCTTTTGGACCCTGTCATATGTCAAGGTATTGGCTAACTTGGGTTACCTTCTCAAGGTGTAGGTGCTGCCTTACTCAGATCTGGGTTAAAGCTCTTTCTTTTAGAGTTATGATTCAATGACATCCTTCTAACTGACTACAGGTCAGACAGCTCTGTGTGTTCAAATATTAACAATGCTGGGTGTAAACGTGTCTTTTACATTAAATTACCTGAAAGCAAATTGCTTCTCGGTACATCACAAGATCATGCATAGCACCAATGCTGCATAGATGCTTGTTGGCTAAACACAAACTTGTGTGGGTACCCAGGAAGATAACTCTTGCTGTGCATAGAAAAATTAAGTCTCCAAAGCCTGTGGCACTATATCCATGCAGCAGCTGTCCCTGAAAAGTATAGAGAATGCGACAAGTACAACTAGAGTCCTGAGTGCAAGAAGAAATGCACTCTTTAGCATTTCTATAAATGTAAGTTTGAGGGCCCGTGCAAAAGCACCATGCTCTAGCTGTTTGAACTCAGGGCTGGGGCCAGAGTTCTAATCCTGACTCTGCCACCCACCTGAATCACCCTGTGAAGTTAAGCAAGCCACTAATCCCTGAATTTTGAGTGTCACTATTTTTGAAGACTTGACCTGAGACACTTGAGGATCTGATTTTTTCTTTTTATTTTTTTGAAAGAGGTGCTCGGCACTTAACTCCAGCTGAAGTCAGTGGGTGCTGTGGGGGCCCTAGAAGTGTTGAAAATTAGGCACAAGATGACTTGCATTAGGGCATCAGAAATCAGTGGCTACTTCTAAAAATTCTCACCCTCCCCCCTCTTTTTACCCTTCTGTCAGGGATAACTTGCCCACCTTTTTAAGGGATGGTGTGTGAAGATTATATTTAAAGTACCATGGAGGTCTTTGTTAACAGAGCCTGTCAGTTTGGGTTAAATGTAGCCTTAAATTTTAATACAGTCAATGAAAAATCACTCCCACTGCTTGGGGGCATAGGTGCTTTGATGGTGGGGTATGATTATATGGGGGACTGTCAGCCTGTCTCAGCCAAACCTGTGCATCCCCCATTCCTGTAGGTACTGCAGATTTGTGCAGGGATTTTGTGTTAGGAATCATTGTCCTGCCCGGCTGGAACCTGCTGAGCCTGCAGGAACAAGATGACAGTGCTTTGCACTTTCCACAGAGAGCTGGAAAACCTGCACTTTTCTGTGTGTGTGACCCTAAAGAACATTGACAGAGCTTTAAGCATTGTCATATCTATTTAAATGTGACACAGTTGTCCTTTAATGGGCTGTTAATGGCTCTGCCTTAAACCTGATGTAGGAAAATTAGTCTGTCGCACACTTGGGAAGCTAAGATGGTGACATTAAGGGGATTGCCAGGAAAGGGATGGGGTGGGGGCCTCCATCAAGGCCCAGGGGTATTAGTGGGAAGCTCAGATCTCTACTACTAGCAGCTAGGTGGGTGCTAACCATGGACTTTCCCCAAGGGACTAGTTTTACAAATCTGCCTCCTATTTAGTAATTGTCTGACAAATTTTGGAATTATACCCCCCTGCCCTCCTCTTCCCTCTCTTCTTCTCTCTCTCTCCCTCCACACACCGTGCTCTCACTCTGAGAAGAAGATCACTACTTTTCTTTCAGCCCCTCCCAAACCCAGTTATCCAGAGAACTGTGAAACAAGGCCATAGAATAGCACCTGGATATTTGGTGTCTGACCCCAAATATGGTGATCAGTTAGACTCTGAGCATGTGGGCAAAACGTATCAGCCATTCACCTGGGAAGTAATTCTCTGTAGTAACTCAGTGCTCTTGCCATATAGTGCGCCATCCCTAGCAGTTGAGGATTTTTGGTACGGGCAGTTGCCGAGAGGCCACGTGCCATTGTAGGCAGTCCCATCGTACCATCCCCTCCATAAACTGATCAAGCTCAGACTTGAAGCCAGTTAGGTTTTTTTGCCCCCGCTGCTCCCCTTGCAAGGCTGTTTCAGAACTTCATTCTTCTGGTGGTTAGAAACCTTCACCTAATTTTAAGCCTACACCTAGATCTTTTCCTCCTCTGTTGCTTCCAACTGATAAATCCCCAGTTTATAGCAAAAAGTAGTCTTTTTGGTCCCTCAATTCACGACTTCGCACTTTGCACTATTAAATATCTTCCCATTTCTATTACTCCAGTTTACAAGGTCATCCAGATCTTCTTGTATGATATTCTGGTCCTCCTCCATATTGGCAATACCTCCCAACTTCATGTCATCCGCAAATTTTATTAGCGCACACTCACTTTTTGTGCCAAGGTCATTAATAAAAATGTTAAATAAGATTGGTCCCAAGACCAGTCCCTGAGGAACTCCACTAGTAACCTCCCTCCAGCCTGATAGTCACCTTTTAGTATGATCTATTGTAGTCGCCCCTTTAACCAGTTCCTTATCCACCTTTCAGTTCTCATATTAATCCCCATCTTCTCCATTTTAACTAATCATTTCCCCTGTGGAACTGCATCAAAAGCCTTACTGAAATCCAGGTAGATCAGATCTACTGCATTTCCTTTGTCTAAAAAATCAGTTATCTTCTCAGAGAAGGAGATCAGTTTGGTCTGGCACGATCTATGTTTTGTAAAACCATGTTGTATTATCCCAATTACCATTCACCCGCTATGTCCTTAACCACTTGCTCTTTCAAAATTTGTTCCAAGACCTTGCATACAATTGAGGTCAAACTAACAGTAGTTTCCTGGATCATTTCCCCTCCCCACCCTCTTAAAATAGGAACTATATTAGCAATTCTCCAGTCATAGGGTACGACCCTCGAGTTTACAAATTCATTAAAAATCCTTGCTACTGGGCTTGCAATTTCATATGCCAGTTCCTTGAATATTCTTGGATGGAGATTATCCAGGCCCCCCGATTTAGTCTGATTAAGCAGTTTGAGTTTGGCTTCCACCTTGGATGTGTGGTAATTTCTACTTCCATATCCTCGTTGCCATTAGCCACCCTGCTGTTAGTAGCACATGTCATAGATTCATAGATATTAAGATCAGAAGGGACCATTATGATCATGTAGTCTGACCTCCTGCCACAGGCCACAGAATCTCACCCACCCATTCCTGCGATAAACCTCTCACCTATGTCTGAGCTATTGAAGTCCTCAAATCATGGTTTAAAGACTTCAAGGTGCAGAGAATCCTCCAGCAAGTGACCTGTGCCCCGTGCTACAGAGGAAGGTGAAAAACCCCCAGTGCCTCTTCCAATCTGCCCTGAAGAAAAATTCCTTCCTGACCCCAAATATGGCAATCAGCTGAACCCTGAGCATTTGGGCAAGATTCACCAGCTAGATACCAAAGAAAGAATTCTCTGTAGTAACTTGGATCCCACCCCATCTAACATCCCATCACAGGCTGTTGGGCCTATTTACCATGTATATTTGAAGATCAATTAATTGCCAAAATCATGTTATGCCATCATACCATCTCCTCCATAATTTATCAAGTTTAATCTTAAAGCCAGATAGGTCTTTTGCCCTCACTGCTTCCCTTGGAAGGCTATTCCAGAACTTTGCTCCTCTGATGGTTAGAAACCTTCATCTAATTTCAAGATGGCCAGTTTATATCCATTTGTTCTTGTGTCCATATTGATACTGAGTGTAAATAATTCCTCTCCCTCTCCGGTATTTATCCCTCTGATTTATTTGTAAGTGGGGGAATAGTCCTACTATTGTGGGGAACTTTCTTGGCTTCTGCACTACCCTGGTGAAGTGGGCTAGCGAAAGAATCTGAGTCCTTGCTCCCACTTCCTTTACCCAGTGGCCTCCCTGCCCTTGAGGACTCCCCTTCCACTCTCCTGTCTGGCAGAGTCCTCGTAACCCCAACAAGGCTGGGCCCAGGCTCGACCCCCAACCCTGCTGCGGTCACCTAGGACAGGGGCTAGGGTGTCCCCACTCTGGGGTACTCTCTCTGCACTGGGCACTTCTCTGACCCACTGACTATTACATACAAGTTAAAGCAAATGCAAGTTATTTAATCAACAATTAGTTTTAAAAAGAATAAGGAAAAATGGGAAAGGTTAAAGGAAACACATCACCCCGCTCTGTGGCAGGGAACATCACAAACGGTGTCTCTGGAGCGTCAGGGCAGTTCACAGTCTGTTCCTTGTAAGTCCCAGGCCTCCTGCTCAGGCCCTGGCTGTGCTGCAGGGATGCTGTGGGCTGGACACTCGCTCTGGTGGTGGTCTCAGGCTCTAAGTGGTAGGACCCTTCTTCCCAGTGTCGCCCCCGCCCTGTCGGGGTTATGATCCACGCCTGGCCTGCAGAGCCTCTTGGCTGAGGCGTCTCCCTGTGCTGGGCCTGCTGCCCAGGGTCCCCCTCGGTCTCCCCAGCTGCTCACGACACCTGGCCCAGGACTGCTCCAGCCCCAGCTCCACCGCTTGGTCTCTGCGCTGGTGCTGCTGCTCTGCCTCCAGCTCCCTGGGCTGCTTCTCTGGCCCCTCTGGCTCTGGTTGCTGCAGCTCTGCTCCCAGGACAGGTCTGCTCTGCAGGCTGCTTCTGTGACTCTGATCCCAGCACTGACCTGCTTCCTGGGCTGCTTTCCTGGCTCCTCTGGCTCTGGTTGCTGCCGCTCTGCTCCCAGGGCAAGTCTGCTCTCTCTGGGCTGTGCCTCTGGCTTTGAGGCTGCAGCTCTGCTCCCAGGACAGGTCTGCTCTGCAGGCTGCTTCTGTGACTCTGATCCCAGCACTGACCTGCTTCCTGGGCTGCTTCTCTGGCCCCTCTGGCTCTGGTTGCTGCAGCTCTGCTCCCAGGATGGGGTCTGCTCTCTCTGGATCTGGCACAGTTCTGCTCCCCAGCTCAGCTTGAGCCCCTGCTTTCTCCTTAGCTCGGCCCCACTCTGTCTGACCCAGGCAATTCCAGCTCACATGGAGGACGGGACTTCCCTGGCCTCCTGATTCCCTGATTAGCCTGCCCGCCCTGTCATTCAGGCTGACCTGGAGCATTGGCCTCTCCCCATTGTTCCTGGGGACTATCAGTCTTAGGGTCCTGATTTCCCATAGACCCTTCCCCTTTTAGTGCTGGGAGCTAGCCAACAAAACACCCCCACTGACTGTTAGTAAGGGGGCAATAGTCCCCTTACATATTTATAGAGAGCAATCATATCTCCCCTCAACCTTCTTTTGGTTAGGCTAAACAAGCCAAGCTCCTGGAGTCTCCTTTCATAAGACAGGTTTTCCATTCCTCGGATCATCCTAGTAGCCCTTCTCTGTACCTGTTCCAGTTTGAATTCATCCTTCTTAAACAAAGGAGACCAGAACTGCACCCAGTATTCCGGGTGAGGTCTCACCAGTGCCTTGTATAACAGTACTAACACCTCCTTATCTCTACTGGAAATACCTCGCCTGATGCATCCCAAGACCGCATTAGCTTTTTTGGCACCTTGAGCGAAAGCTTATGCTCAATAAATTGGTTAGTCTCTAAGGTGCCACAAGTACTCCTTTTCTTTTTGCGAATACAGACTAACACGGCTGCTACTCTGAAACCCATCATTAGCTTTTTTCACAGCTATATCACATTGGCGACTCATAGTCATCCTGTGATCAACCAATACTCCAAGGTCCTTCTCCTCTATTACTTCTAATTGATGCGTCCCCAGCTTATAACTAAAATTCTTGTTATTAATCCCTAAATGCATGACCTTACACTTCTCACTATTAAATTTCATCCTATTACTATTACTCCAGTTCACAAGGTCATCCAAATCTTCCTGTATGATATCCTGGTCCTTCTCTAAATTGACAATACCTCCCAGCTTTGTATCATCTGTAAACTTTATTAGCACACTCCCACTTTTTGTGCCAAGGTCAGTAATAAAAAGATTAAATAAGATTGGTCCCAAAACCGATCCTTGAGGAACTCCACTGGCAACCTCCCTCCAGCCTGACAGTTCATCTTTCAGTATGACCTGCTGTAGTTTCCCCTTTAACCAATTCCGTATCCACCTTTCAATTTTCATATTGATCCCCATCTTTTCCAATTTAACTAATAATTCCCCATGTGGCATGGTATCAAACGCCTTACTGAAATCTAGGTAAATTAGATCCACTGCGTTTCCTTTGTCTAAAAAATCTGTTACTTTGTCAAAGAAGGAGATCAGGTTGGTTTGGCACGATCTACCTTTTGTAAAACCATGTATTTTGTCCCATTTACAATTGACCTCAATGTCCTTAACTACTTTCTCCTTCAGAAATGTTTCCAAGACCTTGCCTACTACAGATGTGAAACTAACAGGTCTGTAGTTACCCCGATCACTTTTTTTTCCTTTCTTAAAAATAGGAACTATGTTAGCAATTCTCCAGTCATACGGTACAACCCCTGAGTTTACAGATTCATTAAAAATTCTTGCTAATGGGCTTGCAATTTTATGTGCCAATTCCTTTAATATTCTTGGATGAAGATTATCTGGGCCCCCCAATTTCGTCCCGTTAAGCTTTTTGAGTTTCGCTTCTACCTCAGATATGGTAATATCTACCTCCATATCCTCGTTCCCATTGTCATGCTACCATTATCCCTAAGATCCTCGCTAGCCTTATTAAAGACTGAGGCAAAGTATTTGTTTAGATATTGGGCCATGCCTAGATTATCCTTAACCTCCAATCCATCCTCAGTGTTTAGCGGTCCCACTTCTTCTTTCTTTGTTTTCTTCTTATTTATATGGCTATAGAACCTTTTACTATTGGTTTTAATTCCCTTTGCAAGGTCCAACTCTACTTGACTTTTAGCCTGTCTCACTTTATCCCTACATGTTCTGACCTCAATAAGGTGGCTTTCCTTGCTGATCCCTCCCATCTTCCACTCCCTGTAGGCTTTCTGCTTTTTCTTAATCACCTCTCTGAGATGCTTGCTCATCCAGCTTGGTCTACAACTCCTGCCTAGGAATTTTTTCCCCTTTCTTGGGATGCAGGCTTCCGATAGCTTCTGCATCTTTGACTTAAAGTAATCCCAGGCCGCCTCCGCCTTTAGATCCATAAGTTCTTCAGTCTAATCCACTTCCCTAAGTAATTTCCTTAATTTTTGAAAGTCAGGCCTTTTGAAATCAAAAACCCTAGTCGCAGATTTATTTTTGTTTATCCTGCCGGTCAGTTAGAACTGAATTAGCTCATGATCAATTGTCCTCCAATCTATATCTGGGAAGTTAAAGGTGATCCATGCCTGCCAATAATGGGCGGGGAGGGGGAGAGGATAGACAGAGTGAGGGCCTCCAGTTTCAACAGTGTTACTGAGCATGCTCAATATGAGCCAAGCAGCAAATCTGGGAGAAGGCATGTAACCCTGCATACCCTCTGCCCCACACGTTGCCTCTAAGTGGCAGTATGACCAACGCTACATGGACGCAAGGACATGTCTCCATCCTAAAGCACAGGGATTAATGCTTGAGGGTAGTGTAATCTCCAGGGCCCATTCAGTCCTGAGGGTATGTCTACATTGAAGTTGAAAATCTGCAGCTGGCCTGTGCCAGCTGACTTGGGCTCATGGGGCTTGGGCTGCAGGGCTGTTTAACTGCAGTGTAGATGTCTGGGCTCGGGCCGGCGCCTGAGCCAGAAGGTGTACAGTAACTCCTCACTTAACGTTGTTTCATTGCTGATCAATTAGGGAACATGCTCGTTTAAAGTTGTGCAGTGCTCCCTTATAACATCATTTGGCAGCTGCCTGCTTTGTCCACTGCCTGCAGGAAGAGCAGCCCGTTGGAGCTAGCTGGTGGGGGCTTGGAACCAGGGTGGACCGGCAGCCCTACTATCTGCTCCTGGCTCCCCTTAGTTCCTTGTGCAGCAGCTGCCCAGCAGGCTATCCATTGCCGGCAGTTCAGCTGTCCCTCCCTGCACTGCCGTGTGCTGCTCCTGCCCTCTGCCTTGGAGCTGCCCCCAGGAGCCTCCTGCTTGCTGTGCACAGGGCCAGATTAACCTTTTGTGGGCCCGGCGCCAAACATATTTGTGGGCTCCTGTGACGTTCCCCTCTGGTGTTGTCTCGACCAGTGATCTGCTAAGCCTCTCCAATCCTTGACTCTGGGAGCCAGCCTTACCTTGCTCTGCTGTGAGAACCCCCACTCCTGGGCTGTTCACACACAGTCTCTGGCATGTAAGCTGCTTCCAGCTACTCGCAAGCGAATGACACTAGCCAATATCTCCAGTCCCAGACACAACCCTGGGAACCTCTGTCTTGCGGTGTCCAGTTTATGCCCACTGGACGCTGCAAGCTTATATAAGTTCATCAATTTAACAAAGAAATTGATATGTACGAGGCTTGTTGTTCCAAGGGGAGCCTCTGACACACTTCAAACCAAACACACTGCTTCAGGTAGAATAAACAAATTTATTAACCATAAAGATAGATCTTAAGTGATTATAAGTCAAAGCATAACTAGTCAGGTTTGGTCAAGTGAAATAAAGGGAAAACACATTCTAAGCTGATCTTAACACTTTCAGTGTCCTTACAAACTTAGATGCTTCTCACCACAGGCTGGCGGGTAACTTTTCAGTCAGGCTCTCTCCTTTGATCAGCGCTTCAGTCGTTTGGTGGTGGAGGTGTCTGTAGATGTAGGTGGAAGAGAGAGAGCATGGCAAAATGTCTCTCCCTTTTATCATGCCCTTTCTTTCCTCTTGGCTTTGCCTCCCCCTTCAGAGTCAGATGAGCATTGCCTGATCGCAGTCCCAAACTGCCCAAAGGAAGGGGGTGACTCCCTCGAGGGTCTAACAGGGTCTTTTGTTGCTGTCTAAGCCAGTGTCCATTGTTCCTATAAGGCTGGGCTGGGTTTGTCCCATCCGTGCCCTGCCGAGATGTGAACTGCCTCTCTGTTCTTGGAGAGTTTTTGCATGGGCTTGCTTTAAGCCATGAGGATACATTTTCAGCCTCATAACTATATACATGAAATTATAACCTATAACTTTACTATAACATTACTGTAACAATTACTATAACATCACTATAACAGCCATACTCAGTGCATTATGAGCCTTCTGAAGACACCCAACATGACAAACTTTGCATTGGATACCATGCAATCATTTTATAAAGATGAACATGGGGGTGTAGGGTGTTCTCCTGAGGTACAGAGCATCACACCTCCCCTCTTAGTTTACAGCAAGAGGGTTAGTCAGTGACTATCTCAAAGGCAGTTTCTTGTTATAGTTCTCTTGGCATCCAGCCATTAAGGCCATGAGGCAGCATGCCTCAGTTTCCCCATTAACACACAGCAAACCAGGTGTGGTTTTCTTTATGACAGGTTTCAGAGTAACAGCCGTGTTAGTCTGTATTCGCAAAAAGAAAAGGAGTACTTGTGGCACCTCAGACTAACCAATTTATTTTCTTTATGGTTTCTCTGCTGTGATAGCTTTAAACCTGTTTACAGGTATTAATTGAAAAGTAGCATTATCATAGGGTTTAACATCAGTGTCGAAATTCTTATCCCCAAAACTTAAAATTTAATACCAAAATTTTTATCACAGATCGGTGTTTACAAGTATCTTTATGATACCACACCCTCTATTCAGTTAGTGTAGTTTGAGGTTAGTTTGTTCATTACCCATGGTTTCCTTTGACTCCCTTCCATGTAATCAGTCACTGGCTTTTCTTTCCCTCCAGCGTTTCCCTCTGTGTGGGCTATTAATTTAATCATGTTTCTGGAATTTTGGTGCCTCAGGGTCTGGCAAGATAGGTGTTCAGGGGGATCCTGCACATTGGCTGGCCCTTTGGGGAGCGGTCTCCCAACCTCAGGACTGTACATATGTAGAAAATTCAGCTTCCCTTTTGGGGTTACCCTGTGTTTCCCCCTCCCAACACGGAGTCTTTCCCTGCCCCCTAGCTTAGAGGGCTGTGATCTGTGCTCCCTGGGCTAGGTGTGTTTACCCTTTGATTGGATTCACCCTTTCCCGGCAGCTTTCCCATAACTCCTCTCTGTGTCTCACCAGCCTGGGGGAAAGCCACCGCCCACACAAGTTGGGCCCTCTGTATTCTGGCAGACTACCACCTGGGAATTTCCTGGTCTTAACTCCTCGCTGTTACAGTTACTTTCCAAAAACTTATCAGGAATAGCATCCTGAAAAATTGGGACCTGGATTGGGGTACCCTCCCTCGCCCCTTTCTCTGTCCCCAAGAAGTCAGCTGTGTGACTGCTCCCCTCCAGAAGGTCAGTTACACAGTTCCTTCTCAAAACGTGGGTCACAGGCTGAGTGCCTGGGTGCACAGATGCTGACCAGCCATCCTCCAAGTGTCCTGGGCATCCTGCCCCAAGTGCCTAGTGAGGAGACATTCCTGCACCCCCTACTATTCCTTCCCCTGTTTCCTCCTCTGGGCCCCCTCCTAAGACACATTTCTCTGTGATGCCTAAGAAGGGTTCTGTCTTTTGTTCAGCTGCACAACTCTGCCAGCTAACAACTGGGACAGTTTCCTTAATCCCTGACAACACCTCTCCTGCCCCTGTGCCTGAGGGCATGTGGCCTTCTGCTGGAAAGGAGCTAGTCTCAGCCCCTCCCATACTTGGAAGCACCCTGCTTCCCTGTTTCAGAGTAACAGCCGTGTTAGTCTGTATTCGCAAAAAGAAAAGGAGTACTTGTGGCACCTTAGAGACTAACCAATTTATTAGAGCATAAGCTTTCGTGAGCTACAGCTCACTTCATCAGATGCATATCGTGATATGCATCTGATGAAGTGAGCTGTAGCTCACGAAAGCTTATGCTCTAATAAATTGGTTAGTCTCTAAGGTGCCACAAGTACTCCTTTTCTTTCTGCTTCCCTGTGTTAGTCACAGGAATCCTCACCCACCTCAGTGCTTTCTGAGATCCCCTGCCCCTTCCTCCCATGGAAGCAATGGAGCATGGCGCTGGGAGGCCAGTCCCCGGAGCGAGGGGCTAGCCAGAGGCAATGGGGCATGGCATGGCAGGCTCTGCCCAATGTGAGGGCACTGTTTACAAACCAGCAGTTGCCAGACGCACAGTGGCCTGCCTGGACCTGTGCTGCCAGTATGCTCCTTCCCCTCGGGAGCGGGCCCATGCCACACCACACAGCTCTCCCCTGACTCCCTATGGCCAGAAGCCCCCTGAACCCACTGCCCAGCGCCCCCCCCCCAGACCCACCCACAAATGCACAGCACCCTGCACAACACCACCCCTGCCCACAGCCCCACCACAACTGCCCCGCACCCCCCACAGAACCCCCACTCCCTAGTGCCCCAACACACACAGATCCTCCCGCCCCTTCACAGCCCAGCACCCCCGCCCCCGAGACCCACTTTCCCCAAGCCCTGCCTCCTGCCCGCACTCACCGGCCCTGCGGCAGCGCAGCCAGGGCTGATCCCAGAGCCGGGAATTGCTCCGGCCCCTTGGGCGTGGCGCGATCAGGCAGGCCAGGAGCTGCCCCAGCCGGGGTCCCTCAAGACGCCCTTGCCTGGAAGGGCCCAGCCAAGCCCCCCACACTGTTCTCCCCCCCCCCTCACCTGGCTGGGACTGGCCAGGCTTCTGCACCAGTCCTAGCGGCTCAGCTCTGGGTGGGGAGACGGGTGGGGCCCCACAGGTGCTGGGAAGCAGAGACTGCCCAGAGCCGGAGATGCACTGGGGTCCGGCCAGGGGGCTGAGAGGGCAGGGGGTGGGGCCAGAGGGTGGAGAGGAGCCCTCGGCCAGGCCGAGAGGGGCAAGTGGTGGGCGGGGGGAGCCAGCGGGGTTTCGGGGCGCAGTGCAAGCGGAGCAGACTGTGGCCCCTTCGCAGCATGGGCCCGGCTCCATGGAGCCGTTGGAGTCCTTGTAAACCTGGCACTGGCTGTGAAGCGTGGAGGTGGGAGGGGGGGGGAAGAGAGGTGCTAATGTCAGGGTGTCCCCCCTCCCCCTGCTCCTGTACCTTTCCACAGAGCGGGGGGACATGACAGGGCTTGCGAGGGAGGGATCTTGCTGGCAGCAGCTGCTTTCTCAACTTGCTGGCCTACTTAAAAAGGCAATGTACTTAGTGGCGTCAGTGTACTTAAAGGGGCAATGTTTGTCTCTCTCACACTCACACACGATGTGTGTCTCTGTCTCTCTGCCATGCTGTCTCCCCTCCCTCCATTTGTGCTGCCTTGTAGAGTGTGAGGCTACGTTTACGACAACGTGTTAACCCTTGAGGGCTCAGTGGAGGGCTAGTTCATCATTTAGCATAAGGCATTCCCTAGGAAATATCCCACCCTCTGAATCCACCACCTCAACCAAGCTTCACAATCATCATTGCTGTTTACAGTATTAAATTCTTTGTTTAAAACTTATACTGTGTGCACACACATATGTATGTCTATGGGAAAATTGGATTCGCTTAATTTCGTTTCGCTTAAAGTATCATTTTTCAGGAACATAACTACAAGGTTAAGTGAGGAGTTACTGTACACTGCAGTTAAACAGCCCCATGAGCCCAGGTCAGCTGGCATGGGTCAGCTGTCGGTGTCCAACTGCAGTGTAGACATACTCTGAGGCAAGAGGTCAGAGGGTAATAACCTCATTACTGCCTAACTGGGCTGGATTTGAACCAGTGACCTCTATTGCTACTAATCCCCTGGTGGCCTTGTCATCCTGGCATGTGAAAAAGCCATCTTGTTATGAGTAAGAATGTGGTAAGTTAGCAGGAACTTCCTCTAAAGAATGGAATCGTTGAGCGTATTTTGTGATGAAGCTTTAACATACTGTTTTTCCTTCAGAGAGCCCCTGCCAGGAGTAGTTCCCATGGCTTCATTTCTAAGAGGAGAATGAACTCAAAGAAAATGTTCAGGTCTTTCTAAAGATACAACATTAAAACACCTAAAAACTCTCCAACTTGAGACAGCCCCTAAATACTTGCTTAAAAGTGGTACATTATGGTACTCATATTTGTAGTAATGCTGGTGTGATTGTTGCCCTCTTGGCCAATGCATAGGGGGTTAAACTGGGGACTTCCAGAGCTAAAAGCATGAGCTGCTACAGCAAAGAACCTAAGCCCCATAGCTGGGGGCTGTAATAACTCCTATACCCTGTAGATTGGCCCAGTGGGGGGCCTGTAACACACACTCACTGGTATGTTACACTAGCCCTTAGAGGGCACCCTTGTACTGGGCGCTGTATAAACACACAGTAAGAGACTGACCTTTTTCCCCTCAAAGAGCTTGCCATTCAATAGCAATGGTGGAGGAAAGGAAGTAGTGTTATCCTCATGGTACAGATAGGGCAAACTTTGTACGTCCGCTCCCCAAGTCAGAGGTTCCCCAACCTTTTCAGGGTAGTCTCCCCCCCTCCCCACCCCCCACGAGTGGGGCTGAGGCTGGGGGTGGAACCAGGAGCTTGGCTGTGGCGGGAGTAGCGCTGGTTGGTGCTCCCTCCCTGCCTTTCGTGGCAGCTGGGCTGGGCCCCAATGCACGCCCCGAATATTTCTTTGTGGGGCATGCCCCACTGTTTGGGGACCTCTGCCCTAGGTCATGTGGAAAGTCTGTGGTAGGGCCAGGAATTGAACCCAGATCTTTGCAGTCTCTGTGCCTTAACTGCAAGACCTCCCTCTCCCTCATGATAAGAGTGAATTAAAAAGGACACACTTTTCATACAAGAACTCGATGGGAACGTGCAAGTTAAGAAGGCTGTGAAGTGAAGCGTGTGTGATGCCTCGTCTTTTGGTCTGATTTTAGTGCAACTTATCTCTTCTTTTTTTAAAAAAAAACTTTTAACTGGTTTAATTCCTGGTTCCTTTTCTGAGCATTATCTACAAATTTCTATCTCAGTAGCATCCTTCTAATGAACTCTGAATGTGTTCAGGTGAACATTTTCAACACAGATAAAAGAACCCAATGCACTTGAGGGCTGCTTCAGACTGGAGCTCTTTATCAGCACTGGGACATTGGTGAAACAAAAGTGCCAGCTCTTGCCAAGCCCGTAGGCATTCGCTAAGAACTGACAAACTCTTAGCTGGAAACCAAACCAGCTCACCTGTGTAATTTGGTTCAAAATATGTATTAGTCTAATGTATTTTAGTGTTTTACTCTGAGGTGCTTGTGAGTTGCTGCATGTATTAATTTCATTTGTAGCATGAAATACAGATCTTACAAGGAAAGATGTAAGTTTTGCTTTGTAACTTTGAAATCTTTGCTCTGAGCTTGTGAACCCAGGCATGGGAATAGTCTCCCCCACCCATTCAGGAGGTCCATCAGGATTAAATGGGCCATTTAAGGAACATCATGATACAAAGGAAAGGGCCGTTCTCCAATCGCACCTTGGAAATACTGTGTGGAAGGGTGCTTTGTCTCTTTGACTGGAAGGCTAAATGTAAAAGATTAAACAAGGTCATGACATTTTTTTCATCTCTTGGCTGTTTGAACTCTCACAGAGACTCTCACAGAGACACTAAACTAAGGCAAAGATCACTCAGGGGTGACCCCTGGATCCAACCCGAAAGACTTTTTTGAATTGACACAGCGCTACAATTCTGTCATCTTTAGGAACCATAGATGGTAACTCACTTGTGTGTATATACATGCTTGCTTGAACCTGTAAATAACTATCTTGTTTTGTTTTTTTTCTAGTTAGTAAATCTTTATTTAGTTTATTACAGCACTGGCTACAAGTGTTGTCTTTGGTGTGGGATCTGAGATACAAATTGTTCTGAGGTATATGTGACTGGACCCTTGGGACTAGAAGTTACCTGAATATTTTGTGACCTTTTGGTAGAGGTGACCGGTTATCACTAAATCCTGCTTGCCTGGGTGGCAAGACAGACTGGAGAGCTGAAGGGGACTGTCTGTGTCTTCATGGTAAGACTGTTCTAGTGATCCAGGAGCTCACTGGGTTGGTGAAAGTTAATTCTAGAACCAGGGGCAGTGGGTATCAAAGGCCAGGGCAGGTTAATCCCCAAGGCCCCCCTCCCTCTTCCTCTCCCCTGAAGGACTAATGTTGTTCTAGGAAACTTTAGGTCACTTCTGTATTGCTAAAACATGTCAAGATGCTCTTCCTCTGCTGTAATAATAGACTAATGTTCCTTTTTTAAAGGAAGAATGCAAAGGGGAAATGGATGGCTCATGGTAATGGGCTGTGAAACCTTTTAATGTCTATATTACTGGCTCAAATCTGGTGTCCTAGTTTTCTATTTATTCAATGGCCTCTGTGAAATGAGTGAGTTTGTCCAGTGCCTAGAAGTGAAGGCTCCACAAACACCAATGCCATAATGGCCAACGGGAGAGGCGGTCTTGGCAGAGAGACAGAGAGTTAGATAGACACTGAAACTGGATCACCTACTTGCACCCTGCCAAGGCAGTTTTGAAATGCCTTGGTTGGAGGAGAGGAGCTTGCGGTACTTCTGTGCATACTGTTCTGTAGTGACATAAACTTTGTTCTCCAGGGCTCTCAGTTGGCACCTTTCGCAAGCACTAACTTCACAGCAGAGGGAGAAAGAACCTGCCTGTGTTATGCGAGACTTTAGTCCTCTCTAATATACTAAACTAAATCATGGTGGTGGTTGTAACCCTGACTTTTACAGGGGTCTGTGTCACTCCAGTGTCTTCAGAGAATGTTGGTGCCCAAGTTGGGCGTGTCATGTTACGTGATCTACAGGTGCAGAAGGTTTGGCAGAACAGAGAGGCCCTTAAAAGCCAGCTCTGCTGCTGAGCTCCTGTCTGAGCTAGCAATAGTATTGTTCTTCCCCTATAGTGTAACTGGAATATTTAAGTTGGAGGCAGAAGCGTGGCAGTTCTCTGAACAAGCAACCAAGAAATACTTAGCTCTCTTCCTCCCTCCCTCCCAGAACAGGATTAGACTACTTCCTCTTCTGTGGTGCTGAGATGCTGGAATGAGGTCACATTCCGGAAGCTTGGTATTAACTATGTGTAAAGAAATACCTATGTGTTGGATCAGATAAGTGGCGCGGCAGAAAGATGAGATGTGGGAATGTTGGAGGAGGGAGGGAGGAGATCTTTATGGGCATCAGATGTATTTATAACTATGCTATTGCCATCCCTTGCTCAGATGCAAAGCTTGAGCTCCTTTTGGAAACCTGCCGTATTTTAGTGAAAGCTTGGTTTGATCACTTTAGATAAGCTATTACCAGCAGGAGAGTGGGGTGGGGGGAGGTATTTTTTCATGCTTTGTGTGTATAAAAAGATCTTCTACACTTTCCACAGTATGCATCTGATGAAGTGAGCTGTAGCTCACGAAAGCTTATGCTCAGATAAATTGGTTAGTCTCTAAGGTGCCACAAGTACTCCTTTTCTTCTTGGTTTGATCGAATCACGTTTCAGAATTTCTGTTCATAGAAAGGGGGGAGATCCCAGGGAAAGGAGACATGGACTTCATTGCAGATATTTTTGCATTGTTGGAAGAGACTGGTTTTGAAAAACAAACCAGCAACGATCAGAATATTTAAGAGACTTAACAGCATTCGTTAACCTGAACGTGTGTAATAGCAGTGTAACATGATCATTCTTGTCTGCAACTGGATAGTCCCATTTCATCATTTTGGTGACTGATGAATCGCGACTGAACAATCATGTCCAGTTACTGGGTTTGCTGATCCATAGACTTCAGTTTCAGTAAACACATGACATAAACGTCATATGGGAACACTCAAATAAGTGGCCTGCAGTTGAAAATTATGGCTATTGGGATTTTCAGATACATTGGATATTCTTCAGTCACCAGATCTACGGGATTCAAAGGCGCCTAAGAGAGTTAAGTACTCAAATCTCAAAGAAGGTTAATGGGAATTACACACTTAACACCTTTTAGGTCCCTTTTGAAAATCTCAGTCATAACTGAACGCTCACCAAATGATAAAATATAATTAGTGGGAAAGGATAAATCGAATAATCACGCTAAATTGCAGCATAGCAAATAAAAGTTATGTATGCTTAGGGTAATGAATATTGTGAAATCCCTCTTATGTAAATACCACATAGCTGCTGTTTTCTGAAACTAATATCTTGCATCAATGGAAAATATTTGCAGTAACTTCAGTGTCTTTTTACCTAGGAATTTGGTAACTGGAATTCTGACTGATTTCACACTGCTCTATAAGCAAATTTTAACTCTAACTCTAGCAAGAGAGGTTTATATCTAAAAGAAAGAAATGGTTGTTTTGGAGGCAGGCAAGATAAACATACTGTGGTGGATGGAAACATGCTAGGTGTAGCTTTGTAGCAGGGTTAGGACAAATATCAAGTATGTGATATCTCATCTCTGACCTTTTGGACTCTGTCGTCATGCCTGGATCTTTGCCCAGCCTCTCACATGCATTACAGCTTTGTTTTTAGTTCCAGGACACAATTACTTACGGAGGCCGCTCAACTTCCAGGAAGAACATTTCAATGTGTCATTGTGTTTTGTGACCCCTGGTGACCAATGCGTCTGCAGGTACCAGCCAGCGGGAGTGGGGAGGATGAGAGCCTTCCCCCCACACCCAGCTTCCAAGGTTAATTCTGTAAAATGATCTCAAATATTGTATGCTCTGAACTAGCCCTCGCTTCAGAGAGACCCTATCTAAAACTGCTAGGGAAATGAGGTTTGTCAAGTCTTTGTTTTTTGAAGAGCTAGAAAAGGAATCTAATATGTGGTCTGTCCATTGGGATAAACTATCAAATACTCTAATGAAGTGGGGTTACGGTCAGAACATGTAACAAGATGCTGTAAAAACACTACCGATAATGCCTACCTTTGTCAAATACCATGTCTGGTCATAGACTACGTGGATGGGGCCAGCACTGTACCTGGTTCTGCTCTTTTGAGGTCTCCCATACAATGTGGTGATTTTTAGTTGGTGGAACGCTTTCCTTGGTGCTGGCAGCGAACAGTTCCTTGCCGTAATGGGCACTGATGAGTTAGAGGCGTCTAAGACAATCCCATGGTACTCGGTACAAGACTAGGCATGTTGATGCCAGCCTCTTGCCAAAATCGCAGCTTGGGAACAGCATTGTGCTCATTAAGATTCTATTTGTGGTTTCTATTCATGAAGTTTCTGCTTTTCATCCTAAAATGTTAACATTACTTTAGACAGATGCTTCGTTCTACTCCAGAAGTCGCTCTCTGTGGCGGATCGTTGTAAAATGCTCTAGTACTCCTCTTAGATGAAGGGTGCTATACGAGCACGGACTAAAACGTCTCCTTGGCTATCGGTTCTATAGAATCAAAATAGCAGCTGGATTTTATTCTGCCTCATGCATCAGCAAGTTTAATGCCAGTTAAATAGCAAAATATTTGCGCCAAGGAGAAGGTTTGGGCTGAGACTGCATTACTGGCATTAAAAGTAAACATATCTTTAAATGACTGGGTTTTGAAATAACAAACTGAAAAACTTGAATGGAAGTGAATGAGTGGGGACATAGGAATTGTCAGTCCCAGAGGTTTCAGAGGAAGCTGCAAGAAACATTGTACTTGGTTGTTATGGTGTAAGTTCTCCCTAATGTCCCCTCATGTGCCTTCCCCATTCTCCTCCTCCCCTGATAGAGGTTGGCTTAAATCTGCAGGCTGCAGGGTATATCACATCTAAATCGCTAGACTTTTTAAAATCCTTAACTATAATTAGATCAAGTTCTCTCTCTTTACTGACTCTAACCAAGCTTCATAACTCTTTCTAGTGTAATATCCAGCCCTCTTTCTATCCCTACATCAGCACTGCAGTGTAAAATCGAGGATGTATTGATAGCAATGACTTACATCTACCAACCCCTTTCTAAGTAAAGTAATTCAATGTTAGGTTTTGACAGAGAAAGGAGAGACGTGAGGCGCCGGAGTTGAATGATGAGTGATGCACAGTTGGTGTTCGGAATATCAGGGGTGACTGGTGGTCTTCTGATGAAAAGATATTAGGAGTAGGAGCTGGCAGTGCCAATGGGCAAGGTTCTCTGGCATGGGCGCTTCATTAGGACAAGACCCTTCCTTGTTGGCAGTGGTGGTTCTTGGAGTACTGGGGCTTGAGAGCGGGAGATTGCATACTGGTGGATCTGATGTCTTGCCTCTAGCACAATGTGGGCTTGGGCAAGCCGTGCTCTGTATCCCACATCTAAAATTGAAGGGGGTGTTGAGGATTAAGGCCCTGATTCAAAGCCCAGTGAAGTCAGTGAAAGACTCCCACGAATGGGCGTTGGCTTGAACCCTGTGCAGCACTCTGGGATCTCTGATGGAAGGTGCCACAGAAGTATGACGTGTTTGATCAACTTTTTTTGGATCATCTCAAACGTAACACATTTTTCTTCCACTCCTTTTGCCAGAGAGGCTCTTTGTCAAAGCATAGCTTCTCGTTATACAGTCCATTTGCTCGCCTTAGCATTCCCACCCCCTCTTGCTTTCTGAACCTGCTGGTGGCAAGCCCTGTGTAGTCAGCCCCCCTGGGGGAAGAGATCCTGTTTTTATTGAGCACTTTGGGGTACTTAAACTTCTGCGCACCTAGTGGTATCCAGGCATCATTTGTATATCTCAGCCCATGTACTTGGCAGAAATCATCCTATAAGAAGGTGGCACCTGTGCAAAAAGTAATGGAGGGGATGGCTTAGTTCAGGGGTGGGCAAACTTTTTGGGTGGAGGGCCACATCGGGGTTGCAAAACTATATGGAGGGCCGGGTAGGGAAGGCTGTGCCTCCCCAAGCAGCCTGGCCCCACCCCCTACCTGCCCGCTCCCACTTCCCGCCCCCTGACTACCCTCCTCAGAACCTCTGACCCCTCCAACCCTCCCGCTCCTTGTCCCCTGACCGCTCCCTCCTGGGACCCCTGCCCCTACCGTCACCTGGGACCCCACCCCCTATCCACCCCCCAGCCCCCTAACAGACCCCCGGGACTCCCACGCCTATCCAGCCCTCCCTGTTCCCTGTTCCCCGTTCCCTGACCTGACCCCACCCCACCCCCCCGAACTTCCGCCGCATCCAACCACCCCCTGTCCCCTGACTGCCCCCCCCCCCCCCGGAACTCCCCGCCCACTTACCATGCTGGAGCCAGCCATGCCGCCGAGCTGCCCAGCAGGAGCGGCAGGCCGGAGCGCTGGTGGGGCAGAGTGCTGAGGCTGGGGGAGAGGGGGAACAGCAAGGGAGGGGCTGGGGGCTAGTGTCGCGGGCCAGGAGCTCAGGGGCCAGGTAGGACGGTCCTGTGGGCCGTAGTTTGCCCACCTCTGGCTTAGCAGCTCAAGCATCTGGGTTACAATACCGATGCTCCCTGGAATTGCAGTTTAAACCATGCTGTTCATTTTGGCCCTTGGTCCTTTTGGTTGCAGATAATCTTTGTACTGAAACAGGGTATGGGATGGGCTGTGTGTGTGTCTGGTACATCCAGAGAAGCCCCTAATGGTGTGGTTCCTCCCATAGTGGAGAGACTGCTGATTTAGGAAGTAATCCAGAGAAGAAGGTTGGTGTGGGGGTACTCCCTGCCTGGGGAAGGGTTTGTTGGGAGTCCGCAGCAGGCAGGGAGCTGCCTTTTTACCCTCTTCAGTAATAAATAAACATTCTGTTGTTTATTTGCTCGTACCTCTGCTGGCATTCCAGGGACCCTGTCTACTTGTGCTAACCTACAAGAAAGAGACTGGGTGAGGTCATACAGCCTTACTGTATAAGGGTGTCTTTCAGATGGGTGGGGGGGTTAGACTGGTTGATGTAAGAGCACATGGAATTTAAAAAGTGGGAGTTTGCCCTGGCTTATGACGAAAATTTACTTTTTCTAACCCCCTCTCCCTGCCATACTTCCATTGTTCTGCATTTTAAGTGGTGGGAAAAGCAATTCTTCCTCTATGTGGATGAGGGAGTTTGTAAAGCATGTAAGGATGAGGCAAGATGTGCTATGTAAGTGTCATGATAACATTAGATTTGTGAAGACCTCTAGCCCAGGAACTCCTGAACTCTGGGGCACTTGTGGTCTTGTTTGAATATTGGGGCTTGAGTGCTTCTCTGTTTTGTTCCACTATCCATCTCTTTTAGCAGAGATTTTGATCACATTTTGATGTCTATGAAAAACTATTTGTTTGTGTTTTGCCTTATCTTAAGAAGGCTATCTTAACAAACGAGTTTGTAAAGCACTGGAGTAGGGGTGGACTGGGAAAACAACTTGTGCTCTGAACACCACAAACCGGTCTTCTTTCACTAGAACCTGACTCTTGGGCCCGCTCAATGGAAGAACTGTGTAGACTTGGGACTTTCTATCCAATGAATGCAGGATTTTTTTACTTCCGTGTCCTCTTAGCACAAATGATACAGACACTCGGAAGGTGACTCATTCTGCCACCTCCAGTTATATTAAAGATGAGAACTGGGGTAGGAAAAACCTCTTGCTGGGATAAGGTAACATTCAAGACCAAGTCCTAATTTCTCATGGATGAAAGGCGTGGGGGGAATTGCAGACTGCAAGGAGAACATGTCAGAGTCTACCCTGTAATACCATCACTGCATGTTCAGAGGTGAAGCTGGTGGGGAAGAGGGTGTGGTATTCAGTAACTACTCTGGGCCCACAATACTTGAAAGGGAACCTCTGTATTCAGCGACTAAATTCCAACTGCCTCTGCATAACAGGACATGGGCTTCTGCATTGCCCCTCCTCTAGACTTCCTGTCTGGGAAGCTAAAACACATAAAGGTGCAGTTCCCAGTACCACAGTGGGAGGATAGGAAAGAGCATTTGTTAGTGCCTTAAGTAGCAGTGTTGCAGCAAAAGTTTGTGGTTTTGCTTAAGCTTCACTTTATGCTAGGTAGCAGCTTGAATTGGTTTATAATGCTTCAAACTTTCAGTAAAAGACATCTATATTTTTCTTAAACAAAATGCATTTCATCATAGATCAAGCAATAGCCACCCGCTCGACTGCTAACATTTTTCTGCAGTGAAAGTAGTCCTTTGGAACGCCATAGTGGCTGTGTATAAAATTTAATTAACTTTGCAGTCCCCAGTCACTCCTTTCACCAAAGCATAGACAGACAAGTTTTTTGCATAATCTTGCAGGCTGTGGCTTTCATGTGCGCACAGCCTGCTTATAAATGGCTTATTCTTTTTTTAATCAGAATTATTCCCATGTCCAGCCACCTTATGTTATGAACTACTGACGAATGGAGTTTCTAATGGAAGCGAGTGTGAACTGTAACCTTCCAATAGAGCTTGTTGTGAATGTTAAAAGTACCTCTGCAGCTGTTTAGCCTTCTTTTAACAATACAGACAAATAATTAAATCCTCTGTTTATCTGCTGGAAATTGTCTGAGTCCTTGCAGAAGCGGAAAATGGTGCAAGAAGGTGTAGACAATACGCTAGATGTAGCCTGAAGTGAAAAAGAAATTGCATAGGCTTCTCCGAACTGCACCTGCTTATGTCAGGCCTGAATTTGGTCTCTTCTCCTTTTGGAGACCCTTTATGTTATTTAAGTTAGCCTCTTAGGTTGCCTGTGCTTAACAGGAGGCTGTGATGTGATGGTGGCTAGGAGAGGAGACCAGGTATCTGGGCTTTGTTCCAGCCTCGACAGGTGACTTGGTGTGATATTGAGCCGTTCTGTGCCTCAGTTTCCTCATCTGAGGAAGAGATGGCCCAGTGGATAGGGCACTAGCCTTGGATTTGAGACCTGGATTTGAGATAGGTGTCTGCTCTGCCACAGACTTCCTGTGTGACCTTGGGCAAGTCACAGGGAGTATTGTGAAGGCCAAAACTATAAGTGGGTTCAACAAAGAACTAGATAAGTTCATGGAGGACAGATCCATCAATGGCTAATAGTCAAGATGGTAAGAGATGCAACCCCATGCTCTGGGTGTCCCTATACTGCTGAATGCCAGAAGCTGGGAGTGGATGACAGGGGAGGATCAGTCGATGATTACCTGGATGATTGTTCCCTCTGAAGCACTTGGCATTGGCCACTGTTGGAAGTGGCTAGGTGGACCATTGGTCTGACCCAGTATGGCCATTCTTACGTTCACTTAGTCTTTGTGTGTCTCCATTCCTCATCTGTACAATGGGGATACAGCACTCACAGGGGTGTTGTGAAGATAAATACGCTAAAGAGTGTGAGGTGCTCAGATACAGTTGTAATGGCGGGGGGGTCATATCAATATCTCAGACTAGTTAGAACTGTATGATGGCATTAGGCAAGTACTAACTTTTGGAAAGCACCTTGAGATAATCTGATGAGCGTGCATGTTTCCTGTCTTATTACGCTGTCAGCATTCAAGTGATCCTAATTCAGTTTTGACATTCGCATGTTGTTGGGCTAATAAGGGGGTAGGCAAGCCTAGGAACAAACTGTTGGGAAGGGTAGGAGAAGGGGATTCTGTTTTTTAACTTACTGGAGATTTTTAGGCCTTTTCTTCAAATAATTCTGATGAAAATAGATGTTACTTTTACTCTGGAATGAATTTTAGGTAGCCTGGGATGCCACCAATAATTATAAAGGGGAAACTGCAAGAATTGGCCGCTGCTCATCTCCTTTCATGGGCTGTACTCCCTACAGGTTTGGGATGTCAGCTAGATCTGAATTACCGGGGATTGCTGGCCACATTATGGCCTGCCCCTACTCCTGTTGACTTTATTCAATAGCATGATCAGGCATGAACTGTAGTTGAGTGGCTTTGTTCTACTTCCTCTCACCCTGCACCTCCCAATAACCCATCATCACTAGCCATCAGGCATAAAGACTAAGTTCTGCTGTGAAATCCTGCCATGCAGGAGATGGCACAGAACCCAACATTGCTCTCTTGGACGGACGTAAGGCTTAACGGGAACATCGCTTAGTTAAGGTACCGGAGTGGGACTTGGGAGACCTGGGCTCAATTCCCTGCTCTGCTGCAGACTTCCTCTGTGTCCCTGGGCAAGTCACTTAGTAGTTGTTTGCCTCTGTTCCCAGTCTGTAAAATGGGGATAATGGCCTTGTCCTTCTCCTCTCCCCTGTAAGGAGGACTGTTGTGAGGATAAATCGATCAAAGGCTGTGAGATGCTCTGAAAATGGGGGTATGATGGGGTATACAAAACCCATGCTGGAGAAGAAGGGGTAAAGGAGCTGCTCTGGGCCTGCATGGCCCAGCCCCGCTGCAGCTTCAAAGCCTGTACAAGCTGGAGGGTTAGCTTTAAAAGGGGGAGCACGGGAGCTCAGCTGTAGGCAGACAAGAAGGTAGCTGACCTGGAAAAGGGTGCCACAGGTTGTTACCCAGTCTGCAAAGGAAGGACTCGTGACTCTTTTTTTATTTTTGTGTTCAATTCTTTACTTTACCCTGTGTGACGAGGGGCACTGGTAGGAAGCGATTTGGGGAGGCAGCTGCATAGCACCCCAAGGTGCTGGGCCTGGGATCCAAGCCCTGTGGACAGGTGGGTCCGGCCTTCCCTTCCAACCCCCTAAAAAGGGGACAATGACAGAAGTTGATCCCTCGGCAGGCAACTTAGTTGGGGAAGACCTGGGACGTGCAAGGAGGAAGCCGGGAAGCCTTTGCTGACTTCTGATGATTTCCATGTTATTGGACACTTGATGTGTACCCTGAAAGGGATGGACTTGAATGAGTGACCCGGTCGGTGACTCACCTAAGGTTTACAGAAAGAATGGGTTTTGAGCTGGAATTGGAATCTGCAAGGCAATAGCTCCTAGTCTTATGCTTAGACCCATACATTACATCTAGGTGTCCTTTCCCTCCTCCCTGGGAGATATTTATATACACCCCCCTAATATGCTGCCTAGCTCATTGCAAAAGTGTAGGGGGATGTCTGCACTGTTCATCTGGTTAACTTTACTGCGGAGGAAGTGTATGGTGAGGCCTCTATGTGCTGCTCAAAGCATATTTTGGGGATAACTCAGTTTTTGTATTTTTTGTGGGTATTTTTGCTCACAAAAGGGTGTGCTGCTGGGCTCTTTGCACAGCTGTGGGATGGGTGTCTTCCTATCAAATAGCGTTAATAAAAAATGGTATGTCAGAGGAATTTAGTAGCCCAGGAGGTTTGTTAACTCCTATTAAACAGACCTTGGAGAAATTCACAACACACTGCTATTTTGCTTTGGATGCTGCATGAATATTTCCAGATTGTAGTTTAATATTCTCCATTTGAATTGCTAATGTAACTGAGTGGGGTGATTGCTCAGTTATTAAAGTGCACATTTCTCAGACAGAGGTGGGCATCTGGATGGTTTTGTCTTTCTGCAATTGTAGGGTCTGAATTATTCCTGAAAGTAAGGAAAAACAGGCTGACAGATTGTCTTTACTGCTTTTTATTTATTTTTTAAAAAATATTTAAATAAAGCTGTTTTTCACCTTGGGGTGGGGAGGGGGGGCAATCCATGTGTGTGAACTATCTTGAGGTAAAAACACAACGAAGACCAGGCTCTTTAATTTTTACCATGAGGTAAACTCACTGGGGTTGACCTAGGTGATTCTACAAAGATGAAAACAGTAAGTAGCCATATCAAACTGAAGTTCCTTCCCAAAATAAGCTAGAGCCAGCACAACAGGGGTCATCACCCTTCTTATAGGGTGGATCGCATTTTAAAAGAGGATCTTGTGGCTCAGCCTCCCCAGACCAGTTCCCAGTTGCCATTGCCCAGACCAGTTCCCCTCCTGTTTACAACTGTGTAACAGCCTTGTGGCAACCACAGCAATTTCTTACATGGAAAAAATAATATTTAGTTATTGCTGAATGCATTTTAGCAGCTGGAAATAAGCAGAGCATGGAGTTCTCTGCAGATAAGCAGAAAGTTCCAGGGTTGAGACGCTCATAGTAATAAATATAAATCAGAAGTTAGGAATTGTAGAAAATTGATAAGGGAAGTAAGGAGAAATCTGTGGCCAGCGGAGATAAAGACGAGGAGTTTTTAAAATGTATTAGAAACAAAAAGCATCCTGTCAATGGTATTGGTCCATTACTAAATTGAAATGCTGGAATTATAAATAATGCAGAAATGGCAGAAGTATTCAATAAATATTTATGTATTTTGGGGTGTGGGGGTAACAGATGTTAAAGTCTCACTGTAAGGTGATGGTAACTCTTTCCATTCCATTAATATCTGGAGGATGTTAAACAGAAGCTACTAAAGCTGCTGACTGTTTTAGAATCAGGAGGTCTAGATAACTTGTATCCAAGAGCTTTAAAAGAGGTGGCTGAGAGAGCTTGCTGGTTGGTTAATGTCAACTTTTTTTTTTTTTCAGCACTTGGAAAGTTGTAAAAGACTGGAAGAAAGCTAATATTATGTCAGTTTTCAAAAAGGGTAAACAGAATGACCCAGATCATTATAGGCCTGTCAGTCTGACATTGATCCTGGGCAAGATAATAGAATGGCTGATATGGGGTTTGATTAATAACGAATTAAAGGAGGGTAATTGATGCCTGTCAACATAGGTTTGGTTGATAAAGGTAATAGTGTTGATGTGATATACTTAAACTTCTGTAAGGTGTTTGACTTGATACCACACAGTCTTTTTGACTTAAAAAAAGACACTAGAAGGAGATAAAATGCACAAGGCACACATTAAATGGATTAAGAACTGGCTAACTGATGGGTCTCAAAATGTAATTGTAAATGGGGAATCGTCACTGAACAGGTCTGTTACCAGTGGAATCCTGAAGGGATTGGTTCTTGGCCCTAAGCGATTTAACATTTTTATCAGTGACCTGGAAGAAAACCTAAAACTACTGATAGGTTGCAGATGACAAAAATTGGGTGAGTAGTAAATACTGAAGGACGGGTCCCTGATTCATTGGGCACAAGCAAACTATGCATTTTAATACAGATAAATGTAAGCCTGTCCACCTAGGAACAGAGACTGTAGGCCATGCTTACATGATGGGGGACTCTATCCTGGGAAGCAGTGACTCTGAAAAAGATTTGGAGGTTGTGGTGCATAAGCAGCAGAATGTGAGCTCCCAGTGTGATCCTGGGATGCATAAACCATGGGGTACAAATAGGTGTATAGAGGTTACTTTATCTCTGTACACGTCCACCCTGATATAACGTGGTCCTCGGGAGACAAAAAAATCTCACTGTGTTATAGGTGAGACCGCATTATATCGAACTTGCTTTGGCCCCCGCTGTTCCTTGTTCCCTGACCGCCCCCCCACAATCACTCCCAGGACCCCACCCCCATGCCCAACCCCCCTGTCCCCTGACTGCTCCAAACCTATCCACACCCCCGGGCCCCTGCCACTGAGTGCGGGGAGGTTGGGGAAAGGACGCCCTCCGCACTTGGCAGCGGGAAGAGGAGTGACATGGCCCCAGCCCGCCCTGCTTTCCTTGCCCCGGCCCCAGCTGGGGTGAGGGGGTTGGGGAAAGGTCCTGCACTTGCCTGCAGCGGCAAGCGGAGTGCAGCGGCTGGGAGCTGGCGGAGCAGATCAGGCTGGGGCCGGGCTGCTCTGCTTCCACCGCTGCTGGTGAGAGCGGGGGGATCCTTTCCCCCAAGACCCCTCCCCCGAGCGACACGGCTGGGGATGGGGCGAGGGAAGCGGAGTGGGCTGCTCCCAGCCCCCCGCTAATCCCCCGGGCCACTCTGGGACTGCGGGGCCCCAAAAGTGCCCCCCCACAGCTCCTACCTCCCAGACTCTGGGGAGGGGGGGAAGCCCCTGATCGCCTCTGAGACCCTCTGCCCCTTATCCAAGCCCCCGGCCCGGCTACCTTAACACACTGCTCAGAGCAGCGTGTCGGAGCTTTACCGCATTGTATGTAAACCCCTGTTATATCGGGTCGCGTTATATCGGGGTAGAGGTGTATTTGGCACTGGGTGTGACCACTGCTGGAATACTGTGTCCAGTTCTGGTGCCAAAAATTCAAGAAGGATGTTGATAAATAGGAGGGGGTTCAGAGAAAAGCCATGAGAATGATTGAAGGGTAGACTAAAGGAGCTCAATCTATTTAGCTTAACAAAGAGAAAGTTAAGGGGTAGCTTGATTACAGTCTATAAATATACACCTGGAGAACAAATATTTAATAATGGGTTCTTCAGTCTAGCAGGGAAAGGTATAACAAGATCCTGTGGTTGGAAATTGAAGCTAGATAAATTCAGACTGGACATAAAGTGCAAATTTTTGACAGTGAGGGCAATTAACAATTTTAAACAATTTATCAAGGTTTGGGGTGGATTCTCCATCATTGGTTCCTTCTGGTGTTGGAATCTATGAATTGCTGCTCCAGGTGACTTAGCCCAGGGATGGGCAAACCACCGGCCGAATTTGGCCCGCGGGCCGTTTTAAGTTGGTCCGCGAGCTTCCGGTGACAAAAAAACTTCCACCCCCAACAAGCAGCGGTAGCTTGTTCACACTGGCACTTTTCGTCAGCAAAACTTTTGTCTTTTGGGGGGTGTGGGTTTTTTTATTTTTTGTTTTTTAACACCTTGGAACGACAAGTTTTGTTCAGTTGCCAGTACAGACAAAGTCTGAGATGTGCATTTGTGGAATGGTCTGCCTTGACTTGTTTCTAAGTTATTGAGGTGATGGCTGTTTCTTATTGCTTGATAAGCTGATTTTACCATGAAGATGCATGCATAACTACCTATGCATCTGAGGAAGTGAGCTGTAGCTCACGAAAGCTTATGCTCTAATAAATTGGTTAGTCTCTAAGGTGCCACAAGTCCTCCTTTTCTTTTTGCGAATACAGACTAACACGGCTGCTACTCTGAAATCTGATACCTAGATAACAATCCTGTTATCTTGTCCTCCTTTCTGTCCTGCCCTCTCTCTCCCCCTTCCCCCCTTGTTGTTTTCCCGTGCCTTGTTTCTTTTCTTTTTAGACTGCAAGGTCTCTGAAGGAAGGGATCAAGTTCCCTTGTAAAACACTTGGTGTTATAAATATTTGGCCTCTGACTTCTGTCACACAGCATCAGTACTTCCCAAACCATGAATCTGACAAGAGTTCTACAAAAGGCCTGTCGTGATTATAAGTGATTTAGCCTCCTGTCTCAAGGACCAGCTTCCTAGCAATGGCTTTTCCTGCTGAAGGTGCCTAGGCATATAGATGTGATGTTCTGAATTCTCTCATCTTCTCAAAATTCAGAGTGCTCCGCTCAGTGCATGACGTACATTGTTGAGGATTGCAAAATGACTCAACTTCCTGGAGGTCTTCGTGTCTTGAACATTGTTGATAACGCTGTGGCTTGGCTTGACCGAATTGCATACGCTAAATAAATAAGTGCAGGATACATGATGTGAGGGTTCTCAGGAAGGGTTCTTTGCTAGTTTGGATCAGCAAACTGTCCAACTACACTTTGCAACTTTTTCAGTCTCCCACACAGTACAAAGTGCAAACACCACTCTGTATAATACAGCCGTCCATCCAGAAATGTGGTCTGGGGCATGGCACTCAAACACTCATAAATTAAGTCCATTAAAAGAATGCCTGTTGGCCCAAATGCTGAGATCCCCTGAGAACCAGGGAAGTTACAGGTGCTCAGTGTGAGCAGCGGTTGTTCAGCACCTCACAAAGCTTGGTGTCTTCCCCCCTCCGGTGCAACAATTTTCTCGCCTGCACCCTCCCCCCTTGGGTGTTTGCCTGGCAACAGGGGGCTTACAAAAACCTTGTTGGTGACTTAGCAGGGGTGTGACTGATCTGATTGGCCTCATGCCGCCAGTTGGCGGGAATAGCAACAGTTACGCTTAATGGCCATTTGGATACGATTAGTAATAGCTTTGCAGTAATTTATAGGTCTCCCAGTGCTAGTTTTGGCAGTGGGATAATTTGGCCTGAATGCATCTATTTATAGAGCACAAAGGGATTTTTTTACCCAACCACTTGACGTTAAAGTAATAAGCTCAAAATTATACCACTAAGAAATTCACACCTCTCATTTCCTGCCTGCATTTCTTCTCTCTCACTGTGCTCCCCCCTTCTCTCCTTAGTGATCCCTTTTCTTTCCTCCACTTGCTGCCTCATACTCTTTCATTCTGCCTCTGTGCTCTCCTGCTCCTTCAGTTTCATTCGTAGGACCTCTTTCTTAACAGCACTAATCTCCTCACTGTCCTTGTTTTACTACCATGTATTTCTCAAGTAGATAGCGCATAGGACAAGGAGCTAGAAACTACAATATTCTTATCGCAGCTCTGCGGTGTTGGGGAAAATTTCTTAACTGCCTTACCTTGGTGTGTCTACCTGTAAAATGGGTTTAATAGACACATATTGGTGACGATTGCCTAACATACATTAATTGATATATCAGTGCTAAGTGTTGTTGTTCGATATCAAAGTGGATGCCTATGACAGCTGGCAGACCAGAGACATACAGAACTAAAAGCTGTAAAAGAACTGCTACTTTTTGGGCTAAGGATCTGTAGATGGGGGCTGTAACTCCTATGTCTGTGAACTGTCACAAAGGGGAACATGTAACATACCCCTTCACTGGTGTGTTACACTGACACTAGTTCACAGAGATTCATGGAAGCACACAGTGCTGACATGCCCTCAAACTGTTGTATCTTTTTTAAATGACTTGTACATCAAAGGCATGTGTCTCAATACGGGGCTTAAATCACTTTGTCACTGTTTGTACATACCTTTTTTCATGCAGCGTTGACTTCCTGTGTTGATCTGAGAACTTAAACATCGGAGGGATAATGCTTTACACCTGACTCAAAATAAACTCATGGTAGGGCCAGAGGTGCGCTTCAGCAGTGCAAACTTTGCTCAGCTCCCTGGGCAGGAGATCTGTGCTTGGAGACAGGATTTCAAAACTGTAGGTAGCTAGCAAATGGAACTCCCTCATCCGGATTCCTTATCTCAGTGGAAACAGACATTTTGACTTGTAGGCTTATAGTCGTTGCCATGAATAACTTTAAATTTGCTGCTGAGGAAGTGGAAAGGTGCAACAACAAAACCACACGAACAGCCTGAATACGGAAATGGAGAAAAATAATTTGACATGGAGAATAACCACAGCTGGCACATGCTTTAATTAATCCAGACTTATGACAGGCTCGTGGCTGCTAATAGTTTTATAAACATATAATTGTTTATATAATTGTTTTATATAGGCCCTGATTCAAGAAGGTGCTTAAGCAAGTGGGTCATCTCAAACTACCTTCCTGAACTGGAATTGTAGCGCCTCTCGCGTAAGGAAGCACAATCTGCCCAGGTACAGCACGGAAATGCAGCCACTTGCTGTTTGGCGGGTTGCTGCCCACGGCACAATTATTAATGAGAAGGAAAGGCCCACTCTTCCTCAAGGACCCAAACCCCTACTCTTAAGCTATGTTTACACTGCACTTTTATCAGTAAAACTTGTGTTGGTCAGAGGTGTGAAAAAACCACCCTCCTGACCAACAGAAGTTTTAATGACTAGAAGCGTCAGCATGGACAGCGCGATGTTGGTGGGAGACTGCTGCTGGAATACTGTGTCCTGTTCTGGTGCCCGCAATTGAAGAAGGATGTTGATAAATTGGATACTCTTCAGAGATGAGTCATGAGAATGATTCAAAAACATGTCTCATACTGATTGTGCCTTTTGAGTCTATCTGTTTAGCTTAATCAAGTTACTCCCTAACTTTCTTTTTGTTAGTCTGAGTATCTACATGGGGAACAATATCTAAGAAAGCGCTCTTCAATCTAGCAGAGAAAGGTCAACATGATCCAGTGCCTGGAAGTTGATGCTAAACAAATTCAGACTGGAAATAGCGCATACATTTGTAACAGTGATGATAATTAACCATGGGAGCAATTTACCAAGGATTGTGGTGGATTCTGCATCACTGACTATTTTTAAAAGCAAGTTTGGATGGTTTTGGGGAAGTCCTGTGGCCTGTGTTGTAGAAGAGGTCAGACAGGATGACCACAGTGATCCCTTTTGGCTTTGGAATCTGTGAATTTATGAACGCTATCCAGAGAACATTTTTTAAAGTGGTGCTAACGTGCTGTTTGCTGGCCAGCCTTGGTTCACGTTTGCTTGTGTGATGCGTTCCTTTCTGCTACCTTCTGTCTTGTCTGTTTAGTTCTACGCTTTGCTGGGCAGAGACTGTCTACTACCATTTGTATGATGCCAATGTGGTCCTATTCTTGCTTGGTCCCTGAGTATGAGGTTAACTACTTAACAATCTTGATCGGGGCTGTAGATTGCACCCCCAGGAAACCTTTCTGCCTCTTGAAGCAGGGCCAATCAACTTTGGGAAGATATAAAGGAGGGTGGCGGTGGGAGGGAGGAGATATTTAGTTCCTCAAGTGATGGATGCCCAAAGAAATCACAGAACATTTGGATCCTTCAACCAAGGGGGCTGAAGTCTCTGGGAACTGAAGACAGGTGAGAGCTGCTTAGGCAAAGATTGTAACTTGCTGAAATTAAGTTTTACTTTTGTTTGCTTGTTACCCTTTCTATTCTTTATGCCTTTTTGTTCAATCAACTTTTTACTTTTACAATAAACCAGTTCAGTGCACTGATTAAAACACTTTGCTAACCCCAGTTAAAATAAACTTCTAGGCACGGTCTTTTTAAGGGAGCGGCAGACTTAATTTCTGAGCGTGTTGAGTGAGAGGGCTGCACGCTACAGAGCAGATGGTTTGGGGGAAGTGTGGGATGGGGAAGGGATGTTGAGGTCACCCTGCAAAGCACCAAAACCCGTCACTGGAGGCTTTTAAGAACCTGCTAGACAAATACTGTCTGAGATGGTTTAAGTGTGCTTGGTCCTGCCACAGTACAAGGGGCTGGACTAGATGATCTCTCAAGGTCCCTTCCAGCCCTGCACTTCTGCGATTCTGACTAAGAAATCTGTTTTTAATCCGCATCTTCTAATGAAAAAACATTTATTTGGAAAATTCCCAGCAGCTCTATTCTTGACCCCTGTGCTTATGCAGTGGCTGGCTCTCTTCAGGCAAAACAGCAGTCATATGCCCTAGTTCCCAGATTATTTGCGTTCTAGCATCTGGGTTTTTTCCATTCAGGCTGATCAGCTCCCCAGCACTATGGGACTTCTCCATTGCTCTCACTGCTGGAAAATGGTGTATAGCTTCCCATTCAGACAGGAAGGGGTGTGGGGAGAGGAGGATGGGATCGGTCTTGGAGGAGGCAAGTTGTCGGGAGGACAAATGATACCATACAAGGTATCTTTTGTACAAACATGATTGCAGTAGTGTGTAGGGTGTGAATACAGGGGTGCTTACGGTCACATTCCCTCATCTGTTTGTATCCATCTATTGTCTTGTGTAGTACATGGATTGTAAGCTCTTTGGGGCAGGGACTGTCATTTTGTTCTGTTTGTACAGCGGCTAGCACAGGGGAGTCCTGTTCCATGACCAGACCCCTAGGCACTCCCATAATATAAATAATTATAACATAGACTTCAAATCTGTTTCTGACAATCCTGCAGGTCAGGTGCGTGGAGGGCGTAGAAGATTCAACAGGAATTATGGCCAATATGGAATTGAAGTATGCTAGTATGGATTTTTTTGCATATTTCAATAAAAATTAAGTTTACAGAAACTACTGCTGTTTCTCAAGAACCTATTTCAATTGGCTAAAGCTCTCCTTGGGGGTGTTTTTTAAATTACTGGGGGGAAATTTAGTTACTCACGCAAACCAGCTGTGTTTGAGAGATGCAAGGCTAACAGACCTGGAGGATGAAAGTCTAACCTCCTCAGAAGTTCAGTGTGGACAGTGTCACTACCAACTTCCCACCCCAAATTATCCTAATGTGCTTGGGGAAACCATCTATTCATGGAGGAAGAACTTGTCTCCATGCTCTTGTCATGGGTAGTGGCTTGGGGTTGTGAATACTTGTCGATTACAACAACAATGAGACTCTTGACTTTCTTCATACATAATATTGAACGTCCCCATGGTGGTTGTGACTTGAAGTCACTGCTGACCTGGGCTGGATTTGAACTGGTGACCAAAAGGTGAATTATGCCATATCTCATTGCTATTCCTCCAGGCCATCCAGTCTCTTAAAGAAGCTTAGCAAATACACACTGAAAAACGCAATTACATTTTTGTACTTTGCCTGTTTGTCCAAACAGTAAGGGCTGGTTTCATCCCTGGCGAAACCTCAAGTGCTTTGGGGTGAAAGGGAACTTCAAAAAACTGTCTTTCTGGGGAATAGGGATTGCTGGCATTGCATGTATAAAAACAAACAGAGCAACCTTTTCTTGGCTTGAAGCAAGTATGTGATGTTAACACCATCCCCGAATAAGGCAGCACTGAACATGGAACTGCTGCCAAGAACTCTGTAGTGGTGGCTGCTGACAAGGAGACAAAGGCCAAAAAAACCTTGATTGCAACAAAAATTCAATTTTAAACGACATCACTGTGGTAGCAATGATGACAGTTGGGAATCGTCCAGCTACTTGTGGGCCTTGTGAGAGTCGTGCTTTCCCATTGACAATAGTGATCTTGAGCGAGCTGGAGTATTGGTCTCATTTATTATTCATAGACCATCTAAATTATAGATGCTGGGAGAGCGTGGGGTGGGGGTCAGGGAAGACCTGTTTGGTCATTTAATGCATTCTCTGGGGGGCTCCATTGCTGCAGGATTGTTTCCTAAAATCTATATTTTCCAGAGCGTTGTCCAGTCTGTCTTCAGTATATCAAATAAGGGGCCTTTGGAGACTTTTCAACTGCCTAGCTGATCACCCTATTAGAAAGGTTTTCCTGACATTAGCCTAAACTTCTTTTCTTGAGTGTTTAGACAATTTTCTTGATTAGCACGCACCCCGCAAAAAACCTTATAATTCTAGGCTCTTGTTCTTCTAGTCATCACCATAGTATCTGAGAACCTTTCACCTAAAATAGGGCAGCAATAGCAAAGCCCTTAGTCACTCTGGAGTTTCTAGCTATCTTCCCTCTTTCAGGTGACAAATCTCTGCTTTGGATAAGTGTGGGGATTTTTTGGGGTGGGAGGGAGGTTGGCTGATTCTCTGAATGGCTGGAAGAGTAGGCTTGCCAACTTCCTAATTGCACAAAACCAAACACCCCCAGCCCTTCTCCATCGCCCCCTCCCTCTGTTGCTTGCTGTCCCCCACCCTCACTCACTTTAACCGGGCAGGGGGTTGAGGTGCAGGAGCAGGGTGAGGGCTGCTGCTGGGGGTGTGGACTCTGGGGTGGGGCCAGGGATGAGAGGTTTGGGGTGCAGGAGAGGGCTCTGGGCAGGGGGTTGGGGTGCGGAAGGGAGTGCGGGTTCTGGGTGGAGGTGGGCCCAGAAATGAGGGGTTCAGAGTTTGGAGAGGGTTCTGGGCTGGGGCAGGGGATTGGGGTGCGGGGTCTGGCGTTCCGGTCGAAAACCTAGCAACCTTGTGGAAGAACTTTATGTAAGAATGCTGAGACTGTGGATTTGTCTAATCTTCTTTGGAAGTTTATTCCACACTCAGATAAACTAAGAATCTCATCCCATCATCCCCCCCACTCCCCCCCCCCCGTCTCGCATGCTTCATGCTGGGCTAAAATAAAAACATTTTGTGGTTATGCTAGACAACATTAAAAAACCCCACCTTCCTGCGGCAGAGTACAAAGTGATCACCCACTGGAATTGGGAAGAGAAGTTCTTCCCCTTTCCCAACACTGTGGTGTAGTATCGCACAATTTAGATGTGCCTTGGGACCTTTACTCCTTCCTGTGGAGTATTCTGCATTGACTGCTGCTGGAGATGGGATATTGAGGTAAATGGACCATTGTTTTTTCTTTCTGGTAGGGCAATTACATTTTTAACTCATAACCACTAATGGAAGTGATGCACACAACTATATAGCAAGATGTAGGCATTTATCCATAGAGAGAAAACATAGTGGAGACAGCATGTGCAAATTATTTATGATGTCTGGGACCTGCCTGAGATGGATATTCTGCATTATGGAGTCTAACACTCCTCCCCCCTCCCCTCCCACCCCTGCCCACCCCAATGGTTTTACCTATGCTAGGGGCCTGATCCTGCAACTGGGCATGTGAGCCTGTTGTGTGGGGTGCTTGGTACCTCCACAGGATCAGGTCCCAACAGCACAGTAGTTAGAATGCTGGCCTTGTCCTAACAGAGGCTTTTGTCCCAGTGATACCAAGGTAGGACTAGGATTTCATGTAATCAGATAGGTAGAGCTCGGAAGGGATCTTGAAAGGTGATCAAATCTAGTGCCCTGCGCTGAGGCAGGAGGAAGTAAACCTAGGCCATCCCTGCCAGGAGTTTGTCCATCCTGTTCTTAAAAACCTCCAAAGATGGGGATTCCACAGCCTCCCTTTGGAAACCTATTCCAGAATTTAGCTGCTCTTCTACTTAGAAGGTGTTTCCTAATATCTAACCTAAATCTCCCTTGCTGAAGATTAAATACATTACTTCTTGTGCTATCTTCAGTGGACGTGGAATACGACTGATCACTGTCCTCTCTATAACAGCCCTTCTTATTTGAAGAGTTATCAGGTCCCTCCTCAGTCTTCTTTGCTCAAGACTAAACATGCCTTGTTTTTAACTTTTCCTCATAGGTCAGGTTTTTTTAAAGACTTTTTATTATTTTTTGTTCTACTCTGGACTTTGTCCAATTTATCCACATTTTTCCTAAAATGTGGCACTCGGAATTAGACACAGTGGTCCAGCTGAGGTCTCACCAGTGCTGAGTAGAGCAGGACAATTGCCTCCCTTGTCTTACCTGGATACAGCTGCAGAACATTAGCCATTTTTGCAACTGCATCCCATTGTGGAAACATTTTCAATTTGGTCTACTATAACTCCTAGCTCCTTTTCAGCAGTGCTCCCTCCTAACCAGTTATTTTCCATTTTGTAGGTATGCATATGATTATTCCTTCCTAACTGTAGTAGGATGTACTTGTCTCTTTTGAGTTTCAGCTTGTTGATTTCAAGCTGGGTGGTCGATGTGGGTGACCGTGGATGGGGGAGGGCCATGGACGGGGGAGGGCATGGTCAAGAGGGTGTTACAATAACAACTCCCTGCCATCCCTATGCAGCTCCGCCCCCCAGCCCTGTTCAGCTCACAGCCGCGGTCCACCCACAGCCCTGGTCCAGTCCCATCCCCTGTGACTCTAGAACCTCTGCCCCACTCCACCCTCATCTTCCAACCCCGCTCTACCTCCAACCCCACCCAGGGTGTCATTTTCCATAAAGTCAGTCCTGGTGCCATCTTTTGGACGAGACGTACAAGGTCCTGACCCTTTTTTTTATTTTATTTTTTTTACTAAAGATCCCATAGCACTAGTCAAAGAACTGTATAAAGTTTTTAAATGCTAGAGGTGTTAATTCCAGGCTCCTGGCGAAATTCCAAATCTGGTATGGTTAGACCTTTCTGAGTTTCCCCATGTAGCTTCCATCTGATGGGCCATTCTAAACCTGTGTGTAGTGCTGCTATTCTCTCTCATCTGCTGTTATGTTTCATCCCAGAAGCAGCTGCATTTCAGTGCTGGGTGAAATGATCCCTGTCAATATAGTCTTATATATCTGTGTTTAAGTGCTTTGACATCCTCTGGCGTAAAAGATTCCAGGGTGGTGATGGCCTGTTAATAGACTTTTTTGATCTTACCTAAAAACTAGCCTTTTAAATGTGGTGGTGGTGGGTGTGTGTGTGTGTTAAATTTTTTTTTTTTTTGAGGACTAAACCTTTTTTGCTTGGTGGCTTTGCTCGTAGCTTTAAACATATACATTTGGTGTGGGAGGGAGGAAACAAACTGAAGTCCGAAACAGCAGCCACTTATTGCCCATACTGTGGTGAGAATGTATGTTTCTGGCTTTCTCCCATTCGGTGAGTTAAAGCTGGAAAGCTACATCTGTTGTCAGAATGGCCAAACTCCTGAAGTAATTCAGCTCTTTAAATCTGTCACGTTCTCCATTTATCTATTTCGCCTGAACGTGTTCCCAGCAGAAAGTAGTCGTCATCCCTGAGACACTGCACCCCATATTCTTCATAGAGACGGTATGACATTAGGGTTGTAACATCATCATAAATGTATTTCATGCAAGATCGGTCATCTGAGACCATGGGAGAGGTTATGATTTACTGAATATCCTATCTGCAGGCATGTGTCATTTTTGTACCCGAAGTCAGGAATATTGACGCTGTATCTGTGTTACAAATGTTTTTATGCCTGGGGAATGCCCTCTAGACAAAAGGCGCTCAGTCTAGATGGCTAGGGAGAACAATAGGCCTTAGAAGAAGCTTATTGCCCAGCTGGAGGGGGGAGGGAGGGGCTCTTCCTGAGGATGCTGCAAACCGCCTCCGACTCATGGCCGCTGTGACACTACAGGGACATGTGACCAAGTCACCTGCTGCTGGACTCCATCATGGGATATCGATACTTCTCCACTGGCTGACGTAGGAACCAAGCTTCGAAACAGAGTTCCTGCCATATGCTAAGGCTATATAAGGCAGGGGAGTGACATCGTGGTTCTTCATTGTCTCCCCACCCGAAGAGACTCCTGGAAACGCCTGAGGAACACAGACTAAACTGGGGGAAGTGCTGGACCCAGGCTAAAGGGATTTTTAGCCTGTGAATAAAACACCTGGGTTTTCTAAGCTGTAAGCCAGTGCAGGCTGCTGGTATCATCACTTAGGCTGAGGATCTGCTATTCATATCCAATCTCTTTAGTATATTAAGCACGGATTGTGTTTTTGTTTATTTGCCAGGTAATCTGCTTTGATCGGTTTGCTATCCCTTATAATCACTTAAAAAAATCTATATTTTTGTAGTTAATAAACTTGGTTTTGCTTTGTTTAAAACCAGTGTAGGGGAGTCATAACTTGGGGCAGAAAGCTGTGTATATTCCTCTCCACATTGAGGGAGGGGATGAGTTCCCTGTGCCACTGTTCAACAGCTGCACTCGCACACATGGAAAGAGAGTGGCTTCATGCCACCTTCCAAGGTTTGCTCCAGCCTACAGTTGGCAGATGGGTGGAGATGAGGACTCCATCAGCTCTAGTTGCAGGACAGGATGCAAACTTGGGTGGGCTGCTTCAAAGCAGTGTGATCCCCATGATTGCACACTCACTTCAAGGCTTTGTATGTAGTCCCTTTCAGGTTCAAGGCTGGTGAAGTGCCTTACAAATAGAACTGATGTTGATGTTGTAAAGGCCAAGACTATCACAGGGTTCAAAAAAGAACTAGATAAGCTCATGGAGAATAAGTCCATCAACGACTATTAGCCAGGATGGGCAGGGATGGTGTCCCTAGCCTCTGTTTGTCAGAAGTGGAGAATGGTGTGTAGTATGTTGGGGGGAGTGGCCCTTACCCCTCCGGGTCTGTGGGCAGCCAATCCGCCTCACTACATCTCTGGGAGGTTGCCTGGCATGGGAAATCAGCGGGGCGACAGGAGATGTGAGCATGGACCGGTGATTAGGGCCGAACGACAAACACAGTTACAGAGCCTGGCCCCTGGACGGGGCGGGGCAGTAAAGAGTCTCTGGCTCTGGCCTGTACTCGGGCCGGGCAGCCAAACAATCCGTTAGTCCAAGCCCTGGGTCAGGGCGGGGCAGTAGAGAGTCTGAGGGATCAGGCCTACGCTCCGGCCAAGCAGCAAAACAGTCGGGCCTCCTAGCTCTGGCGGAGGGCTGACAAGCGCAGGCTTCTTGCCTAAGAGGGGGAGACTGTCCCCCATGGATTGGGGTGGCAGGGGGCACGCAGGTCCACCCAGTCCACTGTTTCCCAGCCCAGGGCCCGAGCAGTGGCAGAGCGGTCTGCCACTGGGTCCCCCGGGATCCTGACTGCAACATGCTGACTCACTCGCTGGCAGTGCTGCAGCCAGATGGGGTCGGCTACCCCAGGCCACTTCCCAACTCCCCCTCAGGGGGTACCTGGCTCTGTAGAGGGTCATCGGGGAAGAAGGCCTCTATCAGTGCTTTCAGGTCCTCCGTGTTCAGGTCTGTAAATGGTCCTGGCCAGTCCTCAGCTTCCTCAGGGGTGGCGGTGGCCTCCCAGCTCAGGAGCTTGCAAGAGGCATCTGGCTCCTCCGGCAGCTGGACCCCAACTGGGTTCTCTGGCATGCCTTTTATACTTCCAGTCCCGCCCCCTGATTTCTGGTGGGAGGGCTGAGTATGGTGTAGCTCCGCCCACCAAGGTTCAGTGAGGGTTCTTCCCCTTCCGGGTCTGTGGGTGGCCAATCCACCTCACTACAGGGCGACAGTGGATGGGTCACTTGATGATTACCTGTTCTGTTCGTTCCCTTTGGGGCACCTGGCATTGGCCACTGTTGGAAGACAGGATACTGGGCTGTATGCACCTTTGGTCTGACCCAGTATGGCCATTCTTCTGTTCTTAACTGATGAAAAGCAGCTGCTTCAGGGGTAGAGGAGCAGGGACCCACCACTGTACAGTAAATGATGGGAAATTTGAACTAAGAATGCTGGGCACAACCTGCTCCTCTCGCTAAAGGTGCCAAGGGGTGTGTCTAATGTACACACCCAGCAGACAGGAGCTCTAGAGCTCTCATCAAAAACATTCCCATGTCATGTGACTTTGATTTTTGTGCCTGGAAGGATCAAAAGCTAACATGACCTTTCTGGGATCGAGCCCTTTTCATGACAGACCTTTTATGTTGCTTAGCCAATGGTGCAAAAGTGATAGTTTAATAGTAAAACAAATGGCCTTTGCACTCCTTTTTCAGACAATTCCCACCCAAGGCTAATTAAGCAAAATCAGTGCCGGTGGTACATCTCTGCAGGATTATCTTCAGATGAGAGGAACACAGCCAAAGTGCATACATCCACTTGAGAAGTGCAACAAGGCTGGCTAGGCGATACAAGGTCTGTCTTTATGTCCTTGGGCAGTACAGGGCAATCAAATACACTATTCAGCATGCACACTATAATGGAAAAGATCTGCTTTTTGTCTGTTAAATGCAGAAAGACAATGTTAACGTGAAAGCTGAGAATTTAACAGCTAAAAACTGGAAAATGACAAGGTAAGTTTATCATTAGCAATGTTAACTCACCCACAGATATATTTTCAGCATACGGTATTTGCACTATCTATTTAGCTAGTGCTAATACAAACAGGCCTTTTACCACGCAAGAGAAAGATCTTGGGGTCATTGCGGATAGTTCTCTGAAAACATCTGCTTTAGGATATCTAGCAAGCTTGTGACAGTGAGAAGATTCTAAACAACTTCACTTTAGTGTGTGTGTGTGATCCCCCCTCCTCACCGCCCAAAATTACTCAGAACCAAATCAACTTGTCTATGAATTTCCTCCCTCACCAAACAGTAGTTCCAAGCTCATTTGCAGCCAGTTTTTGGGGAGTGAAAATGGGTACTCAGGGAAACGAAGTTTTAAAATGTTCACTCCTCTGTTAGCCTCAGATCCATGTACAGTTTCTTGAGATTTTTTTTTTAAAGCAACCTTTTGGGTTGAGACATTTTCATATGAGTTGTGTGTTTTAAATCTTCTGGAAGCTTTGAAAACCTTGCCCAGTAAGTGTTCTTGTATTCCTGCAGATAGCTGCCTATTCTGTTCTAGTTCTTATTCCACACCATTCACTGAGGTTGGAGTGTGCAGTGTCTCATAATTGAGTACACACAACATGAATATCGTTATTGAAAATCTGAGCCTGTGTGAGATTAGAGACCTATTGTTTGCATATATGCAAAGAGCTGGGCTGAGACCACTGTGGGTTCCTGGACTATACATTTCTTTTGCATAATTGGCACATGTTACCTCCCAGTGCTTAACCCACCTTTCCTCCACCCATGCATAGTACAGCTAAATAATTCTTAGTGCGCTGAGCAGTATTAATTTGCCTGATGCGATTGTGACTGCCCTTTGAGATTTCGTACCCTAATTGGCTTATTACAGAGGAAATGCTGCACATGCATTCTGGAGAATGCATCTTGTGAGAGTCTCACAGCACTTACTGCTGCTCAGCAAACCTAGCGCCAAGACAATGGAGCACAGCGAGTTAGAGATTTGGGGTCAGGAGTAGGTATTGGCAAGAATGGTACAAAGACAAGACTGAGGAAGCCAGGGCGCAGCTGCTCACGTTGTTGGCTCGCTATTACCTATATTTTTATCATTAATTAATGCTGGCAAAAGATTGAAGGACTTGGAGATGGCAGTTCTTTGCCCACAAAACAGATTTGCCATGGGTAGTGGCAGTGCCAGGTTCTTCATCCTGTCCCACCAATGTGATATATCAGTGACCTGGAGGTTCTGCCTCCCAGGGTGGGGAAGGTAGTTTGTCCCTCTAATCTACACAGTCCTTGCCCTCTGCAGAAACTACTACCATTGGGGCCACTTACCGTGAGCTGTGGTGATGGTTGGTTGTTGGAAATTCTTGTCCCGTGAGACAGCCGAATCCATTCTTATAGGCCATCTGATGGCAACAGCGCCTGGTCCCAATCCACCTGGATTGCATTTGAACTGGAGGCTTCTGGAATGTTTTATCCATAATATTGTTAAGGACAATTTTGCATGGTGAGGCCCATAGATGCTACCCTTCCAATGATGGAATAGGGCAAATATCGTGGAACTTGTGTGAAAGTGGGGTCCGACGGCTTTGCACCTCAATGTTATGTTCCCATAGTTAAAAGGGTGGTTGTGCTGTAGTAAGTGGATTGCCAGTCCTGCAAATCTGGTGACTAAGATAAAGCAGCATAGTGAACTAGAGATTTGGGGTCAGGAGCAGGTAGTGGAAAAGACTCTTGATTCTGGGATTCTTGGCTCATGGAAGTGAGTTCCAGAGCAGAGAACTTCTTGCTGAGTGTCCAGTCTCTAGTCCAGAGACGTTCAAATTGAGGGATCTGCTGGGCCTTTTAAATGTCTGATCTAGTAAGAACTCTTTTTTGCAACTAGATCTATTCCTGAAGAACAGATAGGGATGACCCTTTGTGGACTGTATCTAGAATCTTTGACCTGGTAGGCCGACCTTTTTAATAGGATAAAACCAGTCTTAATTTGTGCCATGGCTTGCCAGGGCTGAGCCCTGACACCTCTGAGCTTGGCAGTTCATGGCCGTGGCACCTCTGGGCTTGCTGCATCAGTTATGAATGTAAAATGATGGCTTGAGCCCTGGCACCCCTTTCATTACAAATTAAGCACTGGATAAAACCATAGTGATGTACCAGAGTCTGGTTTGTAAGGCTCTGTTCAACTGTCCCCCAGCTGTACTGAATGGCAGCATAATTTCCTAATAATAGCACCATATTTTCTACAATAGGATGCTTAGTTGCATGGATGGAATTATTTCCACCTTTCATGATGTAAAAGTGGGACAGAGACTCAGGAGACTAGTAGTCCAACAGAACCTAACACTGGGCTTTTTTGATCCTGAAGAAAATCCATCCCACCCTCATGAGTTTTGTCAGTCAGTGCTTCTGAGGTAAATAGCGTGAGGCAAAGTTGAGGGCACCACGTTTGTGTGAGAAGAGGCAGCGTTGGTTCTGAAATGTGGGACAGCCTTCACTGTGAGTGATGTAGCTGAAGATGGACTATCCTTAAGTTGAGCAGCCCATCTCCCGACGATAGAAACTGACATAAGCAAGTGAGGCTTATGCCTACCACGTGCGTAGCTGTCAGAGCTGGCTGGGACAAGAAACCTGTCTGCGTGTCAGCATCTTTTTGAATCTACTCCCTTGTTGCAGAGTTGAGTGTGGGAAGGCTTACAATGAATAGTTTCCTACTGCTAACCGTACTTCTAGTATGCAACAGATAGTATCTGTAGCACAGCACTTGAGAATTTAAATACCTAGGAATAGTAAAGAAAATTTATGAACACGGGCAATCCCTGGCATCTGTGTTGTGACCAGAGACAAGTCACCTGGTGCTTCACGCCTAAGAGGCAAATGAATACTTGCCTTTCCCATTGAAGTTAATGGGAATAACAGGTGTTCAGAACCTCTGAAAATCTGGCTTGTAACCTGTGCCACCATTCCCTATCTGTAAAATGGGGATTCTTACCAATATCCCAGGGGTGTTGTGAAGCTAAATCGAACATTTGCTATGAGCCTCTTGGTTCACAAAATATAAAGTTTAATATTTTCAAAAGCTGTCCAGGCTTCCTCTGATCTCAGCGCCTCTCATTCTCCTGTTCTGTCCTTCTTGCATTTTATGAAATCCTTGGAAGGTGTGCATGAGTCTTGCCTCCCAATGCCTTTCCAAGCCAAGTAACGATTCCTATTAAAATGTAGGGCTGGTATCAGGATACTTGTGCTTTGTGGATTCTTGAAACTTCCCAGTTTGCAGCTCTTGAACCATGACTAATTCTGCTGCACTGATTGCCCCCTGGTGCCAACCCCACCCCCCGCTCCTCTTGCAATGATTAAATTGCCCACGGGCCCTTTTGTACATTATGCAATTCGTCTCCTGTGGGCTAACCGAAAGCTAAATGATCATGTGCACCACACTGGGCCCAAAGAGTCACTTTCCGTGCATGCTGCAGAGAAGGCCGTCACACACCTCAGTATGGACTTGATCCAAAACCCACTGAAATAATGTAAAGATTCCCTTTTGATTTCTCCTATGGGCTTTGGGTCAGTTACTAAAACCATCCACCCCCTTTGACTAACCCTTGTAATGGGGGGGCGCGTCTGCACTGGCCGCCGCAGCAGCACTTTAACGTGGCTTGTGTAGTCGCGGCACAGTGCGCTGAAAAACCCACCTCCACGAGGGACGCGGCTGGTGCACTGTCTACACTGCCACGGTGCAGCGCTGAAACGTGCAGCGCTCAGGGGTGTGTTTTTTCACACCCCTGAGCGAGAAAGTTGCAGCGCTGTAAAGTGCCAGTGTGGACAAGCCCTGAGCTGACAAGGCTGCAGGCCTCAGAATTGCTAGCAAAGGTTGCCTGCCATTTCAGCTAAAGGCAAATCTCTGTTCCTCCCGAGCCTGAGGCGTTAAGCAGCAGTCTCTCCTCCCTGGAATGCTTGCCACTGACAAGCTTACCTGTGTCATCTTGATTGTTTAAAAATAACAGTGTTTTTTTTTGTTTTCAGACTTGTTTAAATGTACGTTGTCACAACTGTTTAATGCTTCCTCTTGAGTGGGAGATCTGATTACATAAAATATGTCATTTGCTCTGACAGCTTAGCTGTCATTGATGCTTAATGCAGGGTTTGTGGATGTGATTGAAACGAAGGTTGGCTGGAGTCTGAGCATTTGTCTACGCTGGCTAAAGTACTCCTCTACGTGTTTGTGAGAGAAGCTTTCCTCTAACAGCCTGACCCTAGGTTATTAGAGAGGCTGACAATATCCAGTCTTGGAGTGGACTCCTCTGTCTGATCCACTCCTTTTGTCTCTGGTGTCTTAACTTTAAAAGGAAGCATATATGTTTTGATGGGTTTTATAAACAGAAGCAGAGAATTGAGGGACCAGAAAGTGTCTTGTTTGTATCATGAAATAGACATGGGAAATTACTTTTCTTCTGGGTCATCTCTGAAACACATGAGTATGAGCAGTCTCCTCTTGATGTGCTCCTCCCTCACTCCCTGCAAAATAATACAGCTGGTGGCTTTGAAGAAGAGTATTTCCTTTCAACAAGGAGAAATCCAAGGCTCCTGAGTCCCAGAAGACCTCTCAGTAGCACATGGTTATTTTGGGAGTGTGGCACTTTAAGGTTCTCTCTTCTTCTTTTCACTCAGCAAGCTATAGCGTGGTTTCTAGACTTGCCTTTGCTGGCATATTGTGGTCTTTGAGCTCCAGAGGAAGAATAATGGTTCTACAATAAAATTGTGTACTCAAATATGGTGCCTTTTTATTAGAGGATCTCAAAGATTTTTCAAAATAGCAGTCCCTGCCTTGAAAAACTGCTGTCTATATTTGTCATCCACCCCAAACTTTGGCGAATCATCCTAAATTTGCCAGAGAAATCCCATGTCCCGCAAATGAGATTATTCATCGGTCCTGAACTATTATTTGACTCAGTAATCACATGGTCTTCTCCAGAAGTTTGCATTCATTTTATATTTGTGGTTCCTGGAAGTGTATAATTCTACTTTTGCAATAAAGCTGACTTTTTAAAATATCCTCTGTTCATCCAAGAATGTGAAACTTCTAAAATGAGCTCCTGCATAACTTACTACAGTAGTTCCTTGCTGTATCCTCTCTTTTTTTTAAATTGGAAGCATTCCATTGGTACAGCTGTAGTGGCATTTTGCCAAAACGCTGATTTATTTCCTTCCTTTCTAAAGTTTCTTTAGGGGAAAAAAAAATCCTTAAAGAAAAACAAGCGAATTGTTTTAGTCATTGGAGTATGCTGCTGACTTCACATAGTGCCAGTGTGGGACAGCATCCTCCAGGCAAGCTGAAAGGGCATATCAAGTGGGGTCCCACACCGATCAGTTCTGGGTCTGGTTCTGTTAAATATCTTCATCAGTGATTTAGATAATGGCATAAAGAGTACACTTATAAAGTTTGCGGATGATACCAAGCTGGGAGGGGTTCAAGTGCTTTGGAGGATAGGGTTAAAATTCAAAATGATCTGGACAAACTGGAGAAATGGTCTGAAGTAAATATTATGAAATTCAATAAGGACAAATGCAATTCAATAAGAACCTCATGGTGGTGAGGTTGCGTGAAGTATGATGCTCATGGATTACAGTTCCAAATCTTGTCCCACCCTTGCTGGAGCTGGGCAGATGAGGCTGGGCATTTGTTGCTAAAGGGGTATCAAGATTTTAGAGTTTGGATTACCAGAAGAACCTTGTGGCGCTTACCAGCTACTTAGGGAGGCAGCCATCTCTTCTGGTCTTCCCATACTTCAGGGGTGGAGTTGTGGAGAACAAAGCCATATGGGACCAGATTTTCCAAAGAGCTCAATGTCCAGCAGCTCATTGCAGCAGACTTCCAAAGGATCTCAGCAGCCAACGCATTGAGCTCTCCCAAAAACCTGACCCTTGGAGCCCAAGGCAGATGTCCTTGGATGGTTGTCTGGGCACAGAAGCTTTAGGCCTTGCTTACATGTGTGATTTTTGTTGGTCACTGGTGCAGCTGCACCAGTTCAGAGTCAGTGTAAATGCAGTGCACCAATATAAACCATAATTTACATTAGGTCAGCTTACTCTGGGATGCAAATCCATGATTTCTACTGCTACATAGTGTTTGCTCTTGCCTCTGGCTTTGCATTAGTGCCAAGTGGCTTAAAAATCCAAGTGTAGAATAGTAAAGCCATAGGGTTAGAAGGGACCACGAGGGTCATCTAGTCTAACCTTCTTATCAAGATGCAGGTTTTGTTGGGTCTAAGCCATCCAAGACAGAATACAAGAGCTTGGTGTCATATTAGTGACTTGTGTTTTTTTTTTTTTTTTTTTTTTAAATCAATGTCATTGGAAATACCTGAGCAGAGAGGAGTAGTAGCATGTTAGACGAAAGAACTGGGCTCGGAGAGTTTGGGAAGAAATTACTAAAATTACCTGAAAGACTTTAATCCCTATCTTGTAAACGCTTGATTTTTCTCTTGACTCTTTAGTATTTGACTGGGAACTTAGTCCAATTGAGAGTTTTAGGAATCCCAAAAGTAATAAGGGCTTGCCTATATAGAGCCACTCAGGAAGGTTAATACCGATTTAAATAAAGGTGTGAATTAAAAGTAGAATAATTGAACTGCATTCAATCCTTGTGCAAAGATTCTCAATTCAGAATTCAAATGGTCTTATTCTGGCAGTTCAACTATTCTACTTTTAGTTCACACCTTCACTTAATTCGGATTAACCTTCCTGAGTGTCCCCTTGTAGACAAGCCCTAATGAATATCTGATTTGAAACATGCGTGGCTACCACTTTAGGCTGTAGTTACAACAGCCCTATCTCTCTGCCCCCAAAGCTGTGTGCATGATTCGGACTGAGCAGAATGCGTATCGGTGAGGTAACAGCCCTGGCTACATGGGTTGCTCTGCTTGAGATGGGTGGCTGATCCATGCTAATGCGCTGTTCATAGTATAGATTTTTTTGCTAATAATAGGCAGCTTTTTGGGGCTTAAGTACCAAACTGACCTTGCCGGTACACATCCGTCTAAAGGGAGCGGGTTAGCTTATGGTTTAACACTGCAAGTTAAAAGTAAACTGTCAAAGGAGTCATTAGAAAGGGGAAGATCTGTTAAAGAAACTCCAACTTGTTGATGTCATGGGGATGCTGCTGCTTTGCATTTCCAGAGCACCTTTCTTCCAAGGATTTCAAACTACTTCACAGACTGTAATTACGGGATGAAGGATGCTCTTGTGGGTGAGACACTGAACTGGGACTCAGTTTTTGGCCTGGCCACAGACTTTCCTGCTGGCCTTTGCCAAGCCATCTAAGGTATGTATGCACAGCCCATGGCGGTGAGCCTCCCAGCCCAGGTTGCCAGACTCAGGGGCTCACGCTAGCGGGCTAAACAATAGCTGAATAGACAGTGCGGCTCGGGCTCTGAAGTCCATCCCTGTTCCTAGGCTTCAGAGCCCGAGCTCCAGCCCGAGCTGCAACGTCTGTGCTGCTATTTTTAGCATAGTAGCATGAGCCTTATGATTCTGAGTCTGTCGACCCAGGTGGGGAGGCTTGCTGCTGCTATGAGGTTGTCAGTACCTGAGGTTCCTATCTGGGTTTTTTGGTAAGTGGATAACGCTTCCTTTGTCTGTTTAGATGGCAAGGTCTTTGGGGCAGGGACTGCTTCTTGCTATGTCTGTATAATACTTAGTACAGTCACTGCGTGTCTGCCTTCCTTCCCCACCCCCCCACCCCATTGGTTGGGGCATCTGTTGGTGTGTTACCGTAGGATCTAATTGTCACACACGCCCTGTGGGTTACGTAGTTATTTCTGCTTAGAGAGTTGGGTGGATTGAGGTACAGGAAGGCTGATGGCTGCATTTTTCAGATGTCTCCCCTAATTTGGGTACCTCACTTACTATGTTTTCAAGCCAAGCAAGCAGGAATTGCCTTTCAGAGGTACTGACCTCACATAGCTCCCATAGACTTCTTCCTCTGGAACTGTAGGTGCTCATCACTCCTCCAAACTAGGCCTACAAATCTAAAGCTAGGTACTTGGAAACAGGGCACATGCTCAAGGTCAGACATCAAGTTGGTATTAGAGCTGGGAATGGTAGTGTTCTCTGCCATGCTTCCAGTTCCATACGCAGGGCCAGATAGGGAGGCAGAACTGCAGGGTCTCAGTGCGTGGAAGAGACGATGGTGTGGGGAAGAGGGATTTAGGTTTATTAGAAACTAGGGGGGTCTAGTTATTACTTAGTCCTGCCTTGGGTGCAGGGGACTGAATATCCAGCGGCTCCTCCTTGGAGCAGTGGGCACTGTTTTGGGTTCTCTGCATGGTGCTCCTCCTGGAATCTTACTGAACTAGGTGATCGGATGACAAAATGGCAGACGTAATTGAATGCTGATAAATGCAAAATAATGCACACTGGAAAACGATCCCAACTATACATGCAAACTGAAGGGGTCTACATCAGCTGTTGCCACTTGAGAGAGATCTTGGAGTCACCCTGGATAGTTCTCTGAAAACATCTGCTCAGTGTGCAGCAGCAGTCAAAACCGCTAACGATGTTAGGAACCATTGAGAAAGGGATAGATAAGACAGAAAATATTATTAATGCCACTATATAAATCCATGGTATCCTCACACCTTGAATACTGTGTGCAATTCTGGTCACCCCATCTCAGAAAAGATACACTAGAATTGGAAAAGGTAGTGAGAGAGGCAACAAAAGTGATTTAGGGTATGAAACAGCTTCCATATGAGGAGAGAGTAAAAAAGACAGGGACTAGTGAGCTTGGAAAAGAGACTACTAAGGTGGGGGATATGATTGTAGTCTATAAAATCATGACTGGTGTGGAAAAAATGAACATGGAAGTGTTATTTACTCTTTCATGTAACACAAGAACCAGGGAGTCACCAAATTAAATAAGTAGGTAGCAGGCTTAAAACAAACATAAGAAAATACTTCTTCACACAATGCACAGTCAACCTGTGGAACTCATTGCCAGGGGATGTTGTGAAAGCCAAAAGTATAACAGGGTTCTAGAAAGAATTAGATGAGTTCATGGAGGATAGGTGCATCAATGGCTATTTGCCAAGATGGTCAGGGATGCAACCCCATACTCTGGGTGTCCCTACTGCTGAATGCCAAAAGCTGGAACTGGACGACAGGGGATGGATCACTTGATATTTGCCCTATTCTGTTTGTTCCCTCTAAAGCATCTGGCATTGGCCACTGTTGGAAGACAGGATACTGGGCTAGATGGACTATTGGTCTTGATCCAGTGTGGCCGCTTTCATATAAATAGAACCTAGGACCCCTTACTTCCCTTCCTACATGCTAACTACTAAACATTATACTCTTCATAAGAAATAAGTAATTCAAATAGCTTTTAAAATTAGCTGCTCTGCCTACAAAAATATTGACTCTGGTGGTAGCAATTTGAGCTCAAATTTTCCAGGAGTTACGGCAGCGTGTTTCTTTGCTTCTTCCTTAGCTGAACAACTTAAATGGGTGTTAAAATACATTTTTTTGCCTTCCAAAACCTGGTAGGGCAGAAAATGCGTTGTTGGTGAGATTCTCTTTTCTCTTCATCTCCTCCCTTCTTCAGCCTTGACTCTAAGGGCTGGTCTACACCACAAAGTTAGATTGAGTTACCTACATTGCTCGAAACTGTGAAAAATTTCACATTCTGTGCAAGCGTAATTAAGTTGACCTAAGCCCTGGTGTAGACTTGGCTAGGTCGAGGGAAGCGTCCTTTTGTTGATCTAGCAACTGCTTCTCAGAGAGGTGGATTTACTCCTGGAAGAACCCCTTCCATTGCTGTAGTAAGTATCTACACGACAGTGCTACAGCAAGGAAAGATGTGAATCGCTTCCCAGGGACCTGTTGGAAATAAAATGTGCTGGAACCATAGACTCTGTCAGACCTAATTTTGTCTTGATTTGCAAGGTGAAGGGGAAACTATGGCCGCGTACAACCATAGTTGACAAACGCAAGCAATTTTGTTTCTTAAACTGCACATTTCTTAAGCAGCGTTTTACTCTTGTTCTATTGTGCTGTGTTAGATTTACCCTCCCAGTGCTCACAACGTTCTATTTGCTTTAATTCTTACACGTACCCATGATCTTCTCTTGGACAAGGTATTATAGCTCCAGAAGTTCTGAGACTTGTTCATAGCATGGACAACATCTTCCTAGAATGATTTTACCCTGGACACCTCCCATCCCATTCGTGATTACAATAACCTCTCTGCCACAAAGGTAATTGTTGTTACTACCACAAAGTAATATATTAGGTAAGTATTTTAATGTGTCTTGCTGCTTTTAATGCACTTAACACCTGGAAACAAGGAGAACCACTGCCCTGAGACCAGTCAACTCTCCTGGGACCACCAGCTAGGGGGCTGGACTATTGATGGTCTGTGGAGCTATTGTTCTGCTTTTTTTGGAGGATCTCTAAGCACTTGCTGTCTTAAACTGATGGCTGGATTCGGCTCATCCTTGTAAAAGCTCCTGTGACCCCAGGGTCACATAGCCTGGAAGAGCCCTGTTCTGAGCAGTAGAGGGGAGCCGTGTGTGTGGGGTGTGTGTGTGCGACAGATAAAGCTAAGCAGTAGTCATCTGTAGATGGTAGTTGCTTTGTTAGGTAACGGGGAGTGAAGACCTCTGCTTTGTATACCAGGACGGATGGTTAAGGACTCAGGTTTGATAGGTGCTCCTGTAAATACTGTGACCTTGTTAGATAGTGCCCTTGCTGTAAGACAGGCAGTGGTGCGACAAAAGGGGGTTGTCCCTTAGCTGGCTCACATATAACTTGATTTGTTACCCCAAGATCAGAATTTGTCCCACTATGGCTGTTACTTACAGACCACACCAACCCAGTGCAATGTAAACGCAGAAGTCCAGTGACTTAGAAAGAGGCAACACATCTGTAAGTGCATTGCATGGCCTAAACCCCATCTCCCCAGAGCACTCCGACATGCAGCATGATGTGCATTCCTGACATCAGTCACGGGTCAGGCTGGGGCGCTGTTTACATCCTATAATTAACATCTGGGTAGTTAATCACCAGGCAGCAGCAGAGCCAAAAAAGCTCTGAATTGAAGTCAGGCTCACAGTTGCAGTGGGGTCTCTGTAGTCCATAGCTGATGTGAGCTAGCAACAAAGCTGTATAGACTCAAGCCATCCACGTACGTGTGTGTGTGTGTGAGAGAGAGAGAGAGCGAGAAAGAGAGCCATCCCTCTCTGTAATACACACATGACATGTGAGAGTTACACACAGGAGGTGAAGGAGTTCTTGTGGCACCTTAGAGACTAACAAATTTATTTGAGCATAAGCTTTCGTGAGCTGCAGCTCACTTCATCAGATGCGTGCAGTGGCAGAGGGGGATATGTGAGAGCCGTCTCCCCTGTGTGCATGCATGCCATTCCCCCTCCACCGCCCCCCCACCCGTGTGGATGTGTGAATCAACAAGTATCAGTGTCATAAATATAAAGGGAAGGGTAAACACCTTTAAATCCCTCCTGGCCAGAGGAAAAACCCTTTCACCTGTAAAGGGTTAAGACGCTAAAGATAACTTCTCTGGCACCTGACCAAAATGACCAAAGAGGAGACAAAATACTTTCAAGGCTGGAGGGTAGGGGAGAGGGGAACAAAGGGTTCTCTCTGTGTGTTTTTTTTCTTTGCCGGGACCAGAGCAGGAATGCAGGTCAGAACTCCTGTAAAGGGCTAAGAAGCAATCTAGTTAGATATGCGTTGGATTCTGTTTTGTTTAAATGGCTGATAAAATAAGTTGTGCTGAATGGAATGTATATTCTGGTTTTTGTGTCTTTTAGTAACTTAAGGTTTTTCCTAGAGGGATTCTCTATGTTTTGAGTCTGATTACCCTGTAAGGTATTTACCATCCTGATTACAGAGGTGATTCTTTTACTTTTTCTTCAATTCAAATTCTTCTTTTAAGAACCTGATTGCTTTTTCCTTGTTCTTAAGATCCAAGGGTTTGGGTCTGTGTTCACCTATGCAAATTGGTGAGGATTTTTATCAAGCCTTCCCCAGGAAAGGGGGTGTAGGGTTTGGGAGGATTTTGGGGGGAAAGACGTTTCCAAGCGGGCTCTTTCCCTGTTATATATTTGTTAGACGCTTGGTGGTGACAGCAATAAAGTCCAGGGGCAAAAGGTAAGAGTTTGTACCTTGGGGAAGTTTTAACCTAAGCTGGTAAAAATAAGCTTAGGGGGTTTTTCATACAGGTCCCCACATCTGTACCCTAGAGTTCAGAGTGGGGAAGGAACCTTGACAATCAACTAACTCCCATGTAAGTCAGGCTCAGTTCTTTCCTCTTTCTCTCTTCCGGTCTTCAGTTGAGGAACCTTTAGTCAACACGAGGAGTGTAACAACAGTCCGGTATCAGGCTAGTGAATGCTAGTTGGGTATGTCTGAACTATTCTTGCAATAGACTACTAGTACTAAAAATTTAGCCTTATAAGTTCACAAAACAGAAGAGATTTGCCATCTATTAATAGCCCCTCATTCCTGGTTAGTCATGTACTATTTTCACTGGAACACAATATAAAAAAGCCCATTAACTTCATTAAAGCTGTATCTGAGAGAGTGCAATTACTTTCTACTGTAAGGGGGTGGGGGAAAGGGGAGAGACTTGTAGCGAGAAACTGTGGGGTGGTAACTATGGGTCAGAGTTCCCCTTCCTATGGCAGCTGTAGACCATCTGCTTGTGGTTTAAGGAGGTGGAAGGGGATTTCTTCTGAACCTCAGTTGTTACTGAAGATGATCACTCTTATATGTAGTGCTTTTCATCAGTCGATCTCAAAGCACTTTACAAAGGAGTGCAGTATCATTATCTCCATTTTACAGATGGGGAAACTAAGGCATGGAGTGGCAAAGTGACTTGCCCAAGATCACCCAGCAGGCAAATGGCAGAGCAGGAAATAGGGCCCATGACTCCTGAGTCCCAGTGCAGTGCTCTAGGTGCTAGGCCACCCTGCCTGCCAATGAAAGATGGCTACCACTGTTAGTTGCCACATCATAAAGTTTTTCTGAAGAGAATTTTTTCCCTTTTAAAAATAGTCATTTTACAAACAACATACTCTGTATTGGTTAAAGGCCTTCTGTTGCATACGGCTTTTGTCTATATGATTTGACCTAGTAGGTGAGGAGAAATCTGCGTTCCATTCTTTTCTGCCTCCTTTAAACCAAATTTATTGAAAGCAGTTAAATTACAGCTTTAAAACAAAGGTTGGAAGAGGTGAGAAATGAGACAAGGAACCTCCCTAAAGAATATGGGCTTGATCCAGCTCCTGTTGGAATCAATAGGAGCTAGCTTAGGTCCTTTCTGCACATCCTGGTCTCTTAAATATGTACACAAAGGTGCCCTAAACTTGCTCCTGAGTAGGAGGGGTGAGTCCAACAGCAGGAAGTGGAGTACAGAACGTACTGTGTGAATTCATGTTGCCATCTTGTTGCTGGCTTACAGGAGCTAAGGGCTCTATTGCTAGGGTTACCAACTGTGTGATTTCATCATGCGTCCTCCCATAGTGGGTATGTTTTCTTAAAGCCTCAGGTCCTGGAGCCATGAGGTCACATGAGAATCTGACTTGGCTTCCTAATGAAAACAATGTTTCTGGCGCTAATCATTGTAGAGAAAAGCCTGAAACCATGAACTAGGCATGCCCCGTAGGCTCAGAAACCAGAAGGAAAAGAAAAGGAACCAACACTTCTATTATTTATTGTTGTTTTTAAATTTCACCTTTTGAAGCCCAGTTATGATTTCTGGGCACTTGGGGTTAACAGAACACTGCTGCTTCCGCTTCCAGCTGGCAGAGATGTTTAGCTCAAGTGGCCGAGGCTCGTGTGTCATGGAACTGGGGTCTAGTCGTGGCTCCTGGAGGTGGAGTTTTAAGCAAGTCCTCTCGAGTTACTGCTTCTTGTCTGCATGGATTCATGACCAATGGAGAGAAGCTGTTAATTGACTTAAAATATTCCTCTCCACAGACTGTATTTTACAATGCATAAGTGTGTGTATAAAGCTTCATTGTGCTGGTCCAAACTGATTAGAATGTAGCACCTCAATTCCTCCCGACACTCCAGCTGTTAACACAACTTGTTTCTAGTAGAGGCTTACTGCGGTTAGATGTCTGAGTCCAGGTTAAAACAGTGTTATGCAGCCAGGATGTAGGTTGGGCAGAAGGAGATGAGAAGGCTTTTCTCCGTGTGGCTGGCCCAACCTTTGAGAATGGGGAGAGAAATAATTTCTCTGCATTGGCCAGTGAATCTGTTAGTACTCGTAGCTGGGAGTGGGGCGCACAGGGGCCCCTGTCTCCTGAACTGGCAGACCTGTGCTGCTGTGAAAACATACACAATGCTGCTTTGAAAGCCTTGGTGGTGGCCTATGTGGGTGTTTCCTGTGTTTAGTGTGTCTGCGATTAACCACTTCCTGGAACTTTCTCCCCCTTGCGCAAAACCTCCTGGAGAGGAGAAGAGCAAAGGTCACCCCCACGGTGACTGGTGGCGTTTCCCAGAAATGCAGATCTGGTCTGATCAGCTCCAGAGGGGCAGAGCAGGCTGAAGGCCTGACTGATGGGTGGGGGCGGGGGGAGGGCACAGAACCCAGAAATCCAACTGCTTGCAGGGACAAGAATGAGAAAAGTGACAAGAGTGCATGTTGCAGGCTCAAAAAGAGGGATCTGGTGAGGAGCCCCCAGCAGAGCACCCAAGACTGTGCCTGCTGCTCCAAGGAGGAGTTGGTGGACGTTGCCCAGAGGAACTTTTGTCTCAGCGCTTGGGCAGCAGCCTGGCAAGGTCATCAAATTGTTCCACCATTTGGCCTCCCCATGACCTGGAGGGACCGTCTTGAGGAGTCTATTCAAGGGCTTGTTCGCTCTGCTGAGTGACGGTGAAGTGCGAGACGCAGTGGAGTGAGGGTTCGATGGGCCTGCTTAACGGGGGAGCCCCAGCTGCTGTCAAGGGGATGCTGCATGCTGGGCTCCTGCTTCCCCCCTGTGATTCTCGCCCCTCATTCCCATGTTCTCCTCCTCCCCCCCATCTACTCCCTTTCCTTCCCTACTACCTCTTCTGCCCACCCCATCCCTTTGCCTCCTTTCTCCCCCATCCCTTACCCAGCCGCACTATGGGCACTCACTGTTGCACAGAAAACAGGAAGGCTCCCAGCACGCAGAAGGGGAGCAGGATTGGCACTAGGCCTCAGGGAGCGGCATCCAGCTATGGCACCAGCAGGGCCGAGCCACAGCCTCTTTCAGCTGGGCAGCTCTGTGCTCCCAGAAATGAGGTAGGGGGGGGAGGCAGTGGCTCGTAACCCTGGGTGCCTCCCCATGCCTTCCTCTGTTTTGAGGGGGGCAGTGCCCCTCCCGAACTGCACCCTTGGTTGTCCCCACGTGTGCCCCTCCTTTGCTTCCCTGTCATTTTCTGCAAGGAAGCAAAGAAATTCTGCAGGGAGAACATTTTCTGCATGCACGCAGTAGTGCAGAATTCTCCCACGAGTGGTGTGTACACATGTCTTAAGTTGAATTGGTCAGCGAATTATCTATTTATTTATTTATTAGTTTTTACCAAAAAAAAAAAAAAAAAATTAAACTCCTTCCCTTCCCTGTGTGGTGCCCCTTCCCCCCAGTCTGTTCATTTGACATTAAAACTGTCCATGTGGATGTTTTGATTTTTACATTTCTTTTAATCTCTCTTGAAATTGCGGCCAGTTGCAGTGAAGACGAAAGCATATCTTGCCACACAATGTTCAGCACAAAGGAGACATTTATCTGTGCAGGTAGCCAGTAGCTCTCCACCCATGCATGCACTGGTCTGTTGATACCTTTTAAAACTACATATACAAGTAATGGCGTTTTAAAACCAACACCACTTGCAGCAATGTTGTGCAGGCAAACCAAAATAATCTCTCAATTCCTAGTGCCCTTTCCAAGAACAGACCGATGGTAACAAATTGTTCAGTATAATTTAACAGATCAATTCCCACCAGCTGTTCTGCACACTGCTAGCAGCCTTTCTGGTAGCAGTTCAGACAGGATGGGCTAAATCCTGCCTTGAGTCACAGCCTTGCAACTTGACTGGGGGCGTCTGGGGTATGACTAAGGGCAGAATTTGTCCCATTTTCCATTCCAACTTGGGAGTTGGGGAACATACTGGGCAAATCAGTGGGGACGGAAGTGTGTGCTTCAAATGTTTTCAAAGAAGTCAGCCTTTCTGGAAGAATGTAGAGTTGCTTTATCTAAGCTGTTTCCAAGGCACCCACCATTGTGATGAGAGCTCTCTCCTGTGGTTCCAAGTAGCTGTAAGTATGTGACAGTGGCCAAACCCTGGTAAGCTGCCTCGGCAGGCGGGCTAAACCAGGTGGGGGTAACTAGAAGTGTGGAAACTGACGGTAATTTAGGGATTGTCCTCCCAAGCATACGAAGACCGTTCCGGTAGTCAAAGTGAAAGAGACCATATATTGATCTACTGTCTTGAAAAGCAGTGTAGCGATGCATTGTGGAAGGTGAAAGGCATGATGGGGCACTACAGAAGTCATGGCTATCCACTGCAGCTAAAGAAGCCTCCAGCTGTAACAGCCTTTGTGCCACTGGACCAAGCTTCGTCAGCCAAGAGAATGGGATTGTCCCAATGCAACGACTCTCGCATTTTAATCAACTTCATGCACGTGTCATTTAATGCACATCTCTCTTTAAAAGTCCTGTGGCGATGGGGGAGTGGCAAAGCGACAGCTGAAGATGATTCCCAGCAGTCATAGCCTCAAGCCTGCGCGCAGGCGGCCTGGGACATTGGTCGGCCATCCCTGACCCAAGGGCAGCGGGGAAGCTTGACAGCATCCCATGTGACAGAGCAGCCCTTTTTTGGATTGCGCTGCTCTCCCTTTGTAAGGGAAGGGGCTAGAAAAGATGCCTCAAACATTGCCTGCCCAAATTGAATCCGGCCAGCTTACTGCGGCTGGTGGATCGTACTCAACGTGGTCGAAAACCAAAGATAACTAAAAAAGTACTAAAGATTGCTGCTTGGAACATTAGGACTATGATAGAGAAAGACGATACTTCTCGATCTGAAAGAAGAACAGCTCTTCTTTCAAAAGAGCTAGCCTGGTATGACACCGACACTGCAGCGCTCAGTGAAACTAGATTGGCAGACGAGGGCATTATAACAGAACTGGTTGGGGGTTACACCTTCTTTTGGAAGGGAAAAGAACCACATGAAGATAGAATCCATGGAGTGGGAATTGCCATCAAGACCAAACTCTTGCAATGTCTTGAAGAATTTCCAATAGGCATTAACAAAAGACTCCTGAAACTCTGGTTACCACTAAATACGCCGCGATTTGCTACCATCATCAGTGCATATGTGCCCATCTGAACAAGCCCTGACAATGCTAAGGAATGGTTCTATTCTGATCTCGACTCTCTCATCAAGTCGACACCACAAAGTGACACTAATCGTCCTAGGAGATTTCAATGCAAGAGTAGGTAAAGATAACAGCTGGCAAGGCGTCACTGGAATCCAACTAAAGCAAGTTGGCAGTTTTCCCTATCTCGGCAGCTACGTTTCCAATGATGGATCTCTTGACAAAGAGATCACGAACAGGATACAGAAAGCTTCTTAGTCATTAGGAAAGTTACATAACAGTCCTGAAATCCCACAAAAATAAAAATTTATCATGCTTTTGTGCTCACATCTCTTCTCTACGGCTGTGTGACCTGGACACCATACAAATGGCATGTCAAACAGCTAGAGGCCTTCCATATGCGGTCTCTGTGTGCCATTGTGGGGATCCACTGGCAGGACAAAACTACCAATGTGGAGGATTTCCAAAAGTCAAATGCCACAAGCATCGAGGCCATGCTGATAAAAGCCCAACTACGCTGGGTTGGACACAGCATTAGGATGCCCAAATATCGACTCCCCAGAAAAATTTTCTATGGAGAATTGGCACAAGGACATCGGAATCAAGGCCGCCGCAGAAAGCGCTACAAGGACAGCATCAAGAACAGCGCACTCTTTGGTGCAATAAAACCTGATAATCTTGAAGTCTGCATTAAATAGATCAGCATGGTGACACACAGCACTCAGAACTTTCCAAGCCTTTGAAGAGGACAGAAATAATCAACTGGTAGCTGCCAGAGAAAAGCGACATACCACTGCTATAGCTACCAAGATGCTCACCAATGACTTTGTCTGCCCAATCTGCTCAGGAGCATGTGTGTCACGCTTTGGACTTCAGAGTCACTCCAGAACCCACAAGGAGAGAGCGTGAAAACGTCATCGTCAAAGTGACGAAATACGCACACGCACCATTGTGGTATCTAAGCACCAAACATTCATAATGTGAATTGATGCAGTCTGAGTGACCCTAAAAACTAGGCATTTATATACAGAGATCATCTTCAAAGTGCTCTGATTAGTTCTCCAGCATCCGTCACAGTTAAGTAAATGCTCCTCTTCACCCCTCCCTCCCCATCTTAAGGATGTCAAAACTGAGGCAGAGAGTGTAAGGGACTTGCCCAAAGCCATAAGGAGTACTTGATTGGCTCCTAGGCAATAAAGTCATCACCTTTACTATGGCCTATTAAATATTGTGCATTGGGAACTCTGGTACAGAAACTGCCACGGCAGGTCCATCTAATTCTATATTCTGCCTCTGGTAGTGGCCTATGCTGTATACTTCAGAGGTGAGCAAAAGAAAAATCTCATAATAGAAGATGTGTAATGCTACTCCATGGCTTGTTCCTGACCCCAGGCAAGTGACCAGGTTGTGCCCCAAGTGAGGGTTGAGAGCTCTTAGGCTGCATATGATCTTTGTTCTTCAAACTGAACTGCACTGTCTTAGACGGACAATGATAGACCCCTTCTGATCCGCATACAGCGTGGGTACTGGTGAATGAATAGACACTTTGCTCATTAATAAAATATTTTACCCTCCTAGAACACTTTAGATCGGAGGCTCTCCAAGCACTTTGCAGACATGAATGAGCTTAGCCTCTCCAACATGACTGTGAAGCTGGTAGGGAAGCATTGTCCTAGTTTGATGGATGGGAAACTGAGGCATGGACTGCTCGAGTTGCCACAGAAGGGTTCTGTGGCAGAGCTGGGACTATAATCCTGATTTCCTTAACTCTGTTTGGTGTCTTTTCATTACCATGTTTCCTCCCCGTCATGAACACAGCTGTGACCTACATAGCCTTCCCAAGGGCGAAGAAAGAGACAAAGGCTGGCTGGCTCAACAGAGGAACTTCTCTAAGGGCAGGTCTACACTACAGAGCGGATTGATGCTCTGAGATTGATCCACCAGCGGTCAATTTAGCGTCTAGTAAAGACCCGCCAAATGGACTGCAGATCACTCTCCAGTCGACCCCTGTACTCTACCCCCGATGAGAAGAGTAAGATAAGTCGACAGGAGATTTTGTCCTGTCAACCCCCCGGGGTGTAGACACCGCAGTAACTTGACCTAAGGTACGTCGACTCCAGCTACATTATTCACATAGCTGGAGTTGCGTAGCATAGGTCGACTTACCATGGTCGTGTAGATATGCCTAAGCTTTGATCCGCAATAGACAAGCGCCAAGGCCAGGTCTTCACGGTTGATGCCTTCTTATCAATGGAATTTGTGCCAGCAAATATGACCTGTCAGATACCGATACATTTGATCAAATATTTATTATCCGACCCCTCAGAGAGACCAGCTTATACACACGTCCACGTTACTGGGGGAGTGGCAGTGATCCCCTCTATTTAGGCTGCTTAACACTTTTCCCATAATGAAGTGTGAAGAATTAAGTGCCCTAGTGTCTCCATAGTTTGCACCAGGACTTTGAAATTGGGCAGGGAGCTAGCCCTGGGGTCAGTGAGGTGTGTGGTGTTCCCCCCCCCCCGCCCCAGGCCGAATGTAAATAATGTTCATATTTGGCTGCATTCGGATCTGCCACCTCCCATCCTTCCTCCGCTCATTGCAGTGTGTTTTTGGCTTGTTGCTCCCAAACCCTCAACCGTCTATTAGCACTGCACACGCGCCGCTCCAGCATCTTCCGTCCGTGTGCCACGCTCGTCGCGTCGCTGAGCAGGTCCCGGGCACAAGTGGTGCTGCTGTATTTTGTGCACTGAAGGAGGCAGGCCTCTGGGGATGAAGTATTGTGTAACTTAGAAACTAACCAATTTATTGGAGCATGAGCTTTTGTGAGCTACAGCTCACTTCATCGGATGCATAGAATGGAACATATAGTAAGGGGTGTGTGTGTGTGTGTTGCAGTCTGTTTGGCCAAACCGGACAGTCTACGCAAAAGAATAAATGGACACAAATCTGACATAGGGAATCATAACATTCAAAAACTGGTGGGAGAACACTTCAACCTCTCTGGCCACTCAGTAAAAGATTTACGGGTGGCAATTTTGCAACAGAAAAGCTTCAAAAACAGACTCCAGAGAGAAACTGCTGAGCTTGAATTAATATGCAAACTAGATCCCATTAACTTGGGTTTGAATAGAGACTGGGAGTGGCTGGGTCATTACACATATTGAATCTATTTCCTTAAGTATCCTCACACCTTCTTGTCAACTGTCTAAATGGGCCATCTTGATTATCATTACGAAAGTTTTTTTTACTCCTGCTGATAATAGCTCATCTTAACTAATTAGTCTCTAACAGTTTGTATGGCAACTTCCAACTTATCTGTGTGTCTGTCTGTCTATTTATCTTACTATATGTTCCATTCTATGCATCCGATGAAGTGAGCTGTAGCTCACGAAAGCTCATGCTCAAATAAATTGGTTAGTCTCTAAGGTGCCACAAGTCCTCCTGTTCTTTTTGCGGATACAGACTAACACGGCTGCTACTCTGAAACCTGTGATTGTGTAACTATGTAGTTTAAAACGTGCAGGCCAGGTCCTCAGCTGCTATAAATCGGTGCTGCTCCTTTGACTTTTTTTGGTATGTAATTTCTATAGTACCTCTTGCTGTAACAATTAGATGCTTTAAATAAAATATTTTAAAAAATAACCAAAACCCTACAGTGCCTATGGTGTCTATAAGTGGTGGCACAAAACTAAAAACACAACTACTGTAACTTGCCAACATGTCTTACACTGAGACAATCTATATAGCTTATCAAAGAGAAGGTGCTGGTAATAACTGATAAGTACCTATGTGCAACAGAGCTCTGTAACTGAGCAGACTAAAGGGTAACAAGGTCCAATAGTTAGAAGTTGTGGCTTATTAATAGCTTGATTCCCCCACCCCACCCCCAGCTTTAACTTTTTTACAGTAATCTGGGGGAAGGAAATGGAAAACTCTCCATCACTTGAAGTCTTTAAATTGAGACACTGGATGTCTTTCTAAAAGATGCCCTCTAATACAAATAATATAAAAAAAAATAATTCGGCCACAAGCCACCTGGTTTGATAGTTTTCACGTCTGTCACAGGGAAGAGTAACTCCTTCCACTGCAGGAAGGGCTGGTTGAAATTTTCTGACCGGCTCTGCAGCAGGTCGGAACAGATGGTCACAAAGGTCCTTTCTGACCTTAAAATCGACCCTCCTGCCCGCTGCCTGAGTGGTGGAAGGGGGACATCCATACTGGCAGCAGCACCTACAACTTCTACCAACCTTCTGTTCGCCGAGCAGTGGCTTGGTAGCACGTGTGTCAATCAAGCTCCTAGAACGGTCAGTCAGTCAACTCCTTCCTCGTCTTTCTGGCCTCCATTTGCAAATGCCGTTTTTTTGTTTTTTTTTTTGAGGCCTGGCGCCTTTGAGTCATAAGTCAGGACCAGACTTTCTAACAATTGTGCCTGTCAATTATTTCCTCAAGATCTAGGCAGAAGTTTCCAAGTGTCCACTAATTTTAGTGCGTTTGGGTGTCAGAGTGAGATGCCTATAAATATGGGCATAAATATACAGGGAAGTGGGGGAAGAATATTCCCCCTCAACTGAGGGTAGGTGCATGGGTATGGCAGTGCCATTGGGGATAAGATGTCTTGTAGGAGGACAGCAATGTCCAGTGTGCTCGCGCGCTCTCCCTCTCTCAACTCCCTTGTCACCTGCTCAGCTGCACACACCAAGCGACAGCTGCTCAGCTGCACACACCAAGCTGGCTCTGCAGGCTAGCTAGGGAAATGGTAAAGGAAAGGCCGTTTTCCCTCCAGCAGGCAGAAGATGGCGGGGCGGGGGCGGGAGGGCATGAGATTCTGGCTTCGAGCAGGTGGAGGATGTTGGGGTGGCAGGGAATCTTCTGTCACTTCTCAAAGCTTAAGGGGAGGAGGTACTGGTGGGAAGGGGTGAGGCTGGGTCAGAAGGGGAGCCAGGGAGTGGGGGAAACTTGGGAAAGTGAGGAGCGAGAGCTTTAGGGGAGAGGATGGGAGCTGAGGAATTGAGGGAGGAAGATGCAGGAAATTCAAGGTGGGGCAACAGGGTCAGGACATCTTCTTGTCCCCCTTCAACTTTGGGGCCAGCATGACCCCACTTACTGGAAGGGCCTGATCTGCAGAGGTGCTGAGCACCTGCAGTTCCCAGTTGACTGCTTGGCACCCCCAAAGATGTGTCCCTGAATTCTGTGTTTGGGGAATGTCGGCTTGTGTAACCCAGTTGGAATTGGAGATCATTGGTATAGCAAGCGTGTCTCTTGGCTGCCCCAACATCCATCCTGTGACATCCCAGTGTTGAGATCTTCAGAGCAGCGCAGGGGAATGTAACCCTACGTATTCCATTAATTTTAATGGTTAACTGCCCTGCGCTGCTTTGAAAACCTCCACCTGTGTGTCTTATTGATCAGAATTGTTAATGTGTAACATTGCTCCTGTAGCAACGGCTCCTGCTTTTGAAAGTATTTCAGTTTGGGGTGCCTTGGCAATGTTATACTGCTTGGACACTGTCTCTTTATCCAGTCCCAGGAGGTGAGGGGTTAGGCCCAAAGCATTTATTGCTAATGCAGCTTTGTGTGGGCTTGTGAGGTAAACCTGTACAGCTTTTTCCTGCTAGGTGAACTAACTGCTTTTTATTTGCCAAGTCCTAATCTCAAGGCCTGTATCTACGTTAAAGAATAAACTGTGTGCTTAAACTGGTTCAAGTGTGTCCACACTAGTTATGCTGAAATGGTGTGGGAATGGTTATAGGCGTGGTCCATGTCCGTACTAGTACTGTTCTAAATTGCTTTGGTTGTAATGCTCTCTGGTGACTCAATTCATAGTTTGACAAGCATCTTGAAAGCAGTGGATTTGGAGAGATTTCAGTAGGGTACAGATGCATAAAGAGATAAGTAGTCCAGGCCTATTTGAACCATTCCAGCTTGTCTATGTCTAGGTTCACAGTGTAAGGCCTGGTCTACACGGGGGGAGGTGAACTAAGTCGGTCTAAGTCACACAACTTCAGCTACGAAAATAGCGTAGCTGCAGTCGACGTACTTAGAGCTACTTACCGTGGTGTCTTCATTGCGGTAGATCGACTGCTGACGCTCCCCCATCGACTCTGTGTACGCTTCTCGCTCCGGTGGAGTACCGGAGTCGATGGGACAGCGCTAGGTGGTCAATTTTATCACGTTTTCACTAGACACGATAAATCGACCCCCGCTGGATTGATCGCTCCAGAGATAAGTGTAGACATGCCCTAAGAGTTGAGATTGACGTGGTTTTTAAACGTGCTGAATACCTAATCTATTTAAACCAGTTCTTGAGATACAGTAAACTTCTCTAGTGGTAGACAAAGCAAAGGTTCTCTGGCTGACTAATGTTTAACACAGATGAGAAAGCTCTCTCCCTTACTCTGCATTTGGTGTCTGACTTTAGATGCAACAGGCAAGATGCAAAAGGAACCTTCAGGGTCTAAACTCGTGTTGTGGCAGGTAAATGGATGAAACAGCTGAGTTTAAACTATAACTGACTGGAAAATGGAATTTTCATCCCGTGGGGAAACGCTCACGTTTTGAAATTTCGTCCTGAACTGGTATTAAAAAGTAAAAATTACAAGATATTCTGTGGAACATAAATTCCAAATGTTTTTCAATTCAGAAACATTGAAACCACCTTAACAAAAACATTTTGTTTTGATGTCGTAATATGTTTTTCTGGATAAAGTTGAAAAACTGTACAGTAAAAATGAATTGCCTTGTGCTAGTTCTGAACCGTTTCAAATTTTTTCCATCAAATTAAGTCAAAATCAGTGCACGCCTGCGAAACTTTTAGATTTTGATGAATCAGCATATTCCGATAAGTATTCCATCAATTCTTTGGTCTAGCTCTAGCTTAAACCATCCCATCAGCCTTTCGAGTTTTGTAAAGAGGGAAACGTTACCTTTTCTGTCGTAAAAAATTTCTCATGGCACTTTGCTCAGAAACAGCTGAAGTTTGATAGCTGAAATGTGGTGTTTAAATAGTCTGCAGTGAAGACAGATGCTTTTTGTTAGATGCCAAACTTAGCTGCTTTAACACCGAGCAAAGTTTAGGTCTGTACGAAAATTGCAAAGTCTGTAACCATCTGTTATTAAAATGATTTTGCAATTTGAAATCTTAACGCCTGTTCTGAGTGACCTCGACCAGAAGCTTGGAATGGGTGATAGGAAATGGATCACTTGATGATTACCTGTTCTGTTCATTTCCTCTGGGGCACCTGGCATTGGCCACTGTCGGAAGACAGGATACTGGGCTAGATGGACCCAGTATGGCCATTCTTATGTTCAGTAGCTCCATTCTAATTACCACTGCTCACAAGGAGTGAGCTGGAAGCAGCTGATGTCCAAGAAGTTTATCATCAAAATTGCAATCTGTCAGGCATATCATACAGGGTCACCATCACATGAGCCACTGCAGCAGTTTCACCAGAGTGTGTTCCAGTTCCCCCGCTGGTTGTTAGAAATGGCTATGCCATTTGTGAAGCACTTGTGGCACCTTAGAGACTAACCAATTTATTTGAGCATGAGCTTTCGTGAGCTACAGCTCACTTCATCGGATGCATACCGTGGAAACTGCAGCAGACTTTATATACACACAGAGAATATGAAACAATACCTCCTCCCACCCCACTGTCCTGCTGGTAATAGCTTATCTAAAGTGATCATCAGGTTGGGCCATTTCCAGCACAAATCCAGGTTTTCTCACCCCCCACCCCCCCACCCCCCACAAATTCACTCTCCTGCTGGTGATAGCCCATCCAAAGTGACAACTCTTTACACAATGTGCATGATAATCAAGTTGGGCTATTTCCTGCACAAATCCAGGTTTTCTCACATCCCCCCCACCCCCATACACACACAAACTCACTCTCCTGCTGGTAATAGCTCATCCAAACTGACCACTCTCCAAGTTTAAATCCAAGTTAAACCAGAACATCTGGGGGGGGGGGGGCGTAGGAAAAAACAAGAGGAAATAGGCTACCTTGCATCATGACTTAGCCACTCCCAGTCTCTATTTAAGCCTAAATTAATAGTATCCAATTTGCAAATGAATTCCAATTCAGCAGTTTCTCGCTGGAGTCTGGATTTGAAGTTTTTTTGTTTTAAGATAGCGACCTTCATGTCTGTGATTGCGTGACCAGAGAGATTGAAGTGTTCTCCGACTGGTTTATGAATGTTATAATTCTTGACATCTGATTTGTGTCCATTTATTCTTTTACGTAAAGACTGTCCAGTTTGACCAATGTACATGGCAGAGGGGCATTGCTGGCACATGATGGCATATATCACATTGGTGGATGTGCAGGTGAACGAGCCTCTGATAGTGTGGCTGATGTTATTAGGCCCTGTGATGGTGTCCCCTGAATAGATATGTGGGCACAATTGGCAACGGGCTTTGTTGCAAGGATAAGTTCCTGGGTTAGTGGTTCTGTTGTGTGGTATGTGGTTGTTGGTGAGTATTTGCTTCAGGTTGCGGGGCTGTCTGTAGGCAAGGACTGGCCTGTCTCCCAAGATTTGTGAGAGTGTTGGGTCATCCTTTAGGATAGGTTGTAGATCCTTAATAATGCGTTGGAGGGGTTTTAGTTGGGGGCTGAAGGTGACGGCTAGTGGTGGTCTGTTATTTTCTTTGTTAGGCCTGTCCTGTAGTAGGTAACTTCTGGGAACTCTTCTGGCTCTATCAATCTGTTTCTTTACTTCTGCAGGTGGGTATTGTAGTTGTAAGAAAGCTTGACAGAGATCTTGTAGGTGTTTGTCTCTGTCTGAGGGGTTGGAGCAAATGCGGTTGTATCGCAGAGCTTGGCTGTAGACGATGCATCGTGTGGTGTGGTCAGGGTGAAAGCTGGAGGCATGCAGGTAGGAATAGCGGTCAGTAGGTTTCCGGTATAGGGTGGTGTTTATGTGACCATTGTTTATTAGCACTGTAGTGTCCAGGAAGTGGATCTCTTGTGTGGACTGGACCAGGCTGAGGTTGGTGGTGGGATGGAAATTGTTGAAATCATGGTGGAATTCCTCAAGGGCTTCTTTTCCATGGGTCCAGATGATGAAGATGTCATCAATATAGCGCAAGTAGAGTAGGGGCTTTAGGGGACGAGAGCTGAGGAAGCGTTGTTCTAAATCAGCCATAAAAATGTTGGCATACTGTGGGGCCATGTGGGTACCCATAGCAGTGCCGCTGATCTGAAGGTATACATTGTCCCCAAATGTGAAATAGTTATGGGTAAGGAAAAAGTCACAAAGTTCAGCCACCAGGTTAGCCGTGACATTATCGGGGATAGTGTTCTTGACGGCTTGTAGTCCATCTTTGTGTGGAATGTTGGTATAGAGGGCTTCTACATCCATAGTGGCCAGGATGGTGTTATCAGGAAGATCACCGATGGATTGAAGTTTCCTCAGGAAGTCAGTGGTGTCTCGAAGGTAGCTGGGAGTGCTGGTAGCGTAGGGTCTGAGGAGGGAGTCTACATAGCCAGACAATCCTGCTGTCAGGGTGCCAATGCCTGAGATGATGGGGCGCCCAGGATTTCCAGGTTTATGGATCTTGGGTAGTATCCCAGGTCGGGGTTCCAGGGGTGTGTCTGTGCGGATTTGATCTTGTGCTTTTTCAGGAAGTTTCTTGAGCAAATGCTGTAGTTGCTTTTGGTAAGTCTCAGTGGGATCATAGGGAAGGTCGCTATCTTAAAACAAAAAAACTTCAAATCCAGACTCCAGCGAGGAGAAACTGAATTGGAATTCATTTGCAAATTGGATACTATTAATTTAGGCTTAAATAGAGACTGGGAGTGGCTAAGTCATTATGCAAGGTAGCCTATTTCCTCTTGTTTTTTCCTACCCCCCCCAGATGTTCTGGTTTAACTTGGATTTAAACTTGGAGAGTGGTCAGTTTGGATGAGCTATTACCAGCAGGAGAGTGAGTTTGTGTGTGTATGGGGGTGGGGGGATGTGAGAAAACCTGGATTTGTGCAGGAAATAGCCCAACTTGATTATCATGCACATTGTGTAAAGAGTTATCACTTTGGATGGGCTATCACCAGCAGGAGAGTGAATTTGTGGGGGGGGGGGGTGGAGGGTGAGAAAACCTGGATTTGTGCTGGAAATGGCCCAACCTGATCACTTTAGATAAGCTATTACCAGCAGGACAGTGGGGTGGGAGGAGGTATTGTTTCATATTCTCTGTGTGTATATAAAGTCTGCTGCAGTTTCCACAGTATGCATCCGATGAAGTGAGCTGTAGCTCACGAAAGCTCATGCTCAAATAAATTGGTTAGTCTCTAAGGTGCCACAAGTACTCCTTTTCTTTTTGCGAATACAGACTAACACGGCTGTTACTCTGAAATTTGTGGAGCAGGCAGTCAAAAGTGATGATCTCTGAGCTGGGTGGAGTAGCCTGGTAAATCTGGCCTCCTGCACTCCCCGCACCAGTTTTTACGGGCACTTTCTGTATGAGTTCAGAGCAAATCTGAATGAGCTCTTTGTGCAGGTGTATTCCTAGGTAATGGGAGCTCCTCCAATTCAGGAATTAATACTTGACAATAGGCTTGGCAAGCCAGTCCATTGACTGCCTAGTCTACCACTGTCAAATATTCCAGCAAGAATGCCCTGATGTGGATGGGAGCTAGCTTTTTGATTGGAACATGGGGCCATGAAGATGCCCAAAGATGTGGCCCACTGCCTACCTAGCATAATGAATTTTAAAATGACTTTTCTTTTATAGTTGCTGTTTGTTTTATTTCTGTTTAACTTCATTTTTCTTTTCGTTTTTGTAACTGTTCAGTCATGAATAGCATTGACATGGAAATGCGAACCTAATATTGCTAAAAAGATCATTCTTTCCATTTTTTAAAAAAACTTCACTTCATTGTGTTTCACATTTTTCTGAGTTTAAAATAACTCTGTTAAGTAACTTTGTTTTTGTAATTAGGCATAAGTATCTTTTTAGGGCTAGGCCAAGTGAAAACCATAAAGTCTTTCTCCTTTTTTGTTACTGTTCTAAAAAATCAATGTGTTAAAATATTTGACCATTTTTGACCAAAGTCTGACCAGTCAATTGCACCATTATTTTTGGACAGGTCAGCTGCCCAAACCTATGTCAACAATACGGTACATAACTGAACCCTGTTGATTGCACCTGCCCTGGATGCATATTCACACAGCACTTTCTCAACTCCCAGAGCTTTCTCCCAGCATGCACTAAACACTGTGCAAACCTGAGATGGAGTCTCTGGAAGCAGTCTCTTTATTTGGTAGCTTCAAATTCTTGGTCTGTAATCTGGAGGTGACGTGCCCAGGGTGTTAGGATATAGATATTCAGGCCTGTCTGCAAAGGCCTGTACTTTAAGAATTTAGGGGTGTTCTTATCACTTGGCTAGTTCTGGAGGTATAAAAGAATCAAAATCACTGTCTGCTGGTGTAAGGGCCTTCTCTTACTGTGGCAGTTTGAGGCCCTGTTCTTAGGCTAAGGCCTTTGGCTAAGCAGCAGAGGCAGCCATAAGCTGGGAAGCGAACAGTCACATCCTCACATTCCAAACTAGTCACATTGAAATAAGGTGCTATTGGGCTGTCAGGCACTATCAGGACAGGATTGTATTCCTATCACCTCCAGAGAAAGGGAAGTGCCTAGAAAATGTAAAAGGAAACTTAGTTTGATAGCATCCTGTCTGGCAAGAACTCACTTATCAATAGTTGGGATGTGAAATCCTCACTTCTGTATTGTTTTGTCATTATAGTTCCCACTTTGCTATTGTTTGTCTGTATAATCTCTGTCTGGTTCTGTGATTGTTTCTGTCTGCTGTCTAATTTTGCTGGGTGTAAGCTAATTAAGGTGGTGGGATATAATTGGTTAGCTAATCATGTTACAATATGTTAGGAATGGTTAGTTAAATTTCAGTAGAATGACTGGTTAAGGTATAGCTAAGAATAATACTATATAAATTAGGGGCAAACAGGAAGTAAGTTGGGATTTGAAAATAAGGAAAAAGGAACTTGTATTTAAGCTTGCTGGAAGTTCACCCCAATAAAAATCGAATTGTTTGCACCTTCGGACTTCGGGTATTGTTGCTCTCTGTTCATGCGAGAAGGACCAGGGAAGTGGGAGAGTGAAGGAATAAGCTCTCTAACACAGGGCTTTATAACAACCCAGATTTTTAATCATACGCAGTGGTGCTGTAGCCCTGCTAGTCCCAGGATATTAGGGAGACAAGGTGGGTGAGGTAATATCTTTTATTGGACCAACTTCTGTCGGTGAGAGATCTGAAGAAGAGCTCCGTGTAGCTCGAAAGCTTGTCTCTTGAACAGAAGTTGGTCCAATAAAAGATATTACCTCCCCCACCTTAAGTCTCAGATTTTTGTAATGCAGTCCACAAATACCTACTATGTTACAAATATCCTCTTACTGACTGAACATCTTATCTTTTTGCCCTTTCACTACCTATGCTATTTAGGCCGTTTTCATTGTGTTGCTAAGAAGTAGTCTGTTTCACTTGTAACTAGTAAACTTTTCTTTGCAGCGTGTGACGTACAGGAGCGTCTCAATGGTGGTACTGTAAATCTTGTTGGGGGGAGTGATTAAGAAAACAAAACCCTGTCTTAATGGTTTTTAAGAAAGTATCCTGGAAATGCTTCTACTGGCATCAAATTTTGGAATAAAGTGCTAGGCCAGATTTGATATGACAGTGTCACTTTAATTCAGGCTTAATTTCCAGTGCTGTTAGTTGAAACTTTTATGGCCAGTCCAAGCAATTTACATAATATTGTGCCTTTTGGGTTGCAGTTGGCACACAGCAAAATTTTTTGGTAGAGTTCTCCAGAAATCCCCTGATCACACCACAGGCTCCTTACTCTTTGTGGTAATGGCATTATTGGGTGTGGGGTTTGGGTTTTTTTAATGTCTAACAGCATTTTGTTGTTGCTTCCTGTGTGAGAGTCAAAATAAGACACAATTTCCTGTCTGATTCAGTGTCACCAATGAGCCTTTCATTAACCTGACTAAGCACAGTATCACAGTTTAGTCTTCTGAAATTAGATCGTAGATCACAGAATATCAGGGTTGGAAGGGACCTCAGGAGGTCATCTAGTCCAACCCCCTGCTCAAAGCAGAACCAATCCCCAATTTTTGCCCCAGATCCCAAATGGCCCCCTCAAGAATTGAACTCACAACCCTGGGTATAGCAGGCCAATGCTCAAACCACTGAGCTATCCCTCCCCACAATGCTGAATTAGGGGATAATTTATGGGGAAGGACTTGCAGAATTGAATAATAATCCTATCCTAGCTGTAGAATTCTATATGGAGATTCATAAAAACCGGTAGAAAGGATAGAGAAGTTTGTTTTGCTCCTATAGAAACCTTATTGTTTTCATCCCTCTAAAATTAAGTAGTCAAGCATCTTCTCTTATGCAAAATACGCTCTCCAAGCACTCTAAGCTTGTGGGTGGGGGGAGTGGGGCGGTTTCTGACAATGTGTGTTTTCAGAACACTACTGGGAAACAAACACACGGTTCCTCTAAGTACTTGAGATCAAAGATTGGTTTTAGGTGACATAGACAGACTAGGCAAAACAAAGAGAGAGAAAAGCCCTGGAATATCTTCTTGGCCTTTTGTAAAGGCAGGAGGCAGGTTCTGTGTCTCGTCTAGTAGGCCATGATCCAGCAAAGTAATTAGGTACATGCGGTGTCCCCTTGAAGCCAGCGGGGCTAGGCATGCACTTAAGTCTCTTGCTGAATCAGCCTATAATGGGAAAGTTGTCTCCAACCTGAGCTACAGAGCAGCTACAATTGTTCCATAATGCCATAAGATAGGCATAGGGATGTAAGTATATGCTACAGGACATACAGGTACAACACAACAAAGTTATTTATTGTTGAACTATAGCATTCTCTCTACCCTGCTCCGCCCCCAGCCTTCTTGTAACTAACCATGGGATTGTAACACTACATTGAACTTGTATACCTATGGCCACATTCTGATCTCATTTTTGCAAACGTAAATTCAAATCAACTGCACGGGCATCCCTTTCTTTTGCCCTGATAAAACTGAGCTTGGAATCGGGCAAACAGGTGATGTGATGCTATATTTGCTCTTTGAAGTATGGCTCCCACATGAAAGGCATAGTCACAGCAACTCGCTAACAGCCGCATGAGACTTCTATCCACAGGAGTAAACATCCAGGTTATATTTAGATTTTAAAAGCCCAGAATGTGCTGTACAAAGTGACTGATATCCATGTCAGTGGCTGAGCAGAACCTCTCTAAAAACAGCCCATCATATTGTTGCTCTTTTAATGACACTCGTGCCCAAATGAAATGAGCCCCTTCAGAGAGAAATAGGTGATAAAACAATAGCACATCCTAGTTTAGCGTAAGGGAGCTATGCAATGCAGTATGAATGCCCCCAGGGTTCTTATTTAGCTTCCATGATAGTAATGGAACAGCTGGCTTTGGTTCCAGGGTGAACCAAACCATGCTAGGATGCACATCCGTGGAGTGAATTGGAAAGCGCAATTTATGGCATATGGCCATATGGCACATGGGATGCATAAAGTTTTGAATTCTGCGGGGTGGTGAGCTGCTAAGTGTGAAAACATCTAGATTCCTGGGCTACTCTGTGGTCTGACCAGAAATCCCTATCTGCCTAAGGTAATGGACTGTGTCTTGTAACTACTCATCTCTGGATAGAAAATGCAGAGACAAAAACTGCAGAGACGAAGGTTATATATATATATCATATATATATTTTTTTCTTTCTTTCTCAGCACTGGCTGCACAGTGGATCTGTCTACCTTAAGTCGCTCTGATTCCTTAAAGTTGTTCTGGCTGAAACTTTGACAGTACGGATAAGTCAACTCAAAGGTAAGCAAAAGAAACAGGATCAAGAAATTTTTCCCCCAGTGTCCCATAGTCCTGTTTCTAACTAGGTTAATTGCTACAGTGGCTTCTCCGTAATGTTGCTCTGCTCCTTTTAAAGAGCAACCTTTTATGCCGAGAAGTAACTGCTTGTCAGTGTTACGTCAATGACGTTTGCGTAACACCGACAGACCCTGGTCGTTGGTAGGCGGGATCCGACCTGGGAATTCTGGAGCCAAATGCTTGAGCTTCTGCTGCAGTGGTTCTCAAACTTTTGTACTGGTGACCCCTTTCACATAGCAAGCCTCTGAGTGTGACCCACGCCCCTTATAAATTAAAACCACTTTTTAATATATTTAACACTATTCTAAATGCTGGAGGCAAAGCCGGGTTTGGGGTGGAGGCAGACAGCTCGCGACCCCCCATGTAATAACCTTGTGACCCCATGAGGGTCCTGACCCCCAGTTTGACCCCTGCTCTACTGCATGAGCTAAAAGCCACATGGACCTTAGCTGAGGCTGTAGCAAACTCATTAATCTCTAAGTGGCCTCTCTGCCGCTAGAGGGGACAGAGCACCACACCCAGGAGGTGTGTGAGTTACGTTTGCATAAGAATATATGATGTGTGGGGTGACAAAAGCCACCATAGTTGCTAATAAATCAGAAAATGATACTTTTATAAATATTTCTAATTCCCACCCAGAATCTTGCACTAACCAGAGGTGTGCATGTGTCTGTAGCAGGGGTGGGCAAACTTTTTGGCCCGAGGGCCACATCTGAGTATGGAAATTTTATGGCGGGCCATGAATGGGCCAAAAATGAGGAGTTCAGGGTGCTCTGGGTTGGGACCGAGGGGGTTCGGAAGGCAGGAGGGGGATTAGAGCTGGGGCAGGGGGGTTGGGGTGTGGGAGTGGGTCAGGGGTGCAGGCTCCGGGCAGCGCTTACCTCAAGCAGCTCCCAGAAGCATTGGCATGTCCCTGCTCCGGCTCCTACATGGAGGTGCGGCCAGGCAGCTCTGGGCACTGCCCCGTCCGCAGGTGCCACCCCTGCAGCTCCCATTGTCTGTGGTCCCCGGCCAATGGGAGCTGCAGGGGCAACGCTTGGGGCGGGAGCAGCGTGCGGCGCCCCCTGGCTACCCCTACGTGTAGGAGTTGGAGAGGGGACATGACACTGCTTCCGGGAGCCACGCGGAGTGGGGCAAGCCCCTGACCCTGCTCTCTGGCGGGAGCTCGAGGGCTGTATTAAAACGTTGGGAGGGCCAGATGTGGCCAGGGCTGTAGTTTTCCCAGCCCTGGTCTGTAGCGTAACCCCATGTTCTTATTGCTGCGCTAGTCCCTCCTTTTTCACTCCTCCCCTTCCTTATTCCCACTTGCCATATCTAAAACTAGACTGGAAATGCTTCAGGGTGCGGCGTGTGGGCCAGACCCTCCAATAGGGTAAATGAACTATTCTAGCTGTTGTAAATGTATCCTTCCTTCCTGACCTTTACCTTTTACCTTTCTTTTTTTTTAAACCTTTCTGGGGTGCAACTGATGTTTTAAATAATGGAAAAGGTGCTGATAGGATTTTTTTCACTTATCGAACAACTTAAACTTCGGGCTGAGATGAAGCATGGGAAGATTTGGCTCAATAGGACAATTTTTCCCCCCAGAAAGTTATGAGGCAATCAATGAAAGTTGTAGGGGCAGTTATATATATGTCAGCCTTAATTCTTGCTGTACATTTGCAACTAGGAAGTTTCTGCTCCAGGAATAGTCTATTATGACAGTAATGTCACTGGCTATCCTTAAAGCCATTTCTACTCTTCTGCACAACTCAAATTCAGCTTGGGGTCCAGCAGAAGACGATGAGCTCTTGTGTCTATGTGCTACATGTCATGGAATTGATTAGGCAGCATGACAGGGCAGGTGTGAAGCAGGATTGCCGGGGAAGGAACCATTTGTCTCTAAGCAAATACGTTTACTATTCTAGTGTAAATGGCAAAGAATGAGTGAAACTCAAATCCACTTTGTGTAATAGATATTACAGCTCATGGCTCCGTGGAAGGGTCTCCTCCTAAAGAATTTTGTACACTGTGGGACCCGGTTTCAGTCCTGGTGTAAACAGGCACAGAACATTTATTTCAGTGGAGTCGCACTGGTTTTCCCGAGACTGACTGTGGGACTTGGATTCCATTCTCTCGGACAGCTTGCCAGAAGGGGAAGCTATTTAGCTGCTGTATGGCAGGAGGTAGTGAAGGGACTAATACTCTGCCCTTTAGAGTGTCTGCCATCTGAAGGTCTTGTAGAACTTTGCAATTGTTCTAACTCTACCCCTGCCACTTACCCCTCTGTGTGGGTGATACCCGCCCATTTCTGGTTCACCAAGCCACTGTTCCTTCTTCGCTCCAATAATCCCCCCTCAAGGCTCTCTCCTTCAGTGCTGTCGACAAGGAGCAAGTTGATAGTGAACTATTTTGGGGGGGGGGGGAAGAAAGCATATACCCAAATGTACCAGATAATCCTTCTCCTGGCCTACTGGAACTTGCAGTAAGAGGTAGAAGTTGACAGCAACTTGCAGCCTGTTCATTTTCCAATTTGCTTTTAACTTCTAAAGCACCCTGCTGACTTGTCTAGTGTTACCTTCGTTCGCCTCTGTCACTGGCTTGCCTAAGCCAGGGGGTGTCTCATGAGCTCACCTAGATTTCAGCAGCCTGGCCCATGTCTAGCTCAGGTTGGCCCATCTGGGCCTTCCATTCATAGAGTAAATCAGAGTCTCTTGGTGACCTAAGCGCAAAGTGTGGCCAGCAATGGGCCTTGACCCGGCCTGGCTTCTTGGGTTATGATAGAGAGAAAATCCATCTTTTCTCTCCTAGCTCACCCAGGAACTGCCACTTGATAGAAGTAGCCAGCCTTCTTATTTGGCCTGCTGGGCCTTCACTGGCTGCCACCTGCTCTCCCAGCCCTTCTAACTGTTGGAGGACCAAGTCTTGCTGGTTCTGTGTGCAGGTAACCCTGGGAGGCCTTTCTGGGCAACCCCAGAGGTCCCAAACTTTGTCCTTCTTTTTTTAAAGGGTCACTTTCTGGGGTGTGGTGCATCAAGGCAGCAGAGTCTCTGGCAGGGGGCAGCAAATGCCTGGAACACCGCATCCTACCCGAATGTTTCTTTTTATTGGTGCTAAACTGCGTGGGTTGGCCTTTCCTACCTCTGTTTAATACGGGGTATCTTACTATCTTAATATCTTACTATCCTCCTATTTGTAATACAGTAACACCGAGGAACCTCGATAAATGTCTTGTTGCGCTCGGCGTGGTGCAAACATAACCGAAGACCGTCCCTGCCCATAAGAGCTCACAGTTTAGGTGACCGGATACAGCATAAAAATGGGATGGTGGTGAGTTGCAGGGATGGTGTAACAATAAGATGAATGATCTTTTGCCTCAGTGACCTGCACTAAGGGGTATCCCTCCTAAAGAACCTCATGGATCTGTACTGTTTTCTCTCAGCCGGTTTGGTTCCTGAAGTTTTGACCTCTGGCCTGTGGTCAGCCAGAATGGAATCTACAAATGCACTGGGCACAAGCATTGATGATTGAAGCTGCATGGCGAGGAGGCTGTTTGTTGGTTTGTATTTTTATTTTTTTTTGTTCGGTGTCTGCTTTGAAGAAGTCTCTGCTCCTGCTGATTCTGGGAGTAAGAGACCAGGAACTGGAAAAACTAACTTGTCCTTATCCCAGAACTGGATGGCTCTTGCTATCTCCCATACTGTAAGTGCCAGGGCAGGCCTTGCCACAGCTTAGGGGGAGGGCTCTGTGCGGCTCTTTCGCTTGTGGTTCCCCAACTCTTCTTTGGAGCCAGCGAGTCACTTCATTTCTTTTTAAAACTCACCTTCGAAATCCTCTTCGCTTTGGGAGCCATGCCCGGTAAAGCCTCCGACGGTCTCGATGAATGATACTACGTATTTTAAAAAGCATATTGTGAACAAGCGTGGCATGGATGTTTTCGAGAACCTGCCTGTCTGGAAGCGGGGCAGGTTTCAAGTGTGTTTATGTCCAAGTGCTAATGGAGAAGCCAGCAGAACAGACGGACAGCAGTCAGTGTGTTTTGTGGGTCTAATTTTAGTGCTGGCTGCTGCCCAAAATGGGTAGCTGGATCGGTGGGTTTCCCTCTCAGAGCCAGCCAAGATCTAGCCATCTAGTGAGTTGCAGTGACCTTAATGGGCCTCAGGTAGCCCCTTGCTTTTGTCAGATGACAAAGCTAGCATTGTTGGCCATGTCTCTAAGCGTGTTGGACAAATTAAGTCACTTTCTATTTGGGTAGTAGCTTGTGAAAGAAGCTCTCTTGAAATTGAGAGGAACTGATCCAACGCTAGGAGAAAGCTTTGCAAACTACGGCCAGCTCCTTACTGCGTCAAAGTGGTTGGCTCTGTTCCTCTATTTCGAGTTGAGTATTTCTGTAGAGTGCATGTATAAATCTGAGACTAATTATTTATTGCATGCAGTGTTGTGGCTGGCTGGTGGGTGGGTGGTTGCTAAGCACCAAGGATGTGCTTGTCCATTTTAAATATTTTTTTAATAGATCAGCAATCATCAGTTGAGAGTCAGTTTTTTTCCCCCCAATCCATATGTTAGTGTACTGCGAGAAAAAGGCATTGGGAACATGTAGAGAATTTTGAAACTTCACTCTGAAACTGCTACTAAAGGGTTCTGAAAGGAACCTTTCAATTGGTGCGTGTGGCAGTTACGGCTATGTAAGAACCGTACTACCTGCCAGCGGGCAAGAAGACTTGCATGATACTGTTGAAGAAGCTGCATATGTTGGGTTCAAATCCGTGGGTGAGAACACACGGCTTGAATAAGTGTTTGGTGACAACTGTGTTTCTCCCCCTTTTAAAGAACATAAAATCTTATTAAGCCATGAAAAGAAACTGGGAACAAGGAGAGAGATCTAGGTGATGACCCTACATCTGTCCCTTGAGGTGTTTAAGGGGGATGCTGTCGAGTCAAGCGGTTATAGGACCAAAAAGTAAGTGCTGTGTGAAAACGTCCTTGCCTAACTCCCAATGAATGGAAATGGGCACATGATGCCTGCCCCCTCTTCCCCCCCCCCAGCAAGATGTGGCATGTGTTGGTGTGAGGCTTTTTGGGAATAATGTTGGGAGAAGAGGAGGCTTTAACATACCCCACAGCATTGGTGCAATACTGCTGTAGTAACCCTCACCCTGGTACCAGGGCCGGCTCTAGGCACCAGCAAAACAAGCAGGTGCTTGGGGCAGCATGTTTCTAGGGGTGGCATGGCTGGCGCTGGCCATGCCGCCCCTAGACATGTGCCCCCGCCGCCCCAGCTCGCCTCTGCTCCGCCTCCGCCTCCTTCCCTGAGCGCACCGCTGCCGCTCCGCTTCTCCTCCCCCCCCCCCCAGGCTCGCCACACGCGAAACAGCTGTTTGGCGTGGCAAACCTGGGAGGGAGGGAGGGAGGGAGGAGAAGCCAAGCGGCAGCGCGCTCGGGGGAGGTGGCGGTGGTGGAGCGGAGGTGAACTGGGGTGGGGAGCGGTTCCTCTACCCCCCCCATTACTTCCTGCGCTCCCCCCCACCCTCGCTCCCCTCCGCTCTGCCTGCTCCCCTGAACGCGCTGCCTCTCCGTCGCCTGAGAGGGAGGGGGGAGAAGCGGAGCGTTCAGGGGAGCAGGCAGAGTGGAGGTGAGCTAGGGTGGAGGGTTGCCGGGTGGGAGAAGTTGCAGGAAGCAATGGGGGGGGGGGGGGATGCTGCACGCCTGGGGAAGGAGGCCGGACTGGGGATTTGGGGAAGGGGTTGGGAAGGGGCGGAGTTGGGGCGGAGCTGGGGGGGCATGGAGGAAAAAAAAGCAAGGGCAGCAGAAATCCTAGAGCCGGCCCTGCCTGGTACTAACACCTGCTGCAGCTGGGGTGCAGCTGCAGAGAATGCAGGGCTCGGGAGAGACCACTAGTGAGTGGGCAACTCAGGCTGGGGACGGGGTTCAGAATCCACCCTATGGGGAAGTTTGGTAACAGCTGTTAGAGAAGCAGCAGAATCAAAATGCTGAGCTAGCGGATGACCCGGTGCCTGAGGTGATAAAAGAAGAACAGGAGAATAAAAGTCGGGCACTGGGAAAAGAGGAGGAGGAAAAGGAAAATCGGAAACGTTTTAGGTTGGGAGAAGGAGGGAAAATAGACTTGGGTAAGTGAGCAGGTACGATCAGCAAAGGGAAGAAGAGGGAAATAAAATCTATGCTTAGTGGAGAGAGAGTATCCAGGGAAAAAACAGAAAGGAAACAACTGGTGAAAAAGAATTGATCAAAAAGCTGTTAGATGAAAACAGAGCCTAAAAACAAAGCAAGAAGCCCACCAGCGAAGGACCTAAAGTACATGAACAGAAAGAATGCCTGTTTGAACATCTATTGAATGAATATAGTCCAAAGTTGCCTGTTGATCAAGTGAGGTCCATGAGGTGAAGAAACCCTGCTTGTGGATAAACTCAATGAAAAGAGGGCTAGTCACAGGAACATTGAATCTAAGGAGCGCTTCAAGCTGAAGAGAAGCAAAGAACAGGACAGAAAGAGTGGAGTTGGGCATACAGCCAAGGAGGGGAAAAGTTGATTCTTCTCTGAAGTGACACAGTACATTAAAAAGAAAAGGAGTACTTGTGGCACCTTAGAGACTAACAAATTTATTTGAGCTGTAGCTCACGAAAGCTTATGCTCAAATAAATTTGTTAGTCTCTAAGGTGCCACAAGTCCTCCTTTTCTTTTTGCGAATACAGACTAACACGGCTGTTACTCTGAAACAGTACATTAAGTAATCTCTCTTGTTCTTGTTAGTAACCATGCATTTGGTACAATAGAAGCTCAGAGTTATGAACTGACTGGTCAATCACACACTTCATTTGGAACCGGAAGTATGCAATCAGGCAGCAGCAGAGACCAAAAAAAAAAGAGAGAGAGAGAGAAAAGAGAAAAAGCAAATACAGTACAGTACTGTGTTAAACGTAAACTACTACTGAAAAAAGGGAAAGTTTGGGGAAAAAAAAAGATTTGACAAGGTAAGGAAACAGTTTCTGTGCTTATTTCATTTAAATTAAGATGGTGTGACAGACCCAGACCAGGGGGGTACAGGAGTCTGGCAGAAGGCAAATATACTGGCCACTGGATGAACAGTTTTCTGTTCCCTAGGTGACCAGAGCAGGGGCTGCCCTAGAGCAATCAAGAACTTGCTAGAACCAATTAAGACAGGTAAGCTAATTAAGACACCTGGAGCCAATTAAGAACATACTAGAATCAATTATGGCAGGCAGACTAATCAGGATACCTGGTTTAAAAAGGACCTCCCATCAGTTAGGGGAGGGTGTGCAAGGAGCAGGGAGTGAGAAGGCGTGCTGCTGGAGGACTGAGGAGAACAAGTGTGAAGATCCTGTGGTGAGGATAAAGAAGGGGTGTTGGGAGGAGGCCATGGGGAAGTAGCCCAGGGAGTTGTAGCTCTCACACAGCTGTTACAAGAGACACTGTAGACAGCTGCAATCCACAGGGCCCTGGGCTGGAACCTGGAGTAGAGGGAGGGCCCAAGTTCCCCCAACCCCCTCAACTCCCTATTCGAGACAAGAGGAGGTGACCTGGACTGTGGGTCCCACCAGAGGGGAAGATTCCTGGCCTATCCCCTGACCCACTAGGTGGGTCAGCAGAGACTGCGGGGATTGTTCTCCCTTTCCCATGCTGGCCAGTGATGAGGTTAGCTGAGTGAATGGCAGGTTTGAGCCACTAGCAAAAGTGGCCAAACTGAGAGCTGCTGTGAATCTCTGAGGCGAGCAAATCCACCAATAAGCGCAGGACCCACCAAGGCAGAGGAGGAACTTTGTCACACTGGTTAAAAGCAGCATTTTTCTTCTGCATAGTAAAGTTTCAAAGCTGTATTAAGTCAAGGATGATACTAAACTGGGAGGAGTGGTAGATACGCTGGAGGGGAGGGATAGGATACAGAAGGACCTAGACCAATTGGAAGATTGGGCCAAAAGGAATCTGATGAGGTTCAATAAGGATAAGTGCAGGGTCCTGCACTTAGGACGGAAGAACCCAATGCACAGCTACAGACTAGGGACCGAATGGCTAGGCAGCAGTTCTGCGGAAAAGGACCTAGGGGTGACAGTGGACGAGAAGCTGGATATGAGTCAGCAGTGTGCCCTTGTTGCCAAGAAGGCCAATGGCATTTTGGGATGTATAAGTAGGGGCATAGCGAGCAGATCGAGGGACGTGATCGTTCCCCTCTATTCGACATTGGTGAGGCCTCATCTGGAGTACTGTGTCCAGTTTTGGGCCCCACACTTCAAGAAGGATGTGGATAAATTGGAGAGAGTCCAGCGAAGGGCAACAAAAATGATTAGGGGACTGGAACACATGAGTTATGAGGAGAGGCTGAGGGAGCTGGGATTGTTTAGCCTGCAGAAGAGAAGAATGAGGGGGGATTTGATAGCTGCTTTCAACTACCTGAAAGGGGGTTCCAAAGAGGATGGCTCTAGACTGTTCTCAATGGTAGCAGATGACAGAATGAGGAGTAATGGTCTCAAGTTGCAGTGGGGGAGGTTTAGTTTGGATATTAGGAAAAACTTTTTCACTAGGAGGGTGGTGAAACACTGGAATGCGTTACCTAGGGAGGTGGTAGAATCTCCTTCCTTAGAGGTTTTTAAGGTCAGGCTTGACAAAGCCCTGGGATGGGCTGGGATGATTTAACTGGGAATTGGTCCTGCTTTGAGCAGGGGGTTGGACTAGATGACCTTCTGGGGTCCCTTCCAACCCTGATATTCTATGATTCTATGATTCTAAGGTTCAGTTGTAAACTTTTGAAAGAACCGCTATAACGTTTTGTTCAGAGTTACGAACGTTTCACAGGGAAGAACAACCTCCGTTCCCGAGGTGTTCGTAACTGAGGTTCTACTGTAATTGTGAGATATTCCCTCACCCACTTTGTATCTACACAGAGTAAGGAAGAGGAGCATGTACAAGCTCATGAAGGTTAATGAGTAGGTCACCTATAGTTTATGATTATAAGTAGTAAGTATTTAGTAATGTTCTATGTTTATGCTCCTGGCACAATTTTGAGTTTTCCCATATGAAGTTCTAAAAATGTCAAATGATCCCTTTTTATCATGGCTTGCCTCTGCCTCTCCTCACAGTCTAGTCTAGTCTAGCTTAGCTGGGTCACCCCACGGTGGTGTTTGGGTTGCTACTGGATGAAAAGGGAAGCTGACCAGAAGCAGTGAAGCTGGCAAGCTTTTTGCTTTGTTGGCCAAGGAGAGATAATTGTGCCCCCCCCCCCCCCCCCAAAAAAAATCTCTGTTCAAGTTCTTTCAGTCTTACTGGTGTCAGGTGCTAGTAATACCAGGAAGGAAATTTTTAAAATAAAACTTTTATTAAGACCCTGACATTGAACATATTCAATATTCCCAGTAAATAATAATTTCTGATAAGCACTAATTATTAGTAATTGCTATGCCTTGCCACCAGTAACACAATAAGGTCATCTAGTTGGAAGAGAGAATTAGCTTAAATTTCTATCTTATTAGATTATGTAAAACAGCCTGGAGAAAGCTAAAAAATGAATAAAAAGGAGGGCCCAGGATAAAGAGACGGATGATCATTATGATCTACTGTTGCAGCATTGATTCACACTGCTGTAATTAGGGTTTCATAATGGCAAAGATGAATACATCCTGACCAACCTACCGTTTTTAGGGGGTTTATAACTTGACCATAAAAATTCATAAAAACTCAGCTAAAACTTGGCAAAATGCTCCTTCCCTGGTGGAAATTTCCATTTACAAAGTAGCCTCCTTCTCTCCCTTTTCTTATTTTCCATTCCCCTTCTTAAATTGCACTGGAATAGAAGCTAAAATTGCAGTTACTTTACGCCAGTTTACCGGGGATATGCTCTTCCTTTTCAGGTTTTGGAGACGAGGGTTAGTGTTTTGCAGATTTATTTCTCACATATGGAAATTGCCACTACAAAAGCAACAGTAATTAGTCTCCCGCAGGTAGAATAGCTTTTCAGCCTCTAGCTGGTAGAAAAATCTAGTGGGCAACTGCACTGCTTGGTGTACTTCAGCATTACAGCTATAATATGTATGTGGATGCTACCAATTCTCGGGTTTCTGCTTCTGCGTGCAGCGTCTTGCTATGTGGATTAATCAAAGACTCAGTCTGAGGATGGGCCTTGTGCTTTTGGTTTCATTGAATGCGATGTTGGTAGCCTCACGAAATCAGAATGGCCTGATCCCATCCACTTTCTCTTACTTCGACCGACTTGCATTCTAAAAGTTTAAGGGCAGTTTATAGTCAGAAAAGTGACTCTAAATGTGACATTGCGTGGTTCCATCTTCATAGTACCTTGAGACCAGACTCCATCAGTTTACAGGTCAGATGGAGTTTTCAATCACCAGGCCCACAACTACCCTGGGCTCTGAAAATTCAGCCAGGATCTCTGCCTCTTATCACTACCAAGCTTCTGCAGTTGGAACTTAACCGGTTGTTTTGGTGGTTGCTGTGGGAGTTGGGGCAGAATCCAGCTTGCTAGTCCACAGCTACGTTGGCTCCGCAACACTCAGAGGAGTGAAGTCGTCTCTTGTGTCTGTAAAAGGAGCACATAGAGAGAGGCACAAGGAGCATTGATGTTGAGTAAAAAGGTACCATGTTTATACCATCAGTTTTCTGATTAGAACACGCTAAAACTAAATAAAGTTATATAATATTTATAAGGAAATGTCGTGTGAGTTCACATCACAAGTGACTTATTCAAACCCTCATGTTCGTAAGTTTTAGCTATTGAATCTTGCAGAGCAATACTCAAAGCAAAAGTCTCTGGCACCTTTTCTGACGTGCCGAGCAACTACGCTGGAAAGTGCTCAGCACTTCCAAAAATCGGGTTCTCAGTGAACAGTTCAGAAGTGGCCTCAAGACTCAAACTTGTTCGTGGACAACATCTGTCAAATAACTTTCAAGAATGAACAAATTCATAAAAATTAAAGTCTGCTCGTAGATAAATTCAAAATTCCTTTAACCATTTTCTGTGCCTATATTACCTAGTTCTAGTGTATGTCAAAGGAGGAGTGGAATTATTTGGAGTGATCCAAGGGACAAAAGCTGCTTAAAAGAAATGGTAGGCTGGATATCCGGAGGTGTGACTTGGTTACATCTTAGACTGGAAAAGCATCCAATAGCTTGGCTCTTTCAAAGCTTGATTGGACAAACCCTCCACATACAGCAGGGACCAATCCTGCACTGTAAGCTGGGGATGACCCATTTTAGGGCTTTCCAGTGTCTAATAGTGATAATTTTATATATTGCATGCAACTTGCTGTAGAACAGTGTATTTAAAATTCGTGCCAACCATGTAGCCAATGCCAAGGAAGTGTCATTTAACATTTAAAATCAGAAGAGATCTGAATAAAAACAAACACCTTCTTCCCCCAGATCTTGAAGAAACATTAGTATTTGAAAATATCTGCAGCTGGATTTTTACCTGGGGGGAGGGTAGAGCAGATAGCAACGGGAAAGGAAAACTTGCTTGCTAGCTGACATGGAGTGACTGAGTGGAGCTGAGTGACTGTGGAAGAATGCGCATGCCACTTCACCTGGTGAAGTGATTTACTGTTACTCTGAAACCTGCATTCCTTCCGTAAGGCACCTTTCCGACTAAATTAGCTTTAGAAATTTCTAAATAACTTCCCTGCTGTTTCTTTAATTTTTTTTAGCACGGAGGATAATTTGCAGTCACTGTCTCACCATTCTGACTTCTTAAAAGGAGAAATTATCATTTGCTGGTTAGAAATGTGTCTTAGGGTCCAATACATCCCAGTGTTTAATTTCACAGGGTTGAGTGATTTGTTTTACATCTGTTTGAAATGAGCAGTTAAGTGGGGCTGCCAAAGAAGCTGGAATCTAGAAGCTGTGTTGATGTCAAAAGGATTTTGGTCGGGAAATAAAATATGGAAGGTGCATTTTGTCACAGGAGAAAAGTTAGCCAGTTAAAGTCTGTTAGGGTATGTTGACACTGCAATTAAAAATCCATAGCTGGCCCATGTCAGCTGACTTAGGTTCATGGGGTTCAAGCTAAGGGACTCTTTAATTTTGGTGCAGATGTTTGGCTCACCCTGAAGCCTGGTCTTTAGGACCCTGCGAGGTGGGAGGGTTCCACATGCCGAAGCCCGAATGTGTACACCATAATTAAACAGCCCCTTAGCTTGAGCCCTGTAAGCCCCTTAAATCCCAATTTAAAGTGACACTTCAACCATTTATGCTTTTACTCCTTACACTTCTCTTAGCTTGGAGAAACTTTCTTGGTGGTTTTTGTGATTTATTTCACTTACATCCCCTCTCCCCCCCTTCTTTTTTTTTTTTTTTGCTGGTTCATCATGATGTTGTGTCTGTGTTTACAACACCGTAAGAGAATGGCTTTACATAAAAAGAAGGAAAAATCAATTGGATTGGTATCTTAATAGCCTAACACTTGTGTTGAATAAGTGTTGTAAAAATTCTAGGTAGTAAACAAAACTATTTCCAGGAGAGCGGCATGGCCACATAGAACTTGATAGTTGTAATCAAGGATTTTCAGTTCTTCTGTTCCAGAAATGCAAGCCTTTACCATGTGAGTGAAAGGAGAATCTTCTTAAAGCTATGCTATAAGCATTAATACAGGTCCAGCTAAAGTCTTTCTTCCCTCTAATGGATGGAATCATAAATACTCAGTGGGCCAAAACCTGGCCCTACGGCTGTCTATGGGAGTTTTGGCATTGACATGACTGGGGTGTTGGGATGTGGCCCAGGATCTCACTGACCTTTTGTAGTCCCTTAGTGATGCTGCTCCTGCAAGGTGCTGAGTGCCTTTCAGTGCCGTTGTACCAATAATTTCCCTTTGACTTTGCATGAGGAGGCTCAGTGAATAGAGTACCGCTCTGGGAGTCAGAGGTTGTAGTCCCAAGTTTAACTAGCTATGTGACTCTGAGCAAGTCACTTAACCTCCGTGTGCCTGTTTCCCCCTCCAGTAAAATGGGGATCATAATGCTTATCCACCTTCTTAAAGTGCTTTGAGATCTCAGGATGGTAAGTGCTGTATAAGAAAATGGAATAGTCGTATCTACTAATGGGGCCACTTAAAGCCCATTTGAGATGTTAAACCAGCCTTTGAGGAACCCAGTGGATTGCTCTAAGTCTACAGGCTGAAAAAGTGACCTTCCATAATGACTGTCCCTTCTTGATTCTCCAAGTAATGCTAGGTAAATAATCCATATTAAATAGTAAAAATGTCACGGAAAGTCTGATGTGACTGTTGGATTAACAGTAAACTGATGGATTTTCACTCTGTCAATAAACTGAAATACTCTTTGGGAGACCCTCATGGCCATAGGGCTTGTCCTACACATTGCTTTGTAAGAGACTGCTAGCTCCATTTATGTGGGTGTGGGCTTTTTTCAATGTTGACTCCACTTTGGTTTCTAATGAATTTAGGAGAAACCATAAAAAGTCTTAAAAAAACAAAAAACCAAAAAAACCACAAACCCACCCAGCACAGCCCTTTCTTGATAAACTAGAGAGTCACAGCAACGGCTCGATCTGAAGAGTGGGTGTCCGTAAATGTACATCCATCCCTATTTTCAATTTGACTAGGGTTTTTTTCCTTAATGGGAGACAGTAAACATACGAGACATCAGTAGAGTCCAGTTTGCCAGCGGACTTCTACAAACAATAATAAATGGCAGGGGAGGGGTGTGTTGACTTTTCTCATTCACTCCTTTCTATGCATGATTATTTGGTCTGTTATGAAGCTGATGATGTCCCACATATGGGGCACTTTTTTAGTTACTCACTTGAAGACTCACATTCTCCAAACTCAGCAAGTTTTCTTTTATAAACGGAACACTCCATAGTAGGTTCTGTAATGACCTGCATGGATTAAGGTGGATACAAGTTGTTGTTGCTTGGAGAGACTCTTATTCTGGAAAATCTTTGCACAAATTGCTCTGTAAATAACCCCGGCACCTCTAATATCTCGCCTTCTCTCATGACCTAGTATTTAATAGTGCAGCTATTTTTTTTTAACCCCTTTTATGTAGGTCATAGGACGCCACAGCACTGAGCAAGTTGGAGTTAACTTCTTATTCTTGCCAGATGTCATCGTAACATTCCCTGCCACAAATCTTCCATTCAAGTAAACTCCGCGGACGGGATTGCTTCTGCGTTTCTTCACCACAGAACTAGATGTATTTTTCCTGTTCGTACTGTACTAGCGCCATCTGGAACAGCCTCCCCCACTGTTTGCACCTAATTAACTCTGACTAATATTTTCCAATCCCCTCTCTCTCTTCCATGGTTTGACTCTAATAAAAACAAGGAAAACCTTGGCCCTGGAGCCGCCGTTTCCTTTCCTTTCCTTTTTATCTTCCTACCACCCAATTTTTAATTCAGTCTCCCACTTTCATTTTTATCTTCACTCCATGGTCCTCGTCTCTGGTTTTGTTTTGTTTTGTTTTGTTAGTCTGCTCACTGGATCATCCTCTTAACCCCTCCCCCCCCCCAGCCAAAAAAAAAAAGGTTTCCATAACCTGGACCTCTCCACTTCTCGAGGCAAGTCGCATCTCCATCGCTTTCTTTCCTCTCTTCCTGAGCTGACCACCGCTTACCTAGTCCTCTGCTCCTTGTGAGCATAGGGACCTTTGGACCTTCCTTGGGGTCTGTCTAGTTTGAATATTGGCATACTCTGGCACATGAGGCTCAAGTGCCCTCAGGCTCCAGGGAATGCTAAATCCCATGGGAATTAGAATGGAGTTGCAGTAATCAACGTGAGTGCATTGGGGGGTGGGCTATTTTGGCCAAGGTGGAAGTACTGAGAGCATCTGTTTTCACTCTTTCCCCACCCCCTACTTTCCCTGACCTGATAGGGATCCGGAAATACCGGAAACCTTGCAAGAATCCTTGAGGTTTCGCACTCAATTTAACACACGCATAAGTACTCTTGTGGGTACTTAACCAGACTAATCCTTTAGAACTTCTTTCTTGACCAAAATTGCCCCCCTTCTGTTATGTTGATTGACTTCCCATATCCACCCCAGAAGTGGCTGCAATTTAGTGTGTGTGTGTGTGAGAGAGATCTTTAGGGATGAATGTAGCTATAGAAATTATTAATAATTTTGTGGTGCCTGCTCCATATTTGCAGTAAAATGGCTTGTTAACGGAGCCAGGTGAAGCCAGTGATGAAATTACTGCCCAAGGTACGCCTAGGTATTTCCCTGTTCTGGGCATAGAATACACAACGTCACCACTTATGAAGTGAAAGAATACGTTGTTGTTGAGCCACCGTAAGTCTGTATGTTCCCTGTGGCCTGGTTTGTTGGTGCTCCGTGAACACTTACGTAACTGATTTTTTCAGTCTGTTACCTTGGGAATTGTCCCTCGTTAAATATTTTATTTTCCAAATCCATTGAGTTGTCAAAGGCTGTTAGAAATTCAGTGTTCAGACTCTCCCATCCTGAGGCGGAATCTCCTTCATACCCCTGGTGTCCTCTGATCATGGCATTCTTTTTACATCCAACCTTCCTCCTTCTCAGTAGCCGTGACAGATAAACAGCAGTTCCTCCTCCAACTCCTGGCAGCAATCTATCAGCCCCCACCACACTCTGACACACCCCTCTCCTCCCAGAGCTTCACTAAACCAACAACTCTGGTTCATTCAGGGCTTGTACTTTGGAAACTTTGGCCCAAGGTGTCTTGGGTTGGGCATTCAATGTCACCTGCCGCTTGAAGACATTTGGGTCCACGTCCCTTTCTTTGGACTATGAATGGCCATGAAGAGGTGTTACTTGGTCAGTGTATAGTGAACCATAGGATATTGCTGTGTTTGGGGGTCTGATGGGCTGCAACTGCTTCTTATGAATGAATAAGCTTAACTCTGGTCTGACTTGTTAGGGCATCACTATGGGGAAGAGCTGAGGCTGTTCTTTTGCTGTGAAGACAGAAAATTCTAGTATGTGCGAGCCAGGATTTTATAGTTAATCTTAGCCCTACATTTCAACATTGTGTTAAATTGATGGTTATAATGGATCTAGTCACCGGACTAGCACTTTGCAAACTATAATTGTTAGCTATCAAAGTGTGGTGGGTGGTAATAGCTATAGATATTGTAAGATATGCCTTGGAAAACATGTGAAGTGTCAGGGAGTGTAACAGAATGGATGCTATTAAGGTTCAAGGTAATAAAAATATCTTTTAAAATGACTGAAAGTACTTTGACTAATAGCTGTTGGAGTCATATCCATCAATGAGTTTACAAATCCCTCATGGTTGTCCCTCTGGTAAGGAAAACGAAATAGTAGCTGACATAATTGGTTTGCAGATGGAGTTATTTTCCCCCCTCAACAGGACTCTCCAGTCAGACTTGAGAGTGAACTTCAATTTATCCTGCTAAGTCAGGGAGTCTCCCTTTAATAGCTGCTTTAAAGCTCTTCCCTTTTTTCAATGACTTTGATCTCCAGTACTGGATTTGACATGACCTCTACCTGGATGTAAAGATATTCTTTGAAAGCAAAGAATGTGGTCCTCAAAGCCGGTCCGCCCCTTGTTCAGGGAAAGCTCCTGGCGCGCCGGACCGGCACATCCCTTGGCCGCTTCCCGCAGCCCCGGTTGGCCTGGAGCGCCGCTGCGGCCAGTGGGAGCTGCGATCGCCCAAACCTGCGGACGCGGCAGATAAGCAAACCGGTCCGGTGCGTCAGGGGCTTTCCCTGAACAAGCGGCGGACTGGCTTTGAGAACCACTGGTCTAGACTATACTGTACTTGTAAGCACATAAAATGAGCGATGGCTAAGATGTTGTCGGCTGGTGCACTCTCAGCAGTTCCTTACCATACCATCCTGGATTGGCCCGTCGGAGTTCACCTGGAGCCATGAAATACCCCTTAGTGTAGGGTAATTTAGACTAAACTTGAAACTATAGTAGAACTTATAAGTAGTAATTAGTAATAATGTAGCTAGTAAGATACCTCTGATAGAGCAATGTGTAGCCCGCAGAAGTATAAACTGACAGAGTATGATCCTTTGTGTGCTTCACTGGTATTGTATTGTAAGAACTGTGCTTTCCTAATCTGTATTCTCATAAATGTTTAGGGCTGCAGTACATGAAATAATTTCACACATATGGACACTTTACAGTGGTGCACAGTAAGGAACCAGGTCAAAGCTGGCCTGGGGTGCCGAGCGCATAAATTGCAGTTGCTCTCTGAATCCACCTCAGCTACACATAAGCTCATAAAATATTCCCCTTCCAGCTGTCCCTATTACCTATTGTGACGCCTCAGTATTTTCCTAACTAGAATTTAATCTATAAAATGCACTACTGCAAACTCTACCTGGCCCTGTTTGCTAGTTCAGCTGACACCACTGGGCTTGATCCATTGTTTTCTACAGCGGTTTGGAGTAGTTCCACTGACTTCACTGAGAGTTGGCCTTGGGCCCTTCAGTAAGACTTTTAAACGAGCAAATATTGTATTATGGTAACTGGGCAGGCAGACACTAGCTTTCTCTCACTGTGACAGGGCGTTGTTTATGACTGCCTAAGGCACAGTTCTTTCTTGAGATCACTGTGCCACTAGATGGCACTATTACAGGTGAGCCATAAGTCACCTACTGTCTCGGCAGTTCAGTTTTTGAATGAAAGCCGTGGTGTTTAGCTGGGATTCAGTTTTTTAGAAGCTGCTTTTTATTATTTGTATACATAAGTAAAAGCTTGTTCACTGCCTGCATGTGTCTGCCTGAAATAATTGTGATGCAGAGCTGCAAAACAAATGATGTTTGTAATGCTTTTGAGATCATGTAATGCGTGTACTTATTAAATCTGGTCTCTAGTGTCCCAAAACACCTCAAGTAACTGTAGCAGTTGCAGCTCTAAGAAGAGAGAGCGAGCTTCAAGATTTATACATGATCTGTTTTCAGACTTTGAAACTTGATTAATGCAAATAAAGATTAATGCAAATAAAGAATACTTGATGTTTGGATCCACAGTTGCAAGTCAAGTGGGAAAATGCCTTTCTTCAATAACTCAATATGCTGCATGATGATGTAAATAGAGTAGAAAGGAAAATGGCTCCATCCTCATTTGTGTTTTTTCTCTTTTGGGTTTGAAAAAAATTATACATGTAATGGAACAATCAAGATGGGCACATACAGAATATGGGTCATCATGTGATCTTCTTATTGTACACTTTGTCTTCCCTTGCCCCCATTCCTCTGATACTTGCTAGTCATTCATTGTGTCATCTCTAAATTAGACTGGAAACTCTTTGGCACTTGAACCACATAATGTCTGTTTGTGTGCTTTGTGCAGTGCCTACTATGCTTTGAGTGCTATATAACAATACCTAGAAAATCAGGCTTTAGTGATACAGTTGGATTTTCTGAGCATTTCTTGAAGATAGGATGGATCATCTCGGCTCAAATGACTGTTCCGTCAGGTTGGGTATCTTTGTCTTCAGAAGTAGCTTATTCCTAAGTGTTTCCAAGAGAGTGGACCGCTTCAGTGGAGATGGTGAAATGCACATACTCAGGTGAGTGATAGGGAGATATTCCTACCTGACATTTGTGGTAATCGGATTATTCCAAGAAGCGTAAGATTGGAGTACCCTTTTCTTAAGAGGACTATAATAGTTGCAAATGCTTCTCATAAATATATCCAACTTTCAAAAAATAAGGTCCCACCATAGTATTGGAATCATAACCAGGTGTATTAATGAATTCTGTAAGTTGACTATTGATTTTCTCTTTCTCTTTTTCTCTTCCTCCTCCGCCCCCTCTAATTCTTCATTCCCATGAGATTGGTCCGCACAATCAGAAGCATGGCTTTACTTTGAAAAGTGTGTGTGTTCCACTTTGTCTCAATTGCTCTGAATAAAATATGCTCAGTCTACAAGTGAGGAAAAAAGCTTTTTTCTAACTGACAGTTCTCAAACTCAGTCAAGTATCTGTCATGCTGTCTGGAGTGGCGTATAACGGAGAGTCCCTAGCTCAGGGCAGACTGTCAGAGAACAAGGGCAGACACCCCAAACTGGTGGTATGTTCTAAGATTAGATTTCCACCAATCCAGTAACAAATGTGAACTCCTGGATCGCTATACCAGCCTTACCATGGAGTCACAGACCATCCCCTTAGTCTCTCCAGTCTATCTTGCCACCCTGACAAATTGAACTTTGTGATAGTTACTTAAACGTAAAATTGCAACGCATCAGGTTTCTCCCAGTCCCAAGAGACTAGTCACTTACCCCAGATCAATTGATACTCCAGATCTTACACCAAAGACAATGCTGGCAGCCAAATCTATAGTAAACTAACTAAAGGTTTATTAGCTAAGAAAAAGGAATGAGTTATTGAGAGGATAAAGGGGGTCAAACATATGTACAGCTGAGTCACAGTTTGCAATTTTAAATAGTGGCAGTGATGTAATAAACTGCCAGTTTATAAAAAGTCTTTCAGGGTATCCAGCTCATCTCTGGAAATCTCTGCTTTGCATCTGGCGCACTTTCCTGTAAGAGTACAAACAGTCCAGAGATGAAGAATCTTTCTCTGAATCCATACTTATAGCTTCTTCTGCCAGAAGCCAAGCTGGCAGTATCTACTCACGTGAGCTTATCCTTTGAGGATAAGTGAGGATTGTACTTAGCCTTTTGACCTCCGACCGCCCAGCATAACGGCCATTTGCTTTTGAAATTAGCATTTTCTGTTAAAGCCCTTAAGTCCTTCATTAGCATTTCCTAAGATTTCTTTGATGGGTTATTTAATGACATGGGTATGCACAATGTAAATGTTTGCTATTATGTTGTAACAGGAACAGACCGGTGAAAACAATACAAGTAACATTCCAGTAGTTTTCATGAAGTTTAAACCTTTGAATACACACTTGTATATTACTCACTTTGATCTATACTAATACAGGAGTGAATTGGCCTGTGACCCTGATCTGACCTGGTCTGCCAGCATTATAGTATCTGAAAAACAAGTTGGGTTCTTTTGGACTTGCATATGATTAGTTGAGATTTTGCTTGAAATAGAATCAAGCTTGCGTTCCCACAGCTAGGTTGACTTTACAGGGCTAATGACTATGAAGTAGTAAAAATTTGCTTTTGGCACTAAAGCAGACGTGACAGAGCTGAAGAGACACAGGGAGTAGATTTGTTGAGTAAGTATCATTTCCACTGCCAGTTTTCTGACAATAACAGTACTTTGATGCTTAGTTACACAAGCTGGTTTCACCCAAATTGGTTACTCAAGAGAAAAGAGAGCAAAAATCTAGATAAGGGTAGGGCAGACTGGCTCTGCTGCCTCTTTACACAACAGAGAATTGTGTGACGAATATGTTTAAAGACTGTTTCTTAGAGCAAGGAGGAGGAATTGTGGGGAAATAAAGAGCTCATAATCTGTTAAACTCATGTGCACATGAGGATTTTTCCACTCGTCCCCAAACCAGGAGAACCACGTGGCTGGCACTTGGTTCTCTGGATAATCATACAGCAAATGTGCAAAGAACGTGATCATAAAAACCAAACTTACTTTAATTGAAACAATAAGGCAAAATCTCTGTGTGTGTGTGTGGTGTGTGTGTGGGGGGGGGGGAAGCATTTCTCTAGCACTTAAATGAGTAGCTAATTGCAAGGTTTATGCTTTTCCGGCTGGTATAAAACACTTTTTTTCAATGATGCAAGAAGGAAAATTCCTCAAGAAAATCATAGAACAAATGCTACAGGAGCATGCATGACTTACCAAGGGGAAACTGTGTGTGTCTGTGTTGGGTTTCAAAATCTGTTCTCGTTTAACTTCTCAATAAAACACATGCTGAAAATAGATAAGGCTGGAGGGCAGATTCTCTGTTCTGAAGCTAGTTATAGCTAAAAGAATTAGGATTTTTCTTATTCCCAACTATTAGTCTAGCTGGAAATGTTTCTTTTTCTTAGATCCACTTTTAATTAGCACTTATTCTTTGTGATGGAGAGAGTCTCATCTGGTGTGCTTCTGCATAGAGCCTTGAGCTTTGCCTTCTTGGTATCTTGTCTCACTGTGCCCCAACATTGGTGTTGCACCTCCCTTCTGGCTGTTCTCCTCTTCCTCATTCACATCTGCCTCATGGACCTCAAAATCATCTTCTCCTGCCCAGCTTGGCTGAGGTTCTCCTCACCTTGGGTGTATTGCGTCATGGTGAGTTCTCGCCCAATGCTGTTTACAGAGGCTCTTCCCCAGGTAGGAGCTTTCAGAACCATCTGGTGTCTTGATCAAGACCTAGCCTTTTCCGATGCATCGTGTGCTCCTGCTATTTATGTTGTCCAGTCTACCTTTTTTTTTGAGGGGGGGTGGTGGTGTAAGTGGGTCTTATTGCTAATGTTCCTTTGATGCTGCGGTTGTGGCGGTATTAACCGTCATTCCTGCCAGTGATGTCTGGCGTTCCCAGTGCTTGCATCTGCCTTGCTCCTCTGTGGCTGTGGATGTATTCTGGACTCTTCTGACTGTTTTACCATTGAGCCATCTGTGTGGTGTTTGCCTCGCTAATTCTGGCATGCTGTCACTAGCTAGCGTGCAGATAACTTCTCAAAAATGTTGCAGAACAATGGTGAAGAATTTAATTACCACTGCTCTTAATCATTAATTATTGTAATATATAGGACCCAAAAGGTGCTGGAAAGTAATATCTCCTGCCTGTAAGAGCTGGTAATATGAGAGCAACGTGCACATTAGTAGCTATGCACATGAGTTTTCCCTTAGAATTCAATGGGGCTACTCATGTGCATAACCATTTTGCAGGATGTGACCCTAGGTACCCAGTCGAGCCAGTCCTCACTGTTCGTATCTTATTCCTTTGGGGCTTTGTCCCTAGATCTTAGTTCCTCTCTGCGGTCTGTGGCGCACTGGTGGTTTGTGAAGAGCTGGCTGGACGCATTGTGCTAATTCTCCAGTTGCTAAATGACACCCAAAGCACTACAAATGCCCAGACTGCTTTGCTATTATTTTCTATGTAAGCAGTCACTGTGGTTGTGTTTTGTGCCTGGGAAGGGAGGCATCCAGGAGGCAATCTTTAATAAGGTGTCCACCCAATTTAAAAATTTGAGAACCCTAGCTCTAAGCAGAGACAACAAGTTCTCTCAACTTCTCCTGCTGATTTTTAACTCATCACTACTGCTTTCCAACCTAATTTTCAATTTAAGAACACACTTTTCTTCTTGAAGTTGAATCTAATTCTTAGGTCTCGTCAGCCACGTATTAATCTGGTTCTTATTTTGATCCTAAACTTTCATGGTATTGGCCAGCCACTCCAGCCTCTTGTCTTATAAATTTCCTAGTGGCTGGGGATCTCCAGTATTGCTAAGGAAAAGCCAGTAGTTGCTGAGGGTGAATCATTAGATGGTCTGCTTCCCACTGAATCAGTGCCATGACACGGACCAGAGTCCCAGTATGGTACTGTGTTACCAGATATGCCTGTTACTTCGGGGTATGCTTATTTATTAGGGTTACTCTTCTGGGAAGGGGGGTTTCTGTAATTCTATTAATGTCCTGCTTGTGTCACTTGTGTGTTCATATGGAACTCTACTCCTTCCTTCTGCAAGTCCCTTCCCAATGGAACTATCCTGCAGGACCTAGGTTCCCCAGGCCTAGAATTAGATGAACGCGCGCGCACCCACACTAACAGAGCAAGTCTGAGCGGACCGGGTCAATCAACACTCTCAAGCGGATACCCTCATATGTCCCTGTCCTCAATGGGTGGGGTTAAGCAGCCCCTTCAAGCTGTCACCTTCATGTGCCCCTGGGCTCAACAGGCTGGGCTGAGCAGCACTTTCAGCTGCTCCCGCCTTATGTGCCACAGGTTTAACACGCCCCTATCCCACTTTCACCTCCCAGTTGTACTGGTTGTAACCCACTTGATGAGCAAACCCCACAGTGTTTTTGGGTGCTGCAGGGATCTTTAGCTTAGGTAAAAGAAGCGTTGCTGCAGAGTAAATGGGGGAAGCTAAAAACACAAAAGAGTAAAGTTCACACAGAGAGAGAGAAGCAACCAGCTTAACCATAAAAGTTATTTATTGAATAATAGGGATAACGACACCAGGGGAGCCTAAGCCCACATAACATACACTATTACAGGTTAATACCTAAGGTAGAAAGAAAAACAGAGAGAGAAAGAAGGGGATCTCTCCACTCCCTGAAGCTTGAACTGGTCAGGGTTCCCAGGTGATGGGGGTAGCTCAGCGTCCTGAGGGCAGGAGACCGGCGGAGCCCGCAGCACGGTCAGTCAGGAGAAGATGGAGTCCCAGTGGAACTGATGCATAGTTTAGATCGAAGCATCACAACAGTTACTTGGGCATAGGCAGGGGTTTTTGTAGAGAAAATATAATGGTTCAAGGGAGAACACTAGATTTGTTTATGGGTAAACTGATGACTCAAGGGTTTTCTTTAGGCTAGACAATAGGAGCTGATCACTCTTGGCTCTGGGTGGTGTTTTCTTCCAGGGAGCTCACAATGCAACTACGCTGCTTCAGTATTTTGAATATCAATCAAGGATTTATTACTAGAATTGGTCTGATAATTGCTGAGCTGGATGTGTGCAGGTGTAGGTTCATTAACATCTGGAGCAGAGATTCCCATGATGCAGTGCGTCCCTGCTTTTCTGATCCCAGAGTTCAGTGTGGTTCTCTGTTCTCCATTCTGTATGCAAATTGAAATGTCTCCCTGTCCCATCTTTCATGAAGATGAGGCTAGGGGAGTTGTCTCTGTTTTCCATTCTGTATACTAATGGAGATGTCTTAATCTTGTCACCCTTGTCAGGAGGGATCTAGGTGTGTCTCCCATCCGCCCTTCATTGTTCTCTGCAAGCCTTTTCTCTGATCCATTTTGGTTCAAGAAGAGACTGGCCGGGGTGGGGGGTGTCTTTCATGAGTCAGACAGGCTAGATACTGCGCCCTGGTTCCCCAAAAACACAGAGCTGTCTGGTATCAACGGAGGGGAGAGTCCTGCAGGGGTGGGCCTCTATAACGGACTAACTTTTTGGTTACTGAAGAGTCATGTGTCTGTGTAACTGTTGGCCTCAGCAGTGTCTTGTGGCAATGAATTCCACAGGTTAATGATGCATAGTGTAAATTTTAAAAAAAGTACTACTGGCTTTTGAAATTTTTCTTTCCATTAGATTGGCAGTTACTTTCTCTTATTATACGGGAGGGTAAGTAGACATGTCTGACTGACCTCCTCTTTGCCATTCATTATTTCATATACCTCCATCCTGTCCTTGTTCATCTCCACTGCGAACTAAACAGTCCTCACCTTGTCAGCCACCATTAACTTTCATTGCCCATCTCTGAATCTCTTCTGCTGCTCCAATATCTCCTTTGCAAGAAGGTCACCAGAACTGAACACATTCTGTCAGGAGAATGTGGCTTGATACATTCAGCATTGCTTTCAGTCTCCTACCTTCTACATCTTGTTTTTTGTTCACTCTTTTGACTCCTTCAGCACATTGTGGGCAGCTCGAGGAGCACATCTGCTTTAGTGATGACCAAGTCTTTTCCTTTGGTAGTGTACAAATCACTTAGAATCCAGCTGTGTAGTTCATGGTGTTCCTTCCAAGGTATTTAGCATCATTGTTTAAATCTATGATTTACATCTCAAATCTTTCGCTGTGGTTCAGTGTTTTTGGTAAGAAGCTCCTTCATAAATCTCTGTGTTTTCATGGTCTCTGTATTTGGCTACCACAAAAAAAGCCATCTGTGTTAATCTTCTCCATCATGACCCCTTGCCTCTGCACCACAGCTGGATCTCCTGTTACATCACTGTCCTGTGATTCTTCTGTTGCTTTTCATAGTGTCCAAATTCAAAATGCTACCTTAGTAAAATTGAACTAATTTCAAGCTCTTGCCGCTCTTCCCGAGAACGGTCTCCTGTGTTTTGTGATCCTACCTTGCCTCTGTGCAATGCCCTCTTCTGCTAGGAGAGGGAAAATTGGAGTTGGATGGGAATGTGATGGGTTCCCCCCCAGGGTGCCACCTGGAACCGGGGAACCATTGAGCCCTCCTGACCCACCAACCTGGGCTCCCTTTACACTGTACTGCTGTGATCAGCCTGCCAAGCCCTCTCCCAGGCTCCAGCACACATACAGATAGGGACACACCCTGCTGCTGTACATACAGATGCTGTGATCAGCTCTGCCTCGGGAGACTACAGCTAAGGAACTGCCCAGCCACTCAAGTGCACCCCTCCCACCTGGAGTGTAAACCCAAAACTATACCATCTTGTGCTGCACAGAGAACTGTACAGCATAAGCTTATGAAATTCACCCCCTCCCTCCATGTGGAGAAGGATATGCAACAGCTTTCTGCTCCAAGTTATGATTCCCACACACTGGCTTGAGACAAAGCAAAAATAAGTTTATTAACTACAAAAGATAAATTTTAAGTGATTATAAGGGTAGCAAACATATCAAAGCAGATGACCTAGCAAACAAACAACGCAAACTAAGCTTAATATACTAAACAGATTGGGTATGAGTAGCAAATTCTCACCCTTAGTGATGATACAAGCAGGCTGCAGAGATTCTTAAGGGGCCAGCTGCACTTGCTTACAGCTTAAAAACCCCAGGTGTTCCTTTCACAGGCTAAAAATCCCTTTAGCCTGGGTCCAGCACTTTCTCCCCCAGTTCAGTCTGTGTTCCTCAGGTGTTTCCAAGTGTCTCTTTGGGTGGGGAGTCAGTGAAGAACAACAATGATGTCACTCCCCTGCCTTAAATAGCTTTTGCATATGGCGGGAACCCTTGTCTCAAAGCTTGGTTCCCATGCCAGTCAGTGGAACAAACATTGGTATTCCAAGATGGAGTCCAGTACCAGGTGACCTGGTTATATGTCCCTGTTGTGCCACAGCAGCCATTGCTCGGAGGCCGTTTGTAGTGTCCTCAGGAAGACTCCCACAGTGGGAGATAAGCTTCTTCTAAGACCTATTGTTTTCTCCTAATGGCTCATGTTGAATCCATGTGAATATTTGTTTTGCTTCAAAAAGAAGCAGAGCGATCTGTCCCTTAAAGGGTGAAAACACCTTGCTCAGTTCTGTTCCCTTGCTTTGGGTGGCGCAGAAGAAAACGTTTTTTGGGAATTCATTCGAAGGCCAAAGATCACTGGTTTCTGCAAGTGCAGGCAAAGACTTCAGTTTGTAGGAAGAGTGAAGAATGCATTTGTGGTGTTTGCTCTGTAAAATACTTTTGTGGGTAACTCCTCCTAAATCGCCCCCCACCTTCTCCTCCTCCTGTGTATTCTGGGGAAGAAATAGGTCTCTTGACTTGTGAAAATCTTAATAAAGACTTTAAAGGGAACTAGTATATGTTGTACGTACGTACTTAGTGAGATTAAAGTCTGTTTTTCTTCTGTAACTGCTTTGACGTGTTACCTTTGATGTTGAATTCTCATCAGCTGGAGGCCAAGAAATCCCTAGGTCAGAATGTCATTTTGAAAATGTAAGTATTTCTGGTTTTAGGAACTCTGAATGGCAAGTTATACATGGGGTTGGGGATAATTATGCATCATCCTGTTCCCTTCATGTTCAGGTCATTTTTTTTACAATCTTGCAAATGAAAGCAGATATAAATGATTGCTAATGCTCAGTTTTCCCCCCCTGATTACAGGGTAGCTATGGTTTTGCCATGAATGTTGAATTCCAGACAGCACTGAAAGTCTTTCTCCCTTAAAGGTACAATGTTGGTGCCACAATTCTAGAACTTGTCTGTCAGATAAGAACATAAGAACGGCCACGCTGGGTCAGACCAAAGGTCCATCTAGCCCAGTATCCTGTCTTCCGACAGTGACCAATGTCAGGTGCCCCAGAGGGAATGAACAGAACAGGTAATCATCAAGTGATCCATGCCCTGTCCCCCATTCCCAGTATCTGGCAAACAGAGGCTAGGGACACCATTCCTGCTCCTCCTGGCTAATAACCATTGATGGATCTATCCTCCATGAATTTATCTAGTTCTTTTTTGAATCCTGTTATAGTCTTGGCCTTCACAAAATCCTCTGGAAACAAATGTCACAGATTGATTGTACATTGGGTGAAGAAATACTTCCTTTTGTTTGTTTTTTAAACTTGCTGCCTACTCATTTCATTTGGTGACCCTAGTTCTTGTGTTATGTGAAGGAGTAAATAACACTTCGTTATTTACTTTCTCCACACCAGTCATGACTTTATAGACGTCTATCATATCCCCTCTTAGTCATGTCTGTTCCAATAAGAAAAGTCCCAGTCTTATTAATCTCTCCTGCGATGGAAGCTATTCCATACCCCTACTCATTTTTGTTGCCCTTCTTGATACTTTTCCAGTTCCAGTATATCTTTTTTGAGATGGGGTGACCAGATCTGCACACAGTATTCAAGATGTAGGCATACCTTGATTTTATACAGAGGCGACAAGACAGAAAATATCACATCTATCCCTTTCCTAATGATTCCCAACATTCTGTTTGCTTTTTTGACTGCTGCTGTACATTTGAGTGGATGTTTGATCTCTTTCTTGATTGGTAACTGCTAATTTAGACCATCATTTTGTATGTATAGTTGGGATTATGTTTTCTAGCGTGCATCACTTTGCATTTATCAACATTGAATTTCATCTGCCATTTATCAAACAAGCTCCATCAGCTTGCTGATCTCTGACTATTTTGATTTATTGTTAGTGCTAGTCCATAAATGTCTGATGGAGGCTGCTTGGGGCCCATTAAATATAATTCATTTCTGGTCTTAAGTGACTCTTGCAAATATTTATGCAATCATTGTAAATAGACGTGATATATTTGCTTTCTTTTGGCTTATAACTGTAGTTCTGTGCTCACCAGTTAAAAGGTGATCATCTGCATTTTAAAGTATTGTGCTTTCAACCTGTGCTCTGGGGACCCCTGAAAGTCCACACACTATGCCTAAGATTTCCAAAGGGGTCCACACATCCATTTGAAATTTTTGCATGTGGAAAATGGTTGAAAACCGCAAGCCTGTTGTCTTCACTTGTGCAGAAACTTTCTTCAGTATTGATCATACAAAAAAGAACCTTGCCTAGAACAGAAGGGTGGGAGGAAGATCTCTATGATTGCATGCACCAAAAGCCCCATTTCTAGCTGTTGGCGATGGGGGAAGAAACGTTTTGAGTCCCAAGTGAGCTCTCTGCCAGCGTGGGATTGTTCACGACTAGTTGCTTGTTCATGCGCTGTCGCATCTGGTTTGAAATGTCTTTATTGATGCAAGTGCCACCGCATCCCTTCTCTTGGGATATTTTCATAGAATAGAACTTCAGCTATAAAGCAATGGCACAATGTCTGCCATGGTCACATATATACTGTCCCTCACTTGTTTTTCCACCCTCTCCCCACTCCATACTTCCTGGAGGAGCTGGAATCCTCTAGGACAATGGAACTCTCCGTGACTAGGCTGGGGAGGGAGTCTAGTCAGAAGCTGTTCTCTGGCTATGGAGCTCTTTCACATGATGTGACAATGACCGTTAGCCTCTCCACCTTCCAGATTAAGGGCTTGGTCAGCTGAGCACTTGCTCGTTATTTTTAAGCAGATGCTTAAATATAGTCCCATTTGAAGTCTAGTGCTCTACTGGATTGGGGCCAGAGTGCTTAGCACCTTTACAGGAGTGAGCCCAAATGTTAGCATCTCATAGGTAAGGTGGAATAAGAATGGAAAAACCTTGCTCTCCTCCTGCTGGAAATGGCGAGAGAAGAGGGGCTTGAGGTCACTGGTAAGCAATCCTTTTGGATTTGTGTTAACTTTGTTTAGCCACCTGAATAGTGAATACCCAGAGAGTGGGCGAGGTACCTGTGGTGGCAAGGCAGAAGACAGTTTCTTTTCTCATTAGGGCAGTGGTCCCCAAAGTCTTCACGTCGCACCCTGCTTATCCTTAGCCAGGGCCGGAAGTGAGGCTGTGTCCCTTGGCTGTTGGGGGAGGGGGTGCGGTCAGGGGGCCGAGGCTGGGGCTGCAGCTGGGAGCAGGTCTGGGGTTGGCAGCGTGGCCAGGAATGGAGCTGCCGCTGGGGGCGGGGGCTGGGGCTGGGGCCGGGAATGGAGCTGAGGCTTGGTGGGGGTGGGTGAGCAGGCTGTGGCTGGGGTGGCTGGAGGAGGCTGGGGCCGGGAGCAGAGCTGGGGCCGGGGCCAGGCTGGGACCAGGCCTGTGGGACTGGGAACGGGAGCGCAGCTGCATCCAGGAGCCGAGGCTGGGAGCGGGGTTGGGACTAAGGCTGGGCTGGGGTGGGGGCCAGCAGCCGTGTCTGAGAGTCGAGGCCACAGCTGTCGGTGGGGCCAGAGCAGAGCTGGGGGCAGAGCAGTGTTAGGTGGTGGTCCATCCCCACCCTCTGGGGGCTGGCCTGGGCCTGGCCCCCTGCACTCTCTGAACATTCGTCCTCACCTCCCAGTGGGGAGTGCACCCCACAGTTTGGGGACCACTGCCTTAGGGATACTGTAGACTTAGGCCATTTCATAGAATATCAGGGTTGGAAGGGACCCCAGAAGGTCATCTAGTCCAACCCCCTGCTCGAAGCAGGACCAATTCCCAGTTAAATCATCCCAGCCAGGGCTTTGTCAAGCCTGACCTTAAAAACCTCTAAGGAAGGAGATTCTACCACCTCCCTAGGTAACGCATTCCAGTGTTTCACCACCCTCTTAGTGAAAAAGTTTTTCCTAATATCCAATCTAAACCTCCCCCACTGCAACTTGAGACCATTACTCCTCGTTCTGTCATCTGCTACCATTGAGAACAGTCTAGAGCCATCCTCTTTGGAACCCCCTTTCAGGTAGTTGAAAGCAGCTATCAAATCCCCCCTCATTCTTCTCTTCTGCAGGCTAAACAATCCCAGCTCCCTCAGCCTCTCCTCATAACTCATGTGTTCCAGTCCCCTAATCATTTTTGTTGCCCTTCGCTGGACTCTCTCCAATTTATCCACATCCTTCTTGAAGTGTGGGGCCCAAAACTGGACACAGTACTCCAGATGAGGCCTCACCAATTATTTCCTTTAAAACTTAATGGTTTCAGGGTGGTCATGAAATCAATAACTTTTTAAATTTCATTACAGTCCCAGTGGGGCAGGAGAGCCTTGGATAGATGCGTGTGATTATTACATTTGGAGCTGGAGAGTCTGTTCCTAAGGAACTTCATTTCTATCTACTTAACTAGGAAGTATTTAAAGAAAATCAGCATTTTCCAGTGCAATTAGGGACTCGCAATTGAAATGAATGCCTATATGAACATTCACTAATTGGCTATCAATAATCGTTTCATTTAATCAATGTCTGGTGCTCATGCTTTTTAATGTTTTAGATATGATTAACTCTAACTTGTAATGAGAGATGTGGCTATTTGATTTCCATGGAGATTAATAATAAATACAGATCCTATGAGTCACAATGAAATTCAGCTCCTTAGTTTATTACCTTTCTTGTCAATGAAAGAAGTCGGAACTAAACTTTGACCTTAGAGCCTATGAAAGATTTTTCTGAATGTTCTTTTAAAAAATTAAGTGAAAATTTTCAAACCATTTCCCCCCCCCCCGCCGCCAAGATTCTTACAACTACAATACCCACCTGCTGAAGTGAAGAAACAGATTGACAGAGCCAGAAAAGTACCCAGAAATCACCTACTACAGGACAGGCCCAACAAAGAAAATAACAGAATGTCACTAGCCATCACCTTCAGCCCCAACTAAAACCTCTCCAAGACATCATCAAGGATCTACAACCTATCCTGAAGGACGACCCATCACTCTCTCACAGACCTTGGGAGACAGGCCAGTCCTTGCTTACAGACAGCCCCCCAACCTGAAGCAAATACTCACCATCAACCACACAACAGAACCACTAACCCAGGAACCTATCCTTGCAACAAAGGTGTCCACATATCTATTCAGGGGACACCATCACAGGGCCTAATAACATCAGCCACACTATCAAAGGCTCGTTCACCTGCACATCCACCAATGTGATATATGCCATCATGTGCCAGCAATGCCCCTCTGCCATATACATTGGTCAAACTGGACAGTCTCTATGTAAAAGAATAAATGGACACAAATCAGAAGTCAAGAATTATCACATCCAAAAACCAGTTGGAGAACACTTCAATCTCTTTGGTCACTCGATTACAGACCTAAAAGTGGCAATTCTTCAACAAAAAAGACTTCAAAAACAGGGTCCAACGAGAGACTGCTGAATTGGAATTAATTTGCAAACTGGATACAATTAACTTAAGCTTGAATAAACACTGGGAGTGGATGGGTCATTACACAAAGTAAAACTATTTCCCCTTGTTTATTTCCCCCTCAAACCCCCCACTGTTCCTCAGACATTCTTGTCAACTGCTGGAAATGGATGGCCCACCTTGATTATCACTACAAAAGGTGTGTCCGCCCCCCCCCCCCCCGCTCTCCTGCTGGTAATAGCTTACCTTAAGTGATCATTCTCATTACAGTCAAACACCCATTGTTTCATGTTCTCTGTGTATACAAATCTCCCCACTGTATTTTCCACTGAATGCATCCGATGAAGTGAGCTGTAGCTCATGAAAGCTTATGCTCAAATAAATTTTTTAGTCTCTAAGGTGCCACAAGTACTCCTTTTCTTTTGCAAATACAGACTAACACGGCTGCTACTCTGAAAGCACTCATTTCACAGTGGCCACTGAATAGCCGTCAGGTGGGAAAGACACTTGATCACTGCTGTGCTGGAAGGATTGGAACTGGGGGCGTAGGTAGAGGGTGAAATTAAGATTCCGATATTTCACTGAATCTAAGTTGGTTTCACTTTAGTTGATAGTGAGGGCATCGGTGCAATGCTGTGATGACTGAGGAGTTGATGCTGGAGGGGAATGGCTTTAGTTGTAGAAAATAGCAATTTCCATTCTCTCTCTCTCTCTCTCTCTCTCAAAAAAAAAAAAAAAAAGTGCTCATTTTTGTCCATTTAGGATGTAAGCTTTTTAGAGCAAGGACTGTCTACGATATGTGTCTATAGAGCACCTAGCAGTGTGCCGCTGATCTCAGTCAAGGCCTCTAAGCACCACTGTAATGTACTACTAAAAGCAACCTATCCTCCCCAGGGAAAATTAAAAATATAAATAAATAAATAAAATTACAAACTGTAGCCAAAATTTGACCTGACAGTTTCCATTTACATTTTCATCATGAGTAAAGTAATTTTGCTGTGCTTGAAAGTGATCAGAGAAGGATAATTGTTGCAATGTATGTAGTGTGTTCTGCATCCTATTATCTCTCTAAAGAAATGTGTGCTAATTGCACTCCCTAAAGTCTTCGTAAAATGTTGCTGCTGTATTTGCAAACAAATTCCCCCTCCACCCCCCCATTGGGCATGCTAACTAGGAATCAGTTCACTTATTCAACAGTAAAACATTTTTAGCCATTGGCAGATGATGCATCTTTAAAGTCAAGGTTGACAGGCTGTGTGGGTTTTTCTGGTGTGCGTTGCTGAATGTGAATAATTAATTTGCCTTGTTTCTGGTTTTATTTCTATGTGTAATGCTAATCCGCAGAAGTTTGAATCATTCATAGGCTGCATTCTCCACGTCAGAGCTGTAGATGTCATGGGAACATTGATTGTTAAGGGTACAATCTTTTAATTTCTGTCAGAATCCCTTCTAGTTGCAGGGGGTGTAAATATTCAAGAGATGATTTCAGACTAAGCACGAAATCCTTGGATAGATGGTAAACACGGTGTGGAAACTTTATCAGCCTGACTTCCGTTAGTCAGAAGGTCCCTTGTTGTTTCTGTTACTCATCAGCCTTGTAGATCTTTTTCCTCATGGACTTCTGTTTGTTACCTAGCGACACACACAGGGGAGGTGGGAGTATTTATGCTGATAACATTGTATTGCAATTCAAATAAACATTTTAGTTTTTAATTTTTACATTGGATTTCTTGGCATATGTTTTGGGGTATTTTTTTTTTAATATGCAGTTGGAAATGAATCAATAGCCTTTCAAGTGCCGAATTTGTAGTTGGCTCCACAGAGATGCACTGCAGTCAGACGTTCCCAACAGGTGTAGGGGTCTGCCCGTAAGGATTTGATTTCAGGATTGGGGTCTAGAACTCCACTTGGCATGGCCAATAAGCCTTCCAAATGCAGAATGACGACAGGATGCTCCAGCAGACTGGCAGATGTTGTTTAAAAACATAATAAATTTGATACTCTGTTCCCTGCACTGGCTGTCAGATTCTCGGGTGGAATTGAAAGGTCCAAGTCACCACTACCTATTCACAGCCCAAACTTGCTACCTTCTAGTTCCTATGTGGACAACTGTCTCCGCATTTCTAGTCTACCACACAAACTTTGATTGTTGGAAGTGTTGGAACGTATTAACATCAGGACGAACTAGAGGCAGGGTATTCTTGGTAGCCGGCCCAGCCCGTGGAACTAGTTCCAGTTGGAAATATAGAATGATCTTGGCTGCACTGAGTAGTGAAAAGTTCTTTGTACCCAATTCTTTTCCATTCACAAAACTGTGAAATCTGGGACTCTTAGTATAGCTGTTTTGTTCAAGTGTAGGGTAGTGTATTGTCTTTAAACTTTGAATATCCCAGTTGAAGCCATTTAACATACACCCAGATACCACGTCAATGGAATGCAATAAAGAAATGCAATAAAAAACTTGATCGATGCCTTTCAGAAATCTGTAGATTTCTGCTTGTTAACCATGCTCAAAAGCTTGGACATTTAATAGCTGTAGCAATATCCGACATTGTCTGTTAGTACTTAAGGGACGCGTGCCAATCTTGATCTGTTCATATTCTTCTGAAGCTAGGACAGATCGATTCATGAAGCCTGAGCAAACTGGCTCCGAACATAAAGGTTCATAAAAAACCCATTATGCATCCACCCACATGTGCCCCACTATACGACTCCCTCAAAGTAGAAGGAAATAAGAGGAAGGTGCTGGGGTTGAATCATCTGAGGGCTTAACTGAATTTCCAGACCATCCACCTTTTACCCAGGATCATTGTTTCAAGGTGAGGTAGAGTGCTGTATCCCATATACCAGGATGGATACCCTTTCTCTTCATTTACTCCTGTTTGTCTCCTCCCGTCTAAACTGACTCTGTTCCTGCCACACCTATAGCAATTGCTTACCTAGTGCTGTGCTGACATAACAGTCAGAAGTTGATGATGCAACATTCTGCCCCCCCTGCCCTCCTGCAATCAAGGAGCCAAGAAATTACTACTAGCTGAAATGGCAATTGGCTACAACACCCAAGGTAATACTCTCACTCGAGCCAAATGAATACATGTTTCTAGGATACGTGCTGCACCGCATCTTTGTTCACAAAGTGCGGGGCTCCTGGGTGTGCTGGGGGCATGCAATTGATCAGGTGTGTATTTGAATTTCATGCTGGATGAAAGGGATACTCTATCTTACCTACGGAGCAGCTACAGTTTGGGTAGAACAGTCGATGGTTCTCCAGCCTGACCTGGTGGATCTCATTGACAGGGTAAGAAGAGCAGTTCTTTGCCCATTCAATCCTAGGTTCCTCTAGGGAGATTTTCAGTCTAATCACCAACTAGGTTGGCACTTGGGAGACCTGGATTCTATTCCCACTGCTACTGGCCTGGTGTGCAACCTTGGGGATGTCACTTTGCCTCCTTTTCCCTTCCCTCTCTGTCTGTCTTGTTCATTTAGATTGCAAGGTCTTTTGGGCAGGGACTGTCTCTCTGGCTGTCTTTGTACATCATCTAGTGCAATGGGGCCCTGATCTCAGCTAGACTCCCTGGGTGCCACAGTAATTACGGAGATACCAGCTGAGGCTTGAATTAAGGTTGAATTGGACATCCCACTTTAAAGCAGGGACCTGGGCCAAATTTTAAACCAGTGACTTACAGGAGGAACTGTTCCACCTGTCGTTGTCATCCAGCGACCACATCCACAAAGGAAAGACAAGGCCTAATATTAGGAATGGAAGCAAAGCCTTTGTGTTTTTTTTTTACTCTTTCTGAAGAGCAGCCGTGGTTTCTGGGCATCTGCTGCCTTGTGATCGATGGGATCTCGGTTGAAAGGCCTCTTCATGTGCCGACTTCCACAATCTGGTTTGTGTGTGGGACAGTGGTGTTGGGAGCAGCCTAACACAAGTTTCTCTCAATGTGTTGAGTTGCAGGAAGGAATGGACAGCTGCCAGTGGCTTCCAAATGGAAAAAACAGAGCAAATGGTCTCGTTTTAGTCTCATGTTCGTGGAACAGCATGTACACATTTGCAGTTAAAATATTCAGTAAAAGCCTGTATTTTTTTGTGTGTCAGACAGGTGAAATAACAGACTTTACAATGGTATCTGTCAGGGATCAGGTTTGGTTTCTTATAATAGATGCTGGGAGAGTACGAGCCAAGTTCTGCCCACTCCTGACCTGCAAGGAGACTGCCACTGTCAGAAGATCATGCCAGCCTTTCACAGCAGGATCACCCCGCTCCTTTCTTAGGCGCTTTGATTGGCAGTGAAATAGTTAGGTGATGGTGAGTGCACTCCTGGGCTACAGAGTTTAAATGACCTTGAAATGAACTAGGAGTGGCAGCTGATTCTCCGTAGAAGTATTGTTTGAAGACTCGGGGGCTGTCTACACAAGTCTCTGCCCTAAAATTTCCACAGTTGTTACCACGGGTGCAGCTTCACTGGTGATAGCAACCCTGCAGCCTAGCACAGTGGCTAAAACGCCTGCACCTTGACTAGCGTTAACCACCGTTGCTGCTGCTGGAGGCGCCCCAGTGGTGATAAGCTCTTGAGACAAAGGCCCGTGTAGCCAGCGCTGGGCAGCCATGAATGTACGCTTCGACAGGCTGAATGTTTTTTTTCTTTGCAGCCTCAAAGACTAGAGGCTAAACTTCTTTTGAAAAAGGCCTGAACTACGTTGTATAAGGGAAGAACATTGGTTCACCAATCCACCACTGGATTGGTAGTTTAACACCTGATTTAACGTAGCTTTCAATACAGAGCAAAGGATAAGAGGTCATCTATTACGCATCACGCAAAAGTTGTCTAGACGTGCGCTTTAAATCCAGATCTAAGTTTTGCAAATGGCCCCTAATATTCTGAAGCTTTGGGCATGTTTACATTTTGCAGTTGAGGCCCATCACTAGTTCAAATGTAATATTTGAGTCTCTTGTGTAGCTTTAAATCAACATTAGTGCAACAGAAATTTGTGTGGTGTGGGGGGCGGCACGTTTGGGTTTTAATTGTCTAGGAAAGAAAAAATGTATAAGACTGTGAAGAACGCAGTCAAGATATAAGAACATAACAGAAGAACGTCAGAATGGCCATACTGGGTCAGACCAAAGGTCCATCTAGCCCAGTATCCTGTCTGCCGACAGTGGCCAATGCCAGGTGCCCCAGAGGGAGTGAACTTAACAGGTAATGATCAATGATCCTGCCATCCATCCCCACCCTCAGACAAACAGAGGCTAGGGACACCATTCCTTACCCATCCTGGCTAATAGCCATTAATGGACTTAACCTCCATGAATTTATCTAGTTCTCTTTTAAACCCTGTTATAGTCCTAGCCTTCACAACCTCCTCAGGCAAGGAGTTCCACAAGTTGACTGTGAGCTGTGTGAAGAACTTCCTTTTATTTGTTTTAAACCTGCTGCCCATTAATTTCATTTGGTGGCCCCTAGTTCTTATATTATGGGAACAAGTAAATAACTTTTTTCCTTATTCACTTTGTCCACACCACTCATGATTTTATAGACCTCTATCATATCCCCCCTTAGTCTCCTCTTTTCCAAGCTGAAAAGTCCCAGCCTTTTTAATCTCTCCTCATATGGGACCCATTCCAAATCCCTAATCATTTTAGTTGCCCTTCTCTGAACCTTTTCTAATGCCAGTATAACTTGTTTGAGATGACGAGACCACATCTGTATGCAGTATTCAAGACCTGGGCGTACCATGGATTTATATAAGGGCAATAAGACATTCTCCATCTTATTCTCTATCCCTTTTTTAATGATTCCTAACATCCTGTTCGCTTTTTTATGACTGTTGCTGCACACTGCGTGAACATCTTCAGAGAACTATCCAAGATGACTCCAAGATCTCTTTCCTGATTAGTTGTAGCTAAATTAGCCCCCATCATATTGTATGTATGGTTGGGGTTATTTTTTCCAGTGTGCATTACTTTACATTTTTCCACATTAAATTTCATTTGCCATTTTGTTGCCTGATCACTTAGTTTTGTGAGACCTTTTTGAAGTTCTTCACAGTCTGCTTTGGTCTTAACTATCTTGAGCAGTTTAGTATCGTCTGCAATCTTTGCCACCTCACTGTTTACCCCTTTCTCCAGATCATTTATAAATAAGTTGAATAGGATTGGTCTTAGGACTGACCCTTGGGGAACACCATTAGTTACCCCTCTCCATTCTGAAAATTTACCATTTATTCCTACCCTTTGTTCCCTGTCTTTTAACCAGTTCTCAATCTTGAAAGGATCTTCCCTCTTATCCCATGACAACTTAATTTACATAAGAGCCTTTGGTGAGGGACCATGTCAAAGGCTTTCTGGAAATCTAAGTACACTATGTCCACTGGATTCCCCTTGTCCACATGTTTGTTGAGAACTCTAATAGATTAGTAAGACATGATTTCCCTTTACAGAAACCATGTTGACTTTTGCCCAACAATTTGTTATTCTGTGTGTCTGACAATTTTATTCTTTACTGTTGTTTCAGCTAATTTGCCCAGTACTGACGTTAGCTGTATGTTCGTTGCAGAAAGAAGCCCCTCTCACTGCGTGTTAAATTACAGGGATTGTAGATTGTGGACTCTTGTTCTGCTGTGCTTGAGAATTCAGTTGAATTCCTGTCATCAGGACAGCTCCCCATTCTCACTTTGCATATTACTACATGAGGGAGTTGGGATTTTTCCATCAAGGGGAAAGAATCTTCTTCAAACAAAATTGCAGGGTGCTATTGAACCTTTCTGGCTGGATCAGAGGGTGCTGTTACTGAGGTGGGGCATTTAAGGCATTTTGCAATTGTATCTTCTCTTGCGCTTAGGGATGTGCTTGAATAGGAATTAATACGGTGCTGTTTCAGAACATGTAAACCATGGACGTTCTCATGATGTGCAACTTGCTTCAAGACATCAGTGGTCCTGAATCCTGGTGAGACACAGTCATGGACCCTGTTACTAATAGCAGGTGGTCATGTACAATGCACAGCTAGTTGGCGAGTGGGTGGGGGAAGTGGGATGAATGGGCTACTGCTCTAGATAGGCTCTTATATCCAGCTCATCGCCACAGTATGAGTGCCTTCCACTAGTGCACAAACTAATGTGACTAACATCATAGAATCATAGAAGTGTAGGACTGGCAGGGACCTCTGTAGGTCATCTAGTCTAGTCCCCTGCACTCAGAGTAGGACTATGTAATAACTAGACCATTTCTGACCAGTGTTTGTCTAACCTGTTCTTAAAAACCTCCAATGACAGAAATCCACAACCTCCACAGGCAATTTATTCCAGTGCTTAACAACACTGACAGGAAGTTTTTCCTAATGTCCAACCTAAACCACCCTTGCTGCAATTTAAGCCCATTGCTTCTTCTCCTATTCTCAGAGGTTAGTGAGATAATTTTTCATTCTCCTCCTTGTAACAACCTTTTATGTACTTGAAAACTGTTATGTCCCACCCTTAGGCTTCTCTTCTCCAGACTAAACAAACCCAATTTTTTCAATCTTTCCTCATAGATCATGTTTCCAAGACCTTTAATCATTTTTGTTGCTTTCTTCTGAACTTTCTCCAGTTGTTCACATCTTTCCTGTAATGGGGCGACCAGAACAGGAGACACAATACTCCAGTTGAGGCCTAATCAGCACAGAGTGGAAGAATTGCTTCTTGTGTCTTGCTTACAACACTCCTGCTAATACAGCCCAGAGTGATGTTCATTCCCCCCACCCCCAACAGTGTTACACTGACACATTTAACTTGTGATCCACTATGCCCCCCCCCCCCAGATCCCTTTCCGCAGTACTCCTTCCTCGGCAGTCATTTCCCATTCTTTGTGTGCAACTGATTGTTCCTTCCTAAGAGGAGTACTTTGCATTTGTCCTTATTGAATTTCATCCTGTTTACTTCAGATCATTTCTCCAGTTTGTCCAGATCATTTTGAATTTTAATCCTATCCTCCAAACACTTGCAACCTCTCCCAGCTTGGTATTGTCCGCAAATTTAATAAGCGTACTCTCTATGCCATTATCTAAATCATGAATGAAGATATTGAACAGAATCAGACACAGGACGAATCCCTTAGGGACCCCACTTGATCTGCCCTTCCAGCTTGATTGTGAACCTCTGATAACTAAGGGCTAAGATATTGTCACGGATATTTTTAATAAAAGTCATGGACAGGTCATGGGCAATAAAGAAAAATTCACGGAAGCCCGTGACCTGTCCCTGACTTCTTCTAAAAATATCTATCACAAAATGGGGAGCCCATAGGCAGCTGTGGGGGACTGGTTGGGAGCTCTGGGGACCTCCACCACTCAGGGGGCTTGGAACTCCAGGGTTCCTCTACCCCATGGCTCTGAGCTGTGGGGTCCCCGTGCCTGTGACAGGCTGGAGCTTCAAGGAGCTCCAGGGTTCCCCTGCTGCCTGCAGGACCCTATTGCTTTCTTTTTGCATGGGTACCCTGCAGCTCCTGGCTGCCCCAGATGGTGGCAGAACCCTGCAGCTCCCTGCGCCAGCAGGCTGAAGTCACGGAGGTCTTCGGAAGTCATGACTTCCCCTACCTCTGTGATAAAATCGTAGCTTTACTGATAACTATTGACTTCAAAGCACTTCACGGAACCAGGTCCTAAAAGTCCCAAAGACCTATCCCAGCATGTACCAGTCTCCATTGTTTGAGAATGGCCTCTTAAGGGGGAGGGAGGAGTTCCTGGGACAAGATGTTCCTATAATGGAAATGTATATAAAGCCTGTGTGCATGCGTATTTTGATCTGGGAATCTTTTTGGTGAAGTGTCTTCCTGTCAGAAAATGCCACTATGAGCAAGGAAGACCCCACCCCAGAATAGCCTCATGGCTAGAGCACGCACCTGGGATGTGAAACCCCCAGTTCAAGTCCTGCCTGCTTTGGAGCAGTCAGTTGAACCTGGATCTCCCACATGGCGGGTGAGTGCCCTAGCCCATGAGGCTATTTCTTATTGGGAGCTCAGCTGGAGGGAGGGGCGCCCCAGTTTTTGTGAAATTCTGAAAGATTTCCTTTTTGTTCTGCATCAGAATAAAAACAATTTCTGAAACCTCCATGTTTCACCAAATGGAAATTATTTTCCAGCTTGCGCGACTCATGGCCCTGCACGTGTCACTCGTCTTGGATTGCAAGCTCTTTGGGGCAAAGATCGTGTGTTTTGTGTGTGTTGAATGGCATCTAATGCTATGGGGCCTTGATCCTAGTCTGGGGCCTCTTGGTGCCAAATGTATGGGAGTGTCTGCCCGCAGCATACTAGGTGTGCTCTAAACCTTTCAGAAGGGCCAGTCCCTTCTTAAGGAAGGTCTTGTTTAAGGGCAGGCAGACGAGCGGCGAGACGTTTAGAGGAAGGAGAACAGGCAGCTTGTACCCAAAACAACATCAGCAGGAGGCGGTCTGTAAGAAAGGGTTAAATTTGGCCAAAGGAGGCGACCTTGTGGATGAGCTTGGAGGCCAGGCTTGGAGGCCACATGGTAGAAAGCACAGCAGTGATTGTGAGAGATGGTGACAAACGGGCAAGAAATAACCCTTGTGTCCAGTCTGAAATGGTCTTGACTCTGTGCCCTATCCCTGGGGACATATAAAAACCTCTGGCAGTCTGGTGTGGGTAGACCATTATTTTTGTTGAAGTGGCAGCTTCTGCTAGTTCCTGTGTCATCTGGCTGGATTACGGTGCTAAGCAGCTGCTGGGACCTGTACAGAGAGCTTTAATCCGAGGATTGAGATGCCAGGTGTGTGAAAGAAGAGGGAGATGCAATGCTGAAGTGGACTATACTAATATGCTGTCTGTTCACTGTCTGTCTAAAGTCTGGTGGTCTTGAAACCCTGGTTGTCTGGCACGGTGTGTAGTCCATGGACGGGGCTAATTTTCCCCAACCTAGGATTAGCCTGACTTTAATTAAAAAAAATAGCATCATCCCGTTCTCTCCGTGCCATCTTTATCTCCGTGCAAGCATGTGGACAAAGGGGATCCAGTGGATATAGTGTACTTACATTTTCAGACTGCCTTTGACAAGGTCGCTCACCAAAGGCTCTTAAGCAAAGTAAGCTGTTATGGGATAAGAGGGAAGGTCCTCTCATGGATTGATAACTGGCTAAAAAATAGGAAACAAAGGGTAGGAATAAATGGTCAGTTTTCACAATGGAGAGGTAAATAGTGGTGTCCCCTAGGGGTCTGTACTGGAACCAGTGCTATTCAACATATTCATAAATGATCTGGAAAAAGGGGTAAACAGTGAGGTGGCAAATTTGCAGATGATACAAAGCTGCTCATGATAGTTAAGTCCCAAGCAGACTGCAAAGAGCTACAAAAGGATCTCACAAAACTGGGTGACTGGGCAACAAAATGGCAGACGATAGTCAATAAATGCAGAGTAATGCACATTGGAAAACGTAATCCCAATTATACATATAAAATGATGGGGTCTAAATTAGCTGTTCCCACTCAAGAAAGGTCTTGTAGTCATTGTGGATAGTTCTCTGAAATCATCCACTCAATGTGCAGCAGCAGTCGAAGTGAACAGAATGCTGGGAATCATTAAGAAAGGAATAGATAATAAGAGAAAATATCATATCACCTCTATATAAATCCATGGTACGCCCACATCTTGAATACTGTGTGCAGATGTGGTCGCCTCATCTCAAAAAAGATATATTGGAATTGGAAAAGGTTCAGGAAAGGGCAACAAAAATTATTAGGGGTAGGGAACAGCTTCTATATGAGAGATTAATAAAATTGGGACTTTTCAGCTTGGAAAAGAGATGAATGAGAGGGGATATGATAGAGGTCTATAAAATCATGACTGGTGTGGAGAATGTGAACAAAGGAACTGTTTACTCCTCATAACATAAGAACTAGGGATCACACAATGAAATGAATAGGCATCAGGTTTAAAACAAAAGGAAATATTTTTTTACACAAGCGCACAGTCAACCTTTGGAGCTCCTTGCCAGACAATGTTGTGAACACCAAGACTATAACAGGGTTTAAAATAGAACCAGATAAGTTCATGGAGGAAGGTCTGTCAGTCGCTATTAGTGAGGATGGACAGAGATGGTGCCCTATCTTCTGTTTGCCAGAAGCTGGAAATGGGTGACGGGATGGGTTGCTTGATTCTGTTCATTCCCTCTGGGGCACCTGGCATTGGCCACGGTCGGAAGACAGGGTACTGGGCTAGATGGACCTGTGGTCTGACCCAGTATGACCGTTATGTTCTTAGAATCCTGCTGTCTCCAATTCTGGTGGAGGTTCCAAACACTGGGCCCTCGACTGGAAATAGCCAGAACTGAACACGTGGAATGCAGGGTGAAAGGAAGCACGGCAGTTATGGGGTGAGGACCTCTCTAGATGTAACCCATGCCTGCTTGGTCTGGCACTCTGTCCCCTCTGGTGGCACCTCTATCATCTAGAGCACAGGTCCCCAAACTGTGTGACATGCCTCCCTTAGGGGAGCACAGAGGAACATTCAGGGGTGTGTGCGTGCGTGTGTGTGGTGGGGCCTGGGCCAGCCCCAATGCGGGGTGGGGAGGGAGCACCACCCAGCCTTGCTCCTCTCTCAGCTCAACCCTGGCCCGGCCCCCAGCCTCAGCCCTGACTGCAGCCGAGGCCTGGCTCTGCACTTGGCCTCAGTCCTGCCCCCCAGCTGCCCCCTTACCCCGTCAATATCCCCCCACCCTCCCTCGGGGGCTGCGGTGCTGCTCCTGGTACGGGTTGGGGTGTGTGTGTGTGTGTGTGTGTGGATAGAGGTAAAGGGGGGCATGACCCTGAAAAGTTTGGGGACCATTGATCTAGCGATTGTTTGCTACACCCTCAGCTATGAGCCATGTGGCTTTTAGCTCATGCAGCAGACGCTCATATACTAAGCTAAGGTCCCAGGTTCGATCCTGCCTACCAATGACTGGGATCTGTTGGCCTTACATAAAGATTTCCTGTCCACGTAGAAAATATACAAACATGGGTGAGGGGTATTGGTATGGGGTCTGGGAAGGGAATGGAGAGCACCACAAGTCCTACCACCAAACAGTAGTTGTGTTCAGTATGCCAGATTTCCAAGCATCAGTGTCATTTGTGCAGGCAATAAATCTTAGGTTTCCTTTTGCTAATGGTGATTTTTAATAGTAAAATCCATTGGATCACTAAGGATATTGGCTACAGATCTCCGCTGAGGCGAAAGCAAGCGTCTAAATATAAACAGTAGCTTTGTGACGTACGTGGCATAGAATCAGTGTCGTTAGTTACAGAACGTTTTCTCAAGGTATGCACTGGAATGCTGCAGAACATCGCGCACCGGTGGAGCGGGCTAGGAGGGACAGGGAAAACGAGCCCTTTACGTGTCTCAGGGTAATGGCACTTGAGTATAGGCAACTCTTTGGGCGCTTAATGCATGAACTCTTTTGGGGGAGAGAATGCGCCTGTGTAATGGGAAGGGCCCTCGGCCAGCTGCAGGCCCCATCAGCACAATTCTGTTGGAGCGAATTGGGAGGGACATGCAATGCGCTCCTGAGAACGCTGCCTCTCCCACTCACCAGTGTAGGAAGCAAGAGACGGCTTGAAACCCGACCTTGGCTTGCTTTCCAGATACCACTAAATACTTAGGGCCAGATCCTCAGCTGTGGAAAATCAGCGTAGTTTCATTGTCAGTCGAGTGATTTAGACTTGTACCAGCTGAGGATCTGGACCTTAATATTTAAAAGCACAGAGATTTAATTGTCCGGGCTTGTGAGTAATGCAAAAAGTAAACATCATTCAGTGTTGTGCCAGCACAACAAGTAGACGTTTTTCAAATATAAACTTTAATTGAGTTGGACAATTTGCCCAAATCCTGGTAAAGCTGGGAATACAGCCCAGGAGTTCTGACGACCATTCTCCAGTTCTAACTATGAACCACGTTCTGCTTCCATCGTTTCCATCCATTTTAAAGGATCTGAGAGTTCACAGCTTCCCTCTCTTCTCTCTTTTCAGGGCGCTCCCAAGACCTGATGGATTTCTGATAGCGTGCTCCTGAAGAGCTGGGAAGAGCATGGTTAAACACCAACCACTCCAGTACTACGAGCCGCAGTTATGTTTGTCATGCCTGACCGGGATCTATGGCTGCCGTTGGAAACGGTACCAGCGGTCACATGATGACACCACAAAGGTTGGTAACCAGGTGTCTCCTCCCATATGCATCCCATGTTCATGTTAATTTTTTGAACGTATAGCCAGGTATGGGGAACCTGAAGGCTGGCCTTGAATGTGAAATTAGGCTTCAGTTTTAAAACGTGCTCTCAATAGCTCTGGTTCTATGCAGCCTGGCTGCTTTATATGTTACTGAAGTGAGGGATAGAAATTACTGGCCCCAGGGTCCTGGGGATTTCTCTGAGGTAAAGGTGGCATGTGTTTTTAACTCAAACCATGAGCGTTCCTGACCCTTTGTTGCTGTGGCAGAAGAGGATGCGTGTATCCCTGTTCTTGGCCTTCAGGCTTGTGAATTACACGGCCCTTGTCAGCTTGTGTCACAGCCTCTCATTTTAATATCTCTGGTCTGCCCTTTGCATGTATGAGGAGGTTTCAGTTCTCCCTCCTTTGTTTAATTTGGTCTGTTTAAGAGCCTGTGGCTTCCTGGCTGGCAGATGTTACCTCCCTGGTGAAGCAATTCTGATGGCATAGCCCAGGGGTCCCCAACGTGGTGCCCGCAGGTGCAATGGCGCCTGCCGGGGCAGTTGTGTGCGCCCGTAGGACACTGCACGGCCGCCAGAGAACCGCCCGCTGAGAAGCGTTGCCGTTTCTCGGAGGCATTTTGGTGGCGGGGGTGTCTGTGCTAATGTGCTATTCCTACAGAAAGGTTGGGGACCACTGGCATAGCCACTGTTGGGGCTGAGGCAGCTAATCGAGCTGCAGTACTGCAGCCTGGTTCCTCTTTGAAGCAGTGTGGCACAGTGGGCAGAGCACCGTGCTGGGACTTGAGGGGACCTGGGCTCTGTTCCCAACTCTACCTCTGGCCTGCTGGGTGACCTTGGAACAGTCACTTCATCTCTTACTCCTGAGGGCATTCTGCACCAAAATAATAAAAATTCCGTGCCCAATATTTTAAAATTCTGCATAATTCTGCAAGTTTTATTTGTCAGTAAATAAATGCAGAGGCTCCAGCATGGCAGTGGGGAGGATAGGCCATTGGCGGTACGAAGGTGGGAGATCACCCTGCAGGCTTCCCACCCCCGGGACACGGACTCAGTGGTAAGGCTGCACCCGACCCCCGAAGCAGCACAAGGCCTGGGCCTGGGCCTGCCCCAGAAACACGCTAGGGCACTGCCCTCTGCGCCAGGTGCACCAGGTGTGGGGCAGGCAGGATCCAAGAGTGGAGGGTCTCAGTGAGGGGGGATCCAGATGTGGGGTGAGAGGATTCTGTGTGGGACAATCTGGGTGCAGGCAGCTCAGTGGCGGGGCAGGGTCCTAGGTGTGCGGGGGATCTGGATGCACAGAGGCTAGTTGCGGGGGTTCTAGCAGCAGTGGATCTCTGCAGGGGCTTCTAGGTGAAAGTAGTTGGGGCTCAGCAGAGGGGTCTGGGTGCAGCTAGTTGGGGGTCAGTGGCATGGGGGTCTGGATGTGGGGGCTCAGGGTGGTCCAGGGGTGGGGGTTTGAGTGCAAGGAGCTCAATGGTGGGGGGTAATCTGAGTGCAGGGGTGGGGTTCCGGAGGCAGGGGATCAGGGTGCAGAGGGGTTCCAGATGGAGGGGTTGAGGTTCAGTGGAGTGGGGTTGGGGTATGGAGGGCTAGGGGGTTCTAGGTGTATGGGATGAGTTAGTGGCAGTGTTTGGATATGGGAGGTACGGTTGCATGGGGGTTGGCTGGATGGGGAGCAGCTCCCTGTACAGTGACTCCTCCCACCACAACTGAAGGGCAAGGGGGGCAGGAAGCAGGGGAGGATGCTGAGCTTCCTGCAGCTGGGGGAGGTTTCTAGGTGTGGGACTCGCAGCTGAACCTGGCTCAGGGTAGGAGCCACTGGCTGGGGTGTCCCCAGCCCTGCGGTGACTTACCTGTCCGCTGGCTGCTCCGGGTGCCTGAAAGATGTACCTGCACAGCTAAGGAGTGGTGCATTACTGCTCTTGCAGCTTCCCTTTGCTTCCCTGTCAGTCATTTTTCTGCAGAGAAGCAAAGAAATCTGTGGGGGGCATAAATTCTGCACATGCGCAGTGGTGCAAAATTCCCCCATTACCTCCTTTGTGCAATGCGGGATGATAATACCAGTCTCCTTCCTTAAGTTCTTTGAGATCTATTGATAAGAGCGAAATAGTCATAATATTTTATTTATTATTCGCATCATCAGTTTTGGGTACTTCAAACCTCTAGTGCATTTTTGTTTCCTATACCACAGGCAGTGCTGAGTTTCTGCAGTTAGGTTGCAGAAGGTGTGTTGAGTGGTTTCATTGTACTTGGAGGAAAGCAGAACAGTGAGCACTAGCTGGGACTGAACAGGCTATGGAAACCAGACTATTTCCTTGTTACAGAGGGTATTTCCATCCCTACCAGGGCAGCGTTTAGGTATTTTGGCAGAGGTATATGGGGAAGCTTATACTGCTGCTAATGCTTCTCTCATTTCAACATTATACAGTTTCTAGTGCATACTGCTTTAAAAACAAATCTACACTGGGGTTAAGAAAAGGTTTGAACAAACTGATATGCAGAACTCCTCCCCTCTAGAAGATCTTGTTTGTTTCTCAATGCTCAAGAGTTTTGCTGTAGCAACTGTTAAAAACATTTAAAACATGACCAGAAAACTGGGTCAGAATGTTGAGAAATACAGTGGTAAGTAGAATTACTTCACTGCACTAAAAGACATTTGCCAAGATGCTGAATTGTGTCCAGTGGCGCAGTAGAGCTGTTCGCACCCTTTAAGAAGGGTTTTAAAAATAGAGACATCTACTAGCTAGAATATGAAATTTACTAGTTAAAGATTGGTTGTAAGGGTACTGTTCAAGAGTGAGGCCCAGGGGGTATGTGCAGCCTTAATTTTCAAGTGAAACATGCCTCGTCTTGCACTAATCTTAGTTTTGTTGCCATAAATTGTCATCCACAAGATTGAATCATGAATCTACAGTTCTGCTAAAGAAATTAATACATTGTGTAAAGCTCTTTGCACTGGACTTTTTATGTCCTCCCATGTGGGCATCAGCTCTCTGAGAGGTAAGAGAGGAGTTGGCAACCTTAACTGCATTATATGGTTCAGCTAATTTTGCTCTGCTTGTCCGTACAGAGCTTCAGAGCTTGAAGTAGCAAGCAAGAAGGGAAAGAGTAAGTGAGTTAAACAAAGTTAGGTAGGGCCAGACTAAATTGAGACTCTAAGAGGCCTTATTTGTAGTCTTCCTGAAAACCCTGTACTATTGTAGAAGAAAACAAATATACAGATGTTAATACCTAGAATGAAACATTGTCACATCACTTAAAAATAAATAAAAAGTAGAGGCCGTGTACCTCCCTGGTTTTGATTCGGTTCTTGAGTATTTTTTCATAGGCTTTGTTCTTGCATCCTCTGTCTGTCCACTCTTCCTCAACTTTCATTCCTCTTCCTGCCATAGTGCATCCGTGTGGCGCAGAGAATGGATGTAGCTGCCAGTGAGTGCACATAAGCAGAGCTGGATTGGAGTCTTTTGATTTTCAGCTCCAAAAAGAGATGTCTCCATCACGTTAGCAAAAAGAAACCTCCTGCAGGTTGTGGTAGTGAAAGTAGTGGGTACCTTTATCTGCTTGGTGGACCTTTCACCAGAGGGTGACGGGACATAGGCATCCCGTACGTCACACCATGCCAAGTTGCTGTCAGTGCTCAAGTGTCAGGAATACAGAAATAATTTGGAAGCAGTAGATCTGCTGCCTGAAGCTTTTAGAATGTTTTTCTTCCATGCTAGTACCTTACTCTGCAAGTAGCTCCTCTATCTTTAATTGCACCACCTGAGGAGTAAGATGTTACTGATACTGAGTAGGGATAGGAGAACCTGTCCCTGAATATTTAAACATACTACGTAATCAGTGAATTTGCACTAAATCTATTTAGTCACTGAAATTTTGTGCAGGTGGGTAGATGTGAACCAAATCTCAAATGGTGGCTATTGCTTTGCCATTTGCTACTAAGGTGGTGGTGATCCAGAGCTAAGCAGTAGTCCTAGCATGGTGAACTCTTTAAGGAAGCTATTAATTATTGCTTTGATGTTCTGGGTGCCCAGACTTCTTGACTCCATGGGCATTTTTGGCAACTAGCCAGGATTCCAAAACCTTGCACTTAATTAAGGATCGCAATGTAGATATGTTAATCATCTCAAAACGATGTGCATCCCACCGTGGCATTTGTCTGTGCAGGTTTCCTCATGGCCTGATGAGTAAAAATTGTTCGCTACGGCTTGCCCTCTATGGAAAATCTGTAGTTGGTGTGGTTCTTTGGTCTTTGCCCTGTAGTTGCAAGGAGACAGCAGCTGCTGCCTGCTGCTACACCCTCAGCTACCCTTAGGACTTTCCCCTGTTTTCATTATAAATTATTGTGTGGTGGTTGGCATATTGCTAAGCCCTGCCCACGCTCACAGAGAGCAGCGTTCGACAATCGGAATCAGACTACCCACTGCGTCCACCTTTGGCTGTGGTTAAACGGTCGCCATATTGATATGGAGCGTGAATTTATTAGTCACCGTAGCAAGGTGCGCTTGACCCTTTGTTGTACTCTAAAACCACCATGGATTGTTGCATGGGATGCTGAATTCTACTTACCCTGGGCAGACAAGCAGAAAAACAGCTTTCAAAAGCAGTTGTGGGAGGGAGCGCCATTGTTAAATGCAGCCTGCTTGGCTGGGGTGGATACAGAAACTTGGAGATCTCCAGTGAAATCCACGTAGATTAAGTTCCTAGTGAAGAGCCAAGGTTTTAAAGTCACTTCTCCTCTCCCCACTTGCAACTTATAAAAATGCAGCTCAGACTTCCTGCTGTGTGGAAGATTTAAATGAAAATGAGAATTTTAATTGTAAGCTTGAGTTTTACATTTTTGTTAGAGAGCGGTGTGTAACTGTAATTGTCTCTTACCCTTCTATAACCTTTTGAAGGACAAAAGGCCACACGCTTCTTGCACATTTGATTTCCTTTTTGTATTAATTTTGACGGATGAGTAGCCGCTGTGAGGCTTGCAGCTCCTTTTCCATTAAGTGCGGTTTTCCTAACCTACTGGCGAGATTGCCTTTCATGCTTTTAAAATATTAATTGGAGTCTTCATAAAAAGGAAACAATTTTGCTTGTGTTCTCGCATTATTCCTGCAAGTGTCCTAGTTGGCATAAAACAAATGATTTAGTGACCGCTCTGTCAGAAGGTACTCGAATAAGGACGTTCTGATTAGATCATTGCTTCATCTTCATGAGACATCCTGCGCCAGCATACGATTTGCAGCCCTAGAGGTGTGAGGGACCAGTACAAACTGGGTTTGGCATATAGTTGCCATTTGTGCTTTGAAAGATCTAATGCAGAAACAGAAAAGGAGTACTTGTGGCACAAGTCCTCCTTTTCTTTTTTGCGAATACAGACTAACACGGCTGCTACTCTGAAACCTGTCACAATGCAGAAATAGGAATTTCCATAGGTGGTCACCAGACAAAACTCTCCAGCTGATGGATTCCTAGCAATGAAACGCCTAGGGAGCAGCCTTTCTAATGGCAGTGTATACATGTGGTGGTCTCCATGTGTAACTCACAGGCTTTTACCTTAACTGACCTGATGCTGAGTATTACAGCAGCATTCGCTGGCAGTGCTGTAATTCAGATTCTGCTGCAGCTTCAGTCTTTTAAAATCCATTGGGGCTGAAATGTGGGATTAGGGGGCTTGATTCTCTTTTCACACAGGTGTAAGGCAGGCATCTCACTCTGCCGTACATTAGAAATCAGTACTCTTCTGCTGTTGTACGAGGGCAATGAGCATGTATAAGAAGAAAAACGTGTTCAGAGTCTGTTCTGTTCACACGAATGTGGTTATGCTACTCCTGTAAGCGTAGCATCTGAGTGCTTCAAATCTCACCCCTGGGAGAGGAATTTTTGTTTGGAGAAGTCCACAAAATCCAAATGTAATCAGTAATTTCTTGTCAATCCATTGTGCAAAACTAAACCAGCTGTTTTATAGGTTGGTTGCATCTCAGTAATTTTACAATATTGAATGGGTTTTGGTGACCAGCTTCTTGGGTTGTGGGGGAGGCAAATCCTCTAAATTGCCACTCAAACACTAACTGAAACTTTTGAGGTTTGAAAACTTGAGGTAAAACCAGGGGTGTAGCTATGGGTGGGCCGTGGCTCACCCACATAGCATCTAGGGCTACCTCCCAGCCCGGCTCTCCTCCAGCCCCAGTGCTAGCCCCACCTAGACCTGGAGGGTGCAACCTGGATTGTTTGGTAAACTGGGCACAAATTTTAATGTGGCTAAATGTTAAATGTGTACATATACAAACAAAGAATATAGGTCTTGCTTAAAGGATGGGGAACTCCATCCTGGGAAGTAGTGACTCTGAAAAAGATTTGGGGGTCATGGTGGGTAAGTAACTAAAGATGAACTCCCACCATGGTGCTGTGGCTAATGTGACCTGGGATGCATACACGGGAATCTTGAGTAGGAGTAGAGAGGTTTATTTTCCATCTATTTGGAAGTAGCGTGACTGCTGCTAAAATACTATGTCCATTCTGATGTCTGCAATTCAAGGATGTTGATAAATGGGAGAGGGTTCAGAGAAAAGCAACAAAAAAGATTAAAGGATTAGAAAACACACCTTATAGTGATAGACTCAAGGACCTCGATCTATTTAGCTTAGCAGAGAGAAGGTTGGGGTGACTTGATTAGTCTGAGTATCTATGTGGGGAACAAATATTTTATAATCTGTTCTTCAATCTAGTGGAGAAAGGTATAACGTGTTTCAACTTCCAGCCATTGGATCTAGAGAAATTCAGCCTGTAAATAAGGCATACATTTTTAACTGTGAGTTATTACTCATTGGTAAGGCTATGGAGAGGTCATGGGCAATTATTGTAGTAGCCAGGCAAGGTACTAACAAACTTCAACAGGACTTTATTTTTTAAAGTGGAAACCTCTTTTCCAAGCTGCTGCTGCACCCTTAGTAGCTCTCCCTCAGCCTCTTCAACTCCTCTCCCCTTCTTCCTGTTTCCTGTCCTTTCAGACTCCCAACAGCCAGTGCTCCCAATTCTGATAATTACAAGCAACATCTAAACACCACAGCAATACACAAAAATTCACAGCAGCCTGTGATCTGTCTGTGACTTCACTAAAAATAACCAGGGGCAGGGCAAGGTGGTGGGGGTGGGGAGAAAGAAGGGTAGAATGACAGCTGGAGTCCTCTGGAGGGGACTAATAGGCCAAGCCCTCTGCTATGGGGGGGGGGGGGCGAGGGAAGGGCACAGCCCTGGCTCCAGTGTCCACAGCCTCAGCGGGGGCACGCAGCCACTTGGGCGGGGGACGTACAGCTCCTGGGCAGGGCCACGCAGTCCTGGCTCCAACCCCAGACACAGAGGCGGACATGGCCCTGGGAAGCTGTGAGGGGGGTGCTTGGCTCCCGCTGCAGCCCTCGCTGCAAGCCGCAGGGTAGGGGCACGTGGCCCCAGATGCAGTCCCCGCCATGGGGCAGTGGTACGTGGCCCTGGCTGCGGGGTGGGGGCGCACAGTCATGGCGCCAGCCCCAGCTGCGGGGCAGGGGTGTGCACCATCCCTCCTTCAGCCCCAGCTTCAGCCGCTGACAACTGAAGCCAAAGAAGTTACAGAGGCCCGGTAAAGTCACGGAATCCGTGCCTGCCGGGACCTCCATAACTAATTGTAGCCTTACTCATTTATTCAGTTTACCAAGGATCATGGTGGATTCTCCATCACTGGCAATTTTTAAATCAAGATTGAATGTTTTTCTAAAAGATCTGCTCTAGAAATTATTTTGGAGAAGTTCTATGGCCTGTGTTATACAGGAAATCAGACTAGATGATTACAATGGTCCATTCTGGCCTTGGAATCAATGAAAATCCACAAAGATCGGGAAATTGGAGCTTAAAAGAATGAAATTGTGTAGAACTGTATCTCACTGGGATTGGATTTCCCTTCTGGCTTTAGATTGGAGACTGACTCCTTTTTTTTTTATTTTATGACCATAAGTTTTAGGCTGGAGATAGGAATGATGTGAACTTCTGTCGTTTAAAAATTTTAATTGCTTTGAGTCCAATTTAATAATAGCCTAATTTGCTTCTGTGCTCCAGCACGGGATACGTTCTTTGGTTTAGCTGTCATAACACTGAGACATTAATTACAGATATGTAAATCTGTGTCTGCCCTTACGTAGTTCCCCCTGCTTACAAACTGTTTTTGTCCCGATGCCTCTAGTACATTTTGTGGTTTAAATCCCTTGCATACAGTTTACTTGGTGAATCAGCCTTGCTCTGTGCTGTGAATCCTGGACCTTGTCAGGAATAACTGAGAGCATAATGATCTTGTGGCTGCAAAGTACTTAACTGATCAGCTGTTTTACATGTTCTAATTGAACATCTCTCTTTATGGCCGATAGCAGGAACAAATCTCTGGCCCATCTAATTCAAACACATAGACCTCTCCCACTTGAATTACAGTACAATCTCCATTCGATGTACCAGCAGTGTTTTGGCTCGTTCACTGTGGCCATTCAGTAGAGCTGGGATTATCAACACCTCCACAGCATGGACCAGAGACTGTTTTACCACCTTCACACCCATTAGTCATCAGAGAAACTACTTTTCCTGTTTGTCACTGATCACATTCATATGGCAACTACCATCACTGCTTGCATGCAGAAGCAGTGTCTGGTAACTATTGTCTAGCATGCAGTAAGTGGTGGTATCCTTTTTGGATAAAAGTTGATATTTTTCTTGCCCCTCTGAGTATTGTGTTCTTCGGTTTCCCTCTGCTTCTCCACCAGATAGTGACAGCCTCTTTTCCCCAAGCACACTTTCTTGCTCCTGGTCCTTTTGCCTGGCTGCCTCATTCTCCTCTTCCTGGGACTTTTCTCTCTGGTATCTGCCAGCTCCAGGTCTAGTGAGCCATTGCTATTGACCAGTTTCTTCTTTATATAGCAACAACCTTTACAAGAATAGCTAAGGGCTCCTTTGACCTCATTTCAAGTTGCTTTTACAGACCATTAGGTAGTTTGCAACAAAGAAGCAGTTGGGTATAAGGAGAGCCAGCACCATGTAACCAGCCAGCTCTATCCAGGGACCATGGTGTTGCTGCACTAAGATGGATCATGCAGGTTAAGGAAGTCTGACATTCCATCCTAAAGAGGGCAGTCGGGACCTGTCTGCTAGCCAGGCCATTACAGAGAGATTGCTTTAAAAGTCCTCTAGCCAGGACCATGGTGCTCCTGCCTCAGAAGTGGCCCCTTTTAATGTTTTTTGGTACCTTTACATGGAGACATTGAAACTCACTATGAAGCTTTGCTGATCCAACCTGATACAACCCTTAGTAGGGTGTGGCAGACAGTCCAGATCTACTCATGAACCGGATGAGTTTGCATCAGCTGAAGTGACTCCAAGTGCTGGGTGGGGAGAAGCCAATGAACTGCTTAATCTTAGTGCCATGTGCCAGAGCCCGTTCCAGAAGACCTGGGGAAAAAGCCCAACCTCTTCCCCAGCTCTCCCCTAACACCAGACTGTTTTCTATGAGTGCAGTGTGACTGCATCAGTGCCACCGAACTTGAGGGCTAAACCCAATTCTGAACGTCTTTATTTGGGGGCTGGGATTGACGATGGTTTTTAGTGGCACTTTTTATGTTGGTTGGGGTGAACGCAATAGCTTCACTCCCGGCATGCTGTTCTCCGGGGGCCTTTGGAGGAGTTACAAACAAGTCTCAGAGTACCATTTGCGAGGGAGGCCTCCTCACAGCTGGGCAAAGTGAGGCACAGAAGCCAAGCTGCTGTAAGGTGAATCAGTGGCAGCATGGGGAACGGAGCCCAAGGGCGTTGACACAGGGTCCTGTGCTCTAACCGCTAGGTAGCACGGCCTCTCCTCAGAATAGGATGTTGGCATTGAGAGAGCGGCTCAAGAGAGAACATAGGTTCTGCCTCTTCAGGGTTCAGAGGAGGTGCCCTAAGAACTTCACTCAGCCAGCCAGGGACAGAAGAGTGGGCCCAACGTCTTAAACAGCACTTCCAACAGACATAATAATCCCTTCTTTATCTGGAGCCCTTTGATAACAATTCCACTGGATCCCTGTCAACACCAGGCACCTCTGCCAAGCAAAGCCTACATCTGGGTTAAGTCCTGTGACAAGTGCTTCTTTACGCCTTCGAGGATTTCCTGACAGCGCTGTGCCTCCCTGCTTCTACCACTGCTGATTGTCATGCAAAGAGTCTAAGATATCTGGGAAAATGGGGAGAAGAGAGGGAAGGTGGCTTGGCTCTAGGGTTGCCAGGTGTCTGGTTTCCAACCTGAGTACACAGTCAAAAAGGGATCCTGGCGGCTCTGGTCAGCACCACTGATCGGGCTATTAAACGTCTGGTTGGCGGTGCAGGCAGGCTCCCTATCTGACTCTCTGCGACTCTTGGGAAGCTGCGGGCATCTCCCTCTGCCTCCTAGGCAGAGGGATGGCCACAGGGGCTCTGCACGCTGCCCCTGCCCTCAGCACCAGCTCAGCTGCTCCCATTGGCCAGGAGCAGGTGCGGGCAGTGTGGAGAGCCATATGGTCGAGCTTCCACTTAGGAGCCGGAGGGAAATGCCGGCAGCTTCCCGGGAGCTGCCTGAGGTAAGCGCTGCCCACACTCCCTCCTGTACCTTCTGCCCCAGCCCAGAGCCCCCTCCTGCACCTCAAGCCCTAGCCTCACCCCAGACCTCGCACCCCCAGTTGGAGCCCTCACCCGCCCTTCCACCCCAACCCCCTGCTGCAGCCAGGATCCCTTTCGTGCACCCTGAACCCCTCATTTCTGGCCCCACCCTGGAGCCTGCACTCCCTAGGCCAGATCCCATACCCCCTCCCACACCACAACCCCCTGCCTCAGCCCGGAGCCCTCTCCTGAACCTCAAATCCCTCATCTTTGGCTCCACCCCAGAGCCTGTACCTGCAGCCGGAGCCCTCACCCCCGCTCCCCCAACCCCCTGTCCAATCCCAGATCCCAATCCCACACCCTGAACCCCTCATTTATGGCCACACCCTGAAGGCCACACCTCTAACCCAGAACCTGTACCCCCTCGCACACCCCAACCCCCGCCTCAGCCTGGAGCCCCCTCCCAGACCCTGACCCCTTGCCCCAGCCTGGAGCGCTCTCCTGCATCCCAAACCCCTCATCTCCAGCCGCACCCCCAGCCAGAGCCCTCACCTCCCCCCACCCTGCAACCCCCTGCCCCAGCCCAGTGAAAATGAGTGAGTGAGCAAGGGTGGGGGAGAGGGATGGAGTGAGTGGGGGCGTGGCCTTGGGGAAAGGGGTGGGGCAAGGGTGTTCGGTTGCCTGCACATAGAAAGTTGGCAACTCTACCTGGCGTTGCTGTTCTGGGACCCCATTGGGGTACAGTGGCTGAGGCCACTGAGGTTCCTAGTCCACTTAGTTGTTTAGTGCTGGATCTTAAGTTAGTCATAGTCAATGATGTTTTGATTATCTCCTGATCTGTGGGTGACTGGGTAATGCTTCAAATTGCCTCCCAAACCTGGATGGCATTTAGATGAATGAGGAGTGTTGGTTCGTACTTTATCCTAGTGCTCTGTGATTATTTAGCACGTTTCATTCAAAGATCTCAAAGCAATCCATCCCCACCAAAGCCCCCTGTGACACCGGGAGGGATTTACCCCCCCCCCCCAAGTTTACAAATGGGGAGGAAAAAGAGGCAGAAACAGGTACTAAGTGACTTTCCTGAGCTCAGATTAAGTAACAGAGCCAGAAATAAAAACCCTGGAGTCCTAACTGCTGGGCTGTCTTGCTTCTAACCACTGGACTACACTTCCTCCAAGCTCTGTTTCTAATGCTTCATTCTGTCATTGTTCTCAGAGTGCAATTTATGTGGCTCCAGTCTGTCCCCTTTCCCTCTCCTTGCAATAAATAGGTCACTTGCTGGTATAGCCTTTCAATGGGTAACAGAGGCTGCTCTCTCTTCTGCGGCCCCTGAACCAGCTCTTTGCACTACCTTGCTTTGAAGTGTAACCAGAGATGTGGGGGTCAGCATTACAGTACCTGCTTATTGAATGTTGGTAACTCATTAGCCCTCTTGTGAATCCCGATTCCTATTTGAACTAAACAAGTCCCCCAGAGTACATTGGATCTTTGAAAATGGAAACCTCTGTGCTGGCAGGCTCAAGGTGTATCTGGGCCTCGTCTGCATAAAAGAGAACTGGAATTAACAGTCTGTAATGAGACAATTAAATCAAGTTTCTTGACCGCATTAATCAGGGGTTGCTATCAAATTCCTGGGCTGCTGTTTGCTGCAAGTTAAAAGGAAACTGTTTAATATTTAGCATGTGTGTAGCTCTTCAATAGCTCATCCCCACGATGCCCCTGTGATGGAGGTATTATATTACCCTGTTAGACATATGGAGGGAGGGGGTTCAGTAAGGTGCAGAAGGCTGTGATGTGTGCAAGGTCGTGCGGCAAATTGGCAGCAGAGCTGGGAGTTCACTGCCAGATTTCTTGGCTCCTACACCCATGCACTGGATGGTGGAGTCCGTAGACTCTGTTGTTCCTTGGGGTAGGGCTTTACTATAACCCTACAGAATAATCAGTGAGCAACCGGCAACTCAGTGGCTACTAGGTGTCAGCTCTGCAAGGTGTACCAATAGAAAAAGGAGCTGGAGTCTCTGGGGAGGAAAACCTGGAGATAGTATAGGAGCCTTCTTCTGAATATATAAAATGAGGAGGGAATTAGGTTTGTAAACCCTTCCTTTGCCCTCTCGAGTGAGGCCCCCTGCTTGATGCTCAAGGCTGGATGTAAAACAAAAGGGGAGGCCTACCTGTGGCTCCTTGTACAGGCACCGGCTCCAGGGCTGGAGCTACAGACACCAACTTTCCAATGTGCCGGGGGGGGCTCACGGCTCAACCCCTGGCTCTGCCACAGGCCCTGCCCCCACCCCACCCCTTCCCGCCCCCTCCCCTGAGCCTGCCATGCCCTCGCTCCTCCCCCTCCCACCCCCCCAGCCTCCTGCATGCCAGGAGACAGCTGATCGGGAGGGAGGGGGAGGCGCTGATCGGCGGGGCTGCCGGTGGGTGGGAGGCGCTGGGAGTGGGGAGGGAGCTTAAGGGGGGGGGGGGGGAGGCTGCTGACTTATTACTGTGGCTCTTTGGCAATGTACATTGGTAAATTCTGGCTCCTTCTCAGGCTCAGGTTGGCCACCCCTGAACTAGACCATTCCTGACAGGTGCTTGTCTAACCTGTTCTTAAAAACAGGTTGCTGTGTTGTCCTCGAATCCCAGCCAGACCCAATCTTTCCTGCTGTGCTCTACTATTTAACGCTTTAATAAAACCTGGCTAGCAGCCCCCGCTGCAGCGCAGAAGTAAGGGATTCCTTCAGGTGACCAGTCATGGAGGTCGGCGCGACTGGAAAAGTTTGCGCACTGCTGCGACGGTACACGTGGAGGCATAAATAACGTAAGGGGAGACCAAGGCAGTGGCTTGAACTAAAGCGCTTTGGTTCCATCGTGGGTGATTCCACATGCCTTAGCGTTAGGGCAAACGCTAGCAACCGAGCAGTCGAAACCATTGCTCTTGTGCCGTGTGAGAGAAGCGGCCTGTGCTACCTTCAGAGCCGCAAGAAGGGAACTTTTGCTCTGGTTCAATTAAAGAAATCTGCACTTCCTAAGAATGTGTAAAAACAAGGGGGAAAGGGACTATACAGTGTCTGGAACGTGTCCCCTCCCCCTCTTCAAGCTATCTTCGTTCTGATGATACAATAGGTTGGAAAAACTGGCGAGACCTAGTGGCAGAAATTAGACCAGGAAACCAAATTGTCTCATCTTAAATAAATGGGAACTTCCCACCAATGCACGGGCTGACTTTGCTTCCCTTACTGAAGTGCCCACGAGTTCATTACGCCCTTTGTGGCAGAATGGGGGCAGAGGGAGCAGGGAGCTGACTAGTTGATTTTCTTTCTCTGCGGGGTGATGGAGTTGCTAGAGAATCGACGCCATAGCCCTCCTCCTTGAGGGCGGAGTGATTACTCCAGAACACATTTCCCCATCCTAGAAGAGCGCTCTTCATTCTCTTTCATCCCTCTTTTGTGCTTTTAAAGCAGAACTGGGATGACTCATGATGATGCAACTCTTCTGTTGCAGGGTGGTGCCCTTGCAGAGGTGCTGCTGATGGCTATTTTTGTCATGCTTTAAAGCCTAGAGCTGTGCAGAGAACTTGGAACTATGCTCAGTGGACTTAATGGTTGATTGTGGAACTTTGTGTGTCAAACAACTTGTTTTATATTGAAGCACTTCATATAGCTTGTTCAGTTATATCTAGCCCGGTATGTGGCCTTAGCAGTGTGATCTAAGTCATATAGCAGTGATAGTCATTCCTCAGTGGTTTAGGAGCCAAATTAGTGATCAACATTCCCCCAAAAAGCCATAGTAGTGTGAATTCGTTGTTTCATTTACTGTATGAAAATTCACATGGCAAAATGACTAACCCGTATTATTTTATCAACTACAATTAGTTAATAACATAGTAAAAGCATCCTGATTGGTTGTTAATTAAATCACACCATGTTTTAATATCATATGCTGCAAAGAGCTGCAGGAGACACGTTAAAGAGTCACTTGCAACTCCCGAGGCTCAGTCTGAGTTGCACTGTCATGCAGACATAATAGTCTGTTTAATCCTAGATGTCAGAGATGGGAAAGACCATCTCAGGTCTTAGGAAGAATTACTGTATTACCAACCCCAATCTGTAAAAACAACATCATGAGCCAGGCCACAAAAATCATAAGTTTAAAATTCATGAGGGTTTTTTTAGTATAATAGATTTAGGGTTTTTTATTTGCCTTCTGATTTGTCAACCTTTCAAGCTCTTAAATGCAGCCATGAATATTGGAAATGCACTTTTCTTTCAATGAAAGCTGTGATTCTCTTGCAATCACCAGGATCTCTGAAGTGTGGCTTTAAGGACAAGAACAAATATGAGACTTGACACACTAAGTAGTTCTGGGTAGAGTGTTTGAGTGAAAGAACCCAGTTGTACTTAAATGTTCCTATGCAAGGACAAACCCTACACAGTGTAATTTTGCAAAACCTGGCCATTTTCAAATATTCAGAACTTGGTGCAAAAATCCCCTACCTTTTGAAGTTTTGAACTCTCTTGTCTTGAGTTGCACATAGCTATGGAACGATAGCGAAGACTTTTTTCTCTCTCTCTACTGCCCCTTTCAATTTACAGGGAGAGTCAGTGCTATGAGTTGATCCACGACAGAGGATCTTAAAATGAGCAATTCCCACTTTCTCTGATGCATCTGGAGTTATCTTTATTTTAAAATCACCCAGACTGAAAGAACATATGTTGCTGCCGGGTCTAACTCCCTGCCTGGTCCTTTCTGATGCTTTTCTCTGAACTCCCTCCAGTCTATCAGTATCATTGCTTGTTTGTTAGTGTCTCATTCTTAATATTGTCCGAGGAGCTATTGTCCAGCTGTGCCCTTATTATGGTGTCCCAGAGGATCCTCCAGCCCTCCCAGATCCTCCAGTCCACTCTTCATCGCCACTAGCATTCTTAATTCTTCAGCATTGTGCTCTGGAAGTGCAGTGTTACATGTGTGATGTGTTGGATTCATGTAACGTTGGATCGCTTCCACTAAGTTTCTCCATTCTCAATTAGCTCTTCCTATAATTAAGCAGGTAAGGTGAATCCAGAGTTGAACTGTCTTTAGAAAACACAGCAAAACCTTTCTTCTTGGGATGGCCTCTCCACATAAAAGATGCTCACAATATGAAAGACTTTCTATTCCTTAACCCCTCCCCTCTCCGCCCCCCCAAAAAGAACCCTATCCAAGAAGAGTTTTGACCCTGAAAGGGGAGAAGTGCCAGAGACTCCATTAAGTCCACTAGTGGGGACATAAGTTTTCAAGTACATAAAAGATTGTTACAAGGAGAGAGAGACATTATTGTTAACCTCTGAGGATAGGACAAGAGGAAATGAGCTTAAATTGCTGCAAGGGTGGCTTAGGTTGGACATTAGGAAAAATTCCCTGTCGGGCTAGGTAAGCACTGGAATAAATTGCCTAGGGAGGTGATGAAATGTTTGTCACTGGAGATTTTTAAGAGTAGGTTGGACAGATACTTGTCAGGGATGGTCTAGATAATACTTGGTCCTGCCTTGAGTGTGGGGGACTGGACTAGATGACCTCTTGGGGTCCCTTTCAGTCCTACGATTCTATTAGTATTGACTTTACATGGTAAGTGGTCAGATATTACGGTGATAGGTGGCCATATAAAACCCTAAAATAGGTTCAGAATGGTTGGCATTTCTGCTTTCTGGGTCTTAAAGTTGCTCTTTATGAAACTTGGGAACCTTTCATTATGTCGTTCTGTTCAACAGCATTGTCAGAATTCAGGTGCTGAAACTTACTTAATGCTGCAGCAAGCGTTGACCATTTCCTGATGCACCTGGGCAATTGTGAAGATAGACGAGAAATCCTGACAATATTCCGTTTTTTCTTTTGCTAATTCCCGTAGTGTTGATCTCCAAGTTCCACTGATGCTGTGAATGCATCACCTCAGTGCTGAGTTGTAATTTGACAATCGAGTGACCAAAGTAACTTGATTTCTCTGCATCTCTACTCTTCCCCTCTTCTGTCATTCCCAGTAAAGTCCTCCGTCTTGATGTTCGTAGCGGTGCTTGCATTAGAAATAACTTCTGTTTATTACCAGATGATCCTTTGGTAATCCTCCTGCAGCTTCCTAGTGGAGAAGGTCACACAAAAGGAAATGGAGAATTAATCGCTTATCTGCTAGTAGCTGTTCAGCTATTAGTAGCCTCTCATTGGAAGAAGAATAGCCCAAGCACTGAGGAATGGTTCAAAAAGTAATGGGAGACCATAGTGATGGAAAAAATTAACGCAGCAGTTACGTACCCAGGAAAATAGACCCAAGACCCAGATAGACAGATATTTGGTTGCCTTTTATTCAGTTTTTTTATTTGGTTGCCTTTTATTGAATATTAACATTTGATAGCTAGACCTGGTCTGTTAAATACGTATACAGGGATTTACATGGCAAGGATTTGTAAACTTGTTAAAACTAAATAAAATAGTTAAAAAGTCTATTTAAATATAGGAATAAGTGCAACATGAGTGAGTTTACTTAGGCTTGAGGAAGTGTTAAAATGCCGCAAGTGCGGATCCATAGATAACATATTTACCACAAAAATGGTTACTCAATGTTAAGTCAAAACAGTGTATGACTGCTTCAGATACCATTTGGAGGCCAGTTCAGTGGTCTAGTTATATTACAGTGAACAGACATGCAAGAGATCCAGCTTTGGGTCTCATGCTATTAAGGGCTAGCAGAATGTGGGTGCATCTCAAGCAGCCATTCCTTCCCCCAACTCTAGACTTTTTGAGGGACTGCCTGCAATAGCAGGGGGACTGGACTCAATGACCAGGAGGTCCCTTCCAGTCCTATGTTGAGTAGTAACATTTTGCATTTCTCTAGTGACGCTCTGGCCTTCCTGAAGTATAGCGCAGCGACTGGTTCTGGGTTTGTAGCGGTCCACAGGACACTGAGGAATGGGAGCAGTGGAAAGGAGTTAATAGCTTGGTACTTTGGATTGGCTCATCAATCCGCATACTTGTCCTTGGAGGTCTAGTTTGTAGTCTCTGTTGAGGAGGAGGTGTGAGATTAAGCACGTAAATCCTGTTGGGTGATTCCCATTAATCCTGGAAAGTCCCACTAATGTAGATGAGAAGGTAAGGTCCTTGGCTGACTGGCCCCGTGTGAACAGTTTCTATGGGATCCACTTTGAATTGTGAAGGGATTGCTTGTGTGTGTAGGCATGTCACTGTCCCATACTTGATGAAATAGGTCAGCTCTTCTCATAGACATTGAGTTGATTTCATTAACTAACTGAGGTTTCGCAGCTGCACCTTTAGTTTAACTGGTAAAGGCCTATGTCTTTTGAATCTGGAGTATGTCTCTCCTATTTCTGGCATTCCATGTAAGTGAATGGCTGACTACCATGGTGACCTTCTGTAGGTGTCTGCGGACTGATAACCCTGTTTTAATATGATCGTATTAGACCCTTGGATTGAAAGTTTATATTTTAAATTTACCCTTACTGCCTTTTTTGTTGATAAATGAGGTTGTGAATGTTCATGGTGCTATAGAGGGGCTGGCTTAAGAAACAGACTGATCTGAGACCCTAAGCTGGTGAACAACATTTAACTTCTCTGCATCAAATAGTCAGCAAGTGTACAGGCATTGAAAATTGTTGCTATAGCAGCAGAGTGAATGCAATTTGAAAATCATGCAGGGCAAACTTCCTGACAGTGAGACTGTGATGCGGTTATGATTGAATATGACCTTTTATATAATTGATATTACCACTGTTATACAACTGCAACAAATCCGGTACAAAGTGTCCTGTAATGTTTCAATGGAAAAGTTATGATTTGCTAAGTTTGATTATCTTGTTTATATGCATGTATCATCTTTGTGTCTAAAGTTGTGAATATTGGCCATAGACGTGTGTCTTATACATGTGTTATATTCCTGGCTAACACCCAGCAGATAAGAGTTGCATCAAGGCCAGACAGCTATGTGATGATGGCGCATTAAGGACATTTCACTCTAACAATGGGCCATAGAAGAAACTCATACTGCCAAGTAAGTTTTCCTGTGAATGCCCCAGTAAGAATATGGGCAGTGGCTGCTACTGTGAGTCATGAAAGCATGTAAAGATATGTGCATGTGACCCTGGACTCCATCTTGGGCCAGTATCCTTCCACAAACAGAGGCTGTGAGCTTTATTTGGGATAGTAAAATTCCATGCACATGGCAAAGCATATAAAAGGACCTCTGAGATTTCCATTTTGTGTTCATTTCTTGCATCATTTCTCTGGACTGGATTTTTAACAAGGAAGCTTTGAACAAGGACTGCTGACCCCCAGTATGCTTGGATAATTTCCAGAGAGACTTTTGAAAGCTAGCATTTATTCCATCACTGCTGTGATCCTGATCTATGAACACTGAAAAATCACTTGTATGTATATGATCTATTAACCATTTATAACTTTTTTTTATTATTAAACCTTTATTTTTAGTTACTGAAGCATTGGCACCAGCATGATTACTGGGTAAGATTTGAGTTATACATTGACCTGGCAAAGTGGCTGATCTCTTGGGATTGGAAGGACCCTATATATGATGAAATTGGTTTTCAGTAACCACTCATCAAAAGTCCACTGTCTGGGTGGTGAGCCAAGGGGTGAAATGCCTAAGGAGACTGCATTTTTGACTTCTGTATCACCACACTGGTTAACAAGAAGTTTATTTTTGTTACTGGCCACCAGTTTGGGATGAGTCTGCCCTGTTTCTCAGCAGTTTGTCCTGAATTTGGCGTTCTCAGCTGTGACCCACTGAGGCCCAGTGACAAAAATCTATTCGACTCTGGAAGAGTCTCTCAAGAGAGGTGGTGAAAACCATATCACTACTCATTTAAAAGTAGCGTACAGAGCATTGAGGGGTGTATGGAAACCTGCTCTGGGAATGCTCTAGTCTAAGTGGACTTTTTGCACCTCTAATTTCTGGTTCTGGGAGTTTTGTAGGCTGGGCATTAATTATGGATTTAGGCTCATAACATGTTTCTAGAAGCAGAACATTTTGCTTATCCAATCCTGTTGAGTGCCCTTTTAGATTAGAGTAAAACTACTGTGTCTGGTTTTGCGTGGTGCATATGGGAGGCCACAACTCTGCTGCAACATGAGGCACCAAAGTCCCCTTGGCATTTATTGGGGAATTAGGTGTCAAACTCCCTTAGGATTGTCAAAGGGACCTATCTTAAGGTCTAAAGAGAGCTGTGATAGTTTTGTTGGTGGGTTTTTTATTTTTGTATTATTTTTTATTTCTTGCTGAATCTTCTCCCCAGACACTAAAATTAAAGCAGGATCTGTGTTCAGGATCCACAATGCACTTAACTTTGTACCCCAGTCTACATATGGATTACTAACAAAGTACTCCGAGGAAAGAACCTCTTCACAGCAACAGTCATCTCTCTCATGTGCACTGAAAAAGCAGGGGAGCCGGCTGCTCAGTTTTTCGGTTTCATGTAGTTTCGCACCCCTAGAATGTTGGTTGTGAAATAACCTCACAAAGTCATCTTGACTTATGAGGTTACCACTCAGTTGTAGCGTAGTGTCTTGTGCCAACCGGCTTGGTGGCTTTTGACGGAATTTCAGATGCCTAATGCAAAGGCAAGAGGTACCTGGGTTCACAGTGAGTTTTTTGCACAGTTCAAGTGGCAAATTTGAAAGCCCTAGTATCTGTGCTTCCTTAAAATGTACAGGCTTAATTGTGGTGCCATCTTTTAAACTTTACGCTGAGGTGGGGGAGGTAATATCTGTTGCTGGACCAACTTCTCTTGATGAAAGAGGCAAGACCCCTGTTGAGTGGTCTCTGTAGGCCAAGGCTGACACACATTAACAGGGAAGAGTTAGGGAAGCTTATACTCTCACAAGCTATGCTTTGCTCAATCCATGGAGGATTTTACCAGCACTAAATTCACTTGAGAATAGAGGACATAAGCCTTTTTTTGGTTTAAGAGTAAGATAGTCCCAAGTTAACCAAAGAAAGCAGAGGGTGTATGTTTTTGCAAGCAAATTAATCTTTGCAGCTCCTCCTTCTTTAAAAATTCAGGCATCACATTGAGTGATGGTGAATCCCATGAATTTTAGCTCAGAGAGCTCATCACTGAGTTCACAATGTCTTGTCCATCATTCTCTGGACTGATTTCACTATGTATCTTATGCTTTGAGTTAATTAAAGAGAGGAAATTCAGCTTTTCCCCCAATTAGTCTCATGGCTCTAGCATTTGGAACAAACATCTCATATTAGTCTTTTATTCCTGCGGGGGGGCAGCTGACAGGTTGAATTCCCCTAGCAGAAATAATCTTATATTCCTTTTAGGCACGCAATCAGGATGCATGATTAACAGGCTATCCCACATCACATTACTTCTCCCTTCCCTACTGCTGTCCAGAATTAAGTTTATGTATGTTCTTAATTGGCAGAAGCTCATGCATGCTGCCCTGTCCATTAGTAGGTCTTGACGCTCCTTACAGTATATGCTCCAACAGCAAAACACAGGACTGAACCAGTCATGTGATTAAAACGCAAACGTTCCCTCCCTCTCCCCACCCCGCCGAGAGTTGGCAAGAGGAACAAGTCTGAATTGGTTCCTATATTTCCTCTTTGAGCTGCAGTAGCATCTGTTTAGGGAATCCTATTTTATGTGTGTGTTTGAAGCAGTGGGAGTGGTAAAAGGGGTTTCTGGACATCCCATGTAAAATTCCTCTAGCTAACTGAAGGGAGGATTGGGGTGTCTGAGAGTCTCTCCCTCCCTGGATACAGCCAAATCATCTCTGTCAGAACTGACTTACCCTGGGACTGATCACAAAATACTTCTGAGTAACAAATTTCCAGTGATGTGCACTTAATAGTTTGCCAGGAGGTTCTGCCGTCCTTCATGTTCTACAAATGCATTTTTGTACAAATGAGAAAACAAACTAATAGACTCCCTTTCCCCTCCTCCTTTCTCTCTACAGTGCAAGGAGCAATGCATTTGTGGGAGTCTATAGTTAATGTAATCGCAGCACATCCTCAGCTTAATACCCTTCTCTTAATTTTATAATCTGATTTCCTTTCTTCGGTGGAGATGTCTGCATTCTTACTTATGACAGCGTAAATCCTAATGGTTGAACTACATCCGGACAAATCTACTGTAATGTATCAGTATAAGGAAGAACAACTGGGCTGTCTGTAAATAGCTCTGTGTTCTTTCCCTTATATATTGTTTTACTGGAACTGTTCAATATTCCTTCAGTCGAATGGGGTGTGTGGAGGTTCGAAGTTCTGTTTCGTAAAGGAGTTAAGGATTGCACAATTTGGCTTCATTCTAAATTGGAGTGAAACCCAAATGTTTTGAAATTCTTTGCAAAGAAGAGTCTGAAACAATTGTTTTGGGTTGTTCAAAGTTGCGTTTTGACAATCTAAATGTTTTTTGTTTCAGTTTTGACATTTATTTCATAGTCTAACATCTAATGTAATGCAAATTTAGAAGCGATTGTGTTTTGAATGAAAAAAATCAGTGTTTTCATTCCAAAAGTGTTGAAATGGAATGTTTCAACCTTGCCGTTTTTCTCCCAGACGAAATTCATGCAAAATTGACCCATTTTGCAAAGTATTTACATTTCCATGGATCTGCATATTCCAACAAACAATGGTTCCATCGAAGTTTCTCTGACCAACTCTAGTTATTTTGCATGTTCTCAGGCTCTGGTTAAAGACTCTTGCCTCAACAAATAATCATGCATTTCATGTAACACCATACTTATCTAGTGTTCTGAAAACTAAACAAAAACCCTGAGCCCAAACACCCATGATTAAGGTTAAGATTCTGTCATGGGTATTTTTAGTAAAAGTCAAGGACAGGTCGTGGGCAATAAACAAAAATTCATAGAAGCCCACAACCTGTCCATGACGTTTTTACTAAAGATACCCTGGGCGGGAACTAACAGACCACTGCTGGGGTCTGACCTCCGGCAGCTGCTCCACCCCCAGGGATGCTGACCCAATCCTGGCTGCTGTTGAGGGAGGGGAAGGGGGAAAGCGCTGCTCAGCGGGCTGGTCCGGAAGAAGTCATGGAAGTCCAGGAAAAATCACAGAATCCATGACCTCCCTGACAGAATCCTATCCTTACCTATGATATTTGGAAGTCTGAATCATAACTTTGCTTGTCAGACTGTCTGTGCCGTGTGCATACAGCACAGCAATTTGAAGGAGGAGATACTCTGGCTAAAAACATGGGCAAATCTATGTTCTTACTGAGAGTTTTTTTTTTTTTAGTGTTCGTACAGAGCAGGTAGGTCCTCCAGGTCCAAAGGATTTATGCATTCTAAGGGAAGGGGACAAGGAAAATGTCTTTCTCTTGGTGGTAACTTTAGCTGCTAGTCGTGTACTTTGCTACGTTTGGATAAAACCACTCAAGCTTATGCATTCCCTTCCAAGCTCCATGAAGAGCTATTCTCAGATGTCTTAAAAGTTAGAATGCCCTTTGTGGTGATGGAAATATACTTTTATATTAAATTCTTTCTGAGTTGAGGATGCACCATACCTCGTGAAGCATTTAGCAGGAGTGGGACCTAGGTGAATAACTCATTGGCAGTGCTCAAAAGATGGTCTGTCCTCGGTTACATCCAACATCAGTGTGTAACTAAGGAAGAACTGTGCAAAATGCAGATTTCTGGCATTGCTGCCTTTTCACCACTTCTTATGCAGCTTTGTAAACTCCAGCCTCACCCAAATGTCGCTTGCCTTACTATTTTGGGGGTTGGCTCTATTCCACACAGAAAATGCAAATTTTGGTATATTCCCCAGGCAACAACTCTTGCAGGAGAGGGGAGAGTCTTAACACTGAAACAGCCCACTGGACTAGAAAACTGGCTTGGTTTTGCTCAAACCAGTCACCTAACAATTTTCTGCAGAAATGGCCTGCTTCTGACTTTGCAATTAAATGTGTAAAAATGGAACTTAAACTTTTTTTGTGGATGCTAGGTTTACCATCACTTGATGTCTTCAGATCAGGACTTGGTGCCTTTATGGAAGGCATGCTTTAGCCAAAACAGAAGTTATTAGCCTCAATAGAGGAGTAACTGGGTGAAATTCTGTGGCCTGTGATAGACAGAAGGGCAGACAAGACTCTCTCATGGTTCCTTCTGGCCTTAAAATCCATGAATCTTATTGAGGAATATTTTTGCATCTCTAAATTGGGCACAGAGTTTAGCTCGTTAATTATTTTGCAGCTGTTCTGCCTATTTTGGAAGGTGGTGGGTGTTGGGTGAGCCCTGGAGCCAAGAGCAGAGAGACTCTTGGAAGGTGGCAGGCATACTCCTCCTGCGTAATATAATTTATCTGCTTTAATACTGATGGTCACATTTGTGTCTTGTGCTCTGGAGTCTGGCTTCTTACGGTAACCATATGCAGTTCCTGGTCCTGTCCTTCACCTTCCAAGATGTAACTATCTAGTCCAAGACAGGTAAAGTATAAGATTAATTTCCTTGCTTGAGTTTCCAACCCACTCTATAAATCTAACAATGCTTCTGTCTCAGTAGTTTGTTTGACATGCCCTTTAAAATAAGGGGGTAGTCATAGCAATACCGTATATTCCTTTACAGGCCAGTAGTGCTCTGAATGCATCAGTTGGTATATTAAAAAGCTACTGCCAACTGCAGAGACATTAAAAGTGTTTATAAAACATTCTTTATTGTCTGTGATATATTACAGTGATATAAATGCGGTAGTTTGAATCTAATGTATGTGAAATTTTTTAAAAAATCTAGTGGAAGTATGAAACTAAAATATTGTTTGTACTTAAAATATGAAGACAATGGGCAAAATGTGGCCCATATGCATCTGGTCTTATTTTCAATGAAGACAATGGGAGTTGCGATCATTTAACCGAGGTGGCATTGTTCCCATCGAGAGGTGAGGGTTAATGTTTGTTTGTTAACCTCCCACCTCCGTTTGATAGACATTAAAGATGGCAAAAACTTGTTAGGGTGTTTTGCCTGTCCCTCTGCAGGACTTTTCCCTACTATGTATTCTTCCACATATTGTGGTGTATACCTCTAAATGGCTTGGGTTTGTAGCCAATTACTTCATTTTACCATTCATTTATTGTGTGATGTTATGATCAACTAACATGTCATGTAATATGTAATCATTGTATGCTAAATAGATACAAACTGTAGGATTACAGAAGTATAAGACTGATCAGTAGTTAGAAGGGATAAGTATGTCTTGGCTATCCAAGTAGGGCTGAAATGCAAGGCCTGCAGGCTCAGGCATGTAAGATTTTAGCTTAGCCATACTAGGCCTTCGAGTTAAGAAACGTTTGACATGAGTAAGTGACCAAAGAATAATCTGATGCCGTGAGCGGGAAAAGATGTGCCAATGGTTGGTATTGTGAAAAATTAGCTGTAAGATGAATGATAGATCACAAAATTCCCCAGAGGCACATTTCTCAGACATTCTTGTCAACTGCTGGAAATGGCCCACCTTGATTATCACTACAAAAAGCGCTCCTCCCCCCCCCCTCCCGCCGCACCGTCCCCCACTCTCCTGCTGGTAATAGCTCACCTTAAGTGATCACTCTGGTTACAGTGTGTATGGTAACACCCATTGTTTCATGTTCTCTATGTATATAAATCTCCCCACTGTATTTTCCACTGAATGCATCCGATGAAGTGAGCTATAGCTCATGAAAGCTTATGCTCAGATAGATTTGTTAGTCTCTAAGGTGCCACAAGTCCTCCTTTTCTTTTTTCTAACACGTGTCTTAACCACAGGATACAGGTTTTGCGCCAGTGCTAATGAGAATAAAAGGTATGACAAACAACCCCCTACGAAAGACTGGGTACCCCAATATTCTTGGGGGACACAATACGAATAAGGGAAAAGAGGATGGACACCTTCATGCGCATGTACAGATTATTAGGTATTGTCAGTCACAAGATAAGGACTCCCAGATTGGGTAAAAGTTTTTGTCTTTTCCCTGTGGGAAAACTTCAGCAGGAACCATCCCTCTGCTGCTGATCAGTGTGGCAAGGCATCTGTCAGACCCTAAGAATATCGTTAAGGATGTGAGTGTGACTATCTTTGTAACTTCTGCATCGGCCTTTACAGAATTTCTACATGCATGGGTGATCCTAACCTTAATAGTAACTTTGTTAGTAGAGGTGACTTTCAAACTGCTTGAAACTGTAGCCAGCAGGGCCGAACTGCCGGTGGTGTAACACAGCATTACTAAATTCACTTTAAAATAAAAGGCTACAGATGCGAGGGTTTCTTCCACCTCTCTTGTGAGCAGAGCCATCCCTTGGGCATGGCAAATCGGGGCGACTGCCTGGGGCCCTGTGCCTCAATAAAATTGTGAGGAGGAGGGTAGAAAGGTGAGGCGAGTGAGGAGGTGAGTGGCAGGAGGGTGAGGAGAAGCCCCTCTACCAGAACCTCCCCCTCAGCCCAAGTGCCTCCTGGCCGCCGGTGGGCCCCACCGATCGGTGTCTCCCCCTCCCTCTCTGCGCCTACTGCGGATCAGATGTTTTGCGGTGTCAGGAGGTGTTGGCGGGGGAGGAGAGAGGAGCGAGGGCACAGTGTGCTTGGGGGACGGGGTGGGGGTAGGGGCAAGGGAGGGCACCCCCCCGGCAGATTAGAAACTCAGCACCTATGTCCTGGGCCCTGCACCCTGCTAGGGACGGCCCTGCTTGGGAGACATGATATTGTATTGGTACCGATAGCACTTAGGAGCCCTAGTCATGGGCCAACACCTCAACGTGCTAGGCGCTGTACAAACCGAACGAAAAGACGATCCCTGTCCTAGGAGCTGACTGTCTCAGTAATAGACCTCACCATCAGGAAATCTCACATGATAACCAGCCTAATTTTTCTCAGCTCAGTTTCATCCCACTTATCTCTGTTTTACCCCATGGATTCTGTTGGAAACTTTCTCTGCCACCTGGATATTTCACACTTCCGGTATGGACAACCCCAAGCTCTCAAAAACCATCAGACCTCTCAAAAATCATGAGATTGCCTTCAAATTCTGATTATTTTTTTTTTTAAAATTGGGCTCCTTTTTATTTGCCTTCAGGGTCCACCTGAGTCACATTTTCAAGCTTTTCTCTGCAATCACAAGGGCTAGAAACTTTTTTTTTTTAAAAAAAAATAGAAGCTGAGAGTCTCATAAAAGCTCTTGGCTGCAACATCTGAGGCTTTAAGAAAAACACCAACTGTTTCAAGCCCCATGATGGAATCACAAGTTGGCCACAGTGCACTTACTATACATACAAGAGACTATTTAATATGCCCGGCGGCATAGCTCTTCAATGTTTGCTCATCAGTCTCTGTTAGTAATGTTTGCCCCTCCTCTCTGAATTCCCTTCCATTTGTCCCAGGTGCAATCTCTCCAGTGTCATGAGGAAGCCGGCCATGGCTTCTTCATTCATTTTACTTTTGAAGATTTCAGAACAGTTTTTCTTATCTTCCTCTCAGTTCATTGCAATTACTTTTATCTGCGTGGCGCTGATAGCATATGTATATGAAATACATTATTAGAGCAGGGCTAGCGCGTGATGTGAGTGATGCAACCTTCAAAGCACAGAAAAAGTCAAAGAGCAGCTGAGCTGCTAACTAAATGTGTGACAAATAACAGCTTCAGGCATGGACCTGTCAGAACTTATAAACGAAGTGGGGTTAGGCTGGGTCAATACTTGAATGGGAGACCTCCAAGGAACACAACTTGTGCTCTAGGAAGTGGTGAAGATAATTCATCAGTAGTGCCTTTCCTTCTGAGTTAGTACTGAGGCAGTGTCCCAGCTTGGTGCTCAAGAGTTTCTGGAGACGTCTTTCAAAGAAGACTGAAAACTAAAGCCCTTGCTGTTTGTGATCATTAAAGTTCCCATGGGGCTCTTTGAAAGAGTAAAGACCAAATTACAATTTGGGTAATTACATCTTGGTTTTCCCCTAACGTTTAATTTTGGATGTAGTATTTAGAACACCTCACTAGACATGGGCAATGCCAGGACAGATGAGCTGGAGTGCTGTTGAGAAGCAAAGTCGGGAAAGTAACTAAAATACTACTTTGATGGATTGGATTTATTGAGGGACAGACTATCCTAAGCGATCAATTACTGATGAACAATCTACACTCATTGCTATATTTGCTTTCCACAGGCAGCTCTTAGTATAACCTTCTATGAGTGATGTACCTAAATATTTGGATGGTAATATCTAAACTGTGTTGTTAAATTGATTAACCTTAATTTGGGATAGTGCAGATTATGTACTATATGTATTTTATGATTTTTAAACCAAACTTTGTACTTTGGGATAATTGAAGCATTGTACCCAGATGTATAGACACTCTTTCCTTAACCTGAGTATTAGATCATTTTAACATTGGCTTCCATAAAAAAAAATCTGTACTAAACTTTTATGCAGTATTGTTGTGCACTCTTGTGTGGCTATCATATTCCACTCTCCAAGTGGCTGTATTTCAGTGGTGAGTGAATGATTTCATGTATAGTTTGTGTATCAGTTTGTTTGCAAAATCTTTATTCACAGTAGGTACATGGCTGTTTTACACTATTGGCAAATGTCACTCTTGAGTGTTAACACGTAGAAATTCTGACTCAGGAAACACTTCTTAGCATTAAGACCAGTTAGAGTACAGAATAGTCTCCCCAGGGAAGTGGTGGATGCTTCATGCATGGAGACATTTTAAAGATAGATTGAGTGAATCACTGGTGAATGCATTGTCCAGACGGTGCAGGATGGCTCCCTAAAGAACGGACTATTCTAGTAAATCGCTGCTGTGTTCAATTTACAATTCTTAGTTGTATTTTTTTTATCCCACTGTTGGGATAAGTAGGAGTAGTTTTCTTTGGATCAGCCAATGCTGTTGAGACTAGAATTTTTGGCATGTTGATTTTTTTCATGCAGAAACATTATAGTAACACTGCTTAATAACATCACCGAAGCTTGGAGACTTAGTTGCAATCCATACTCCTCTATAATTGATGCGTACAGAACTAGAAACTGCTAATGCTGTACTTACCCAGAAAGAGATTGATCATGATTCCGGAACTTCAGAGTAGGTTTCATGGTTTGTTTTTTTTAAGGAAGGATTTAGCCCCTGTGAAACTTTGCTGGAGATTAAGCTAAGCAGGTAGCCTAGCCGTTGAATTAGTACATGAGCCTTTCACCTCTAGCTTACTCACAAGTAAAATGAATTCAGTGGTCTCAGTGTTAATCACTCGTCATCTTTTGACCATGTCACAAAAATGTCACTTAAACTGGCGTAACTTGGTATGGCTTCGAGACACACTACTTAGAAGTCTAGGGGTACTATAGCAAGGTTGTTGCACAAGAGGTTAGAGAAACAACAAAGAACCCTAAAAAATGTCAAGCTACTCAAAGATCGTTCGTTTTTGTTAACTATCCAAATCGTTCTTGGATAAGTTCCACACTCACTGCTTATTGGTGTGACTATTTTAAATCACCTGTTATATCATCTAATGAATCAACTATTTTTTTTTACCTTGCTTGAACGAGGATAGCTTTTGCATTTTCTGATAACTACAACAAATTAATGTTGCAGATGTTTCCGGTATGGGCTTGTGCGCTAGCAACTGTGTTGTGGTGTGTTTGATTATTCCTCTTCTCCTGACCAGGCTGGTCTCCAAGGCCATGAAGTTCTTGCAACTGCACAGAATGTCACCTTGCCCCCAGGTTACCTGACGCAACCTGCTGCTCCAGTGAGGAACGTGCAGCAGAGCATGGGGCCAGATTAATCATTGCCGTTCAGGGATGCCAGGTTCTGTGCAGCTCTTGGTGCAGGGTCCAGTAGAACTCAGTAAACCAGAACTGATTATAATGAAGAGTGTGGCATCCTTAACGATAGCAATGAACCTTGGACTGCTCCTTTTTCTGGCTGTCCTCCTCTTTCCGTTATAAACAAACTGCTCCTATTGGCTGTCTCTCAAACAACTTGGTGTCCTATGTGCAGTTCTTGCGTGTGCCCGAAAAAGCTGTCAAGCCAAGCTCTGCTTACTAACCGGAAGTGCTGCACAGCAGGGATCTTTATATCCTAAAACTGTCTCTTGTTAAAAGCCACAGAGAGGCTACACTAACCGGAGCCAGATTTCAGCTGGACATGTCGGCGGAGCTGTTTGTCACATCCTTCCAGTTGTACCACATGTTCTTGGTTACCTAGGCTCCATCTATGGCTAGATGCTTGTCTGTAAACTGTAAATATAACAGTTGGGGGAAAATGCAGTGTAGATAGGGCCCAACTGTGTTGTAAGAATACAGCTGAAGCCTTGGAAGTAGTAAGGCCATACTGCTACTCCGTAAACAGGCGTTAATCCCATCAACACTGCATAAAGGGCTGTGAATTAACTGTTGGACAGCCAAACACATTGCAGCATGGTTTACGTGTAGATGAATGGAGCCCTATAGATGGGTTCTTGAGTTTACGTTATTCTTAAGCAGTGGCATTGCTCCGGTGCATAGTGGTACACAGTCCACCTTTCCATTTCTTATGCTGTAACAAGCTTGCAGTTGTCTTTAAAATCCCAAACCAAGGGTGCATAACTCAGCATTGAAGCTGGACATGCTAGGATCATTACTGTGGTTTCTAGCCAATAGGTATTATCTGGATCAAATAAAAATGTGTGTGTATGATGAGCTATGTAATGAGACACATACAGGTGTGATTAGAAAGGCTTTATTGGCATGAGTTTGGGATGGTCAGTTTCCAGGGGTTTAATCCTGCTATTATAGAGATCAGGGCTGTCTGTGGAGCTGGGATTTGGCTCTAAATTTCCCCAACATATGGGGATGTTCAGATGTGAGGCTTTGTTTTAGGCCTGTTACTGATTGTGACTCTCAGAAGTCAGGAGGCTTCTCTTCCTAGACTGAGGCGTGAGTGTTTAGGGTGACCAGACAGCAAGTGTGAAAAATCAGGACGGAGGTGGGGGGTAATAGGAGCCTATATAAGAGAGAGAGACAAATATCGGTACTGTCCATATAAAATCGGGACATCTGGTCACCCTATTAGTGTGTGTGTGGATTTTTTGTGTGTGGATTTTTTTTTTCCTGGCTGAGATTTCTTTGAACAATTCCCATTAACAGAACTGAAAAGTTAATGTGGAAATATCCAAAGGGAGAGTCTCTAGGTCTGTGTAAGGGAGCGCCGGTGAAATTGCATTATCTGGTGTAGGGTGCTTTGTACACAAGATGAAACCTACCCCTGGGGATCTCGAGGGCTGAAAGTGGCTCAGGGACTCCAAAAAAATGCAGCCCAGGGTTGCCCTGTCCTGTAGCTGCAGCATGAGGTCTTAGCTGGTTTTATTGCTGGTAAACTCAAGCAAACAGTTTCTGTTCATCTTTCAAGGCAGATGCTAGGTCAGGTGCATGGCTCTGGCACTCCTGGCAAATAACCAGCAAAGCCCTGGGTGCCGACAGTGGACATCCCTCATTACTTGTCTCCTCTTTGGCATTCTCCATTTGAGCCTGAACTTTCAATGACTAGCTTTGTGTGTGACTAGCTACACCTCTACCCCAATATAACGCAAACCGATCGAACACGAATTCGGATATAACATGGTAAAGCAGCGCTCTGGAGGGGGGGCGGGGCTGCGTACTCCCGTGGATCAAAGCAAATTCAATATAACGTGGTTTCACCTATAACGCGGTAAGATTTTTTTGGCTCCCGAGGACAGCGTTATATCGGGGTAGAGGTGTATTTGGTTTTCATTGGCCTTTAGGGGGAGTCAGGTTTATAGTCAGCGCAAGTTACCTCTCAGAATGACTTTCCAGCAAAAGGCAGGCAGCAAATAAAATAGCCTGCATCTTCTCTTTGGTGTGAATCTCGTTTTCAAAATGTAGGCTTCAGGGGTTTTCAGCTCAGCCAATGCACATTAGCACGTGGTGTATCAGGGTTGCCTGAATTGCAACACAGCCCAGGAGGGATGGCTGCGAAATCCCTTAACCAGCAGGAAGCTGCAGTAATGAGTTCGGGGACCTGGACAGGAGGAGACTTTTTGGAGTGGAGAGACTCTCCAGAGAAACCAGGGGGACTGACACAGCTCCCTGGCTTAGAGGTTAATGGAGGGAGAACCATTAACTGGGTACTGAAGCACAGAACCCAGGGCAAAATTGGAAGCTCCAGAAGGGCAGCATATAGGCCTGAAGTGGACTGCGTTCATGAGTTGAACCCCCGCAAGGGTAACCGGGCTGCAACACGTTGATGGGAGAGGTAGAAAGGAACTGAGGGCAGGGGGCCTGTAGGGCCATGCTGTGCCAAGAGGGGGCATACTCGGGGACTCTGCCATACTGTCAGACCTGTGTAGTGCCTTGGGAACGAATAGACTTAGACAGTGTAGTCATGTGAGGGTTAACAGTGATTTTTTTTAATGAATCCCATTTTCTGAATAAATCCCTCCTAATTATTAGTAATCACAGGTTTCTGATTTACAGAGGCTTCACTGAATCAACCAAGGTGAAGTGTTTTCCTTCTCTCACTGGGCTTTTTCTGAGGAAACGGTGATTGTTTATGCCCCAAAGCCCGGCAACTCTCCTTCACTCCTTGTTCGTGATGGTGGCTGGTATATGTAACGCAGTAACACGTAGAAGTGTCGTATGAGACTTGGGCCTCATGCTGGGTACTGCATGTACACCTAAGAGACAGCCCCTGCCCTGAACAGCTTACAATCTAAATAGACAAAGAGCTGGAGAAAAGGAAGTATTATCCCCACTTCGTCGGTGAGAGAATAAGGCACAGAGAGATGAAACAACTTGTTTAAGATCCCATAGGAAGTATGTGGCAGAGACAAGAATTTCACTTGGATCTTGAGTTCCAGTCCGCAGGAACATCCTTTCCCCCCTTTCTGTCTTCGTGGCTGCTTTTTAAAAAATGTCAGCAGCTATCCTGGTCTTATTGCAAAAATAAGCCACTTTCCATTAGCTGCTTTTACTTCAGAACATATGAATTGTCTTATTTTTGGGTGCATTAACAAGCTCATGCTTTGTAGCTGCTTAAACTACTGCATAACTTTAATGAACAGCACCAGAGTGATGCTCTGATTTTACTGTACCATTTTGTTGTGTTAATTTTCCTTTCCCCAGTAACACAGTAAGCCTGAAACAGTTTTCTTTTTATTGAGCCATCCCTGAGAAAGCAAGGAAATGTCTCTTCTCATTTTAAGGTAGATAGCTAACGAGAGTGCTTTTTTGGTTGGGTATTACTATGATTATTAATGCCTTTGATGTGCAGCTCTTAACACACTCTTTTATTATAATCATCTGCTACCATCCGGGGTTCCTGCTGCTTCAGCAAAAGCAAATGATAAATGGAGCAGTGCAAACAGGAATCCTTCCTCCATGCTGTATTACGCTTTAGTGCTTTATCAGCGTCGAGTGAAAGTGACATTGCAGTGAGCATACGGACGGAATGATCAGCCATGTGGTGAATGGTTACTGACCCCTAGATTCTGCCCATGACAGCTGTGGGTTTGTTTTTGACATTTAGCACTAGGCGGAGGGAGGTAAAACCTTTCTACTTCTATTCAGAGATGCTGTGCTTTGATTTGCAGCTAGTGCTGAAGGCCTCCTATATTACTGAGAATTTTCCCAGCCGTGTTTAAGCCATTTTAATCTCTCATAAATGCAAAATATGTCAAGTAGTAGGATGCTTTGTCTAAGTTAAAAATCCTTGTGCATTTTCTCTTCTTTGGAAGGTATAGGAATAAATGCACCCTTGTTTCTGCAGAGTAGGATTCTAACCTCACCGCGGTAATTCTGAAAAGCTAATCACCAAGACTTCAGCTAGCTGGTGAGTTTGAATGCTGGGGAGGAATCTGGGCTCTTATTACTCGCACCCCAATGTCAGCATTGTGCTGGGGAATGTAAGGAGAGCAGAGGACTTCTGTTTTCATACTTTAATTCTTTTGTTGTCGACATTGTCTCTGGGGTCTAGGAGATGTAAGAAAGGTCTAGCATGTTTGTCTGTTTAGATGCAGCCATTTGTTAACACAAGGTAACTTCTGATCAGAATGTCTGCCCTCTTAGATCTCGCTATGTGTAAGGAGGGATGTGCATTTCTTCACAGGGCTGGGGGAGTGCCATTTCTCATGGAGCAAAACATAACATTGAATGTTGAGCCATTAAGTTTGTCAGACCTAGTTTTGATGGCCAGTACGATGGTCTTACTAAGGGCTTGTCTTCACTACTGCGCTATATTGGTGCATCAATGGAGCAATGTTTATGTAGCGCGTCCGGGCCTGCCTACAGCAGGGCCCAGGGCAAAACAGTCAATGGCCCCCCTAGAAAGAGATGGCTGAGGTTTTTGACGCTACTATTTATCCTGTTGATAACACATTAGAACCCACTATGTGTACGTCGTGGTGTTGCTTGATCTAGTTAACATTTTTATCTTAATTTTTATTTAAAAAAAAAAAACAAAAACCCCAACATATCTCTCCTACCCATCCAGGCCCTTTTAAATCACCAGGCTCCTGGGCAATTGACCCATTTGCCTGTCTCTGTTGGCAGGCCTGAGCGTGTGGGGTAAAGACGCACTCTGCCGATCGGAGAGCACTCTTGTTGAGGTGGAGTAACTACGGTGACGGGAGAGGCAGAAACTATGTCGGCGGGAGAGTGTCTCCCGCCAACGTACTGGGGTATAGACACTACTTGAAGCTGATGTAACTTATGTCACTCTGGGGTGTTTTTTCACACCCCTAAGCGATATAAATAACATCAACTTTTGCAGTAGTGTAGACATGCCCTAAGATGTTTCAGGACGCAGCTGGGGAAATAAAGAGTTGTTGGCAGCCTTACTTTGGTGAACTCCTGAGAATCCAGGAGTGGTTTTGTATCAGAGTTGTGACTTAGAATCTGTTTTTATCTCATTGTCTTATGCTCCATGTGGCCTGACTTTCACTTTCCAGTCTGAATCATAGAATCATAGAATATCAGGGTTGGAAGGGACCTCAGGAGGTCATCTAGTCCAACCCCCTGCTCAAAGCAGGACCAATCCCCAATTAAATCATCCCAGCCAGGGCTTTGTCTGGTAGTCTCTTGTCTATGATTGTAACTCCTTGAGGGGAAACAGGGCAGGACAACCAAACTACTCGGCAGTGGTGGTAGAAAGGGGGGGAAAATGCAAGAGCACCGGAAGGTTGGGGATTGTTCCCTGAATAACTAGCCTGTAGTATTGTTTTCTCTAGAGTGGGGAAGATCAGGAATCCCTTTCTCAAAGGTCTTGTGTTTTGTCCTCTCCCCCACTTCTGGGTAAATTAGTCCCTCTTGGGCCCCCAAAATAAGGATGTGAGGACAGAATCTCAGGAGATGGCAACCAGCATAACTACATTGACTTCAAGTGAGCAGTGCTGATTGACGCCTGTTGAGAATTTTGCCCCGTTCTCTAGACTAGACCCTTAAGAGGAAAAAAAAAAAACCAGAGGAACTTTGGCAGACCATGTTTTCTGCTGAGAAAATAGTACAGTTCTTTGTGTGTCCGGTGCTGAATGCAGTTAGATAAGAGATCGCTGATTGGGTAACGAATAGCATAGCAAGAGACAGGCATGAGAATTGGAGCCTTACTAGATGATTTTACGCCAACTAATTGATTATAAAAGGGTGCAAAAGGTAATTGTGGTTTAGATGGGGTTGGCAAACATAGCAAGTACCGCGTAATCCTGAACTGCAATGGTAACCGCATGATGCATTAAGAAATCTAAAAGGGACTTGGATCACTTCCAGTGAGAGGGAGACAAAAAACTAATTCTGAAATCTCACTTCACTCTTCCCTTGTGACTTTTGGTTGAATATACCATGAAAATGTGTTTTCCTTGTCCAAATTCTGTAGCCCTCAGGGTACCGAGGGAAGCTGCCAAGAAAGAAAGCAGACTTGACGCCCACTATGTCTCTCTAATATACTGGGACCAACATGGCTACAACAACACTGTGTACAAAGCTAGAAGATGTTAAACATTTAATGATCGTGATTTTATGCAGATATTCGAAAGTATCTGATTGGAGCCGTTTCTGGACTCATGCCTTTGTAGTTGTTTAAAACAGAGTGTTAGGAACTAGCTTGATTAGCACGATGACTCGCTGTTAAATGGAACAAGAGGGAAGCAGCAGGGCCAGACAGCCAAGAACTAGTAAAGCTTGGGGAGTTGGAGAGGTGAAACTGAGAGCCAACGATGGCTGAAGGCTGGCTCAATGTGAGGCTGTGGGCTGGGCGGGCTTCGGCTGTACTCACAGAGAGAGAGAGAGAGAGAGTGTCAGTGAAAATATGAATTCCTGATAGCCACGTCAGCCTGATCTTATCAGTCCCTTATGGTATTTTCTATTATTCCCAGGGCTTAGACGACTGCACTTGAATGGCTACTTTGTGCCTAGCAATACAAATAAATAAAAGAAACTCCTTTTGTACATATTGGCATCTTGGTGTACTGAGATGTGCATAAACCTGTTCTTCATGGCAAAATACAAATTAAAATGGGAATGAGTGAGCAAATAAAATGGCAAGAGAGAAGGAAGTGTCTGCCTCATACAGAGCAGCATATCCTTTGATGTGGTGGGCAATAATTGGCTGCATTTTTAGATTTAATTATACGACAAGGTACATAAACTATCCTTGCAACAAAACAAATCTTTCTGATGTGAGTCGATATAACTGAAAATATCTTGTAGTCCCTTTTTATAAAATACATATGTGATGTTATTGACATAAACTGTGACCATATAGATCATTGTTGCAACCAGGGTTCTATGGTTGCACCAATTCTTATATAGAGGAGGCCAAGTGGGGTGTTTATGGGAAGGTTGTAGTTTGCTGGTTATGATTATGCTGTCTGTGTGTATCATTTTTGTATTTGAAGTTATGAATATTGGCTATGTATTTGTTTGATTCTAAGTAGCCTCAGTGAAGCATTTGGTCAGCTTATTGAGAAAGGACTATTCTCAGTAAGTTCCCAGTCAAGAAACACTTAACTGACAATGGTCTTTGGACGATGTCAATCCACATCTGCGCTTTCCTGGGAATGTTCAAACTAACATGTAAACAATGGCATCAGCTTGCAAAAAGCTGAATCATTCATAGACAAGTGACTTGCCCAGGTGACTGCAAACTCCATCTCGTTGAGGAGATTTTACACAGGAGAACAAAGGGGTTTCCACCCACAAGAGAGAGGCTATGTAAGGCACTGGAAACCCCTCTGTTTTGTCTTTAGCTGGTTCAAAAGATAGCCTCTCCACACCAAAGAGATGCTTGAAAGAAACTGGAACAAAGGACAGTAACTACAAGGGTGTGAGTGATTGCTGGACCCAGACTAGCAAGGAATCTAGTCTGTCAAAGAAGCTTATTGGAACATCTCTGAGGGTGAGATTTACCTGCATTTAGTTTCCTACTGTATTAGGCTTAGACTTGCGTGGTTTTGTTTTATTTTTCTTGGCAATTTACTTTGTTTTGTCTGTTATTACTTGGAACCACTTAAATCCTACTTTTTATATTTAATAAAATCCCTTTTTGCTTATTAATTAACCCAGAGCAAGTAATTATTATCTGGGGGAGCAAACAGCTGTGCACATCTCTCTATCAGTGTTAGAGGGCAAACAATTTGAGTTTACCCTGTATAAGCCTTATACAAAGTAAAACGGATTTATTAGGGGTTTGGACCCTATTGGAAACTGGGTAATCTGGGTGCTGGAGACAGGAAAACTTCCTAAGATGTTTTCAGTTACGCCTGCAGCTTTTGGGGGACGTGGTTCAGACCTGGGTCTGTGTTTGCAGCAGGCTAGCATGTCTGCTCAACAAGGCAGGGTACTGAAGTCCCAAGCTGCCAGGGGAAACTGGCTCAGAAGTAGTCTCAGCACATTAGGTGGCAGTCCCAAGGGGGTTTCTGTGACCCAACCCATCACAACAAATTAGTGTAGCAGGGTCCTCTGGATCAGTCCATTAATCTCACTGTAAAATGCAGTGATTACTTCCATGGCATGCTGTGGTATTGAGAGGGAATGTGGACTAGTGGTTAGAGATGGGAGGCAGGATTCTTGGGTTCTGTTCCCGGTTTTGGTGCTAGCTTTACTGTGTCAGCCTTGGACACCTCCCTTCTACCATCTATCAGATGTGATTAATAGTGCCAGCTCGTGGTATGTAGTCCCACGAGGTCAGCATTAAGGTATATTGGCAGGGCTGCCCTGCTGCGGCTTGGGCTCTCAACCTGGCACCAACCACTGGAACTAAACTCCTAAAGGATAAAGCACATGTTCTGGCATCTTCTAATTGTACGTATCTGCCTGATTTTTATGATTGAATCATTCAGTGCTATTAACCAGGTTTTAGCGCAGACATCATGGTGTCTTAAACCAGCATAATTCCAATGTTACCTGAGGAGCTAGATCCCAATTTTAAGTTATTCTTCTAAGACTTAAGTAGCTTAATTCATTTTCCAAAGCAGACTGAACTATTGCCTGTGTGGGGAATGGCCTTCTCCCACATTTAATATATGAATGAAAACTGCAGCCCTCCTCATCGAGGTTTGAAGTGGAAACTTTGGCTGGGTGGAAGGGGGACAAAATGTATTTCCCCATCCGGTTCAGAGTAATCCTTTCCCAAGAGAGCTCAGACAGAATGTGCTAAGCCAGTGGAAAACCAGTGACCTCCTTACTGGGGCCAAGCTGTCCAGAGCGGCAAGTGCCGACTTCAGACAGAAAAACACAATAGAGGAGCTTGTTTTCGGCTCTGACTTTTTCCTTTCACTGATGGATTTTGCTTTTAGACACAAATAAAAGTGACGGTAGGGGAAATCAATAGATGTTTGGGTTGGGGTGAAGAGCCAGCTCCTGTGATAAAATGGAAGCTTTCTCAATGACACAAACATAAAGAAAGGAAATTGGAAGGGTCAAGCTTCCGGACAGCAGGCGTGCTTGCTGGCAGCTTGGTTCTTCTCTCTGAACTTGGTGTGAATAGCTTCTCCTGAACTACAAACAGCGGTATCCTGAGGTAAGTCTCTGTTGCTCTGTAGCTTGGCAGATGGTTCTTCTGCATGCAGCCAGGGTGGGGCTAACTGAGGAAAATTCAGTATAATTTCAAAGTTCTCATTTGAGACATGGGTCAAAACTCCAAACTTGTCCAGTTCTGGGTTTTTGGATCTGAACCGCTTCTGTTCCTTGCATTTGCAAACTCTGTCAGGTAAGACTTGCAGAACTGAAATTGCCAGGCTCTGGAACAATTCTTATAGTGGGGGTGCTGAGAACCATTGAACCAAACTGTAAACCCTGTATGTGATGGAAACCACTTCAAGCCAGGGGGTGCAGGAGCACCCCCAGCCCCTGAAGTTCCAGCACCTATGGAACCTGCTGTTGATTTTGCCCATGTCGAGCTGTTGTCTGTTTCTCTTTCACACCCCCTCCTGCCACCTGATCATTTTGTCATCTCTTTAATGTAAGGCCTCAGCTGAGGAAGAATAGTCTTGTACTGAAGAGAAGGGAACAAACAGGTTTCACATATGGGTTTGGTTCCCAGTTCTCCCATAGATGTCCTGTGCAATTCTGGGCAAGTAATTTAATCTTGTATCTACATCACAGGCTATTGTGAAGCTTCTGGACATAATTCTCAATTGTCTTGTACCTTCTGTAATCATTTATAACTGTACAAAAGGGTTATAACATGCTACTTTTTTGATTTGGTACAGACACAAATAACTACATGTTGCAAGGCAGTGCAGTGCTTGGAAATGCTTGGATCGGAAAGTTAGTGTCTAGAACCTATTGTAATATCTTGATACCAGCGTGACTGATGTTCTGTATGTGCCACCTAAGATAGGACAAGCGAAGCGCAAAGAAGTGTTTTTCTGGTTTGAAGTATAATTCAAAAAAGTGACCTACAAACAGATAAGATTGCACAACTGGAATCTGACTTGAGGATTGTATCTGATAGCAGAGTAACTAACTCCTAAGCAGCCGGCATCATGACTAGCTACAAACACAAACAGAATGCTGTTTGGTTCCAGCATGCAGAATTGGGGTGGGATCTGCTAACTTCTGGTGTCTTTTTTGATCCTCGATGCGAGAAACTTACCTAGCCTCAAGCTGGCACTCCTGGCGTCTCTTTAGGTGTGCTCCCCAGAGAGCTGGATGCTTATAAATGTCAGCAGCCACTTGCTTTCAAGAAAGGAGTGAAAATTCTCACTGAAGGAAAAGGAGCAGAACAAGTCTTGACAATAATCCCTTAAAATGTTCATCCAACCCTGTAAAACACAGCACTTACTCTTTTTTCTTACACATATCCCTGGCTGGCTAGAATTGGTTTGAGGCACTCACTGTTTAATAATTCAGTGAATGTTCTCACTGCATTTAATTTCAGCAGCTCTAGCAAGCCGTAATCTAGTTAAGGACCTCTCATTCAGGGTTCAGAGTAACAGCCGTGTTAGTCTGTATTTGCAAAAAGAAAAGGAGTACTTGTGGCACCTTAGAGACTAACCAATTTATTTGAGCATAAGCTTTCGTGAGCTACAGCTCACTTCATCGGATGCATTCAGGGTTTCCATGATAAAATACAATATTCATGGATTTATCTGTCGTCCATAAAATATTTTGCTTTGCATTATATATTTTGCATTAGCCTTCATAGAATCATAGAAGATTAGAGTTGGAAGAAACCTCAGGAGGTCATCTAGTACAACCCCCTGCTCAAAGCAGGACCAATCCCCAACTAAATCATCCCAGCCAGGGCTTTGTCAAGCCTGACCTTAAAAACCTCTAAGGATGGAGATTCCACCACCTCCCTAGGTAACCCATTCCAGTGCTTCACCACCCTCCTAGTGAAAGCGTTTTCCCTAATATCCAACCTAGACCTCCCCCACTGCAACTTGAGACCATTGCTTCTTGTTCTGTCAACTGCATCTTCAAGAGAAGCTCCAGAAGGAATTTTGTGTATTCAGCTCTTTTCAACATAAGAATGGTCATATTGGGTCAGACCAATGGTCTTTCTAGCTCTTCCAACAGTGGCCAATGCTAGATGCTTCAAAGGGAATGAACAGAACAGATCAATCAAGTGATCCATACTCATCGTCCCGTCCCAGAATAATTCTTAAGGAAATCCAGAGCATAGCATTGCATCCCTGACAATCTTGGCTAATAGCCATTGATGGACCTATCCTCCATGAACTTACCTATTTCTTTTTTGAATCCATTTATAGTTTTGGTCTTGACCACATCCCATGGCAATGAGTTCCACAGGTTGACTATGCATTGTGTGAAGAAGTACTTCCTTTTGCTTGTTTTTAAACCTGCTGCCTATTTTGAGTTAGAGGAGCATGCGGGGGGTGGGGAAAAGACCTGTCTCATATTTCTTTTTTAAATCTCATAGTGCTCAAATATGACTCTACCCCTTTCCTTAAAGGGGAATTAGGCTGTTTACTATTAGTCCAATGAAAAGAGACTAGTTAGGTGAGTCAGGAGTAGTTGGCAACACTGTTTTCAACTCTTGAGATGTTGTTATTGCTAGTCTCATGATGTCTGGTCTCTTTTTTTTTTAAAACCCAGCTGCTTGAGTCAGGTTATTAACTGGAAAATCTCTGCTTCCTTTAAGGATACTCTCATATCTGCACTTGAAAATGTGAACCCTAAATTCCCGAACCCCAGAAGACCTATAAAAAGAATCCTGAATTTGTTTAGTTTAAAAATCATGAGATTTTAAAACATGTGACTTTTGGGAGCCTGACTTCACAGTATTGGTAACCCCAAGTAATCAAATAACCACGAAGCCCGAAAAATTAACACTTTCAATCAGGATGCCCATTGTGCAATGACTGTGTAAACAGGGAGGCCACACACCTTTCACAGGGTCAACTAAGTGACTACAGACTCCGCTCTATTTTTTAATACAGTTTTACACTCTTACAGGTTCACGTGTTTCTCTCATTTCCAGTTCAAGTTCTGCAGAAGGCTACAAGCTAAGCCAGGGAGCAAGCTCTGAAACCAGGGAGACTTGCTAAATGCCTGTAGGAACATAGAAATTGCCTTACTGCAGGGGTGGCCAACCTGAGCCTGAGGAGGAGCCAGAATTCACCAGCGTACATGGCCAGAGAGCCACAGTAATACGTCAGCAGCCCCACATCAGTCCCGCTCCCACCTGCTGCTCCCAGAGCCTCCCACCCACCGGCAGCGCTGCTGATCAGCTGTTTCGTGGGGTGCAGGAGGCTCGGGGGAAGGGGGAGGAGCAAAGGCATGGCAGGCTCAGAGGAGGGGGCGGGGAGGGGCGGAGAGGGGGTGGGGCTTGTGGCAGAGCCAGGGGTTGAGCCGTGAGCCCCCCCCGGCACATTGGAAAGTTGGTGTCTGTAGCTCCAGCCCAGGAGTCGGTGCCTGTACAAGGAGCCGCGTATTAACGTCTGAAGAGCCGCACGTGGCTCCGGAGCCCCAGGTTGGCCACCCCTGCCTTACTGGATCATGCTAGACATCTGTCTAGACTATTCTCCAGTCACCAATGGTTTCTAGGACCAGCTGCTTCAGAGGAAGGTGCAAGAAACCCAGCAGCTGTTATGGATAACTTGTCTCTCTAGGAAAAGTTTCCTCTTCACCACCACTAGTAAGAGGCAGCATGAGGGTTTGTGTCTCATCCAAAACCATTTTTTTAAAAGTTATTTATTACTATATCTCCGGACAGTCCCTACATAAAAGAATAAAAGGACCCAAATCAGACATCAGGAATGGTAACCTACAAAAGCCAGTAGGAGAACACTTCAATCTTCCTGGACGTTCTGTAACAGATTTGAAAGTAGCTATACTTGAACAAAAAAAACTTCAGAAACAGACTTCAAAGAGAAACAGCAGAACTAAAATTCATTTACAAATTTAACACCATTAGTTTGGGCTTGAATAGGGACTGGGGCTGGCTGGCTCATTACAAAAGCAGTTTTGCCTCTCCTGGAATTGACATCACCTGCATTACCTAGGGAGGTGGTAGAATCTCCTTCCTTAGAAGTTTTTAAGGTCAGGCTTGACAAAACCCTGGCTGGGATGATTTAGTTGGCTTCAGCCCCAGGCAGGGGGTCCGTAACCTGAGCACCGCTGCCCAGGGCTGAAGTCCTCAGGCTTCGGCTTCGGCCGTGGGTCTTGGGCTTCTGCCTTGGGCCCCAGCAAATCTAAGCCAGCCCCAGCGACCCCATTAAAACCCCCTACTTTGGGGTCCCGACCCACAGTTTGAGAATGGCTCTTCTATACCAGTCCACGTGCTTGAGTTATAGTTCCTCCCAATCAGCAGATGGAGGCAGAAAACAGACTTTTGATGTCATACCCTGTCACGTAAGATCCTCACAATCTTTCTGCCTTCAGTTGTTTCCGACATGCCTTGGTGTGAAGTTGCTTTGCAGCAAACGTGAGGCACCCGTGGTCTGCAGATCCTCATTCCCACAGGCACTATATGTAACCATACGGGCTCCTCAAAAGTCTTAGTGTTTTGTCTCCATCTGGTGGTTGGGAGGAACTATGAGTCAAACATCTGTACCAGTAAAGATGATTTCAAAGAAAGGAAAGTGATCAAATAATGATAATTTCCCATCTTATTCTCCCTCTCCACTAAGGAGAGAGATCAAATGTTCAGCTGGTGGCAAAATATTTTATTCATGGACTCCACACTAAATGTATTGCACAGTACACAACATGGAAAGTTGACTCTTGCCAAATTTTCATTTTAAGTGCTCTCCTGCAGAATGTGTGAACCCCGTCTGCTTAATAATCTGATCCACCTTGTATTAAGCTCAGACACTCTGGTGACTTCCAGGCTTGAGGAAGAGCTCTGTGAAGCTCAAAAGCTTACCCCTTCCACCAACAGAGGTTGGTCCAATAAAATATATTACCTCACCTACCTAGTCTCTCTCATATCCTGGGATCAACATGGCCTCAACAACACGGCTATTTTACGAATACTAAGACATTTCATGAATAATTTGTAGATCCAGGCCAGACGCTAAATCTTCAGAAATGAGACATTCAAATTACTTTTCTTGTCTCTTTGGCAAACTCTAAGCACTCCCATATAAATTATAGCGTCCCTGAATGCAAGTGCTGGTTCTGATTAGCATTTCAGTTGCAAATCTGGTTCAGTTGTCTTATTTGTTAGAACAGTGCCCTGGAGTGTTGCTCTAGCTAAAGGTTGTGTGTTTCTTTATGCAAGTCTTCCTTTCGCTTGAGGATCTTGTAGCTCTGCCTTGAACATTTGCTTGAGCGGCTTGAAGCTTGGAATTAACATGTGCAATCTAGCAGCAATGTTATGTATATTTTTAACCAACTTCCTATAGGGTCGGGATGTTTTTCAGTTTCATTTGCAAGCATAAAGCCAAAGGGGAAATTCCAGTGTCAGTTCCTGTTGCATGTGGAAGGTTTTTAGCAATGCTCATGCAAAGCTGGTTTGTTTTTTTTTTAAATAATTTATGGGAGCTTGATCTCTACCCAAATCGAGCAGGGCAAAAAAACATGTTTAAAAAATCCCAGTACTAGCTGAGTGCTGCTTGGACTAGGGAAAATATGACACAGAATTGTGTGATGAGTTATGAACTTACTATGGAATGGATGAAGGCTGCACCTGTGCATTTGTGATGCATTGTCTGTATATGTTAGAATGCATAGGGGGTGACTTGGCTTGCAAAGTCTAGTCCTGTTCGGTTTGTATCTTGCAGAACCAAAACCTGGGTGGTTTGGATCTGCATTCCCTTTTCCCTCCTCTGGCATCCCTTCCCTCAACATCTGAGGAGGTTGCATTGGTTTGCCATTGGTAGCAGCAAGCCAGTAAATGGTGTCTGTGACCCTGGATGTTTAAAAGTTTTTGCAAACTTTAGTTGGGAGAGGAGGGAGGGGAGCTTTTTCTAGTGTTGATTGTTTAAAAAAAACTACCAAGGGAAAAAACTTTGGCCCATTTATATAATGTGTATGGATGGCCTTAAAGTTTTCAAAGAAAAATCTGCTTGTCGTTTTTCTTTAGAAATGACCATGCTTGACTTTCCTTTGTGGGGTGGGAGTGAGTGTGATAGCAAAACTGGCTGAAACCTCAGCTTTAGCTTTCCTAGGTCTCTGGTGAACTAGGAGGGGATGCTGAGGCTTGGAGTATCTGTATATTTGCTGATCTTTAGACTTAAAAAAACAAAACAAAACACATGCACATCCTTTCCACTTGGGGGAACTTCGCTTATTATTTTTAGATTGATTCTAAGGAGCCTTGTATGTTTCAGGATCTGTGTGTGTTGGACCACAGACCTGGAGGATGGAGTTAGCTGACATGATACTGACCACATCTTATGTGGTGAATGTGGACCAAAAACCCATCATGTTCAGTGTCACATCAGCTAAATGTCTCAGCAGTGTGTAATCCTGGAGAGCTGACACACTGATGCCGAACACTACTAGTCCTGGTCTCTATTGGCCTGTCGGTATTATGTCAGCTAACACTGTTCCTCATGTAGATAAGATTTAGGAGAGCCTCCCATTTCCTCCATGCAGGGAATGAGATAACTTACCACATCTGCCCACGCAATGCTATACTTACCAATTGTTGTTGTTGTTATCCTGCCTGTGTAACATGCCACCGGGGGAATCTGCTGTCGGTATTGATGGTGATTATGGGCTGCCTGAGCTGGTTGTATGTTCTTCCCTGTGTAAAGTGCTTGTCTCCTTAGTTTCTGCAAAGGGGGGTGAGGGATCGCCTCGAGCATTTAGAAATGCTGCTGCTGTTTCTTCCTAATGTCCCAAGTATTAACTGTTGACTGACAGCAATAGTCCATTACCAGAGTCAGCGTGACAGAGTTCATCATGACACACAAACACTTACTTGCCTGCCACAGGCTCCTCAACAACCTCTGGTGCTCGTTTCAGTTTTCTTTGTGCACAGATCATAGAATCATAGAAGATCAGGGTTGGAAGGGATCTCAGGAGGTCATCTAGTCCAACCACCTGCTCAAAGCAGGACCAATCCCCAATTAAATCATCCCAGCCAGGGCTTTGTCAAGCCTGACCTTAAAAACTTCTAAGGAAGGAGATTCTACCACCTCCCTAGTGTTTCAGTGTTTCACCACCCTCCTAGTGAAAAAGTTTTTCCTAATATTCAATCTAAACCTCCCGCACTGCAACTTGAGACCATTACTCCTTGTCCTGTCCTCTTCTACCACTGAGAATAGTCTAGAACCATCCTCTCTGGAACCACCTCTCAGGTAGTTGAAAGCAGCTATCAAATCCCCCCTCATTCTTCTCTTCTGCAGACTAAACAATCCCAATTCCCTCAGCCTCTCCTCATAAGTCATGTGTTCCAGACCCCTAATCATTTTTGTTGCCCTTCGCTGGACTCTCTCCAATTTATCCACATCCTTCTTGTAGTGTGGGGCCCAAAACTGGACACAGTACTCCAGATGAGGCCTCACCAATGTCGAATAGAGGGGGACGATCACGTCCCTCGATCTGCTCGCTATGCCCCTACTTATACATCCCAAAATGCCATTGGCCTTCTTGGCAACAAGGGCACACTGCTGACTCATATCCAGCTTCTCGTCCACTGTCACCCCTAGGTCCTTTTCCGCAGAACTGCTGCCTAGCCATTCGGTCCCTAGTCTGTAGCTGTGCATTGGGTTCTTCCGTCCTAAGTGCAGGACTCTGCACTTATCCTTATTGAACCTCATCAGATTTCTTTTGGCCCAATCCTCCAATTTGTCTAGGTCCCTCTGTATCCTATCCCTGCCCTCCAGCGTATCTACCACTCCTCCCAGTTTAGTATCATCCGCAAATTTGCTGAGAGTGCAATCCACACCATCCTCCAGATAATTTATGAAGATATTGAACAAAACCGGCCCCAGGACCGACCCCTGGGGCACTCCACTTGACACCGGCTGCCAACTAGACATGGAGCCATTGATCACTACCCGTTGAGCCCGACAATCTAGCCAACTTTCTACCCACCTTATAGTGCATTCATCCAGCCCATACTTCCTTAACTTGCTGACAAGAATAGGTGGGAGACCGTGTCAAAAGCTTTGCTAAAGTCAAGAAACAATACATCCACTGCTTTCCCTTCATCCACAGAACCAGTAATCTCATCATAGAAGGCAATTAGATTAGTCAGGCATGACCTTCTCTTGGTGAATCCATGCTGACTGTTCCTGATCACTTTCCTCTCATGTAAGTGCTTCAGGATTGATTCTTTGAGGACCTGCTCCATGATTTTTCCAGGGACTGAGGTGAAGCTGACTGGCCTGTAGTTTCCAGGATCATCCTCCTTCCCTTTTTTAAACATTGGCACTACATTAGCCTTTTTCCAGTCATCCGGGACTTCCCCCGTTCGCCACGAGTTTTCAAAGATAATGGCCAATGGCTCTGCAATCACAGCCGCTAATTCCTTTAGCACTCTCAGATGCAACTCATCTGGCCCCATGGACTTGTGCACGTCCTACCCATCTGTTCCCTGAGGGAGTCAAAGTCTGCTTTTCTGAAGTCCAGGGTCCGTATCCTGCTGCTTACCTTTCTTCCCTGCATCAGGATCCTGAACTCAACCAACTCATGGTCACTGCCTCTCAGATTCCCATCAACTTTTGCTTCCCCCACTAATTCTTCCCTGTTTGTGAGCAGCAGGTCAAGAAAAGCTCCCCCCCAGTTGGCTCGTCTAGCACTTGCACCAGGAAATTGTCCCCTACGCTTTCCAAAAACTTCCTGGATTGTCTATGCACCGCTGTATTGCTCTTCCAGCAGATATCAGGAAAATTAAAGTCACCCATGAGAACCAGGGCGATCTAGTAGCTTCTGCGAGTTGCCGGAAGAAAGCCTCATCCCCCTGGTCCGCTGGTCTATAGCAGACTCCCACCACTACATCACTCTTGTTGCTCACACTTCTAAACTTAAATCCAGAGACACTCAGGTTTTTCTGCAGTTTCGTACCGGAGCTCTGAGCAGTCATACTGCTCCCTTACATACAGTGCTACTCCCCCACCTTTTCTGCCCTGCCTGTCCTTCCTGAACAGTTTATAACCATCCATGACAGTACTTCAGTCATGTGAGTTATCCCACCAAGTCTCTGTTATGCCAATCACGTCATAATTCCTTGACATCACCAGGACCTCCAGTTCTCCCTGCTTGTTTCCAAGGCTTTGTGCATTCGTATATAAGCACTTGAGATAACCTGCTGATCGCCCCTCATTCTCAGTATGAGGCAGGAGCCCTCCCCTCACAGACATTCCTGCCGGTGCTTCCTCCCGGTATCCCGCTTTCCCACTTACCTCAGGGCTTTGGTCTCCTTCCCCCGGTGAACCTAGTTTAAAGCCGTCCTCACTAGGTTAGCCAGCCTGCTCGCAAAGATGCTCTTCCCTCTCTTCGTAAGGTGGAGCCAGTCTCTGCCCAGCAATCCTCCTTCATGGAACACCATCCCATGGTCAAAGAATCCAAAGCCTTCTCTCTGACACCACCTGCGTAGCCATTCGTTGACTTGCACGATTCGATGGTCCCTACCCAGGCCTTTTCCTTCCACGGGGAGGATGGACGAGAACACCACTTGCGCCTCGAACTCCTTTCTCCTTCTTCCCAGAGCCACGTAGTCCGCAGTGATCCGCTCAAGGTCATTCTTGGCAGTATCATTGATGCCCACGTGGAGAAGCAGGAAGGGGTAGCGATCCGAGGGCTTGATGAGTCTCGGCAGTCTCTCCGTCACATCGCGAATCTTAGCCCCCGGCAAGCAGCAGATAGATGACTCAGTCCCCCGGAGAGAGTCCCCGACCACCACCACCCGCCTCCTTCTCTTGGGAGTGGTGGTCGTGGAACCCCCCATCTCAGGACAGTGCATCTCATGCCTTCCAACCAGTGGAGTCTCCTTCTGCTTTCTCCCGCCAGACATATCATCTGGTCCATTCTCCGCAATGGTAGCTGTGGAGAGAACATGAAAGCGGTTAGTTACCTGTGTCCGCGTTGCTGGAACCCGGACATTCCCCCTTCTTCTGGAGGTCACATGTTGCCAAGCTTCTTCACTTGGGCTGTTCTAAATGTCTCCTTGTTAAGAGCGGTAAATGCTGATGACAAGGCTAATTCCTGATTGGTTTCTATTGCCCTTATCACTGGACTATGCTGAAAAGTTCCAGACTATCAGATTGGAAATCTGAGATGAGGAGTCTATTCCCACTCCTGCCACTGTCTTGCTGAATGATGTTTGGCTGGTCACCTAACAGCTTTGTGCCTCAGTTTCCCCATCTGTAAACTGGGATAATGAAACCTACCTTTGTGCAGCTTTTTCTTTGCAATCTATCCCAGCAGATATTCTGGAGATTGGTGTCTAGTTTTCAGGCCAGTTCTGCTTCATATAAAATGGTCGTATCAGCAACACCCTGGATGGCTTTATTAGTTCTTTGTTTATAAAGGGGAGGGAGATTTGTTTCCATTTAAGCTGGCTTGATACATTTAATTTTCAACCTTCAGTAGCACAATACAGCAGCGACTTTAAAATATCTCAGATTTGTTTAACATTTACATTACGAGTGACATAAAATGTTAAGAAATTACAAGTATTCCAAATAGCCACTAAAGTCCACATAATAATATTGATCTAAGGGTTTTTGTAGGTGCCGATCACCATAGTATTTAAGTGCTTAATGCTGACAAAAATACTTACACTTTCCAAAGCATTCTGTGGACATTTACTAATCCTCAGAACATCCCTGTAGTTAAGTATGTAGTATGTACAGAAGGGGAAACTGAGGCAGGAAGGTTAAGTGACTTGCCCAAGGCCACAGAAGGAATCAGTGTCAGCACTAGGATTATAGTTCACAGGTTCCTGACTCTCAGTTCTGTGACTGACTTCTTTCAGTTACAAATGCTTTTAAAGATAACGTGGACCAAAAAGCTCCTCCTAGGAGTGACTCATTCAGAAGCCTTGTGAGGAATCAATGTCAGAAAAATATATAAGGTGAAAGTGGCTGGGGACATAGTTCATCTACCCCACTAATGCTAGCGCCCTCAGTGATACAGGTCTGATAAATGTTTAATGTGGCCTAAAGCAATCTCTTTCCTAGCAGTAAGATTCCATCTCCACTTATGAAGCTCAGCGTTTGTTTTATATATTTTGCATGTGCCCCCCCCCCCAGTTTTATCAATTATCTCCTTGTATGACCTCTCTGTGGCTCACCTCCTCTGATCTCTCTGCCTGGGGTACTTTGCTAGGGCGCCTTGTCATCCCAGCAGAGGCGAGATTAGCCAAGCACTGGATGTCTTGAGGGAGAAGGCTCACAAAGTTACCTTCAGAAAATTAGTGCATGCCAGAGTGCCTTTTAACTGCAGGTTCACTGCCTGTCTCATCTAGTGCTTGCAGCAGGTAGTAACTATGGCACAGATGGCAATTTCCTGCAATATCTTGGACACATCCTATTGAATTAAGTTTATGTACCTTTATGGGCCAGGGATTGTGTGTACAGTCATGGGGGGTGCCCTCCAGAAACTAGGAACAGTGGAGGAAAATTCACTATGGTGGTAACACCTTCAGGGAGCTACCGCCTCCTGGAGAGAGGCTCACATAGACAGGTTCAAACTGGATTCTCTAGGGACCAACAGGTTTTTTTTTTTTTTAAAAAAAAAGGACTTTTGTTTAAATACCCTGAATTAAAACTGACTCAGGGCCTTCTATCTGATCCAACAAATGGGCAGGACTGTCTGTCTCAGGGGGCCCCAGTCCTTCCTGGGAAGGGTTGGAAGGATGTGGCCCAGTCTGGGTGCTTGTTCTGAGCTAACAGCTGTTGGGAACTTGTAGCCACCGGAAAAGCCCTGGTGGGATTTGAAAGGCTGTTCACTGCCCAGAGCCCTTGTTGGAGTTGGGGTGAACTCGGGTAAGATTATTAGCATGCATGTAGGTTTCTTGATTGCTTTTAATGTTTTCTCTGCAGTGCTTTCACCTTAAAAATAAATGTGCTCGCTTAGAAAGAGCGGTGTGGTACCTTTATATCTGGGCAGTAACATTGTTTACAGTCTCTGAGGAGAAAAGAAAAGTAAGCCTGTTTACACAGCCTGATTTTGCTGGGAATATCACAGTGGAGGCAGAGAGCTGTGCAGCCTGGAAATGCCCTGGTGAAAAGGGAGAGAGATGTGCCTTCACCCAAGGTGACAGCGGGTGACTCAGAGCCTTGAGAATGGGTGAGTTTGGTGGACCATAGAGAGGGAATACAGGTGCAGTTGCCCGGAACTCTGACTAACTTTTTCACTCTTGCTACTGAAAGTTAAGCGAAAACGGGGATATATAAGAAAAAAACTATAACCTTTCAGAGTAAAAGCCGTTTTAGTCTGTATTCGCAAAAAGAAAAGGAGTACTTGTGGCACCTTAGAGACTAACCAATTTATTTGAGCATAAGCTTTTGTGAGTTACAGCTCACTTCATCGGATGCATACTGTGGAAAGTGTAGAAGATCTTTTTATACACACAAAGTATGAAAAAATACCTCCCCCCACCCACTCTCCTGCTTATAGGTTATCTATAGCTTATCTAAAGTGATCACTCTCCTTACAATGTGTATGATAATCAAGGTGGGCCATTTCTAGCACAAATCCAGGGTTTAACAAAAACGTCTGGGGGGGGGGTAGGAAAAAACAAGGGGAAATAGGTTACCTTGCATTATGACTTAGCCACTCCCAGTCTCTATTCAAGCCTAAGTTAATTGTATCCAATTGGCAAATGAATTCCAATTCAACAGTCTCTCGCTGGAGTCTGGATTTGAAGTTTTTTTGTTGTAATATTGCAACTTTCATGTCTGTAATCGCGTGACCAGAGAGATTGAAGTGTTCTCCGACTGAAAACCAGCGAGAGACTGTTGAATTGGAATTCATTTGCAAATTGGATACAATTATCTTGGGCTTGAATAGAGACTGGGAGTGGCTAAGTCATTATTCAAGGTAACCTATTTCCCCTTGTTTTTTCCTACCCCCCCCACCCCCCCCAGACGTTCTTGTTAAACCCTGGATTTGTGCTGGAAATGGCCCAACTTGATTATCATACACATTGTATGGAGAGTGATCACTTTAGATAAGCTATTACCAGTAGGAGAGTGGGGTGGGGGGAGGTATTTTTTCATGCTTTGTGTGTATAACAAGATCTTCTACACTTTCCACAGTATGCATCCGATGAAGTGAGCTGTAACTCACAAAAGCTTATGCTCGAATAAATTGGTTAGTCTCTAAGGTGCCACAAGTACTCCTTTTCTTTTTGCGAAACTATAACCTTGTGTCTGAGGATAATATTGGTGTTAGGATATAGATGTAAAGGCCTATACTCAAGAATTTAGGTGTATTCTTATCACTTGGCTAGTTATAGAGGTATAAAAAAGAGAATAAAAATCACTGTCTGCCAGTGTAATGTCCTTCTCTTACTGTGACAGTCTGAGGCCCTGTTTTTAGGCTAAGGCCTTTGGCTAAGCAACAGAGGCAGCTATAAGCTGGGAAGCGAACGGTCACATCCTTACATTCCAAACTAGTCACATTGAAAGAAGGTGCTATTGGGCTGTTAGGAATACAATCCTGCCCTGATAGTGCCTATCACCTCCAGAGAAAGAGAAGTGCCTAGAAGATGTAAAAGAAAACTTAGTTTGATAGCATCCTGTCTGGCAAGAACCCACTTATCAATAGCTGGCATGTGAAATCCTCATTTCTGTAAAAGGAAAATGAGTACTTGTGGCACCTTAGAGACTAACCAATTTATTTGAGCATAAGCTTTCGTGAGCTACAGCTCACTTCATCGGATGCAGCTCACTTCATCGGATGCATCCGATGAAGTGAGCTGTAGCTCACGAAAGCTTATGCTCAAATTGGTTAGTCTCTAAGGTGCCACAAGTCCTCCTTTTCTTTTTGCGAATACAGACTAACACGGCTGCTTCTCTGAAACCCTCATTTCTGTGTTTGTTCTATCACTGTAATCCCCATTTCCCTATGGTTTGTCTGCCTATTCTCTGTCTGGTTCTGTGATTGTTCCTGTCTGCTGTATAATTAATTTTGCTGGATGTAAAGTAATTAAGGTGGTGGGATATAATTGGTTAAATAATCATGTTACAATATGTTAGGATTGGTTAGTTAAATTTCAGTAAAATGATTGGTTAAGGTATAGCTAAGCAGAACTCGAGTTTTACTATGTAGTCTGCAGTCAATCAGGAAGTGAATGAGTGGGTGTGTGTGTGGGGGAAATGGGAACAGGGAATGGGGAAATTGGAATCATGTTTAGCTAAAGGGGGAAATGGGAACAAGGACACAGGTAAGCCTCTGTGGTGTCAGAGCTGGGAAGGGGGACACTAAGGAAGGAAACTGGAATCATGCTTGCTGGAAGTTCACCCCAATAAACATCGAATTGTTTTCACCTTTGGACTTCGGGTATTGTTGCTCTCTGTTCATGCGAGAAGGACCAGGGAAGTAAGTGGATGAAGGAATAAGCCCCCTAACAATTGGTATAATGGGCATCACCAGGTGGTGCTGTTTAGTCTTCCAAATGACAGGTTTCAGAGTAACAGCCGTGTTGGTCTGTATTCGCAAAAAGAAAAGGAGTACTTGTGGCACCCTAGAGACTAACCCATTTATTTGACCATGAGCTTTCATGAGCTACAGCTCACTTCCAAATATTTTTCTTAACATGTGAGCAAATGGTCAGTCTTGGAAAGACATGCTGTGCTGTTGGAGTTTTTGTTGCCTCTGTGTAGAGGGAGCTGCATGAGCAGGAGGAGAGCTTGCTCTCTGTCATTGCCTCAACAATTGAATCTGATCAGAGACAGAGGTGCTCCGTGAAAGGCAAACATTTGGTTTAGGCTCAGACTCCTGAAAGAACAGGTTGCCCTACATGCTGTTTGATCCCCTGTTATTCCAGGATTGGTGTACGTGTGTGTCATAAATATAAAGGGAAGGGGAAACCCCTTTGAAATCATAGAATCATAGAATATCAGGGTTGGAAGGGACCCCAGAAGGTCATCTAGTCCAACCCCCTGCTCAAAGCAGGACCAATTCCCAGTTAAATCATCCCAGCCAGGGCTTTGTCAAGCCTGACCTTAAATACCTCTAAGGAAGGAGATTCTACCACCTCCCTAGGTAACGCATTCCAGTGTTTCACCACCCTCTTAATGAAAAAGTTTTTCCTAATATCCAATCTAAACCTCCCGCACTGCAACTTGAGACCATTACTCCTTGTCCTGTCATCTGCTACCACTGAGAACAGTTTAGAGCCATCCTCTTTGGAACCCCCTTTCAGGTAGTTGAAAGCAGCTATCAAATCCCCCCTCATTCTTCTCTTCTGCAGACTAAACAATCTCAGTTCCCTCAGCCTCTCCTCATAACTCATGTGTTCCAGTCCCCTAATCATTTTTGTTGCCCTTCGCTGGACTCTCTCCAATTTATCCACATCCTTCTTGAAGTGTGGGGCCCAAAACTGGACACAGTACTCCAGATGAGGCCTCACCAATGTCGAATAGAGGGGAACGATCACGTCCCTCGATCTGCTCGCTATGCCCCTACTTATACATCCCAAAATGCCATTGGCCTTCTTGGCAACAAGGGCACACTGCTGACTCATATCCAGCTTCTCGTCCACTGTCACCCCTAGGTCTTTTTCCGCAGAACTGCTGCCTAGCCATTCGGTCCCTAGTCTGTAGCTGTGCATTGGGTTCTTCCGTCCTAAGTGCAGGACCCTGCACTTATCCTTATTGAACCTCATCAGATTTCTTCTGGCCCAATCCTCCAATTTGTCTAGGTCCTTCTGTATCCTATCCCTCCCCTCCAGCGTATCTACGACTCCTCCCAGTTTAGTATCATCCGCAAATTTGCTGAGAGTGCAATCCACACCATCCTCCAGATCATTTATGAAGATATTGAACAAAACCGGCCCCAGGACCGACCCTTGGGGTACTCCACTTGATACCGGCTGCCAACTAGACATGGAGCCATTGATCACTACCCGTTGAGCTTGACAATCTAGCCAGCTTTCTACCCACCTTATAGTGCATTCATCCAGCCCATACTTCCTTAACTTGCTGACAAGAATACTGTGGGAGACCGTGTCAAAAGCTTTGCTAAAGTCAAGAAACAATACATCCACTGCTTTCCCTTCATCCACAGAACCAGTAATCTCATCATAGAAGGCGATTAGATTAGTCAGGCATGACCTTCCCTTGGTGAATCCATGCTGGCTGTTCCTGATCACTTTCCTCTCATGCAAGTGCTTCAGGATTGATTCTTTGAGGACCTGCTCCATGATTTTTCCAGGGACTGAGGTGAGGCTGACTGGCCTGTAGTTCCCAGGATCCTCCTTCTTCCCTTTTTTAAAGTTTGGCACTACATTAGCCTTTTTCCAGTCATCCGGGACTTCCCCGGTTCGCCACGAGTTTTCAAAGATAATGGCCAATGGCTCTGCAATCATAGCCGCCAATTCCTTCAGCACTCTCGGATGCAACTCGTCCGGCCCCATGGACTTGTGCACGTCCAGCTTTTCTAAATAGTCCCTAACCACCTCTATCTCCACAGAGGGCTGGCCATCTCTTCCCCATTTTGTGATGCCCAGCGCAGCAGTCTGGGAGCTGACCTTGTTAGTGAAAACAGAGGCAAAAAAAGCATTGAGTACATTAGCTTTTTCCACATCCTCTGACACTAGGTTGCCTCCCTCATTCAGTAAGGGGCCCACACATTCCTTGGCTTTCTTCTTGTTGCCAACATACCTGAAGAAACCCTTCTTGTTACTCTTGACATCTCTGGCTAGCTGCAGCTCCAGGTGCGATTTGGCCCTCCTGATATCATTCCTACATGCCTGAGCAATATTTTTATACTCTTCCCTGGTCATATGTCCAACCTTCCACTTCTTGTAAGCTTCTTTTTTATGTTTAAGATCCGCTAGGATTTCACCATTAAGCCAAGCTGGTCGCCTGCCATATTTACTATTCTTTCGACTCATTGGGATGGTTTGTCCCTGTAACCTCAACAGGGATTCCTTGAAATACAGCCAGCTCTCCTGGACTCCTTTCCCCTTCAAGTTAGTCCCCCAGGGGATCCTGGGCATCCGTTCCCTGAGGGAGTCGAAGTCTGCTTTCCTGAAGTCCAGGGTCCGTATCCTGCTGCTTACCTTTCTTCCCTGCATCAGGATCCTGAACTCAACCAACTCATGGTCACTGCCTCCCAGATTCCCATCCACTTTTGCTTCCCCCACTAATTCTACCCAGTTTGTGAGCAGCAGGTCAAGAAAAGCGCCCCCCCTAGTTGGCTCCTCTAGCACTTGCGCCAGGAAATTGTCCCCTACGCTTTCCAAAAACTTCCTGGATTGTCTATGCACTGCTGTATTGCTCTCCCAGCAGATATCAGGAAAATTAAAGTCACCCATGAGAATCAGGGCATGCAATCTAGTAGCTTCCGTGAGCTGCCGGAAGAAAGCCTCATCTACCTCATCCCCCTGGTCCGGTGGTCCCTCCTGGTCAGGGGAAAGCTCCTCTCACCTGTAAAGGGTTAAGAAGCTAAAGGTGACCTCGCTGGCACCTGACCAAAATGACCAATGAGGAGACAAGATACTTTCAAAAGCTGGGAGGAGGGAGAGAAACAAAGGGTCTGTGTGTCTGTCTATATTCTGTCTTTGCCGGGGATAGACCAGGAATGGAGTCTTAGAACTTTTAGTAAGTAATCTAGCTAGGTACGTGTTAGATTATGATTTCTTTAAATGGCTGAGAAAAGAACTGTGCTGAATAGAATAACTATTTCTGTCTGTGTATCCTTTTTGTAACTTAAGGTTTTGCCTAGAGGGGTTCTCTATGTTTTGAATCTAATTACCCTGTAAGGTATCTACCATCCTGATTTTACAGGGGGGATTTCTTTATTTCTATTTACTTCTATTTTAATTAAAAGTCTTCTTGTAAGAAAACTGAATGCTTTTTCATTGTTCTCAGATCCAAGGGTTTGGGTCTGTGGTCACCTATGCAAATTGGTGAGGCTTTTTATCCAACATTTCCCAGGAAAGGGGGGGTGCAAGTGTTGGGAGGATTGTTCATTGTTCTAAGATCCAAGGGTCTGGGTCTGTAGTCACCTAGGCAAATTGGTGAGGCTTTTTACCAAACCTTGCCCAGGAAGTGGGGTGCAAGGTTTTGGGAAGTATTTTGGGGGGAAAGACGCGTCCAAACAGCTCTTCCCCAGTAACCAGTATTAGTTTGGTGGTGGTAGCGGCCAATCCAAGGATGACGGGTGGAATATTTTGTACCTTGGGGAAGTTTTGACCTAAGCTGGTAAAGATAAGCTTAGGAGGTTTTTCATGCAGGTCCCCACATCTGTACCCTAGAGTTCAGAGTGGGGGAGGAACCTTGAGAGTGTGTAAATAAGTTACACTTGCGTATACCTAGACTCCACATCACTGATTTCTCCTCCACTGAGAGGATGAACTGCCAGGATCCAGAATCCGCTACCTGTCAGCACAAAGAGCTGATGTCAGAAGAAGAGGCAGCAATAACACATGCCAGATAGTACGCTAGGAATGTTTCGTTGACTAGAAGTCAAGTCAGTGGCCTTCATAGTAATCTGTAGCTCTTTCATACATACTTAATTTTTCTTATCCATGTGCCCACGGTCAATGAGCAGCAGGAAATGACCATGGTTAGGAAACCCCTGTAGTCCACTACAGCACATGCAATGTCAGTGTTGGTTTCTGCCAGCTGCGTGTGCCTGGGGTGAAATGAAGCCCTGTGATAGTTGTTGGGTAGCTGTGCCAAATAGTTTGGCACAAACTACTGGGGCCTCGGAACATGAGGATTCCAGCCGACCTATAGTAGGGGAGTGTTTCCACCCACTTCCCTAATTAGTCTTCGGTGTTGCTACTTCCCCTCCCCCTGACTCCAAATTATTTGGATCCTGTTTTACAAGAGCTGCAGGTCTGTTTTAATGATATTTACTTTCAAACATGAAGTGTCTGAGAAGCAAATCCCCTCTAAGTGCAGGACTGCACGTGTCTCCTGAGAAGAGCTCTCTTGCCCCGATTCCTACAAAGACACCTAGTGACTGATGAATGAATTAATCATTGAGTGCACTGGAGTCGAGAGAAAGCAATATCAGATATTGCCCTGAATCCTGTATGGGAAATTATTATTGCTACAATGCCAACAGTACATTAAGTGCTTTACAGATACGCAGGAAACAAGATACCTGCACTGAGATGCTTACGATTATAAATGAACAGCATGCAAACAGAGGATGTACCAATAAGCATGCTGACTGACCAACAGTTTAAGAAGTACTGTGCTCATTTCCCAAGTTTTGTTTGGATTTTTTTATCACTAACTTTATTTTTCCATGTAGGGAGGGTTAGAATTTAGAGGGTGTTTAGCAAAAAGTGTTTTTAAGGAGGGTCTTGAAAGAAGGGGGAGGTTGAGATTTTGGGAGGTTAGGGAAAAAGTTCCACAGTCATGGAACTAAATGGATGAAGAGCAAGAGAGGTTGTGGAAAGTGATAGTCTTTTTTTATCTTGCATGTACCATACTTTCTTAGAATAACTATCTCTTGCAGTGTACTTAGAGAATTCCTTTGGGAAGGTTGTTAAACCAAGTGGAGACACGGCAAGAGGCTGGTATGTTTAGTCTCAACTATAGATTCCTAGATCTCATTAATAAGTAAAGTCAGTCTACGTCCGTGCTTGTAAAGGAGATGATTAGGAAAATTCAGGTGGAGCAGAGGAATTGTTGTTCCTTCAGTAGGTGGCGCTCTTCTTTCTCAGAAATGGAATTGGGAAAAATCCTGTCTTAGGGAATATGAAGGAGAGCAATGAAAACAAGTGAGAATTATTTAATGTGAAGATATTACTATTCTGCCTGCCTGTTTATCGGCCCCTGATCGTATGTGAAATTAGCAGATAAGATGTCTGTAGTGACTGTCAGAAAAGCTGGTGCATCCAAACTTCCTCTTTTGTGTTGCAGAGAGAGTGCTGGAAGAAATTACAGCATATGCTGGCATCCTCTTGGTGCTGTAGTGTGGGACTGTAGCATTTGAAGTGCATGTTAATTGTGAAACTCTTTGAAATAATGCGTTGTACTTCCCACATTGGAGAATATCAATGTGCATGAAATGACATCTTTGGACAGGAGATAAAGTAAGCAGAGCAAGAGGAGACTTTATTTTACCTAAAATTATTATATTAAACCTACATTTTTAAAATGCTATGATGTTGCTTAAAACGATCCTGAGTGCCAACAATGAGAATGTGCCATATCATTATTGTAGCGCCTGGAGGTGCAGTCAGGATCAAGGCCCATTTGTGCTAGGTGCTGTACAAATACGGAGCAAGAAACAATTCTTGCCCCAAAGGACCTGCAGTCTGATTTAAGGTAGGATGAAACAAGTGGGTGTAACAATGATTCTACAGCAATGGGGAAGGGAGGACGACCATAATGGTGGTAGGTAAATGTGGTTGCCATGTTACATTTGGCCTGTCCTTTGCAATATCATAGAAATCATAGAATATCAGGGTTGGAAGGGACCTCAGGAGGTCATCTAGTCCAACCCCCTGCTCAAAGCAGGACCAATCCCCAATTTTTGCCCCCAATCCCTAAATGGCCCCCTCAAGGATTGAGCTCACAACCCTGGGTTTAGCAGGCCAATGCTCAAACCACTGTCCTCTCACATCTCAACTCTTAGAACCTAGAAGTTAGTGTCTTCAAGGAAGCAGCACTGCAAAGCTTCTCAGCCTTATCATTCCCTTTAAGAGAAATACAAACTAATTGAGTTTATAGAACTCCTTTCACATGAGATCAGCACAAATGCCTTCCAATAACATACGGCGAACAGCTTCACACAATTATGATTAACCATATCTTTAAAAGACCAGACGTTACTTTAAGTAAGCCCAGATTCCAGCACAAATGCCATGTATTTAATGCCGCTAATGGTCTTTGATTTAGAGTGAAAAGTGGATAAGAGGCTTGGTGCTTTCATGGACAATTCTACTTTCCCTGTTTGTTCTACTCTGTTCTCGGACGAGTATTCCAGCGCAAGGCCAGGGCCGAGGCAGTATTAGGAAGATTTCGGTGTCTATGTTGTTCTGTTCTGTGACTAAGAGAAGATTCTCTCTCCAGATCTATCGCTCTGGCCCCTTTCCCAAACGATAAATTCACTTTGAAAGGGAAGAGATCCCACAACAACAGTAACACACTCTCTATGGCCAACACTTTAAAACTAGCCGCCTTGTGTGCCCTAGACTGCACCAAGCTCTCTGACTTTCAGAGATGCTGAACTCCCATAAAAATCAGAAGAAGTCAACTGTGTGGTCTTTGGTTTTCAAAGACCATCAAAAGCATTAATGGCAAGGCTGGTAGACCAGTAGTAGGGGCGACTGATTTGTTGTCCGTAGTATCTATCGGTTGTTTAAAATACTGTGTGAATTGTGCATGTAATAGTCTACTCACCCACGTTGGCCTCACCCTCCCTCTCGCTGATAGCTACATCTGCTTGTGGCATCCCATCTTAAATTAACCTGTAGTTTTTCTTTAGCAGGGTCCATCATACTATGGGCTTGTCTACGATACGGCTTAAGTTGGATGTAACATCTCTCAGCGGCATGTAAACACCCCGCCCTCCCCCGAGTGACCTAAGTTGCATTGATTTAAAGCAGTGATGACGCTGTGCTCTTTCAGTGACTTAGCTTCCGCCTCTCACTGAGGTGGAATTACGTCACCGAGAGAGCGCTCTCTCGTCGGCATAGCACGTCTTCACTGATGTAGCGCAGTAGTGAAGACAAAGCCCTGTGTAAGTGCAGTGCCTCGCACAATGGGGCTCTGACCCTCGCTGGAGCTGTTGGGCACTAGTGATGCAAATAAATAATTATGCCCTTTCGCACCAATGTCATTTTACGCAAATGTCTGAGGCTTTTAAAATATAGGGACAGAAGAGTATAATTATTGTAGCGATATGCACGTGAAGTCGTTTCTAGCTCTGGTTACTGGAGCTACTTCTAGAGCTGTTGCTCAAAATAATTATATTACAACCACCCCACCTCTTCCCATATGTGTATCTGAGGCATGTATCCCTGTTTGTTTAGGAGAGTGAGGCATCCCTTCAGGTCTAGGCATATGTTTGGAGAAAAATATACTAATGACAGACCCCAGGGTTCAGGGTACAGAGCTAGAAATGGGCAGTGCAGGAATTGAGGGGTCCCCTCCCACAGGAAGTTAGCTGAGAATTGATGTACTCATTGCATTCAAAAGGGGGAAAGCGTGCTATTCAGGAGTACCTCTGTGGGCCCCCAAGATAAGCCATCCTTGGCAAGGATGACTTTGCAAAACGGCTGTGCAAATTTACCATCTCAGGATCAAAAATTATACTCCCACCCTTTGTCATGGTGATTCATAATGAAGGTCTGTGTGTAGGGGGAAGCAGAGTCATAGCGTACTTGCTTGTCAAACACAGATGTACTCATGAGGCAAGTGAGGAACTGGAATTTTTGCAAGGCTGATTTGACAGTAGCCAGAGGGTAGAAGGAACTTATAAGAGGGAGGAAAATCACCTTCACCAACTGCAGTGTGGTGATGGGAACTCCCGAGAGCCTGTTCTAAGAACGTTGGTGCGTGCTCTGTTCAGTATCCCAAGCTAGATAAACTACACCCTTCCTACTGCTTTCTTCAGAATAACACACCCGTTTTCTTATCAAAGCCCTTCCCCCTCAAAGAAACAACTGTTCCCAAACAGGGTTTGTGCTAAGTAATTTAGCACCTGGCTTACGAACCTCTTGGTGCTCTAAGACCCAGACATTTCTGGAGCCTGGCCAAAGAGCATGTGTGTCTGAAAGTTTACAGCTGCTAGGAAATGAGTGCTGTGACAAAGTTCCTCCTCTGCCCTGGTGGGTCCTGCGCTTATTGGCAGATTTGCTCGCCTCAGAGGTTCACGGCAGCCCTCAGTTTGGCCACTTTTGTGGCTCAAATCTACCATTCACTCAGTTAGCCTCATCACTGGCCAGCATGGGGAAAAGGAAGAACAGCAATCCTCGCAGTCTCTGCTGATCCACCTAGTGGATCGGGGAACAGGCCAGAGACCTTCCCCTCTGGTGGAACCCACAGTCCAGGTCAACTCTTCCAGTATCAAGCAGGGAGATGGAGGGATGGGGGGAATCTGGGCCCGTCCTCTACTCCAGGTTCCAGCCCAGGGCCCTGTGGATTGCAGCTGTCTACAGTGGCTCCTGTAACAGCTGCATGACAGCTGGGCTACTTCCCCATGGCCTCCTCCCAACACCTTCTTTATTCTCACCGCAGGACCTTCCTCCTGATGATGCTTGTACTTCTCAGTCTTCCAGCAGTACGCCTTCTCACTCTCAGCTTCTTGCACCTCTTGCTCCCAGCTCCTCGCACGCACACCACAAACTGAAGTGAGCTCCTTTTTAAACCCAGGTGCCCTGATTAGCCTGCCTATTAATTGATTCTAGCAGCTTCTTGATTGGCTGCAGGTGTTCTCATCAGCCTGTCTGCCTTAATTGTTTCCAGAAAGTTCCTGATTGTTCTGGACCCTTCCCTGTTAAGGAGCCGGAATCGTTCTTCACTCGCTCCTGAGCTATTTGCTTTCCTTTCTTTCCTAAAGCCCCCCGGCCCGGATTTTTCACACTTTTCCTTTTGCTTAGTTTCCCCCCCCGCTCTGGGCCTGGGCTAACCTGAACACCTCTCCCTCCTGAAAGCTGTTGTGTTATACCTTTTGATTGCGTTGTTTTGTTGCTAAGTTCTTTTTTTTATCCTTTTGTATTCTCTGTAACTGTTACAAATAAATTTCCTTTCTGTTTCAAAAAAAAAAAAAAACAAAAAAAAAAAACCTTCCCTGTTACCTTACCCAGGGAAAAGGGACCTACTTAACCTGGGGCTAATATATCTGTCTTCTATCACTTTCCTGTAGCCATCTGGCCTGACCCTGTTACAGTGCATGCAGTGAAATCCCTGCTGGGCAGCACATCATAAATGATTGACTGCTGGACCCAAGAAATCGCAAGCAGCCAAGGTGAGCTTGCCTAGCTTAGGGCAGGGTTGCATTCAAGATTCCTCTTCTACAATGAATAGCAAGTTTAAAAGGGAGGGAGTGGGGAGGGATAGCTCAGTGGTTTGAGCATTGGCCTGCTAAACCCAGGGTTGTGAGTTCAATCCTTGAGGGGGCCATTTAGGGATCTGGGGCAAACACTGGGGACTGGTCCTGCTTTGAGCAGGGGTTTGGACTAGATGACCTCCTGAGGTCCCTTCCAACTCTGATATTCTATGATTCTGTGTGAATTTAGGGCTGGTGAAAGGTGCTTCCCTTTCTTGGAGCTTGCCCAGCTTTGGAGAGTGGGATTTATTGCAGGCCCATATCGGGAGTCAATGCTGGGAGCCCTTGCTATGTTGTCGGCGTACCTCACTGCAATTAGAACAGCAGGGAGCCTGAAAGCCCTTGGGTCAAGCCAGGGTTCTCAGGGCTTCCAGTCCTAGTGCACTGACAGGGAGCCTGGGAGCCATGGATGAGCTTGGAAGCTGGGGTTTTCAGGTTTCCAGCTCTGTGGCGGAGATGCTGGAAGCCCAGGGTTCACTGACCCCGGGGCAGTCTGCATGGCTGGGCAGCCCCAGAGGTGCCAACCCTAGAAGCCCTCACTCAGGTGCCCATCAGCCCACCAGGTGAGCCTGCAGTAAACCAGATAGATTTCCAGTGGAACCAGGCCTGTGTTTTATTGGAAACTCCTTGAAACAACAATTGTTTTGTGGAAACACGTTTTGACAAATTGATATTTTCTGGCAAAAAGTTGGTTGGTCGGGAATGTTCCCAACCAGCTGTAAGTGTACAGAAGTGTGTGCTGAAAACGTGGCTGCTGTCGCCTTGGGGATGGACTGCTAGAGGATGAGCAGATGGCCCACCATACTATTTGTGAAACCAGGGCTTGGTCTAGGCTTAAAATTTTGCTGACGTAACTATGTTGACCGTAAGTGATTTAAGCTATACTCGCAAACCCTTAGTAGACACGTCCATAAGGTCATGTTTTGGCGTGAGTGAACACATGGGGAGATCACAAGGAGCCTGTGTTCTGTTCAGCAGGGGGTTGGTATCAATCCAATGCTGCTGCTGGACATACTGGAGGGAGCTGTGTTGGACAGGGCTATATCCTCAGTCCTTCTGCACCAGCCAGCAAAGTGCACACAGTGTCCAGTCCCAGGATGGTGTAGCAGTCACATCCCCTGTGTCCCTGGGGGCATTGTGCCCTCCCTGAGGAGCATTTGATAGGACAGTGCAGCTCTGTATTGCTCCTACCTACCAATGCATGCAACTGTTGAGTCCTAAGAGGGTAGGTTTGCAGCATGGCTGTTTCCTCCTTCCTTATCCCTGCTCTATCCCTCATGACCTTCAATGAGATTTCTCCTCTCTGCAGTTTCTGTGGTGTGGGAGGGCACACATGACATGACGTGCCCTTGCTAGGAGATTATGGGCTGTGAATGGGATGCGCTGCACCTTCGAGATAACCTGATGTGGGAGGTTTAATCATACACCCTTTGGCTTTTAACGCTTTTCAGTCTTTCTGTGGTATGTGCTGTCTCTAATTTAGGCCATTTCCACTTGTTCCAAATATGATGGCAGCAGCTGTGTTCCCAGTTTCAGCTCTAGTGCGGGCAGGTTTTAGCCACTGGGCTGATCGTAGGATCATCCTGTGTAGTAAAACCTTTCTCTCTAAATACATGGTCCTGTGTGAGAATTCTTACATTTTTACTTCCTGAATTAGCATCTCATTGGCTTTGCTCCCTTGAATGTGGTACTATTTAAAGTAGTGTTGATTGACTATAATTACATGGGTTTTCACCTGTTGTACATTGTGCTCACAGCTAAATGTGTGGCCTAAATTTTCAAGTGGTGGTCCCTAAAGTTCGTCACCGAGGATGATAAATCTTTCAGAAGTACCCAAGTCTCATCTTCAAAAGTGACTTGGAGACACGAAGGAGCCAAAGTCCCCTTGACTTTTGATGAGGTTTAGGCTCCAAAGTGCTTGTCAGTTTTGACGTGGGACTTAGGCCTCTGAGTCAGTTATACGCTCTTGAGACCTTTAACCCTAAATTCTAAAATAGCACCCTGATTTTTTCCCCCCAGAGCTATGGACTACTGCAACTTCTGTTGTGTTGGGATTTTTGGCTGCTTCAATGTGTCTGAAAATCAGGACACTATTTCTATGGGTTTAGTACCCAACATGTGAAAATGTTGGCCTAAATCTGTTCTCCGCTGTGTGTATTGTGGATACTACACCTCTACCCTGATATAATGCGGTCCTCGGGAGACACAAAATCTCACCGCGTTATAGGTGAGACCGTGTTATATCGAACTTGCTTTGGCCTGCCCGTTCCTTGTTCCCTGACCGCCCCCTCCAGAGACCCCCCATCCCTAATCACTCCCAGGACCCCACCCCCTACCCAAACCCCCTGCTCCCTGTCCCCTGACTGCTCCCTGTCCCCTGACTGCTCTGACCACCCCCTGACAGGCACTCACCAGCAGCGGTGGGAAGCGGAACAACGCGGCCCCAGCCCGCTCCACTCTGCCACCTCCCAGCCGCGGTGCTCCACTTCCCGCCACTGGTGAGTGCAGGGAGGTTGGGGAAAGGACGCCCCCCCTTACTCACCTGTGGCAGGAAGCGGAGGGCTGTGGCTGGGAGCTGGTGGAGTAGAGTGGGCTGGGGCTGGGCTGCTCTGCTTCCCGCTGTTGGAGAGTGAGGGGAGGTTGGGGAAAGGACGCCCCCTTGTACTCACCTGCGGCGGGAAGCGGAGCGGCATGGCCCCAGCCCACTACGCTTTCCTTGCCCGGGCCCCAGCCGTGTCACTGGGGGCGGTGTTGGGGAAAGGTCCCGCACTCACCTGCGGCGGGAAGCGGAGTGCCACGGCTGGGAGCTGGCGGAGTGAAGTGGGCTGGGGCCGCGCTGCTCTGCTTCCGCCGCTGCCGGTGAGTGTGTGGGGGATCCCTTCCCCCAAGACCCCTCCTTCCCCCAAGACCACGGCTGGGGCTGGGGCGAGGGAAGCGAAGTGGGCTGCTCCCAGCCTCCCGCTAATCCCTTGGGCCACTCTGGGCCCCAAAAGTGCCCCCCTCCCACAGCTCCTGCCTCCCAGACCCGGGGGGTGGGAGGAAGAGAGCCCCTGACCGCCCCCGAGACCCTCTGCCCTTTTTCAACCCCTCGGCCCCGGCCTGGCACCCTTAACACGCAGTGTGTCGGAGCTTAACTGTGTTGTATGCGAACCCGCGTTCTATCGGGGCAGGGATGTTCTGAGAATTAATGAATGTTTGTAGTGCACATTGAATATGAAAAGAGCTAAGTGCAGAGTATTTTTTTATGCCCCTTTGCCAACTCTTCAGGGAGGAAGACATGAGACTTCAAAATGGCTTTAGAAAGCAAAGTTCATTGCAATGGATTGTGTAGATTTTAACTAATGTGGAACTGGCTGAAAACCTAACATTTAAATAGGTTTCATTTGGGTTCTCTTTTAAAAGTCAATTGCTCATCTCCAGTGACTAGGACAAATGGAGGGAAATATTGCCTGAAATGGCAGGGATTTTTGTTTTTCTTGCTCAGTTCACTCTTACAGGGATTGCAGAGGCCATTGTTCGAACAGGACTTATCCCCTCCAAGGGGGATAGCCTTTACAAACTGTCCTATGCTGGAAATCCATGCATCAGATTACAACCAAACTAAATGACACCTCGGTCAACTGGGGACAGGCAGATGAAGGACAGAGAGATAATTGGCAAGGTGCTAACATACTGCTCTTTCCACTTCACTGAGGGACCTAGGAAAAAGAGCTGCTAATCAGATCAGATTCTTATGCTTTTCATTAAAATACAGGGGCAAATCATGCTGTCTCAAGTCATGCCATGAACTTCCTTGGACCACTCCTTTGTATGGACTACTCAGATACCATGGTGATCACTGCAGTAGAAAACTCTAGATAGATTTGGGAGCAGCAAATGCAGGATCGGTCCCAAATGAAGTGTTAGATTATTTTAGCAGCATGTGTATGTTTAATCTAAGTGGAAAAGATAAAGTTGGTGTTTTCAAATTCTCTGGCAGTGAGGTTCTTGAAAGGAGTCATTTGTCTCCATCCACTGATTAAAGAGCCGGTTCCTTTGTTGGACCTTCATACTGTCTTAGCCACTCTTATGGGGCCTCTGTTCAAACAACTTCTTCAATCTCCCTTCTGTGTCAGAAAACTGCCTTCCTGTGGTGATAACAGCTGCAAGGAGGGTGTGAGAGTTGCAGGCTTTGATGGCGGAACCCCCTTACGCTCAATTTTCTGCACCCTAAGTTTTTATCTAAAGTGGTTTTCCAGTTTCACTTGAACCAACCTATATATTTTCCAATATTCTTCCCTAAGCTGCTATGACGGCTTCCCTGGGGTGCAGCCTGAAACTGGGGTGCCGCTGAGCCCTCTGTCTTACCAACCAAATTTGTTAGTCTCTAAGGTGCCACAAGTACTCCTTTTCTTTTTGTGAATACAGACTAACATGGCTGCTACTCTGAAACTTTGGAAAGAAAATCCTGCAGTCCTTGTTTAAATAGGCTCTGAGCCCCATCTCCTCCTTGTACTGCTTGTGAGTCACCTAAGTAGAATACACAGCTGCATCTACTCAAAGAAGAAAAACGGTTGCCTGTCTGTAACTAACTGTTCTTTGAGATGTGATGCAGATGTGTATTCCACATCCTCTGACCCCTTTGCGTCTGAGTCTGTTCTTCTGATGTTTGGTGCAAAGGAACTGATGGGGTCAGGATGGCACCAGCTTTATATGGCCAGGGGCAGGGCTAGTGATGCATACTAGGGTATTGCTAGGCCAAATTCTCTGGCTCCGGTGCGCTGACATGCACATACCTAAGTAGAATACACATCTCCGTCATATCTTGAAGAACAACAGTTAGAGGTAGGTAACTGTTTTCCCTCAGATACTGTAATTAAGTAGAGCATTGGTTCTCGTCTTTTTCCATCAGCCCATGTCCAACAGGAAAAAGATTCTGGACCCCACCCTTTCTCCTAGGGAGAATGGTCGTGACCCTCTGGACTCTATTCATGACTCCCCTGTCAAATGGAGCAATCTTGTTATCAGACTCCCTGCTGCAGCATCTGTTTTTCGCTGAAGACTGCACATCTAAGTGAATAATCTGAAAGGCTGTAAAGCACTCAACAGAAACCTGAAGGGGAGAACTCAATTCTCATTGAATTGGTCAATGTGCAAAAGAGTGTATTCAAATAGCTACCGTATGTTCAAACAACAAAACCCTTGAATTACCACTAATGGTTCAGGTATGAGCCACCTACAGAGAAGAACCCAAAATGTAACTGAACCTAAAGTTAAGCACATGTAACTTTTAGATAGCCACTGGTAGGGTGGGAGGGCAGCGTACAATCAAGAGTTCTTAAGGACAAAGTAACTACCTCGTTTTTTCCATTTTTAGAGCACTTTCAAAATATTGATCTTCCTGAACACCCCATGGGAAAGTGTAATAAATATTTGTATCTGCAATTTACAGGTGGGGAAGTCAAAACTAGAGCTGGGTGAAATTTATTCAGGTAAATAATTTATTTGCCAAAAAATGCAGTTTCAGTCAACCTGGAACAATTCATAAATTTGACCTGAAGCTTTTCAGGGGTGGCGGGGGAGGAAGGAGGGGTGTGTGTGTGAGAAGATTTAAATTCACATCTCCTTCCTCCCACCTCAGTACCTTTATCACCAAGCTACAGAATCCTATTCTCTCTCTCTAGTCTCCGTCCAGACCCAATGAATATTTAATATTTGTACTAAGTGGAACAGCTTCAAAAGGAGAGATTGAGAACACCCTAGCCTAGAGCCATGTGGTTAGGGCACTCACTTAGCAAGGGGAAAGACCTGAGTACAAATCCCTGCTCCAGAGTGGGGAATCAAACCTGGTCCCATGTCCCAGGCTAGTGCCCAACCAAGTGTTTAATTTGTAATGAGAGGTGCCAAGGCTCAGCCCTGGCACAAATTAAGCCCAACCAGTGGGCAAAAGTTTCACACACCTCACTGTGATGGGTTCCGCCTGGGGTGCCACCTGGAACTGGGGTACCACTGAGCCCTCTGACCCACCAACCTGGGCTCCCTCTCACACTGTGCTGCTGTGACAAGTTGCAAAGCCCTCCAAACTTGCACTTTGACCAGCATTCACACAGGTAGGGACACACCCAACTGCAGTCACATTCAGGCTCTCTAACCACCAGCCTCCTAGCCTAGGACCCCAGAGCAGAACCGTCCTGCCCTGGTCAAATCTGGCCAGTATATGGTTTAAAACCTGGTCTCTCTCTCCCTCAATGTGAAGAGGACCATGAACACTTATGTCCAGGGTTGTGAGCTCAATCCTTGAGGGGGCCATTTAGGGATCTGGGGCAAAAATTAGGGACTGGTCCTGCTTTGAGCAGGGGGTTGGACTAGATGACCTCCTGAGGTCCCTTCCAACCCTGATATTCTATGATTCTCACTTATGACCAAGCTGAGATTTGCCCCAGGCACCTTAGTCAAAGGCACGCTGGTTTGTATTAAAACATAAAATAAGTTTGTTTAACTACAAAAGGATAGCTTTTAAGTGATTATAAGTGATAGCAAACAGATCAAAGCAGATTACCTAGTTAATAAACAAAACACGCAAGCTAAGCTTAATACACTAGATAGGTAGGATATGAATTAGCAAGTTCTTACCCTGACTGATAAACAGACTGGCAGATTCTTAAGGCACAAGCTGCCTTGGCTTTTCAGCTTGGGTTTCCCAGGTTTTCATACACAGTCTCTGTAGCCTGGGACCATGACTTCCCCCCCGTTCAGTCTTTGTTCCTCTGGTGTTTCCAGATGTGGTGGTGTAGGGAGAGTGAGGTACCCCCATGATGTCATTTCCTCCCTTTTATATCTTCTTCCCACTTGCTGGAAAGCTCTTTTGCTGTGACTTGGGTCAGACAGTTCCCAGTGTGTAGCGCTATTGCTGAGAGGTTTCTGTTGTACACAGTTCTTGGGGTAATCATTAACATTGTTTGGCCTTTTTACTTTTGTACCTGAAAGGCTGCTTGTGGGTGTTTTCAACCTCAGGACATGTTTCAGTAACACATACATAGCCAAACTTCATAACTTCACATGCAATGATAGCACATACAATCCAACGAGATATTAATGTCCAGCTGATTAAGACTTTGAGTGATACCTCACAAGGCATATTTTGTATAACACATATCCTAATAACATGTCAGTGGTGAATATTGGGATGCCAGGGTGTTGCACACACACATGGTTTGCTGGCCCGAAATGGGCTCTTTCATCTTTTTGACAAATTCCATATAGTTTTAGAACTGAATACTTTTCTGGCAGAACCGAAAAATCAATTATTTTCCCAGCTGTAGTCAAGACAGAGAGAGGTTATGTGACTTGCTCAGGGCCTCAGGGTCTGTGCCAGATCCAGGATTAGAACTCTGGAAGTCTCACCTTCTGGTCTCCTATTCAGACCTTTAAAATATGTTGCCTTTAGTTGAATCAAATTCTGTTTCTGAGGCTGTTGCTTTAAAAAAATTAGTTATTTGTATTACAGAAGTGCCAAGAGGAATCAGTCAATAACTAGGACCCCTTTATGCTGTGGGTTTTATAGAAAGTCCTCGTGACTTCTATAAACCTCCCAGACTTCTATAAACCTCACTGGCTGTTTCTGCCTCCATAGCTGTCTTGTGGGCAGCCTCCTCTGCGTTAATTCCCAATCGTCTTAATTCCATCAGTCTTTTATGTTCATTTTCTTTCTCTTTTGCTTCCAGTCTAGCTAGCTCTAGTTTAGTAGCTGCTTCACTGGTAGTCATTTCCCTGCTTTTTTTGTGCTGGGCCACACCCCCTCTGCAGTTCACTGAAACTGGGATGCACTCAGCTAAGGGGCTTCTTAGTTAACAGAGACTTTCTTAGCACTCCGTGTTCAGCCTTTCTGGGCAATTTGCAACCTGTGCAGTTCTAGCTTGTTCTGATCTTCATTCTTACTTATTTTGCTTCCTTTTCTGTCCCTATTTCCCTTACCCAAAATAAGCAAACAGAAAATAACAAACCAGTAACCTCTTTCTCTGTTCTTCAGTCACCACACTTAAAACTCACTTAAAATCACTACCAGTATCTCAAAGCAGTCAGCTGTGCACAGATCCTGCTCGACTACGCCACTGTGATGGGTTGGGTCACAGAACCCCTCTGTTAGGATATAGATATTCAGGTCTCTCTGTAAAGGCCTATACTCTTAAGAATTTGGGTGTATTCTTATCACTTGGCTAGTTATAGAGGTATAAAAGAGAGAATTAAAATCACTGTCTGCTGGTGTAAGGTCCTTCTCTTACTGTGACAGTCTGAGGCCCCGTTCTTAGGCTAAGGCCTTTGGTTAAGCAACAGAGGCAGCCCTAAGCTGGGAAGCGAACAGTCACATCCTCACATTCCAAACTAGTCACATTGAAATAAAGTGCTATTGGGCTGTTCGACATTATCAGGACAGGATTGTATTCCTATCACCTCCAGAGAAAGGGAAGTGCCTAGAAGATGTAAAAGGAAACTTAGTTTGATAGCATCCTGTCTGGCAAGAACTCTCTTATCAAAAGCTGGGATGTGAAATCCTTATTTCTGTGTTGTTTTATCATTGTAGTCCCCATTTCCCTATTATTTGTCTGTATAATCTCTGTCTGGTTCTATGATTGTTCCTGTCTGCTGTATAATTTAATTTTGCTGGGTGTAAACTAGTTAAAGTGGTGGGATATAATTGGTTAAATAATCATGTTACAATATGTTAGGATTGGTTAGTTAAATTTCAGTAAAATGATTGGTTAAGGCATAGCTAAGCAGAACTCAAGTTTTACTATGTAGTCTGCAGGCAATCAGGAAGTGGATGTGTGTGTGGGGAGGGGGAAATGGGAACAGGGAATGGAGGTGCGGAAATTGGAATCATGTTTTGCTAAAGGAAGAAATGGGAACAGGGACACAGGTAAGCCTCTGTGGTGTCAGAGCTGGGAAGGGGGACACTAAGGAAGGAAACTGGAATCATGCTTGCTGGAAGTTCACCCCAATAAACACTGAATTGTTTGCACCTTTGGACTTCGGGTATTGTTGCTCTCTGTTCATGCGAGAAGGACCAGGGAAGTAAGTGGATGAAGGAATAAGCCCCCTAACACCTCCTTGGGGCTGCCAACTGGTGTGCCAAGACTTCTGCCCCTGCTTTGCCTGCCAGCTTAGGACTCCAGCACCCTGTCTTGTTGAGCCAGACCCACCAGTCTGCTCCAACGCAGACCCAGGATCTGAACCATGTGCCCCAAAGCTGCAGACTTAATTGAAAGCAGCTTAAGAAGTGTTCCTGTCTTTAACACTCAGATGCCCAACTCCCAATGGGGTCCAAACCCCAAATAAATCCGTTTTACCCTGTATAAAGCTTGTACAGGGTAAACTCATAAATTATTCACCCTCGAAACACTGATAGAGAGGTATGCACAGCTGTTTGCCCCCCCAGCTATTAATACATACTCTGGGTTAATTAATAAGTAAAAAATGATTTTATTAAATACAGAAGTTGGATTTAAGTGGTTCCAAGTAGTAACAGACAGAACAAAGTGAATTACCAAGCAAAATAAAATGGAACACGCAAGTCTATGTCTAAGAAAACTGAATACAGATAAAACCTCACCCAATAAGCTTCCTTTTACAGACTAGTCGCTTTCTAGTCTGGGTCCAGCAATCACTCACACCCCCTGTAGTTACTGTCCTTTGTTCCAGTCTCTTTCAGGTATCCTTGGGGATGGAGAGGCTCTCTCTTTAGCTAGCTGAAGACAAAATGGAGGGGTCTCCCACAGGCTTAAATAGACTTTCTCTTCTGGGTGAAGACCCCCTCCTCTCTCCTATGCAAAGTCCAGCTCCAAGATGGAGTTTTGGAGTCATATGGGCAAGTCACATGTCCATGCTTGACTCAGTTTTTACAGGCAGCAGCCATTGCTTACCTGCTACCTTGATCGTCCTCAGGTAGACTTCTTATGTGGATTGGAGCCTTTCAAGATCCATTGTCCATTAAGTGCTTCTTGATTGGGCACTTAATTTGCGCGTTCCTTTCTCAAGAAGCTGACCAAATGCTTTACAAAGGCTACTTAAAAATCAAGCCAGTACACAGCCAATATTTATAACTTCGAATACAAAAATGATACATGCATGCAAATAGGATTAATAGATTCAGTAGATCATAACTTTTACAGAGATGTTACATGGCATATGTAGCATAAAACATATTGTAGTTATGTCATATATACATTCATAAGCATATTTCCATAAAGCCTTATGGGGGGCGCCATCACGGTCCTCTCCCAGAAAGAGCTTGCAATTTAAATATGCAAAGACAAAAGTTGGAGGAAAGGAAATAGTATTTACTGGGGAAATTTTTAGAGCAAAATGTGGATTTGTTTGGGAAAACTTCACAAAAAGCATTTGTATTGGCAAATATATCTTGGTTCATTGCTATGAACTGGATGAAATGCTTTTTGTGTTTCTTATGAGCCAGTGAAGAATGTTCTCTGAGCTTCGTAACTGATGTATCTACATCTTCGGCTTTGTTAAATAAATTTTCTGAGATCATAGCAACCGTCTTGAAATAGGATTATGGGTTATTTTTTATTGTCTTCCTGAGATTTTATCCAAGGACGTGGTTCTGTTACTAAGCTACGTTTATTGTATTAGGAGGCTAAATGCCCACAGTAAAAACTTGCAGAAATGATGTATGCACCTCTCAATTTAAAAAGTGGAAAATAAATATTAATAAATGTAAAGCTATAGTCAGACAAAAATTTAGAAGTGACTTTCGCATAGCTCAGAGAAAAGGAGATAAAATACATGAAAATGCACATGAATTTACTTGTTTTTAAGGAATGTGTCTTCTGTTAATGTGAGCTATCAGTGCTGTATGTGCAAAATTACAACTCTTTATCCTCCATGGAGTTTCTTGCGGTAAAATTCCAAGCTTTTGGCTTTGTTTCCTTTTAACAATGTGATATTTTTCTGAAATTTTAATGAGCATTTAAAGTTTTTATTTGCCATCTCTGAATATAGAGAGATTTTACTTTGTGAGCTAAGGGCTTGTCAGACAACTTCAGAGCATCTTTTGTAGGCCTCAGAAATATTGGCGTTCTGGTTTGGAGAATTAGTCTCTTCCCTTTCTTGAGAACACATTCTTATGCACCCATATACCAGGGGATCTTATAAGGTAATGCAGTGGGCCAAACTCACTGGGCACTTCCATCAGGATTATGTATTATACCCATTCACATGGTATCTGAACAAAATAAGGATGCACACTGTAATAGACTTAAAGAAGTGATCTGCAAGGCTGCTTTTATAAATGACCGTGGGACTTATATAGGACAGACTCCATTGCTTCTGCAGGAGAAGTGATGTCTGAGCACTGGACTGGGAGCAAGGAACGGCCGAAGTCAGATCTAGGCTCCCTCTGTGACTTTGGGGAAGGGATTTAATCTTTGTTTCTTTATCCGTGTATATTACAGTATCTGCTTCCCAAAGCTGTTGTGAGGACTCAATGTTTATAAAGAGCTAGAAGATGAAAACGCCTGTGTAAGCATATGGTTGGCATTAGTGGTTTACAGGAGAGTAATGGCATATACCTGTGAGTCAGTCTTTCTGTTTTGTCCGTTTTATTCCATTTTATTTGTGTATTCTCTTCCCCTCCCAAATACTTGACTTTCCCCCTGAGAAACATTTGCGACATTTGCTGAAAATGGTTTATGGTTAAAGAGCAGAGTCTGTAAAACTGGAAGACGCGACTAAATTCTCTCACTGCCCTGTCATGCAGATATTGTCCCAATTTTATAGATGGGCTAAACTGAAGCATGCTGTTGTGTCCCTGACCATCTTGGCTAATAGCCATTGATGGCCCCATCCTCCATGAACTTAGCTAGTTCTTTTTTCAGTGGCTAGGTCTGTTAATTTGTAAATGATTCAAGTGATGGGGCTGCTATTATGGAGCTCATTGTTTTGGGACTAATACAGTGTGTACTAATAGGGCCAGATTCTTAGGGGGTGTAACTCCATGTTTCTCTCTTGGCTTAATGGACCTGTACTGATTTACATCCACTGAGGATGTGGCCCCTGGTTTCAGCCAGTTTGAAAATCTTGGCTGATTCAAGCAGTATCCTGCATTACGTGTTTGAGATGTTTCCTGTACACTAGAATCTTTTAAAGTGCACATGTTGTAGACCCCATGCAAAGCTGACTAGGTAAAGCTGAAGTACTTGGCATATTAAGTGATTAAATAGTCTAGATGACAGAAAGAAGCTGCAGAAAATCATATTAAGCCAAAATATTTTTCCCCTGCTGTATGTATTTTTTTCGACATTACAGACCTCCTTCCATCTCAAACACTGTCCCAAATCACTGACCACCTATGACTAAACAGTTGTTTTGCTGCACACCCTGGCCACTCTGCATGTGATGGTGCTGGCATTGGAGGGGCTTGCACCAATGAAACAAGAGGGTCCCTCTTCAGCTAAAGGAGAAATCCCGGTACCTGTTAGCAATATAGGGCATATGACACAAGTGAGAAGGTCTGATTTCATCCAGTAGAAGATAGTGAAGTCTACACATTTCTTACCATGTTAAGCTATTGGACTGTAGTTCGTTAACATTGTGAGCCCTGATGCCAGGGGGGAGGGAGGGTGTTTAAGAATGCCACAGGACTTAAAAGTTCTGATGAGTTGAAGTGATCAAGTTATTGTGCACTTTTTCCATACTGATCACGCACCAGATAATGTTCAGTATAAACATTATCCTCTAGTCTCTGTGATAGTGCAGAAGAATAGCTAATATGTATTTCCAACATGCGCTTGTTGATTAACTTCCTTGGAAAATGACTTCAGGAGTCTAATGCATCCATCTTGCAATTCCCCAGATGCACATCAGTAGCTTAAAATGGCAATGATTTCTTTCTCCTGGAGCTTTGTATATTAATCAACTCCTTGTTGAAGGCAAAATACAGCATAGCAAGAAGTATGGTTTTACCACGGGAACAAAACTACCAAACTATTCTGAAGAAGTGTGCTCCCCAAATTACTGTCCACGTTAAAAGGTCCGCAGTGAATTGTTTAGTTTTTAATCTGTCTAATCAGGATAATGCGTCTTTATTTTCTAGACCAGTGTTTCTCAACCTTTTTGATACCTTACTGCCTTCCTAAACTGTGTCAGGGAGATTTCAGGGACTGGCATCAGTCCATGGACCGGTCATTGGGAAACACTGTTCTAGACCATGAGTCCAAATGTTGGTATGAACCCCAGATCCCAAGGAATTTTGGTAGACTCTTTACAGCTGTGCAAAACTGCTGCTGGATAAACAAGTCTCAGAAGTATTTGTTACTCAGAAAATAGGAACCCTGGGTAGAACTCGGTGTAAGTAGCTGCTGTGGGTATTAAACACGCTGGGCCGGATTTTCCTCTTATAGTCACGCAAACCCACCGACATCACTGGAGGTGCTCTGGTGTACCTCAGCAGAATTTGGCCTATTGTGTACCTTATGTTCAGTTTCCTCATCTTGAGTTCTTATCACTTTGCAGGGAAAGTGCCACCTCCCTCTCTCCCCAGTGTACTATTTTGTGTATACACACCCATTATAAAAGGGAGGTACTTCATGCCTACCTAAGACACCCATATGAATAAGAGTAGGGGACTGATGGGCTAAATCTCCTTTCTCACTTGTGCAATCTGAGTTATGTTAGGAATGGGGAGGCTTTTTTTCCTTGTTGCCAGTAGCTCTGCTGGCCAGTGGGGTCGTCCAGATTGAGACACCCCTTGTGGTTACCGAGCCTGGAGTTGGTATCACACTCCCCGTTTTCCTTTGTCTATTCTGCAAGCCCAACCAGTAGCTCTAAATTAGTTTGGGCTTTGGTCACAGCACCCTTGCAGGGTGCACCAGGATAAATGCAACTGTCACCCTAGGTCACTGCCACCATGGGGATCCAGTGTTAGTAATGATAGGTCAGTTTCCACCCTACTTTCGGTTTAACAATCCGTGCATGGGTTTTACTCATTAAACATTCATGCCTTTTTTCTGGTGGTTAAACCATTCTCAAAGCTAGATGGAAACTGGCTCAATTCTCTTACATTGTCTTCTCATGCCTCCGGTGTGCTGCTGTCCCTGACACGTACGGCCACAGCCAACATTCAGAAATGCCCCTTGTAATATAAAATGCTGTTGTATTTTAAAATAACAACAGCGTTTCACATGCTGAGTGTCCTTATAGAGCAATGTTGCTTTCTGCAGTCGAGCTTCCAGTGTCTACGGGAGCTCATTCTGAGCCAGGCTGTCGGGGGAAACAATAAAAGAGCCATCACTTGAATAATTTAAACAGGCTGGAGGAAACACCAAAGGGAATAATCCTGCACTTACAGGGTGTATAGTGGACCGCAGAGCATCCTAAAATCATTCAGCCTCTAATGTGTGCGTTATTCTAGGACATCTGTGCACGCTGTGGGGAGGGGAGGCACAAGCCCACCGCAATTTGCGGTTGCCAGCAGCGTCTGTGGGCCTTCAGGAGGGATTGCTTCATCCCTCTCGCTTTCTTGTCGTTGATTTTAAAAATAAAAATATGTAAAATCCACCATAAGGAATTGGAGTCAAAGCTTCCAACAAAAAGTAGGAATAACAGTTGAGCTTTTACATAGCACTTTATACCCAAATGACTGCCCAGGAATTGCTTTAACCTGCATTCATTGTACAAAGAGTCACAGCATGTAGAAGACCAAAAGGAAAGCGTGATTGCTGCCCCACAGAGCTCACGATCGGAATAGTGACGCACATCCGATCGACAGCAAAGCCGGGGAAGAAATAAAGGCCACTGGGCCTGATTCTTCGCTGCCCTGCATCTTGCACAGTCATGCTCTACCAGTGCCCAGTGTGTGTCAGGCACCACTGTTCTGAAGTGGTTACAGTTTTGCGCTCCTGGTGCACGATGAGTGTCCATGACTACACAAGGTGCAGAGCAGCAGAGAATCGGGCCTGCTTTATCGGGCTGAAACGACAGGAGAGCACTAGGGAAGCCTAATGTAAATACCCAAATTGGAATTAGCCTGAGGTTCCAGGGCTAACCTCTATTTCTCTGTGAAAAGTGCCGTGAGACTTCTAATTCCCATCCGTGGTCAGCACCTCTTCTGCTAGCCATTACCTCCATGCTACCTGCGCTGCTGAGCAATAACAATTGTGGTGATTGAATGAAATGACATCATAGAATCGTAGAATCTCAGGGTTGGAAGGGACCTCAGGAGGTCATCTAGTCCAACCCCCTGCTCAAAGCAGGACCGATCCCCAACTAAATCATCCCAGCCAGGGCTGTGTCAAGCCTGACCTTAAAAACTTCTAGGGAAGGAGATTCCACCCCCTCCCTAGGTAACGCATTCCAGTGTTTCACCACCCTCCTCGTGAAAAAGTTTTTCCTAATATCCAACCTAAATCTCCCCCACTGCAACTTGAGACCATTACTCCTTGTTCTGTTATCTGCTACCACTGAGAACAGTCTAGAGCCGTCCTCTTTGGAACCCCCTTTCAGGTAGTTGAAAGGAGCTATCAAATCCCGCCTCATTCTTCTCTTCTGAAGACTAAACATCCCCAGTTCCCTCAGCCTCTCCTCATCAGTCATGTCTTCCAGTCCCCTAATCATTTTTGTTGCCCTCCAGCATTTTTGTTTTCAGTAGAAGCTGAAGAGCTGAAAACTTGGCCCCAACATGGTGTGTTCGAAGACTGGGCTGGGGCATTGGGGCAATATTGACTCTGAGGGAAGATTATTAATGGCATGGCTGCACCTGGGGGCAGTTAAGTCATGAATATCCTTGTCCGATCGAGACAATCTCTGCTTCAGGATGACAAGGGAGAAGAACGCGTAGAAAGCCAGGACACTCTTGGAGACTGGAGCAAAGACTTACCTTACTTTGTGTGGATCTCCTTTGCTGTTGCTCTTCCCAAACAGGATGATCTTTAGGAGAGATGTGAATGAGGATGGGGTGGAGGGGAGGGACCATAGCACCTGGGAATCGTGAGGTTGTTCTGTCCCTAAAGGGCAGTCCAGAATAAAAGACGCAGATGGAAGTGGAAGACGATGACAAAGCATGAAGAGAGAGCGTGGTAGTGCGAGGTAGGGTGAGGGTGGATGTGCTCAGAATTGAGATCTGAGATGTAGCCTGGGGAAGAGTTATGCAAAGCTTTGAAAAGCAGGGAAGGAGTTGAAACTGGATACATAGCTCAAGGCCAGATCATTAGGGCAGTTCCAAGAGGGAGCAGTAATGTAGTCTGATTGGGCAAGGGATGTAACTTTGGGTGTGTGTGTTGGGGAGTTTGGAGATGCTGTGATACTTGCATGCCTGCTCCAGGTGGACTTGCCTTTTCACACTGTGTAGTTTGTGCAGCCTCTCACTGAGGAGGAAAAATCTGCCTTTAAAACTTACTTCCAAGAGGCAATTTGCACTGTCCCTAATTAGACCATATTTTAGATGTTTGCACCATCTTGAGTTGTTTCTTAAAGATCAAAATATCTATCATAGTCTGAATAGAGTGAGCGAAGCAATCACACCTCTGATAGCTGCGTAATCAGCAAACCCAGACGCCAACTTCTTGATGATCTGCAGAAGGTCCCTTTGTCATGTAATAAGAAACAAATTTCAAAGTAGCTCTTTAATCTTCATCTGACAACTTATGCTCTGGATCCAGGTGCACTGCCTTATTTAGGATAGAGTGTTCTCACCAGAGGAAAGTATCTGAACTGTGTCCACTCCTTGCTTATAAATGCTCACATTGATTTCACCTCTGCACGTCTTTTTACAGCTTGAAGATTCCATTAAAAAGGAAATTCCTAATGCAACTTTGTCTGTGGATGACATTTTCCATGGCTACGGAGCAGTTGTGGCATAGCCTAAAGGAATCTGCAGCCCTGCAGGAATTGTGAACTGCTAGTTGCTAATCCTTGCTGTCCCATTGTCTGTGATCTGTCTGTGATCTTGGACAGGTCACTTATCTCTCTGAGCCTCAGTATTCCCCCCTGTAATGGGGACAATACTGACCTGCCTCTAGGTTTTTGTGGGTCTTAGAGTTCCAAACATCTATGGCTTCTGAGGATGTAACATCCTAGTGCCAAGTATTACGTAGAGTTGTCAAAATGAGATGAAAATGTTTCAGGCCAGTGAAGGCTGTTAAGATTCATGGCAAATTGGAGAACTGAAACACTCTAACTTATTGGCCAGGGTAAAACTAGTGTAAAACAAAACCTGTAAAGGCACAAGTGGTCTGTCGTTAGCTATTAGTAGCTGCTGAACTCTCTCTTTTTTTAACAGCTTGCCTAAGAAATGAGATGTACAGCAATATACCAGAATCTATGCTGCAGAGACAGAAAGCTGTGTTGAGTTACTTCTTTATTTAATTTTCTGCTGCTGACTTAGTTTTTCAAGCTGGATACTCAGCCCAGATCTCAGACTGATAGCCAGTGTCTAAACTACTGGAAAATACAGCACAGCATTGTAATTATTGCTAGTTTTTTTTTTATGGCATACATTGCAGTGCATTGTAGATAGAAATCAGCCTAACATGGAAATGTTTGATCCTTTCTCCCATCTGACTTTGTGTGAGGAGGGACAGCATCCACCACAAGACACCAGTGTGTGCAATATTCAAGTTGACTGACTTCAGGTCAGCTGTCTGTACAATTCCATCTGCACTTGGATAGTTACAGAATTCAGCGACTTAGACAGAAACAGTCCCTGTGCTTTATTGAGCTGTTTCTGTCACTTTGCATTGACAGTTCTGGCATTGTGGGGACATACATTTTCAATATGAACCGCAGTCCGTTTTCGTGGCTCTGGCTGTCAATATATCAACTTTGGTGGCTGTACGTGGCTTATTATTTTAATCCTCTGACACCCCCCTCTTCCCCCCCCCCCACAGGACATATTTATGGCATGAACTTGATTCTCTGGGGTGAGCTCAGAAGGGACACACTGTCTTGAAGTGTATCACATTCACATCTGTATATGGTGTGCAGAAGATCAGATTTGCTAATAGCAAGTGCAGGTGTACCTTCTGTTGGGGCTCTTATTAATCACTGTGGCTAGATTGTTACTTGGATTACCTGCCCATGGAAAGGAGTAAGAACCGTTCTCCCACAGAGCAAGAGGGTGGGGAATGGGTGGGACCTAGGTGCCATTCCCCGCACTCATTGAGCGGGCACGGGGGCCATCATAAATTGCTGTTGGCTTAGAGTAGCAGCAACAATTGCCTACCCTTTTGCCCACCTCTAGAACAAAGAGGAAATTGGGAAGAAATTGTGACTCAGGTGTGTCTCTCTGAATGACAGGGCTTCCTGGCGGCGGGGGGGTGGTGGGGTGGTATGGTTTATGCAGCACCTCCTGCTTAGTTGGCATCTAAAGACACCATCTAGCTCTGTGCATGTAAAGGTTCCTCTTTGTTGAACAGTGTTTGTCCTAGTTACGACCCTAAACGAGCCATATGGTTCTTTTAATTCCAAATAACTGCTTTGGAATGACTCTCCCTCCCACCTTCACCAGCTGTTACCCCCTCCCCTCCCCTTTTGACATTTGCCCATCACAGTATTAGGCATCTGGTTTATCTACCAGCCAGAATTGTCCATATCTCAAGTTCAGGGGTACTACTGGGTTGAGAAATGAGACTGTAAATTGCATGAAAACCCGTTTCAGAGTAGCAGCCGTGTTAGTCAGTATTCGCAAAAAGAAAAGGAGGACTTGTGGCACCTTAGAGACTAACAAATTTATTTGAGCATAAGCATAAGCTGTCCACTGAATGCATCCGATGAAGTGAGCTGTAGCTCATGAAAGCTTATGCTCAAATAAATTTGTTAGTGTCTAAGGTGGCACAAGTCCTCCTTTTTGCCTGAAAACAGGCTCTGATGCGAGATTTCCAGTCTGTTGCGGAAAAGTAGAAAGACTAACGCTTTTGTAGGGCACGTTCCTGAAACCAGCTAGAGCTGAGATAAAACAAAGAGTGAACTCTGGTTGCTTGCCTCTTCTCAGTCAGAATTTTGTTGAACCCCCAGAAAAGGTTCTGGTTGGGTTAGCTTCTTAAAACAAAGAACGGAAAATCAAGGGGTTTGGATAGTGCTCACAGGAAACCTTTAAATACGCTAAAGATCTGTATTGCAATAACACTGTCCATCTGAGGATCTTGTAGCACTTTAATAAAGGCTCTTTTTGCCCCTCTGAGATAGATAATTATCCCCATTTTTGCAGACTGGGCAACTGGGTCACAGAGTCAATGCCTTGCCCAAGACCCTTAGGAATGGCACCCAAGTCTAACTCTCAGTTGTGTGCCTTAAACATAATTCCTCCCTTCCCAGCAAACTGTCCCAGCATACACTGAGCAAAGCCAGACTTCTTCTGTGGCTGTCTCTAGTGGCACCCAGAGGGCATTACTGTGGAGGATACTCAACACAGCTTTTTTTTTTCCAGTGAAAACACAAATACTGTGGTCTTTCCAACTATAACAGGATGAAGCTAGACTGTCCCTTGACGTTTCTTTATCTGTCACTGCAGCACATCGTCTCAATCTTGCTAAGCTCCCTGTTTACTTCATTCTTCACAGAGCGTTTGCCACTGATAAATATTTGATGGAATGAAAAGAAGGATAGGTTCATTCCTGCAGCAGCAATGGGAATGATTTATATACTGCTCATCACAAACTCCGACTGTGTAGACGAGAGCTGATGAGTTAAGCAGAGATTGGCATGGGCTGGTGTTGTACAACACTCCAGAGATGCACACTCAGGAGTCGGTGCCTTTCATTGATTGGAAAAGTGATCTCTACTGTGGGGAAGGGTGACTAACTTTTCAAAAGGCAAAAGCAGGACACATGCAGGAGCTTCGCCCCCTGCTCCTCCTCTTTCTCCTGAGGCCCCGCTTTATCCAGGCTGGAAGCCAGAGCTGGGCTAAGGCAAGAGCCACCCAGGGAGCCTGGGCTGCAGTGGGGAGCCCTGGACCCTTCATCAGCCCCTGGGCAAGGTGCCAGGGTGCCTGAAAGAAGCTCCTGGCCTGCGCCCCTGCCTCCTGGGGTGCATCACCCAGGATAGTTGGAGGGTCTGGGGCTCCCCACTGCCCAGCTCCAGCTTTTGGCCTGGCTAGTGGGTGGGGACTCAGGGGAGAAGATGAACAGGGGGCAGGGCCTCGTGGCGAGGGAGGGCTAAGGCCAACTTCAGCCCCTGCTCTTCTCCTCCTCCTTCCCCCCCCCCCCCCCGGGGAAGAGGCTGGTGCCACCCCTGAGCCTTGGGCATTCGCAGAGCAGCACCACAGGGAATCCAGGACAAATGCTGTCCCGGACTCGTTCGGACTGGGACTTGAACTCTCCACTTCGGACCAGGTGGCCACCATACAGAGGTGGGGGGAAGGACAAAAACCAGCCTGATGCTGCTCGAGCTGTGTGTAAGCAAGTAACAGGCTTATTTGTCTTGGTAATAGGTACTGAAAGGAAATAGCTGCATGGGGAACTGGCGGACTTCCTCCAGTCAAGTGTAGGCAAAGTGGTTACGTAACTGGACTTTGGAATGCCAGAGTTGTAAACATCAAAGAAAATGGCTTATCACAGCTGCAGCACAAGAGTTGTGTGTGCTGCTGGAAAGCGGTTAGGAGTACTTGGTCAGGTGGGATCTTTAGCTTCTCTGTTGAGACTACAATAAAGGGTATTAATTAGGGCCAACATTACGTTTGCTTTTTGTGATATGGAGGTTGGGCCAGCAGGTATTACACTAAGACAGGAAACTCATGTGGCATACTGTGGGCCATCAAATAATGAGCAGTTGTAACTACCGTTCTTCACGACCGACCTGAGCTGGATTCAAACTAGCAAACCAGTAGTGACCAGCTTCGTTTCCCAGGCATTGCCAGTCAACCCACAGCACCTGCTTCTCAACACTGTGCCCCAGCAAAAGCCTCTTTTTAACTTGCTGTAGCACATTATACTTCAGGACTGATCAAAAAGGGGGAAAATCCAAGTAGAACACAGATTACTTCGGCAATGTCTACACTACAGCTTTTGCAAACTCAAGTTATGTCAGCATAAAGCCATCGCAGTTAATGTATCACTTATATGTGTGCATACTTGGCTCCTTGCATTGGCGCTGCGCGTACTGACCGGGAGTGCTTGTGTCAATGCACAGTGTGGTGCACCATGGGTAGGTATGCCAACATGCAACTCACCAGCGTCCAGTGCACTCTCTTTCACTCGCATCAGTTTGGGCTGGTTAGGGAAGGTGCTTGATGCTCGCATCTTTTTAAAAACACAGGACTATTCAGAAAGTCCCTGCTGGTAACTTTGTTTCACAACTGGCAGATTACCATTGGTGATATTGAAACGCCAGTAGTGACTGGGTCAACCTACTCCTCGCTCCCTAGCTCATGAAGCAAGACACCAGCCACCTCAACAGCACCAAGGAAAGATTCAGCGACTGGCTCAGCAGGTACAGAATGACAGCTGAATGTGCTTTTGGTAGATTTAAGGGATGCTGGTGGTGTTCACTCACAAGATTGGGTCTCAGTGAGCAAAATATTCCAATGGTTATAGCTGCTTGCTGTGTCCTGCATATTATCTGTGGGGGAAAAAAAGGGGGAAAGTTGCTGTGAAGGTGGAGCAACTGTCTGCTGAGTTTGAATAGCCAGCAGAAGGACCATTAGAAGCACTCAGTGTGGAGTTATACGGCTCAGGGTGGCTTTGAAAGAGCACTTTGACAGTGAGCCACAGTAATGCTCTGTGGTGGACTGTGCTCTGTCTTGCCTTGCTGTTTTGGGAGCCTGTTAGGAATTGTGTGGTGCTTGGTGTACATCTAAGTATAACACTGTTGATGCACCTATTGATTTCGTGGTGCCTGCTGTACATTTGATTATTACACTGTGATTGTCACTGATCCGATGAGCTGTCACACAGTATGATAACAAGTAAGTGAGTGCTTTCCCTTCTGCAGCATATGTTGAGAACTAATAAAGATGAATTATTTTCCTTACAGTAGAATTTTATTGAGTAACAAAAAAACACTTTTTTTAAAAAGTCTGTGGGCAAGTTAAAAGCAAATACATAAAAAACTTAATAAATTATGGAACGGAGCTTAAGAAGGGGTAAGAACTTTCATGTCCGTTTTTTAGCTACACATACATCAATCATGGCTTTCCCAGGTTAGTCTGTGAAGCTATGGCTTTTCTTAATGTCCCTAAGTGTGGAGTGGTAGGGATAGTGATGTAACCCCTGGTGCCATGTGGAAAGCCCCATTATGTCCTGATGCATCTCTCTCTACTTTTTCTGCTTGGGCTCCTGGGCCTTTCTCCTGTTTTTTTTCCTTTTCTTTTTTTTTTTTCCCCCTTCCCCGTAAAGTCTGAAATATTCACCCTCCAGGCCCTCTACTCACAGTCTGCTGCAGCACTGGCTTGCAGGATCTCACTGAACATGTCATCCTGTGTTGACCTCTTCCTCTGGCTCAGGCGTTCTGCGGGTGTGGAGGGGGAACCCCTCAAAGATGCAATGGCAGCGGCTACCAATAAAACACACAAAAGTACCATTCTTAATATAGTCACACCAGAAAGAGAAAGTTAAGATACAGAACTCCCTTCCCTTGCTCCCCTACAGTTATGCTTATTGACGCTTTTGATTCTGAATGCTTGTGCATGGCCGTGCTCTCAGCACCAGCCATAGTGAGTGTGTCCCGCCTGGGGTGAGGCAAATGAGGAGAGAATTGCTCAGTTGCATGCAACCATCAGCACAGGGCAATGGACCTGAATACTGGGACCATTTTCCACAGGTGGTGGTGATTTTAGTAGATATCTCACTCCAGGGGGTGACAAAGGCACTGAGAACACAGCAGCTGCTGCTGTCCCGAAGCCACCTGGGCTCAAATGCCACTAGCCTGCTGACTGCTGAAGTTATCGCTGTTGGGTGTGGGAAAGCATCCTACCGCAGAGGGAGGAATGAGGCAGATGCCGCTAGAAACCTTCAGGAGAGGATGCAGAATACCTCCATGAAAAAGTCATTGTGATCTCTGACGATTCAAGGAAAATCCCTGTGTACACAAACCTCGTGCCTAACTCTACAGGGGAATGAAAAGCCGCAAACTCTTCTGCTCTTTGTTGCACTGCCACCTCTTTGAGTAGGAGTAAATTTATGAAAAGTCGATAGCTCTGTCCTGATAAGTTGGGGGCACCATGGGTACCGCGCTGTAATGGGAAATAAAATAATACACTTACCCGACGTTCCTTCCCCTGCATCGGGTTTGCCTGTTGGGATTGATGGGACTGCAATGGAGTTTCAAACAGGTCCTGACTTTTGGCACAGCTGGCCCCCCCCCCCCCCCGGTTGCATGTCTCCCATCCTCCTTCACCCCCCTCCTTGTCCTCCCTGCTCACAGCAGGGGCCTCTTACTGGGGCATTTTGGAAGTATCCATGGTGGTGTGTGGGGTAGAAATAGGGTCTTTGCCAAGTTTGGCATGCAGCTCTTTGTAAAAGCAGCAGGTCTGTGGCTCGGCACCAGATGAATTGTTGGCCTCCCTGCCCTTCTGATATGCCTGCCACAGTTCCTTTGTTTTCATGCAGCACTGCTGCTGTGGTCCCTGTTGTACCCTTCTCCTGCATCCCCCATGCAATCTGCTCCTAGAGGTCCACGTTTCTACGGCTGGTCCCTAGCTGCGCTTGCACAGCCTCTTCTCCCCACAGGTCCAGGAGATCCAATATCGCCTGTCTGCTCCAGGCTAGAGCATGTCTGGAGCATATAGCCGGCTATGTGAGCTGGGCAGTTGCACACAACAATGGAGAGGTGCTAAGTGTGCTTGCCAAGCTGGACAATCAGGCTGTCACGGTTCCTCCCCCACTCTGAACTCTAGGGTACAGATGTGGGGACCTGCATGAAAACCTCCTAAGCTTATCTTTACCAGCTTAGGTCAAAACTTCCCCAAGGTACAAAATATTACACCTTGGACTGGCCGCTACCACCACCAAACTAATACTGGTTACTGGGGAATGGCTGTTTGGACGCGTCCTTCCCCCCAAAATACTTCCCAAAACCTTGCACCCCACTTCCTGGACAAGGTTTGGTAAAAAGCCTCACCAATTTGCATAGGTGACCACAGACCCAAACCCTTGGATCTGAGAACAATGAAAAAGCATTCAGTGTTTTACAAGAAGACTTTTAATAAAAAATAGAAGTAAATAGAAATAAAGAAATCCCCCCTGTAAAATCAGGATGGTAGATATCTTACAGGGTAATTAGATTCAAAACATAGAGAACCCCTCTAGGCAAAACCTTAAGTTACAAAAAAGATACACAGACAGAAATAGTTATTCTATTCAGTACAATTCTTTTCTCAGCCATTTAAAGAAATCATAATCTAACACATACCTAGCTAGATTACTTACTAAAAGTTCTAAGACTCCATTCCTGTTCTGTCCCTGGCCAAGACGACTACAGACAGACACAGACCCTTTGTTTCTCTCCCTCCTCCCAGCTTTTGAAAGTATCTTGTCTCCTCATTGGTCATTTTGGTCAGGTGCCAGCGAGGTTACCTTTAGCTTCTTAACCCTTTACAGGTGAGAGGAGCTTTCCCCTGGCCAGGAGGGATTTCAAAGGGGTTTACCCTTCCCTTTATATTTATGACACGCCCCCCAAATCTCAGCTAGGGTGAAACACTGGCTGGGATTTCTTCCTGGAGCTCTAGGAAAACAGAGTTAATAAGACACATGCATCTCTAAATATACTACCAAGTACATAAAGACTAACAATATTTTCCACATCTCAAGGACGATTTTAACCAGTTGATTCTGGGAAACTTTCACGGGAGAGTGCATCAGCCACTTTGTTAGAAGCTCCTGAGATGTGTTGGATGTCGAAATCAAAATCTTGGAGAGCTAAACTCCACCGAAGAAGTTTTTTGTTAGTTTCTTTGACGTGAAACCACTTTAGTGCAGCATGGTCGGTTTGCAGGTGGAAACGCCGTCCCCAAACATATGGGCGTAGCTTTTCCAGAGCGTAGACAATGGCATAACATTCTTTTTCAGTGACTGACCAGTTGCTTTCCCTCTCAGACAGTTTTTTGCTGAGAAACACTACAGGGTGGAATTCTTGATCAGGTCCTTTCTGCATTAAAACTGCTCCCACACCACGCTCGGACGCATCTGTGGTTACTAGGAACGGTTTGTCAAAGTCTGGGGCCCTTAGTACAGGGTCAGACATGAGTGTCGCTTTAAGCTTGTTAAAGGCCTTCTGACACTTTCCGGTCCACTGAACAGCATTTGGCTGTTTCTTTTTGGTTAGGTCTGTCAGTGGGGCAGCGATTTGGCTGTAGTGCGGTACAAATCGTCTGTAATAACCGGCCAAGCCTAAGAAGAATTGAACCTGTTTCTTTGACTTTGGGACAGGCCACTTTTGGATAGCATCCACTTTGGCCTGTAGGGGGCTGATAGTTCCTTGACCCACCTGGTGTCCAAGGTAAGTCACTCTGTTTAGGCCTATTTGACACTTCTTAGCCTTAACAGTTAGTCCTGCCTCCCTTATGCGCTCAAGGACTTTTTGTAGATGTTCCAGGTGGTCTGCCCAGGAATCCGAAAATATGGCCACGTCGTCAAGGTAGGCGACTGCATATTCTCCTAATCCCGCTAGGAGACCATCTACAAGTCTTTGGAAAGTGGCGGGTGCATTTCGCAGCCCGAAAGGGAGTACATTAAATTCATACAGCCCGAGATGTGTGATGAAGGCTGACCTTTCCTTGGCAGATTCATCTAGCGGTACCTGCCAGTACCCCTTGGTTAAGTCCAAGGTAGAGATGAACTGGGCCCGTCCCAGTTTCTCTAATAGTTCATCAGTGCGTGGCATTGGATAGTTGTCTGGGCGAGTTACAGCATTTAGCTTACGGTAGTCCACGCAAAAACGTATTTCCCCATCTGGTTTGGGAACTAGAACCACTGGAGATGCCCATGCACTTTCAGAGGGGCGGATTACACCCATCTGTAACATATCCTGGATCTCCCGTTCTATAGCAGTTTTAGCTTGAGGAGACACCCGGTAAGGGTGGACCCTAATTGGGTGAGCATCACCTGTGTCAATGGAGTGGTATGCCCGTTCAGTCAGTCCTGGGGTGGCTGAGAACGTTGACGCGTAGCTAGTGCACAGCTCCTGGATCTGCTGTCGCTGCATACGCCCAAGGGTCATGGAGAGGTTCACCTCTTCCACACCACCAGCACATTTCCCTTCGTAGTAGACACCTTCAGGCCACTCAGCGTCGTCTCCTCCCTGGGCTGTAAACTGACAAACCTTTAATTCTCTGGATCGATTAGAAGAGCTGAGAGGCGGTGGGTTGCTCCGTGCCGCCGTCCAAGCTCTCTGGAGGCTTTCATCTGCTTCCTGTTCGGTCTGGAACTGTTCCCTTGATGCTGGAGACATCAGTTCCTCATGGGATTGTGGACCTAGGCTTGGGCCCTCTGGAAGCGATATAGGGGATGGAGCTGTTTCTGTTGACTGTGAACCGCTCTCCGCTGGTGCACTATGTTGGGATTCAGGCTCCGGCTGAGCCTCTTGTGTAGGGTTATCGGCTGCTGCCAGTTCAGGTTCGGTGGGGCCCTCTGGTGTTGAGGTTGCAAGTACTGGATTCAGTGCTGGCACGGGGTCTGGTGTTGGTTGTTTGGCTGGTTCCGGTTCTGGGACTGGTTCCGTCTGGGTCTCTGGGACTGGATCCACTACTGCTGTTGCAGACATTGGCCTGGGGTCCGGGTCCATCACCTCTGACCGGGCCCTGATAGAAGTTTCCGGAACAGAGCTAGGCCCCACGGCTTGTTTAGCCTGGCTGCGGGTGACCGTTCCCACCCTCTTGGCCTGCTTCACGTGATTGGCCAAGTCTTCCCCCAACAGCATGGGGATGGGATAATCATCATAGACTGCAAAAGTCCACATTCCTGACCAGCCCTTGTACTGGACAGGCAACTTGGCTGTAGGCAAATTGAAAGAGTTGGACTTGAAGGGTTGAATCGTCACTTGGATCTCTGGGTTGATTAAATTGGGGTCCACTAAGGAAGCATGGATAGCTGACACTTGTGCTCCGGTGTCCCTCCACGCGGTGACCTTCTTCCCGCCCACACTCACAGTTTCCCTCCGCTCCAAGGGTATCTGGGAGGTATCTGGGCCTGTGGACCTCTGGTGTGATTCCGGTGCAATGAACTGTAATCTGTTGGGGTTCCTGGGGCAGTTGGCCTTTACATGCCCCAGCTCGTTACATTTAAAACATCGTCCAGCTGACGGGTCACCGGGGCGAGGTGGGTTGCTGGAGAACGGGGTGGTGGGACGATAAGGGGTCTGGAGGGTTCTTTGGGAGGTAGGTGGGGCTTTGGGCGGCCCCCGGTAATAGGGTGTGGTCTGGGGTGGTCCCTTCTGGTCTCCGCTCCAACTGCGACCAGTTTTCTTCTTCTCTGCCACCTCCACCCATCTGGCTCCAATCTCTCCTGCCTCGATTACAGTTTTGGGTTTCCCATCTAGGATGTATCTTTCTATTTCCTCAGGAACACCCTCTAAGAATTGTTCCATTTGCATTAGGAAGGGCAAATTTACTGGAGATTCAACACTTGCTCCTGATATCCAGGCATCCCAATGTTTCACAATGTGGTAGGCATGTCGGGTAAATGACATGTCTGGTTTCCACCTTAGGGCTCGGAACCTCCGACGAGACTGCTCGGGTGTTATCCCCATTCTGACTCTCGCCTTGGATTTAAACAGTTCATACTTGTTCATATGTTCTTTAGGCATTTCAGCTGCCACCTCAGCTAAGGGTCCACTGAGCTGCGGCCTCAGCTCTACCATGTATTGGTCAGTAGAGATGTTGTACCCAAGGCAGGCCCTTTCGAAGTTTTCTAAGAAGGCCTCAGTATCATCACCTGCCTTGTAGGTGGGGAACTTTCTGGGATGGGAAGTGGTACCTGGAGAAGGATTGCTAGGGTTTGTTGGTATATTCTGCTGGGCCTTTATCCTCTCCATCTCCTCCACATGCTTCCTTGCCTCCATTTCCCTCTTGTGGGCAGCCTCCTGTACCTCCTTCTCCAGCCGCATGAGTTCTATCTGTCTTTCATGTTCCCTTTGTTTTTCCTCAGCCTGAAATTTGGCTAATTCCAGCTGTAGTCGAGCCGAGGATTTGGCCATTCTAACCTCTCTGTTTTTAACTAACTTTACACCCGAGGTTTAGAAATAAACAAACAAAACTTGGCTGTAAAATTTTGCTGTGCTGGAATAGAATACCTATTCTCTGATAGTGATTGTCAGCCTACAGAAAAAGACAATTCCCTTGTCTCTGCTCTGGGCCCAAATTAAAGCAAAAAACCTCCAACTACTTGGAAACCTGCTTACCCAGGCCAAAGAAAAAAAAAATTCTTTTCAAACCTGTGCTCCTTGTAAAACAAAAAAAAATCAAAATCCTAAAAAAAACCCTGCCACTTTTGTCTCCAGGCAAATGGGTAGAGCACACACCCCCTATTTACTTTTAGGAAGAAAAGAAAAAAAAAAACCTCTGGGTTGGAAGACTGTGAATTTCCCTGCAGGAGTTAAGTACCCTGCCTCCAGGCAAAGAAAACCTGCAATTCACAAGATAATCCCCTTTTGTCTCTGCTTGGCCACAAAGCAGAGAGAAACCAAGCTGCTTTCAGTTTCAAAGCTGCCTTCTGGACTTCCTAAAAATTCCTTTTTAAAATCTGTATTTCTAGTTCAAAAAATCTCAACTGGATCTCAAAATGATTTCAGGTTAATCCCACCACTGTGCCACCATGTCACGGTTCCTCCCCCACTCTGAACTCTAGGGTACAGATGTGGGGACCTGCATGAAAACCTCCTAAGCTTATCTTTACCAGCTTAGGTCAAAACTTCCCCAAGGTACAAAATATTACACCTTGGACTGGCCGCTACCACCACCAAACTAATACTGGTTACTGGGGAAGAGCTGTTTGGACGCGTCCTTCCCCCCAAAATACTTCCCAAAACCTTGCACCCCACTTCCTGGACAAGGTTTGGTAAAAAGCCTCACCAATTTGCATAGGTGACCACAGACCCAAACCCTTGGATCTGAGAACAATGAAAAAGCATTCAGTGTTTTACAAGAAGACTTTTAATAAAAAATAGAAGTAAATAGAAATAAAGAAATCCCCCCTGTAAAATCAGGATGGTAGATATCTTACAGGGTAATTAGATTCAAAACATAGAGAACCCCTCTAGGCAAAACCTTAAGTTACAAAAAAGATACACAGACAGAAATAGTTATTCTATTCAGCACAATTCTTTTCTCAGCCATTTAAAGAAATCATAATCTAACACATACCTAGCTAGATTACTTACTAAAAGTTCTAAGACTCCATTCCTGTTCTGTCCCTGGCCAAGACGACTACAGACAGACACAGACCCTTTGTTTCTCTCCCTCCTCCCAGCTTTTGAAAGTATCTTGTCTCCTCATTGGTCATTTTGGTCAGGTGCCAGCGAGGTTACCTTTAGCTTCTTAACCCTTTACAGGTGAGAGGAGCTTTCCCCTGGCCAGGAGGGATTTCAAAGGGGTTTACCCTTCCCTTTATATTTATGACACAGGCATTGCGAACATTCGCAGGGTTTTAAAGTGGGGAAGGAGAGCTTCCGGTTCCCACGATTTTGGGGCAGTGGAGTTCACAACCGTGACCAGAGTGGTCAGTGTAGGGCATTGTGGGACAGCTGCTGGAGGACTATTAGGGTCGACATTGGTAGCAGTTTCTATAATTGTGCTGTGTTGAGCTCTGTACGTCAACCATGGCTCTATGCTGCTCAGGTAAGGAGTGTGAGTATGTCGCTGTAACAAGGTGCTTAAATCAGTGGGAGACAAATTTAAGTGTGGTCACATGAACAACTAGGTTGATGCAAGACTGCATATGTCGCCTTAACTTTGTAGTGTAGACCAGGGCAGTGGGGAAATACTCCCTCCTACAGTCTAGTATCTGTTGGTTTTTCCCTGTGTTCCTTTCCTTACCCTTCCACTGCTGGTATAATATGGACAGTCTCCAAGCAGAGAGGACGATAAGTGTGCAATTGGTTTGAGAGAGTCTGTGTGTTTTGCTCATGAGGTAATGTGATAACGGAGCTTAAAAAGTGTAGGCTCTGGAAATGGAGACTCCTGGATATGCCTCTTCTCCATTGGCCCTGTGGAGTAGGGTAAGACCCTCAAGGTAATTTCTCACAGGGTTCGTGGTGAGTCTGTCTGCAGTAGGATACAGGGATTCTGCGTGTTTCTGTTTTAAGAGCAGAGCTGGTCCTGAATTTCTTGACCATGTTTTCACTGGAAAATGCGGATTCATCTAGACAAAACTTGTCACGGAACCACGTCTGTTTCAACAAAAATTGCTTTGGGAAGGTTTCTCAGGTCCAGAGGCTAGTCAAAACGAAAGATATGGAGACATCCCAAAATAGCCCAGTGGTCAGGGCATTCACTGTGAGGTGGGAGACCCAGGTTCAAGTCCCTCCTCTGTCTGACTCGAAGCAGGGACTTGAATGTGCCTCTCCCATGTTCTACGTGAGCTCCTTACCCATTGGGCTGTGGAGTAAGTCCCGCTCCTGTTGGAGCTGTTCCAATTTCATATAAAGATTAAATATTCCTTGGGCCAGAGAGAGAGGGAGACAATGCTTTAATTAAGTCAGATGTGAACTCCATAGGAAAGGTCTTGGATTTGACTTAGGATTTCAGTGTCATGGTCAGTTTGAGACCTTTAAATATACCTACTCCTCAAGCTGGTCTTTCCACTGCTTGTATGAAGAAGACAGTTGGGTTTGATATGGAAATAAAGCACTATTTTATGTTGTGAATTCTTCCCCCCCCATTGTTATTTACAAACTACTGCAGTAATGGACTTCAATGCTGTACTGACATTCACACAAGCTATAATGCATTGCACCATTATTTCACATTGCTGCCGCAGTGGGGTGTGGTGTGGTTTTTGTTACAAGTGTGACAGCCTGCAGTTAAATCAGTAGATTGTGATTTCTTGCAATGGTTCAGTCAGAACTCTTGATAAGAAAAAGAGCTAATGGTGTTCTATCCCATCCACAGAAGGGTCTATTTATCCATCCCAGATTCTTCTGGTCTTGCCAGTTCTTGCTGCATAACAGGAGGTGTGCAGATACCTGTCGATCAGGCTGACCAATATTTTCTTATGGTTTCCTTGTATTCCCCTCTCTCTGTCCATGTATTGTCTTGTGTTAGATTGCAAATTCTTTGGGGCAGGGACTGTCGTTGTTCTGTTTTCATCCTACCGTGCCGAGCACAATTGGGTCCTCGTTCATGACTAAGGCTCCTGAGGCCCATGGCAATACAAATGTGTTTTAAGTGTATATAGCGTCCTTCGTGCTGAAAAGACCCCCATAGCAATTTACAGAGTGATGTACAAAATCACCTTTGAAATAGATCTGCCCGCCTCTCCAGCAACTATTTCACAGCACAGAGTGATGCTATGCAAGTTTAGGACAGGAAGTGAATAGTGAACCCACTGAAACTGCATAGGGAATTTTGCCTATTGTCTTGGTAGCTAAGCACTGAATTTTGGGTATGCAGGATGTAATTATATGAGACCGAATTCGACCAGGCCACTATTATTCCTGCAAAAAGTGTCATAGGATCTCTAACGGCCACAAGTGGTGAGGAGCTCAGCTCTGCATCTCAGCCATGGGATGGCTCAGTAAATTGACATCACTCCTTCAACATCTCTTGCCGAAGTTTTCCATAGGAACAGTATGAACAATAATTACAATAGCTGCTGGGCTAAATTTAGATACTTATAATGAGAGAGAGAGAGAGAAAAAAACAATAACTAGCGAGGAGTCTATGCATATCTAGTGGAGAATAAACTCCCAGTGTGGCTAATCAAAGTTAAGTATGTGTGTCAAGAACAAGTTTGGTCCCTTCCCTGCTAAGCAGAGCTGAATGAATGTGAAACTCCTTCCTCTTATGGAATGGTTTGCTTTTCAAAACGCCAGTCAATAAATCCTGAACATACCTTTTAGGCAAGATTTGGCAACAACGTGCCATCAAGTTTTAAATGGGGTGACAACAACATAATTTTTAGAGACTAGCTTTGAGTTTTTTGTTGCACCCAGTGATCTACAGTTGCATTAGAGCAGCCACAGCAGGAGAAAAATGTTTATTTCAATACCGTGTTCTCTGCTTTCGCTTTGACCTGCTAAATTGGATTATAAATGAGGCATATCACAGCTCATAGACCTCATTCATGTTCATCCATAACAAAGTGTGCTGAGAGCTATTAGTTGGATTTTTATGGCAGTAAAATATGATGGGACTGGAATGGGTTTTTAAAATATGCTCAGTTAGCAATAATGTCCTCAGCAGCCAGCATGCCAGGTATTCCTTCTTCCTCCTCATGTTTTAGATGCATCATCCAATGAATCTGATTTCTTCATATTCTCTCCTGAAACAGACCAGATGCAGACTCAATTCAGTGCTGTGGAGTGTTACCTCTTTTTGATAGAGCTGTGTTCTTTTCCACCAGGATTGCTTTATACTTTTTAAGGTAGCACATGAAAATAGTAACTCTTACCAACTTGGAAATACTGAATAGGGGTGAGGGAAATTGAGGATGAAGGAGGTGGAAGGGGAGAAATGGCAGGGGGAGAAAAGGACGTTGTTAATCGACAATCTCCACTAGCAGTTAGTAGTCTTAAAGCTTATAAATTCAGTGGAGCAATCAGGCATTTTGACAGGTTCGTAGACAATAACTACATACGCTAACCAGTATGTTAGACAACCATAGTGGAACCAATTCTATCCATGATTGTCTGTTTGGAGTTCAAATTCAACATGTGGGCAAAGGTTTGTTTCAGACTGACACCTTCTAGTGTTAAGAATGCAGAAATGGGGTCCAGGGCTCCTGAATTCTGTTCCCAATGCAGGTAAGGCTTAGCAGAGATTCCCCAGCTAGCAGTCAATATAGACTTCTCATTTATAAGGTGTTTTAAGATTATTGGATGCAAGTCACTTGGAGTGCAAAGTAAATTTATTTTATTATGATTGTAATGGCATGTTTTTCCTTGCAGTATGATGTTCAGTTGTTCTGTGTTTGAGTGCTGTGTGGAGTCCCTGGTGGTTTAAAAAAAAGAAAAAAGAGGGATTAATTTGGAACTTGTCCTGTGTGGAAGCCTATTTGCATATCGGTAGTGTGCGGTTGTTCTGTGTAATAAGCACCTTCTGTTTAAGGACTGTGATTCCATATAATATGAAAATTATGTTTATACTATACTTTTACATTGCATACAAATTTAAATATTCAGTCTAAGAATAATGAAATATATTCATCAAATACATCAGTTTATATATTTCGCTTGATTATTTTTTGTTTTATCCTGGATTCATGGTTTCTTTGGACACACATTGGAAAAAACGGTGCTCTTATTCAATGATTCATTTGGAGCAAGCCTTATTTTGTTAGTTTGAGAGAAGTCCAGTTACTTAAGCCTGATACATAAAATTTTACCTTCAATTTTTTTTCTTTAGGAGGCAAAAATAGCCAAAGCTAGGAGGATATTAGCTAATAGTGACAAAAATCCTCAGGAAATTAGTTCATGGAAATGTAATGGAAAATGTTATAGTTAAGACTTTCTTGAAGAAGCTCTGGTGTATCCAGGAGTGAATTTAAATGATGAAATGACCTTATGTTCTATGAGGACATATTTGGCTAAAGGTTGTGTCCAGGCTTGAATCCAGGCATTTAGACTTGCAGTTGAGATACATAACTATCACTTTTGTTTCTCTGTTAGCCATTCTAGACACTGATGCAGGATCTGGGCCCATGTCAGTGTTATTAAAAAAATCCGTACATTTATTTATGTGGAGCTATACATATACATGGTATGTTACAGAAGATGAAAGGCACATTCCTTGTCCTGAACATATTATGATCTGAGGGCCTGATCCTACCTCTAATGTCCCTGGGAGTTTTGCCCAAATAAGGACTGTGCCCTAAATTAAGACCTGACATGACGGGAGGATGATAAATACTGGGTGTGGAAGATGAGTATTACAACAGATCACATGGTTATTTTGGTTAGTATTGCATACATCTTTGAGGGCTCTACATTGAGCATTAAAATGGCTCAGATTTAAGGGCCTAGTTTAAATGCCGACCAGACTTTTAACGGCCCGGTCGGCAGTGCCAACCGGAGCTGCCAAGGTCCCTTTTCGACCGAACGCCTGGTCGAAAAGTGACCCTGGTGGCTCCAGTCAGCACTGCCGACTGGGCTGTTAAAAGTCTGGTTGGCGGTGCAGCAGGGGCCCGGGGCTAAGACAGGCTCCCTGCCTGCCCTAGCTCTGTGCGATTCCCAGAAGTGGCCACCAGGTTCCTGCAGCCACACGGCGCGTGGGCATCCAGGGAGTGTCCGTGCGCTGCCTTCGCTCCTAGTGCCAGCTCCACAGCTCCCATTGGCCAGGAACCATGACCAATAGGAGCTGAGGGGGCGGCGCCTACGGGCCTTGGAGGCACTAAGAATGCACATTCAGGGCTTGTCTACATAAAAACTTTGGAGAAATTTCCCATCCTTGTGTTAACACCACCAGGAGCTCTAGCACAGGCTAGAACTGCTGCTGGAGTTCTCAGTGACTGTGTTGAGTAGACCTGCTCAGAGCACAGATACCTAACATGGGGTTCCAAAGACAGCTGTCCATTTACATTAGGGCTCCCAGTGTTGCGAACAACAATGGAGCTGAATTGACAGTGAGAAATATTGAAATTTTCCATAGCGTGGGAGAGACCTGTGATGCACAGATGACTGAACTGGGATTGCTCATATGAGTAAGGTTAACAGAACCTAACCCTAAAGTAGAATCCAGTAAAGGCAGATCACAGTAGTGAGCTGAAGAGGCAGGCTGGTCCAGTGGGCAGGGCACTAGATTGGAAATCAGACTCAGGTTTTGAAATGCTTAAACACCCTTCAGTTGTCTTAGATAAAGCCACTTACCACCAAGTAAACTACAGTCCTCTAAATAAACCATTCCCTACTTTAACTCACACCTAATTGCTAGGTCCATAGCTTGTAAATTACACCAGTAGAGACTCCTCTATAATCGTTTACATCACCTTGCTCATCGTCAGTGAATCTGGCCAATAGACTGAGGTTGGAATTTTCAAAAACACCAAAGGGAGTAATTCACCGCACTCCCATTGAAAGGCAAGGGTGCTGGGTACCTAATGGGAATTTATGAAAATCCCACCCTGGAAATGTAACTAGGCGCCTAATCTGGTTACTGTTGGGGTCAAGGGAAAGATTCCTGTTGAATTCCATGGAAGTGGGATCAGGCCCTAGGTTCTTTAAGATTATTGCTTGATGTGCATATTGTGTTACGCATTTGTGAGAAAACTGATGTTTCAAAGCATAAAAATGTCTGAAATACAAAGGGAAAAAACAGGAAAGAGGCCATTTACTTCTCTCCCATTTCTCCCACAAACACACCTATTGTGTGACTACACACCAAATCACCGACTTTGGTTTTCTCTTGCAAAGTAACGCTTCCCTATAGCCCTGACGTATCACAGACATTAATTCTGGCCCTGGGTTGGCTATAGAAAGATGATCCTTCTCATGCCAATGTTGGCATATGGGGCAGAAATTAATCTCTTCCATCCATCACTGCCATTGGTTGCTGCTTGCATCTGCTCTGTGGTGTTGAGGTCCATCCAATGCCCAGAATCTTTCATAGGCACTTATTTTCAAAGGCATCTAATTTTCTATCTAACGTTTTAATAGGTCTCCAGCTCTCACAGCCATATGTTAGCTCTGAGAGTATGTTTGAGTTGAAAAGACTTTGGTACTATATATCATTGATTTCATTACCTCAGTGAATTTAGCGAATGCTGTGGATTATAGACAGCTACACTAGCTATCTCAGTAGCATGTTTATTAATGACTGAACCAACACATTTGGTTCTCTTGTGGTCTGTCTGCTTAGAGCTATCAGCAAGTGAGGTGGGAAAATGAACTCCTTGGGAAAGATTGCTCCCAGTACAAAGTTTAGCGTGGCATAGGGTTAATGGGGAGAAATGAGTCTGTTATGGTTCTGATTGCAATGATCGTTAACACCAGTTGTTTTCAGCCCATGGGCTGCTTGTGGCCCAATCAGCACACAGCTGCGGCCCATGTGGCATCCTCAGGGCTATACAGGTAGTATTGGATGTGGCCCCCAACAGTAAATAGGTTGAGAACCACTTGTTAACACTTTATATGTAAAACAAGAAATATTTACAGTAAAATGGAGATTTAAAAAATATTTAAAATACCCTTTTCCTCTTAATGGTTTTGAGAGAGCAGAATCTTTGCTCATTTTATTTCTGTTGTAATGAGACAACGGTTATTTCTGTAGCCTCTGCTACACATCACTTCTAAGGATGTGATTCCCTGATGTGATATGAAATACAACTTAAGTGCAGAGAAGAATTCAAAATTAAAATAGCGCTCAATTTATCTACTTTTCTGGAAGTCCTAATTAGCCGTAAACATACCAAAAAGCCCAATGAAATCCACTGTGAGTATTTTCTTTATTTCAGTGAGCTTCCGACCAGGGCCTTATTTCGTCGTCCAGTCTCTTCCAACTGCCATTGAAGACTTGTTCACCGCTGTGTATTCTGGACAACTTAATTCCTTCTAAAATTAAATGACACCAACAGTAATACTTGATGTAACAAATATTACAATCACATGCAGTATCTTGGGGAATTATTTTATCGCTGTGGGTAAGGGGTTATAGGCTACTGCGTGAGTGAGGTTTACCACAGCTCTTTCAGAAACTAAAAATAGTGTGTATGTATGGAGTGAGGGAAGGATAACAACTGCAGCCCCTGGGCCTCTAAACAGCTCCAGAGAAGAACCGTGCTCCCCCCGGGGGGTGCTCAGACAGGTACCAGAGGCCAAGGAGAAAAAGGGCATCTGCAATAGAAGGCTGAGTTTAACCTGATAGAGGGGCTTTCTTTTTGATTCCTCAAATGGGGACGACCTTTTGTGCCGGGGAAAACCACCCCTAAAGAAGGGTCAGAAGAACTGGTGCCTACCAGGGTCTCCCCAGGAATGATGGGTGACATCTAGTATGTTTAATGTGCCTTTAGACTTCTTTATTGTTTTGTGTTTTCACTGTTTGCTTTTGTCCTCAAATAAAGGTACTCTGATTTGGAAAAGCGGTGTGGTCACTAGTTACTGCTAACAAAGCCTAGTCATAACCCTGGAAGAGAAAGCAAAGCGCAGGGGATTGGTGGTTAATCAGACCTGCTGAGGGAAATAGTGAATTGCAGGGGAGCTGCAAATCTCAACTCCCAGTCAGGAGCGGGACACTGGTCCCTGCCCACAGAGAGATAACAGCTAGACGCTTGAGACTTTTAGCAGACTACAAAAGGGGGTTAAAGGTGCAGTCACCCTGAAACAGCGACACCTGGTGCTTAGAAAACCCGTCATCCACAGATTTCAAAATGCTTAACATTCATGAGCCTTTTGCCAGTGCAGCGTGGTATGTAAGCGTTTATACCAGTTTCAAAGATAAGTCTTATTAGTCCAAAAACCAACCCCTTTGTTTCACTGGAGTAGCACATAGGCCAACTCATAGTAGTCCTCTCCATGGTTATTTGAGTCCATGGCAGAGCTGGGAGTAGATTCCAGGGGTCAGAAGTCCCACTGTCCTGTCTTTAACTGTTAAAAAACATTCTCCTAGTGGTGGTGCAATTTCCATCCCTTCTCTCTGAGATTATTCAGTAGTCTACTAGATTTCACTATTCAGACCTTTTAAATTATATTTAGCACTAGTCTTTGAAAAGTGTCTGATCAGTACTTTGGAGACTCCTTGACAAATGAGTTAAAGGTGCCTTAAAACTTTTGGAACCCTGGAACTTTGCCATACTCTGTTTACCACTGATACTTCCCTGTGCTGTGCTTGACATTGTAAATGTGATCTGTAACTGATCAGCATATTGGCAGTGCAGCAGGAGCCATTCTCAACACGGCATGACTCTCCTTATCATATAATTAAGGCTCTTCATTTTCAGTGTTTACTGATTTTTAACTGAAAAATTCCCAGGTTTTACAAAAGCCACTATTCACTTTTTACCAATTTTTTTCCCCACCTGAATTTTGGAAGTGCTGAAAATCCCTGGACCCAGCTCCCCGCTCCAGGAGAGAGAATGGTTTCATAGGCCTTAAATATAATTTAAAATCAAGGCTGGGACTTCATGTAGTGATCTGACATCTCGTGCAGCATATCCGTCTCTTCAATGCCTCTTTTTCCCTCTTGTTCATAGTACTTGAGGCTTTGTGGAAATAATTGATACATCTTAACCTTTTGTAAATGTTAGTGTGATGATTTTGCCTTTATTCTGAAGATCTTCAAGAGCAAGTTTATAATAAATGAATTGATAGTTGATTCTTGTGCATTGCTTAAAAGAGCATGTAACATTTTCATTTCATGGATTTTTTTTGAGACACCTTCTAACTGTTCAAATTTTAATTAAAAAACCCAGAGTCTCTTAGAGGCAGGTGGCCAGCCAGAACTACCAGTATTATTAGATAAATTTATTTCTTATAGGTTTATTCAAAAGCCTCTTACTCTCTAAAAATTCTGCAAATTGCTTGTCTAACAAAAGAATATATGTTACCCTGCCCTCACATTTTGTTTGGGACAGTCACTTGTCTGTTTTTGAACTTGCTCCCTGTTTACACAGCACCTGGGAGCAAAGGGGCTCTGATGTATTTGAGGTTGCAAGGCAGCATAGTATTGTTATTCTGTTTGTTTGTTTACAGTATTGTTGTAGCAGTGTGTGGTCCCAGGATGTGAGACAAGGTAGGTGAGGTAATATCTTTCATTGTGCCAATCTGTTGGTGAAAGGTACAAGTTTCTGAGCCACACTCCAGTTCCTTCCCCGGACCTGAAGAAGAGCTCTGTGTAGATCGAAAGCTTATATCTTCCACCAACAGAAGTTGGTCCAGAAAAAGATATTACGTTGCCCACCTTATCTTGCTCATTTTTTTGGTGTGTCAGTGTTAATGTATTTGAGTTTTAGCCTTTTGAAGGCAGCCATTTTTCTTTCATTAGGAGAATTTGTTCTGTCCATTTTTGTAGCGTAAACCTTTGACTGTTCTCCATTTTCTGTTGGAACTTACTAAGCTTGATTCTCCTGAAGTTGTGCTTTGACCTTATCAGGGTTCCCTCCCCACTCTGAACTCTGGGGTACAGATGTGGGGACCCACATGAAAGACCCCCTAAGCTTATTTCTACCAGCTTAGGTTAAAAACTTCCCCAAAGCACAAATCCTTTCTTGTCCTTGGATGGTTCTGCTGCCACCACCAAGTGAGTTAGACAAAGATTCAGGAAGAGGACAACTTGGAGTTCCTGTTTCCCCAAAATGTCCCCCCAAGCCCCTTCACCCCCTTTTCTGGGGAGGCCTGAGAATAATACACCAACCAAATAGTTAAACAAGGTGAGCACAGACCAGACCCTTGGGTTTTTAGGACACTAAAAACCAATCAGGTTCTTAAAAGCAGAAAAAAGTAAAAGAAGCAACTCTGTAAAATCAGGATGGAAGGTAATTTTACAGGGTAATAAGATTTAAAACACAGAGGATTCCCCTCTAGGCAAAACTTCAAAGTTACAGAAAACACAGCAATAAACCTCCCTCTGAGCATAGGGAAAATTCACAAGCTAAAACAAAAGATAAACTAACGCATTTCTTTGCTATTATTTACAATTTTTGTAATCTTGGATGCTTATATCAGGTAGGGTTTTAGGAGATGTTTTTTCCTACCCTGGTCCCGCTCTGTCCAAGAGAGTACACAAAGAGAGCCCAAACAAAACCTTCCCCACAGATTTGAAAGGATCTTCTTCCCTTATTGGTCCTTTTGGTCAGGAGCCAACCAGGTTATTTGAGCTTCTTACACCCTTACAGGTAAAGGAGGGATTTTATGCTATCCTTAGCTGTATGGTTATGACAGACCTCAATGGGAATTGTGCTCACGTTACAAACTAACAAAAGTGCTAAAAGCGGAAAGGCCAGCTGGCCACAGGTAAGTGGCACAATTATATTAGAACAGGCAGTTGATCCTTGAACTACTACTGAGTCTGATCACAATAGACCATCTAGTCCTCCATGACCTCATCTTGTGAGTGGCAGCCCAAAGGTGACACATCATTGTGAAGATATGGCCCTTAATGTCAATGATTTTGGAGATGCAATGCCATTTTCAATTCTGTAAGCATTTTGTAGAGGAATTGTAACCCCATGGAATATATGTATGTAGAGTCAGTGGGGGTCTCATCTGGAGCATGTTGGAGAAGGGGGCAGAAGGAAGTGTGTATATTACACAAGTTGGGACTTATTCGGGTTGATTGACAGACTTAAAACCCACTTACCTCTCAAGTTTACTATTGCTCTAATTTCATATTGGTGGAAATCAGGACAGACTCAGAAGGTGGTGACATTACAGTACTGTAAAACTAAGAGTGATCAGAAACCAGCCCAATGCCTCACCACTGTTGGATTGTGTGGCGGTTTCTGGAGTCACCAAGGAAGTCTCAGGCATGGCCAAATCTTTCATTCCCTGGTTCGCTTACCTAGCATGCAAACCTGCTTTGGAGAAGAGCATGTCTTGGAATGCGGGGGTAGGGGGAGGCAGAAACTCATTGTGAAAGTGGAGGGATAGGAGGAGGAGCGCTACTGAGACCCAGGGGTTGGTGGCAACTTGACGTGCTTTGTTCGGCTTAGTGCAAAAGGCAGGCAGGCTCAGTGCCCTCAGCAGCAGACTCCAGAATTAGCTTAAAGCTGGGTGGGTGGTGGTTCATGGTAGCATTCCAGTAGCACTTAGGGAATTTTAGACCATTGATCATGGCCAGACCTCATCTGGTGTAAATTGGGGCAGCTCCAGTGATGTTCATGAAGCTATTCCAATTTACACCAGCTGAGGCTCTGGCCCTGTAATGTTCTGCTTCATCCACAAACTGGATGCAGACCAGTTGGCTTCAATCAAAGCTTATTTGGCTTTGACATAACAATTTATTGCCCCTTAGACCTCAGGCAAACTGTTCTCTCTCTGTTCTGAAAAGTCATTTCAGCCTGCAATCCAAGTGCGGGGGAGGAGAGCAGATTTAACCTGCGACTGGTGTATTTCATCACAGTTCATCAAAACACTGTTATGCACTTGAGAGTGATAACAGCACCCTGGTGAAAAATACCGTTGTGTGTTAAGTAAATAAGAGGGTTTAATTTGTGCTAGGCTCCAAGTGGAACCTGTCTGCTCGGCCTGGCTGCCCTGTATAGGAGCCGAGGAGGGATCTGTTCATGCCCACTCCTGCATTACCCTTCAAGCTAACAGCTTCATTAGAAAATCGTAACTTTCAAGGAAGAAACCGCGTTAGTGAAACAATAGCAGCATGTGACATAATAGCAGTTTTAACCTGCGGTCATGTTATAAAACTATCCTTCCCCATGTGTCCCTGCTCACGTGTCCCTTCCTGTTTAAAGCACTTTGTCCTACTTCTGCCAATCTTATACCTGGGAGGATGTAATGAGTAGAGACGGTCCTAATGCAGGATAAAATTATTCTTCAAATGTGATTGAAGTGGGCTTGTTCCACCAGCTAGCAACCCAGAGGCATGATGAAATGTGTTTGATCAAGTAAGCTATTTACTTGTGGTGTTCAATTCAGAGTCTACTACCAGTTCTAGTAGGGAGGATCCCAATATGCTTTTTGGGCTCTTCAGGATTCACCCACCACTTGAATGCACTCCTCTCTAGGAGGGGAGGGGAAGTATACTTTACTCAACTGTGAAACTACACGGGAAGGAGGAAACCGGTCAGAAAATAAAATTAGCCAAGAGAAAGTTGTACCACCAGTGTTTTTATTCTCTTTTTAAAAAAATAGTTAATATTTGATAAATCAAAATGATACAGTAAATGAGCATGTTTGTCACTCATGTTTAAAATCCTGAATGATCAGTCTTGAACAACTCATAGACCCTTCGGGGTTAAAGGTCATGGCATGAGTAGTTGGCGAAGAGGATCCAGATTAAATGGTATTCTCAATGTCACAAGGCATTCATTATATTCATGCAGATTATACACAGTGTAACATTTTATTCATTTAGAAGGCTGAACCCAATTAGAGCTCCGCTAGTTTCTAAAATGTTTAACTTATACTCAGTGTATGCGTTCTTGAGAGAGCTGTACTGGTATAAGTAACAGTCTGTTGTTATTCAAATACACTGTAGTGTTAAGAATGCCCTGAGAAAGGGGTTTGCTCTGAGTGGGTGAATCGGAGTTCTAATCCTAAATAACATGGACTCTCTTTGACTTTGGGGAACTCGCTTAATCATTCAATTTCTCCCTCTGTAAAATGTGATAATACTACTTACTTCACAAGGGTCTTGTGAGCATTAATTAGTTAATGGTTGAATGCAATTCTGAAGATAAGTACTACTAAATCATATTAATGCTGTGAAACTCATGAGTGTCAGGTGGCTGTTAGCTTTTTTTGTCTTTATCCAAAATATATCTTGCGGTTAATGTACATGAGCCATGATTTCCCCTGATTTTCTATGAATTGCAGCACAAGAGGTTCTCACAAACCGGGAAGAATTAATAGGGGAAGCAAAAGTGGATGGGAATCTGGGAGGCAGTGACCATGAGTTGGTTGAGTTCAGGATCCTGACACAGGGAAGAAAGGTAAGCAGCAGGATACGGACCCTGGACTTCAGGAAAGCAGACTTCGACTCCCTCAGGGAACGGATGGGTAGGATCCCCTGAGAGACTAACATGAAGGGGAAAGGAGTCCAGGAGAGCTGGCTGTATTTCAAGGAATCCCTGTTGAGGTTACAGGGACAAACCATCCCGATGTGTCGAAAGAATAGTAAATATGGCAGGCGACCAGCTTGGCTTAACGGTGAAATCCTAGCGGATCTTAAACATAAAAAAGAAGCTTACATGAAGTGGAAGGTTGGACATATGACCAGGGAAGAGTATAAAAATATTGCTCGGGCATGTAGGAATGTAATCAGGAGGGCCAAATCGCACCTGAAGCTGCAGCTAGCGAGAGATGTTAAGAGTAACAAGAAGGGTTTCTTCAGGTATGTTGGCAACAAGAAGAAAGCCAAGGAAAGTGTGGGCCCCTTACTGAATGAGGGAGGCAACCTAGTGACAGAGAATGTGGAAAAAGCTAATGTACTCAATGCTTTTTTTGCCTCTGTCTTCACGAACAAAGTCAGCTCCCAGACTGCTGCGCTGGGCATCACAACATGGGGAATAGATGGCCAGCCCTCTGTGGAGAAAGAGGTGGTTAGGGACTATTTAGAAAAGCTGGACGTACACAAATCCATGGGGCCGGACAAGTTGCATCCAAGAGTGCTAAAGGAACTGGCGGCTGTGATTGCAGAGCCATTGGCCATTATCTTTGAAAACTCGTGGCGAACGGGGGAAGTCCCAGATGACTGGAAAAAGGCTAATGTAGTGCCAATCTTTAAAAAAGGGAAGGAGGAGGATCCTGGGAACTACAGGCCAGTCAGCCTCACTTCAGTCCCCGGAAAAATCATGGAGCAGGTCCTCAAAGAATCAATCCTGAAGCACTTACATGAGAGGAAAGTGATCAGGAACAGTCAGCATGGATTCACCAAGGGAAGGTCATGCCTGACTAATCTAATTGCCTTCTATGATGAGATTACTGGTTCTGTGGATGAAGGGAAAGCAGTGGATATATTGTTTCTTGACTTTAGCAAAGCTTTTGACACGGTCTCCCACTGTATTCTTGTCAGCAAGTTAAAGAAATGTGGGCTGGATGAATGCACTATAAGGTGGGTAGAAAGTTGGCTAGATTGTCGGACACAACGGGTAGTAATCAATGGCTCCATGTCTAGTTGGCAGCCGGTGTCAAGTGGAGTGCCCCAGGGGTCGGTCCTGGGGCCGGTTTTGTTCAATATCTTCATAAATGATCTGGAAGATGGTGTGGATTGCACTCTCAGCAAATTTGCGGATGATACTAAACTGGGAGGAGTGGTAGATAACGCTGGAGGACAGGGATAGGATACAGAGGGACCTAGACAAATTAGAGGATTGGGCCAAAAGAAATCTGATGAGGTTCAATAAGGATAAGTGCAGGGTCCTGCACTTAGGACGGAAGAACCCAATGCACAGCTACAGACTAGGGACCGAATGGCTAGGCAGCAGCTCTGCAGAAAAGGACCTAGGGGTGACAGTGGACGAGAAGCTGGATATGAGTCAGCAGTGTGCCCTTGTTGCCAAGAAGGCCAATGGCATTTTGGGATGTATAAGTAGGGACATAGTGAGCAGATCGAGGGATGTGATCGTCCCCCTCTATTCGACATTGGTGAGGCCTCATCTGGAGTACTGTGTCCAGTTTTGGGCCCCACACTACAAGAAGGATGTGGATAAATTGGAAAGAGTCCAGCGAAGGGCAACAAAAATGATTAGGGGTCTGGAACACATGACTTATGAGGAGAGGCTGAGGGAACTGAGATTGTTTAGTCTGCAGAAGAGAAGAATGAGGGGGGATTTGATAGCTGCTTTCAACTACCTGCGAGGTGGTTCCAGATAGGATGGTTCTAGACTATTCTTAGTGGTAGAAGAGGACAGGACAAGGAGTAATGGTCTCAAGTTGCAGTGGGGGCGGTTTGGGTTGGATATTAGGAAAAACTTTTTCACTAGGAGGGTGATGAAGCACTGAAATGCGTTGCCTAAGGAGGTGGTGGAATCTCCTTCCGTAGAAGTTTTTAAGGTCAGGCTTGACAAAGCCCTGGCTGGGATGATTTAATTGGGGATTGGTCCTGCTTTTGAGCAGGGGGTTGGACTAGATGACCTCCTGAGGTCCCTTCCAACCTTGATATTCTATGATTCTAAGAGAATTTTCAGTGCAGTGTAAAGCCAGAATGATAGAGAATTAGACCTTGAGCATTGTTTTCTGTCTACAGATATTTTCCTAGGGTAAGAGGTGGATAGTTACAGAATATCTCCATCCAGCTGAATCAAAACTCTTTCTAGTCGCTGGAAAATTTACTATACAGACTTTAAGAAAAGGACTCTTTTTTTCCCCAGAGGTAGAAAGAATTGCTTTTCAAAATGCGTGGTTTTCTTTTTGTAGGAGTCAAGGAGCTAACAATGTTTAGCACGTTTTAAAAAACCCATAAAGGTGGTGATGATTGTGCTGGTGAAAACAGCTACAATGGTTGCTGTGAAAATGGCAACATTTGCTTGGTCACACATGTAAAGCCCCCCCGCCCTCTCTTTCCTCCCTGGGTTACGCTGGAATAGGCAACACGCACTTGTGTGCCTGGGCGCCTGATGTTGACATTAAAGAAGATCCTGCGTATCCCAGGGGTGATGCTGGACAGGTGAGAATCCTCTATCTACCCCTCTGCTGCAGTCCCTTTCCTCCTCAAGGGATTTAAAATTGGCGGTTCCTCCACCTGGCTGGCACCTGTACACACTTAGTGGTGTGCCTTGGGAACCTTCAGGAATAAAGCTATTCTAATAAATAATAATAATAATATAATCTGTGGCATGGGTGTAACTCAAATACCAATTATAAATAATATACATCCAATATGTTTACATTGGAGCGAACACTCTTTTACTTAACAATGAAAAACCAGGGTATAACTGTCTAAGATTACATGTCACTATTAATTTAAATCCACAGGGGGCAGTTGAATAAAATCAGTTAACAAATATTATATACAGTGATAAATGAAACCTATTTAACTGGTATTTACACTGCCAATATTCTTCCCCCCTCCCCCCCCCGCAGTGCCCACTCCTCTGGATTTCAGAGTCCGAGATGCTTGCCTGCGTGGGCACGCTGGACAACCTGCAGCTGGAGTCAGCGCTCTGTTGGGTCTGCAACAAGCTGTACAACCCCTGTGACGACTGGAGCCGGCTCCACCAAATGCCAGCAGCTCTGGGCCCTGGTTCGGTGGGAAGATCACTCTGCTTCTCCTCAGACTCAGACTCTCTGCTGTGCCCCTTCCCTTGCAAGTACTTTCCCAAACCAGCGTGAGGGTTACTCACCGTCCTCCACTGCAGGCCCAGCTCAGTCAGCTCTAGGCACAGCAACAGTCTCTGCTCTGACTCCAGTGAAGCCATCAAAGCCCCCACAGGCTCTCGGCAGCAGCTTCTGGCTTCCTAGCAGCAGCGCCTGGTCTGGACAGAGCTCCACAGCACCAATCTCACTCCTTTCCCCAAAATGCAGTCCGCCGCCAGCTCTCCCTGCACCAGGACGTCTCTACCTCTTTCCCGAAGGCACCATGGGAGTTGTGGTCTCTAAAGCTAGATTGCCCCTCACAGGCTTTTCCCTTGTCACACTCCCAATAAAGCTCAGAGGACGCTCTAGTAAAGGTGCCTACACACAGATACCAAGTTAGTTCCTATTGTAAGGAAAGGGGGAAACTGAACTTCTCAGATGGCACTATATGGTTATTCTTGGCAAATGCTGACATTTTAATGGTGGCCAATATACCTTGTCCAAAAGTATTTTAAAAAATAATAATGGTTCTTGATCAATAAGAAACTCTTGATTTAAAAGCAAAACCACCCAAAATGAAAAGATCCGTTTCAAAATGCAGTACACTGAAATAATTTACAAGGGGAAGAGCGATTTCATCTGTTCTACTTTAACAGGAAAGATTTAATCAAAATAGTCACTGTGGTATCTAAGCACTCAGAAGTGCTTACAATTTAGCATATCCAGTGATTTTGGAAGCTTTTACAGTATGGGGGGAGGAGGGGCATTTGGGATATAAAATGTTTTCAAAGCGAGAGAGCAAACAAAAATTAAAGTGCTTTCCTTCAGCTCTTCTGGTGGCATTGCAGGGTGGTTCGTGCTATGATGTGAAAGTATGTATTGATGGAGTCACAGTGGAACAGGCTGGTTAAAACTTCAAGGGACCAAAAGCTAACCCCCAAAGGTGGAAAAACTAATTCAGCTAATTAATTTATTTAATTAGTTTAAACTAATTCATGATACATAGCTCACTGTTTTTAAAATGGAGGAGTAGAACTTACAGTGCAGACTTGGGGGTTGTCTTCCTAGTTCAGCCACTGACTTGATGTGTGAGTTTGGCCGAGTTATTAATTACTTTTATAATGTGTATTACCAGAACAAGTAGGAGCGCTAGCCATGGATGCATTGGCCTGCTAAACCCAGGGTTGTGAGTTCAATCCTTGAGGGGGCCATTTAGGGATCTGGGGCAAAAATTGGGGATTGGCCCTGCTTTGAGCAGGGGGTTGGCCTAGATGACCTACTGAGGTCCCTTCCAACCCTGATATTCTATGATAAGACCCCTTTGTGCCAGGTGCTGTCCAAGGACAGATCAGAAAGACAGTCCCTGCCCAAGGAGCTTGCAATCCAAGTATGACAAGAGACAATAGATGTATACAAATGCTATAATGGGGGAGGACAAGGAAACAATGAGACAGTACTGGTCCGCGTGATAGGCAGTGGGCTGCTGATGTGATGAGAGAGTGTTAAGTTGTTGTAGTCATGGTGACAAAAGAGAGTTCTGAGGAGGGATTTGAAGGTAGATAATGAGATTGTTTTGTGGGTATTTACAGGGGGCACCTTCCAAATGTATGGGGGCAACATGAGAGAAAACACAAAGGTGTTGGTTTGAAACTGTAACAAGTGTGCAGTAGGGAGAGGACAGGTATGGTGGGGATAGGCTGTGGAGGGCCTTGAAAGTGAAGACAAGCAACTTGTTAAGATAGAGCAAGGGCATCCACTGGAAGGATGCAAAGAGAAGGATGACACAGTCAAAATGACGGGCTAGGAGAATGATCTTTGCAGCAGTATTCTGAATGGACTGGAGTGGAGCAAGGTTGCATTTTTCAAGGCTGGGAAAAGGACACCACAGTAATTGAGATGATGAAAGCCTGGATGCAAGTTTTAGTTGTGGGGATGGATATGAAAAGCCTTGTCTTAGGGATGTTAGGCAGAAAGAAATCGACAAGATTTAACTTCTCCTTGCCTCTGTTTCCTGATTTTATTTTTTTAATTGCGAAGAATACTTCCAGATCTTAAGGGGATGTTGAAGATAAATTTATTATTGTGAGGTGATGTAGGGTCCACAGATGGAAGGAGCTATAGGAGTGCCAAGTACAGTATTATTTTACAATAAGCACTCTGTGGTACAGATCATCGTTAGGAATTGCATGCTTGCCGTCAGCTTTGAAAGGTTTGTACTGCAGCTCAAAGATGGGGAAGTTCTTTAGAAATGAAGATTTGATATCTTTTGACCAGAACTGCACACACTCTGAAAGCCAATGTCTTGAATTCCTTTTTGTTGAAATGCCACTAAGATTAGGCACTAGAGAGTAGATAATAAATTGCAAGTACGGTGGTATATTTAATATAGAAAAAGAAGAAATGTGCTTCTCTAGTTTGATAATGTTAAGTCTGCTCTTGACCTTTTCAGTATTCTTGCCTCAAAATCATTTTTCTTTATTTTAAACAAGCAAGCAATTTTCCATCTTCCTCTGAGCTGTTGTGAACTCTGCTGGTGTGCTCCACAAAGAGACTATTGCATGTACCTGCTTTATCCATTTGTCTCTTTAGAACTTGCACTTTAATCAAACTGGCTATCATATTATGGGCACGGCTCATGTCACTAGAAGCAAAGAGATCATCTTGGGGCTGGAGTAAGGATCAGGGAGTTGAGCCTCTTGAGTTCTAGTCCCAGCTCACTCTCACTCTGACCTTCAGCAAGTTACTTTTCTGAGCCTCATCTTACCCATTGGTAAAATGGATCTAAGAACACATATCTCCTGTGGATTTGGTAACTTGGAACTGATGTGAGTAGAGCAGTGTGGGACCAAAGGACTATCTCCTATTAAAAGGATTACCTCCAAATTAAAAGAATGCGCACCGCACATCAAATACAGCATTCATGTGAATTATTTGTATCCACTCCACAGAATTCCCAATATTCAAGGTGTTAGGACATGCTTATCTTCTCTGTTCCCCTTATTGGAATTCTGCAGTGTACAATCATTGTGAATGAACTTGGGTGATTCAGTTCAAGATCTTGCTGCTTGTGTATAAGTCTAGCCTGGAAGTACATCCTATAGTGGGGAGAAACTACAGAGGAGGGGAGTGCTAGGTATTCAGAATGTAATCACCCAAATTGAAATCTGGTCAGGACAATGGGCTTGGGGAAAGAGCCTTGCAATTTCTAATGACTGTACATGTTCATGACCTCTGTTTCTATATTCCCTTTGAAAGACTTCCCACAATAGCACTAGTAGCCATGTTTATCTGAAACAAATCCCAGTCTTCATTTACTTGCTGCATGTACCAGCCTCTTTTTATAAAGTGTCCAAAATGTTCATGTTGCCAAACTAACAGCACCACCTCCTCCTCCATGAAATACCTACCAGGTTTCATTTGTAAGGCTCCGCAAAGTGGGTCTGTGTCATCTGTTTTTGACAACATGAGGGTTAAAAGTTGCACAGGTAATTGATAACCAGCTAGCATAGTCTCTTCATCCTGGCATTTTAACATTCGAGTCAATAAAGCATTTTTTAAAAACCCCAAACTTCAGTGCTAAAATCTCAACGCTGACAAACTTGTCAGTTGGAAAATTTAATAGAGTATACAAACATACATTTCATATACTTTTAAACTGTATATTTATAATGGTTACTGTTCATGTTCTTGTAATTACATTTTGTACACCTAGATGCAGTTGTTACAGGTTGATACTTCAGTAATCGGAATGACGTGATTTTAAAGTCTAATAGTTGGGGGTCTGTCAGGGCTGAAAACCATTGCTTTATACGGTTGTAAAATATTAGTGCTAGCCGTGATTATTCAAACTTAGAATTGTAAAAGTGTCACGGTCATGTTGGAGTTGATGAGCTTTTTTTTGTACTAGTCCTAAGGCTAAATTAAACAAATTCTGGAAGTTGGCCAGTATAATTTTCATTCTCTGCATGTATCAGTGATGCTGTGATTTTTTTTGTTAGACTTGTAAAGAAAGCTCTGTTCCTCTGAAACAACTCGCACGTCGGACATAAAATTTGTTAAAAAGTATATCAAACAGTCAGCTAAGCAAATAGATGTAGGAAGAACAATCTGTCACAGAGGGTTGGACCTAAATAGCCACTAGAGCCCCACACAAATTAAGGTACCTACGTATAAATGCAATGTAAATAAACTGCCCTGAAATGTCCAGCTTGGCTTGTTTATCGAAATAGCTGTCATCCTAAACCTGAACATAATCCAAGCTTATCCCAAAGTGATCATCTCCGTATTTAAAGATCACTTTCCTCGTGTCAGTGTTGGTGTGAGATAAATAAGGATAGTTTTGGTAGCCTTGATTTCTACTTCATAACAAGTTTAGGAAGTTTCTATTACTGGTAATGCCATTTCAAATCCTGCAAGTCAAGAGGCAGAGGAACCCAGGAAACTAGCATCTCAGCACTTTAGGCATATTTTAAACTCCCTTTCTGGAGGTAGAATATTGATAAATGCAAATGTGTTGCTTTGGAAAACCTATCCAGTAATTTGGTGAACTGGACTCGATGGGCGTAGTAGGTTGTTAAGTACTGGATAAAAAAGGAAATGATGGATGTTAATAAGACTGGGACTTTTCAGCTTGGAAAAGAGATGACTAATGGAGGATATGATTGAGGTCTATAAAATCATGGCTGGGGTAGAGAAAGTAAATAAGGAAATGTTGTTTACTCCTTCTCATAACACAAGGACTAGGGGGTCACCAAATGAAATTAATAGGCAGCGGGTTTAAAACAAACATAAGGAACGTACAATCCGTGGAACTCTTTGCCAGAGGATGTTGTGAAGGCCAAGACCATAACAGGGTTTAAAAAAGAACTAGGTAAGTTAATGGATGATAGGTCCATCAATGGTCATATATGTTTGCCAGAAGCTGGTGATGGGCGACGGGATGGATCACTTGATGATTACCTGCTCTGTTCATTCCCTCTGGGTCACCTGGCATTGGCCACTGTCGGAAGACAGGATACGGGGCTAGAGGGACCTTTGGTCTGACCCCGTATGGCCATTCTTGTGTTGAAGACTAGTGAGGTTTCTCTGAGTACAAGTCACCTCTTAAAATGAAGAGGAGGTGCGTTTGATAAGGCAGCAGTTCTCAACCAGGGGTCCAGGGCCCCCTGGGGGCCACAAGCAGGTTTCAGAAGGTCCGCCAAGCAGGGCTGGCATTCGACTCACTGGGGCCCAGGACAGAAAGCTCGAGTCCTGCCACCTGGGGCTGAAGCCGAAGCCCAAGCAACTTAGCTTTGTGGAGCCCCCATGGCATGAGGCCCTGGGCAATTGCCCTGCTTGCTACCAGCTAATGCTGGCTCTGGCTTTTATATGCACAAGCATTGTTGTTGTGGCCTGGGTGGGGTATGGAGTTTTTGTAGCATGTTGGGGGTGGGAGGTTCAGGGAAAAAGATTGAGAACCCCTGTGATGGGGAGGCAGGGAAAATCCAGCGTCTGCAAAATAGTCACAAACACCCTCTTGGGCACAAATGAATTTTGGTGGTAAGGAAAGTAGAAGTTGGGTGCATTGTGTTAATTTACGCCGCTCTAGTGCTGGTCATTTGAGAATCCCAAACCCACTTCCATGAAAGAGGGAATTACTGAGCTCATTTTATAGAAACTGAGGCAGGGGGAAGTTAGGGAACTTGCCCAGGGAATTATTTGAATCAGTGGCAGAGTTGGGAGCTCCCAACTCCCATTTCCCTGTGCTAAAAGCAGTCCGTGCCTCTCTGAACGTAGTGGCAACCCCCTGAGCCATGGAACAGAATATCTCATTCTTAACTAATTCAATCTCGTTTGTCTTCATCCAAGAAAACAACCCCTTTTCTCTTCCCCCACTCCCACTCCCCCACCCCAGCTTGGCTCGGCAGATCTGGTCTTGGCTCTTCAATACCAAGGTGGTTTATCATGCGACATCTTACCGTGGAAATGTTTCCTTCTCACATTGGTTTTAATTGTTGCTTTGATACATGCGGTGTGTGCAGAAAGGCAGTAAGTAGGAGCGGACGTGTATGGCAAATGCAAGGTCTCATTTATATATTCAGCATGAAATCCTGGCTTTATCAAAGCCAGTAAGAAAACTATCAATTGATTTCAATGAGGCTGTAGCATGCTGGGTAAACTTTATCACTTTTCTCTTCCTGGGGGTTCACGTCAGCCTCAGGATTTACCCTTGTGAAGCCAAATTGTGCAGATTTCTGTTGGATGCTATGTGCTTTAGGATGCACCGCCTGTGTTCAGTCCACACATAGCAAGGCTGGATGTGTGGGCGGGCAATGGTGTATAAGATCTCAGCACAGCAATTTAGCCACGTCACTTTAATTGCAATTAATGTTTGTAGAAGTTGCACCTGAAAAGCCCTCAGCATTGCTCTGTCTTTACCCTGATGCTGATAATTTTAGACATGTCAAACATTAGGATTTTGAAAGGGGTCTAGGGGAATTAAGCACCCAAATGCCATTGATACTGATTTAGCACCCGACTCCCTTAGGCTTTCTTGAGGATCCAAGCTTTGCCCCTGTATCAAGAATCAGGGATGTCTAGTGGAAAACATTATTGCAAGCAAAGGGGGTGATTAAATTATTCCAGCCCTTGTACTTTCTGTACCATTTTGTGCTGTGGAGCATAAAGCAAAAAGCTATGTCACCAAATTAGAATCCAGGCTTGTGCATGATGAATTATAATCAAAATACTGTTACGTAAGTGACTAACCTTTAAGATAAAAAGGAGAAAGAAGTGGAAGAATCTTATGTGATAACAAAATGCATACTCAGTTATTTGTGGTGGTTACATTGTTTGCTGTAATTAAAAAAGCAAAGTCATAGTTCACAGGTGAAAAGCATATTTTGAAAACCGGTTAATAGTGTGTTCAGAGTTTAGAAAGAAATTATAGTAGTAGAGTCTGCTTATAAATTTTGGTATCCTGTCTTGTTATTTCTGGAGGGAGAGGGCTAATTTGAATGTTCTCCTTTGTTAATTTACGTCAGTAATTTACGTCAGTTTTTTTTCCAAGTTGACTGAAAGGCATTTGAAGCAAAATCATCTGTGCCTGCAGAACTGTTAACGCTGTGGACTATAACCAGTGGGGAACACACAGAAATGATATTAGTTAGGGACAGAACAGCTTTCTCCAAATGCTGCTTCCTAAATGAACGTCTTTGGGACGTTCCAGTCTATTGGAATGGAACACCAAGTAGCTGATTTTAAGATAATACACAAAACTGAATATTGTTGTCTGAGTCAAATGTTGCCTATTTCTTTCCACTAGAGTATTTTGCAAAATACTCTATATAAGGGTGGAAAAACAAGTGATGCCGGTGGGAACTTTGGATTTACACACACCTGTATCTGAGTGCTTTGGACATGGAAAGGCCTACAGCAGGGGTAGTCAATAGGCAGATCGGGGGCCAAATCTGGACTGCAAGATGCTTTTGAAGGGACTGCAAAAATCTTTTTATTTACTTATTATTATCAATGTTGTTGTTTTTTTTGTATTTTTTCTAGAACCTAGACCTTGAAGCTATATCTATACCATTTTCTCTAGAATCTATACCAAGAAATTTGGACTTTGACAAAAAAATAGATTACCCCTGGCCTACAGACTTACTGTAGCATTGAGGTAGAGCTCTTCTTTGAGCATCCATGACATGGTGCATGGAATCATGTGGACACAACAGTAATTGGCAAACTAAATACATGGCACCAACAGGAGTAGAATTCACAACAGTTGCCTTGACCTTGTGAGAAGGGGAAGCCCACCTAGTAAAGATACTTTGAGATTATATAGTATTTCCAATGGAAGGATCACAAAGCACTTGACAACCATAGTGAATAAAGACTCTCAAGCACCTGAGAGATAAGTATTATCCCCATCTTACCTATGGGGAAATTGCGTCCCAGAATAATAATGTCTTGCCCATACAGGAAGCCTGTGGCAAATCTGGGATTAGAACCTAGGTCTCTTTGAATCCGAGACCTTTACTTTAGCCACAAGGCCATTCCTCTTTCTCAGTATCAACAGAGTGAGCATGTGTGAAGTATTTCAGCCAGCAGAGGTTAGATTTTCATTCATTGCAAACACTGCTGCAGAGCTGAGGGGATTCATTCTTTATGCATAAAAAAAGAACTCAAACTAGACCTTGTCTACAGAGAATTCTTGCACTGATTTAACTAAATCAGTAGAAAAGCTAATTTACTTAAATTGTTGCAACCATCACAAGTGGAAGTAATTATGCCAGGCTAAAGATATTTATACTGGCATAGACATTTAAATTTACCAAGACTAGCTATATCAGAATAAAGATGTTTATATCAGCACAGCTGTATCCACACTAGGGAACTAAATCTACCTTTCTACCAATTTAATTAGGAGGAGAAGGACCTTGGAGTATTGGTTGATCATAGGATGACTATGAGTTGCCAATGTGATATGCCTGTAAAAAAAGCTAATGCAGTTTTGGGATGCATCAGGAGAGGTATTTCCAGTAGGGATAAGGAGGTTTTAGTACCATTATACAAGGCACTGGTGAGACCTCACCTGGAATATTGTGTGCAGTTCTGGTCTCCCTTGTTTAAGAAGGATGAATTCAAACTGGAACAGGTACAGAGAAGGGCTACTAGGATGATCCGAGGAATGGAAAACTTGTCTTATGAAAGGAGACTCAAGAAGCTTGGCTTGTTTAGCCTAACTAAAAGAAGGTTGAGGGGAGATATGATTGCTCTCTATAAATATATCAGAGGGATAAATGCTGGAGAGGGAGAGGAATTATTTAAGCTCAGTACGAATGTGGACACAAGAACAAATGGATATAAACTGGCCACCAGGAAGTTTAAACTTGAAATTAGACGAAGGTTTCTAACCATCAGAGGAGTGAAGTTTTGGAATAGCCTTCCAAGGGAAGCAGTGAGGGCAAAAGATCTATCTGGCTTTAAGGTTAAACTTGATAAGTTTATGGAGGAGATCGTATGATGGGATAACATGGTTTTGGTAATTAAATATTCATGGTAAATAGGCCCAATGGCCTGTGATGGGATATTAGATGGGGTGGGATCTGAGTTACCCAGGAAAGAATTTTCTGTAGTATCTGGCTGGTGAATCTTGCCCATATGCTCAGGGTTTAGCTGATCACCATATTTGGGGTCGGGAAGGAATTTTCCTCCAGGGCAGATTGGAAGAGGCCCTGGAGTTTTTTCATCTTCCTCTGTAGCATGGGGCCCGGGTCACTTGCTGGAGGATTCTCTGCTCCTTGAAGTCTTTAAACCACGATTTGAGGACTTCAATAGCTCAGACATAGGTGAGAGGTTTTTCGCAGGAATGGGTGGGTGAGATTCTGTGGCCTGCATTGTGCAGGAGGTCAGACTAGATGATCATAATGGTCCCTTCTGACCTAAATACCTATGAATCTATGAAAAAAAAACTATGTGTAGACAAAGCATGAGACTTCATCAGTTCTGAGCGTTGGAATCCTTGCAGTGTAGGTCCCTGCTAATGTTAATTTCCTTTGCCTCCACAGTGGGAGCGACTCTGGTTCTTAATCCTCACCTTCACTTTCTTCCTGACGCTGGTCTGGTTTTATTTCTGGTGGGAAGTTCACAATGACTACAATGAAATCAACTGGTAAGTAGAGCGTTTCTGGTGGGGTCAACTCATGCAGATTTGTGTGTTCTTGAGATGAACCAGGTCACTATTGTGTGTGTGAGGTTTTTTTGTTTGTTTTATTTAAGGAACTTCTTATAACATTAATGATACGTTTGGGTTCGTTTGGTGGAATCAATAACTGTAGTAAATGGGTAGTGGAGTCTGTATTAAGTGAGAACCGTCTTCTGTCTGTTTACATCAGTGATTCTCAAACTTATTTGATCACGCCCCCTTCTTTGTGCCTGTCGTAGTTTATGCCCCTCCTCCCCGCCACACAAGTACGTATGTCAATTTTTAAAAAATCAGCACGCAACCCTCACTAGATATTCAAAACAATAAGGCCTTGATTCAAACAGAGCCAACGACCCATTGTTATAAGAGCAAAACCAAAACTGTGATGGTGGTCAATGCTTACAATTAAATGTGCACACTGCCTTGCAGTAAACAGATTCACGTGCAGATGGCAATGACTTTGTATAATGCGATGCAAGCTTCACCGAAATCCATTAAAATACGCAGCGCCATCTGAGCACTTGATGTGTTGCTAGTTATTTATTGCTGTGGGTAAAATGTGCACAGTAAGGTTTTTTTTCTTCTCACCCTCCCCCACCCCTCTGAATACATTCTCTGCCCCACCCTTGGGGGACCCGCCTCCCAATTTGAGAACCTCTGGTCTACATGGATAAACGTATTGATATATACTTGTATTGATATCATTTAGCCACTAGACGTGGGCTGTGCAGAGTTCCAGATGGGTATGCTCCATGGTAAACATGGAGAGAAAGAAGGTGGAACTTAAGTTGTTGAAGCCAGTTTGTGTCTCTAGTTAGTAATTTTATTTAAGAAATGTTGCGTAAGAAGGTATTGTGATGTCCTATCCTGTTGATCCTTGTCAATTGTTTGCTTCCATAAGACTGTCAGACCCCAGATTGAATCTACATTGGCTATTCTAGTTGCAGTGATGTTTTTTATTCTAGTTTTGGCTTTTGTTTTTTAAATTGATCCTCCCAAACGTGAAAAATTCAAACCGAACAAAAAAAGTTGTGGTACTTTTTTGTCTAGGTTCAAACTCCTCTCCCCACTGTAAAGGCTAAAAGAGGCAACCAAGCAAAAATACTCATTTATACATAAACCATGTATACAAAAAAACAGCTTACTCTGATTCATTTCCATTTTATTACCCCCTTGTTGAACACCTTCCCCCGAGGCCTTGCCCCACCCTGTCTCTTCCCCCATGACCCCGCCACCCATTCACACACCTTCCCCCTCTTTTCTCCCCATCGCTTGCTGCTCTCCCCCACCGCATCCCCATCCTGGGTTGGGAAGGACTTTCCTGTGAAGCCAGGGCTGGGAGCTGCAGGTGCCCAATGCGGGTAGGAGGTGGCCCCAGCTGAGCAGTGGCTGATGCAGGTGATGACCTGGTGCCTCCCCAACCCGCAGTGACCCGACTTTGGGTGTCCGGTCAGGAGATGTGGCCGGACACTTTCAGGTCCCCTTTTCGACCACTTTCCGGTCAAAAACCGGGCACCTGGCCACCCTGCATCGAACCTGCTCCAGGGAAGTGTTAAGATCCTGTCAGTCAAAAGCCTGAGGTGGGCTTAACTATGGAGCCACTATCAGCGCTTCCACAATACACACCTGTCTGTCTCTCCCACTTCCCTATTTATTGTTCTGATGTGTTGTTCTCGACGCTCCGTCGTGGCAGGTACAATCACAGAGGAAGTCAGTTTATGTTAAATATTCACACAATTATTAAAAAATTATTTAATGGATTTGTTTGCTCGTGTCTTATTACCAAAGGTGCTGGATCCTGATGATTTCTCTTTGGGAGAAAAGAGATACAGTGATGCGTCCTTTATTAAGAAACGTTTTAAAAATGTATTTTAATATAGATTATAAAAATATGAAATAAGGTATATTACACACAGTAATAAACTATGTTAAAAGAATGAAGCTAATTTAACCCCCACAACCACTGTGCATATGTATTATGGGACAGTCTTTAACTACATGGTCTTGCAGTATTTTTCCCACAGGACCCCTCCTTCACTCGTTGCACAGGATGGACGGCGCTCAATTAATGAGCGGCTGTGCAATGTTTTGTTTTATCCCCATTGTTAAATGTGTGGCCCAAGGCCTTGTTTACTGCACATTATTCAACCCCTGCTCTGAAGACAGAATTAGAAAATCCCAGGAGGACATTACTGTGGTGCTCATCATTTATAGTATCTGAATGCTTCACAAACAGTCATGAATTTATCTTCACAGCCGCCCCTGTGAAGTGAGGGAGTGTGAGCCTCATTTTGCAGATGGGGAGCTGAGTTACAGTGAGACTAAGGTCAAAAGTATCCATTAATTTTGAGTGCCCAATTTGAGATACCTAGGGCCTGATTCCTCAGAGTACTTAGCATTATATAGCGCTAACTATGTTCAAGTATTGCTCCCAGGGACTTCAGTGGCAGCTCTGAGTACTCAGTGCTTCTGCACAGCAGACACCAGGGTCTCAAGTCAGGCACCCAGAAAATGAGCCACTCCCAGGTAGTGACCGCTGCGGAAAGTTAGGCTGCATTGACTTACCCAGCATCACATGGGAATGCTTGGGCAGAGGGACAGGGGTAGGCTCCGGTTCCCCAGGAATGCATTCAACTGTCTTAACCATGAAAGCGCCCTCTCTCTTCCGACAGTCCCCACTATCTCAGTCCCAGTTCCAGTTTACCACCCCACTCCCAGCTCCTCATCCTATCACTTCCCCGCCCCCATTGTGATTCTCATCCAATCTCAGTCACTGCCTCCCTCCCCCAGCTCCTTTCCTCAGTCTCTTAGCCCCACCAGTCCCAATGCCTTGTCAGAGCTCTCTCCTCCCCTATTTCTTAGTCCCAGTTTCCTTGTCCATCCAGTCCCACATTCCCTCAAGCTTATCATCTGATCTCAGGTGCTCCTTCCCAACCAGCTTTCTCCTATTCTTCTCCCAGTTCCCTCACCAGGTCCCAGTCTCTCCCCCTCATCCATGACTCCTATTCCCGTCTCCCTTCTCCAATTCCCACTCAGTTTCTTTCCCCTCTTCCAGTCCTCAGTTTCGGTAGGTTCCTTGTCCCACCCTAGTCCTTTCCTGTCTTCCTTGTCCGCGTGTTGTCCCCTCTGCATTCAGATCAGATGGCTTCCTTCTCCATGCTGCAGCCAGGGCATCGAGATCGCAGGAGAGAGATGCTCCCTGCTTTTAGTTCTGGTGCCTGGCCATTACAGTGAAAGTTCTTCCGAGCCCCTGTAGCCCTGGGCAGGAGTATGCTACATTGCTTTGTGGGGATGGCACGTACAAAGTCAGGTCAGCACTAGGTTCTGTGTGGGGATCGAACGTGGTGGTTGAGACTGGACTCGTCAGAGATTTTACCTGCTAAAATCCAAAAGTCGCAACTGAGCATGTGTGAACTGTGATTCTCTTCCCCACCCCCCACCCCTCCCCAAAGCCTTTATAACTCTGCCAAATTGTGGTGAATTTTCACAGAGATGGCAGAAGGCAAATCTCTGACACACAGGCCACCCCACGGCTGAATTTCAAGTCCCTGCTCCACAGCACAGGGGTACTAGAACATTTCAAAGAAATAGATCACCAGAATTTAACTATTGCAGAACATATTCCCCCCAAGCCTTGTTCTCAGAAACAACAGAGCCTGGGCTAGACAGCTGGTATGCAGACAGTTAAAATTTTGCAAAGTTATTAGCAACTAAAAGAAGGCTTTTTCTTCAAAAGTTCAGGGAACCTTACTCAGCCCACGTTTAATAAAATTGAATTTCTTGCAATATGTCTTGGCAATTTTCTAAAACGCTTTAGAGCAAAGCCCAAGCTACTGTCAACTAAATCACCTCAGCAATCACCTTCCTGTCAAAGACAATGTGCAAATTCTATTCCAAATGCAAGTGGTCATTGATCCCATAAATAAACTGCCTGGTAGGATGCTGAAGTTACTGAATGAGTGTTCAAAAAAACTTAATGATGGGAGCGATTTTCTGCCAGGAATGACTAATACAAGACAGGGCTGTCTCTAAACAAGTTCATGTTTTCAGCAGGGAGATTAACATAATGCTCCTGAGGATGTGTTTGGGGGTAGCTTGTATCCTGTCAGCTCTTTTGACAGTTTTATTGAGCATGGCCTGTCCGCTCTCATAGACATTTAGAGTGGAACATGTTTATTTGGGATGTCTTGTGTCCTGGAATAACTTGATGTTCCAGGGTGGGGAGAATAAAGCGCTGAAGAGAAACTCAGTCTCAGATGGCGGTACCATGCTGAGGTGTCTTTACCTGTCACCAACCCCTCTGGGACTTCTGTTGTAATGTCACTCATGGTACTTCATTTTCCTTCTCGTGTTTTTTCCTCTCCATGGTTTCTCCTCGTTGCTTACTTACCACGCTGACACATGTTGTTTCTTTGTGCTCCCCCATCTGTCTGTATCTGCCTGTCTTTTGTCTTAGATTGCAAGCTGTTTGGAGGCAAGGACCATCTATTTCTTCTGCACTTTCACAGTGCCTTGCCCCGTGGGGTCCTGGTCTGCAACTGAGGCTCCTGTGTGCTATCACAATATTCGTAACAACAATTATCTGGAGTCCAAATATTCAGCAAATACCTGTGTGTGGCTGATGTTCTAACTTTTTAAATTATTTTTGTTTTACCTGAGGGAAAAGTGCAAGGGTTTACAAGACCCCCAATATCTTTTCTTCTGTCATCTCATATCAAATGCACAATTTTCTCTCTCTGCTTTCTTGTAAGCCCCTATGCCGCAGCCGATCACCCTATGAAAAAAGTATCACTGAGTCTCAGAGCCCAGGTCAACAGACTTTGGCTCAAGGAGCTTGTGCTGTGGGACTAAAAATAGCAGTGTAGACATTTTGGGCTTTGGCAGCAGCCTAGGCTCCAAATCCTGGTGAGTCCAAACCTCTACAGTGCCATTTTTAGCTCTGCAGCACAAGCCTGAGTCAGCTGACACGGGTTCTGAGACTTGCTGTTTGGGGTGGGGGGTGGGGTGGGGGTGTTTTCTGTGTGGATGCACTTAGAGAACTGACCAGGGCTGCTTTCAGCGCTGCTTTTGCTTTTCATAGCAAAGGAATGTAAAGTGAGTACTTCAGACTTCTTTCAAAGCCACCCTGGACATTTCTACAGCTTTTTTTAATCTGATGACCTGTTAAAGACAATGAAGCCACATGAGTAGAGCCCAGGTAAAATGTTTGCAACAAAGCCCTAACTGCACACAACTCACTTGGTTTCAGATTCACAATGGAATTTGAAACCAAAGTGGAGCAGGGTTGCTTAGGTGATGAGCAAGCCTGGGCTGCTGGGAAGTTTTGCCAGGTCTCTGGAAGAAACCAGGAGAAATCTGAACTCTGTGATCCAAACGCAACCAAACAGAGCTCTGCAAAGGTCAGTTGCCGAGTTTCCTTTGAAGTACCCCAGTGAGGAAGGCAATATTACATCTATAAAGCGGCTGGATAAATTGAAGCATAGGGCTTAAGTGACTTGCCTAAAGTCACCCATTGTCTCATTGGCAGAGTTGGGAATAGATCCCTTAAGTCCTGGCTCAAACCTCTAGACCAGTGGTTCCCAAACTGGGGTTCGCAGAACGTTACAGGGGGTTCGCCAGAAAAATTTCACTAGTGGCAGCCAGAGGACCCCAGGCATTGGAGACGGCAGGTGACACCTGGTTGCAAGCCAGACAGCCTGAGCCACAGGGAGAGTGGGGCCGGGCAGTTGGGGCTCGCAGCCTGAGCCCTGCCCCCGTGAGCGGGGGAGCCGGCTGCCTGAACCCCAGTGCTCCACGCGGGGCTGGCAGCCCAAGCCCCAGGGAGAGTGGGGCCAGGCAGTTGGGGCTGGCAGCCCGAGCCCCAGTGGTCAGCGGGACCTGCAGCCCAAGCTCAGTTGACCAGGGTGGTCAATGGGGTCCAGCAGCAGGAGCTGTGCAGAGTGCGGAGGAAATTTAAACTTAAATCCCTGGAAATATTCATTTTTAGGAGGGGGTTCACAAGATTTCACAATTTAGTGAAAAGAAAAGGAGTACTTGTGGCACCTTAGAGACTAACCAATTTATTTGAGCATAAGCTTTTGTGAGCTACAGCTCACTTCATCGGATGCAGGGGGTTCGCGGGCTGTTAAAGTTTGGGAACCTCTGCTCTAGACAACACTCCTTCCCTAGCACGCTATTTTCCCTTCTAGCATTAGTCAGTAGAGCCCAGTGAAGAATCCTGACCCCTCTGGATTCACACGGCTGCTGGTGGCTCCAACTCTGTATGGGTGAACGTGTCCAGCTGCTTTGCACTGCCTGCAGGACTTCTGGCAGCTGAAGCATACTGGACACCAGCCAACCGGGTATGAGTTATGGCACTCTCTAGTTTGCAATGGTGCCAGCTAGTGCATCATGTCGTTCAATCTCCTAGCTTATTCCATTATAAAATCCAAAAGGAATTATTTTTTTAATGAAGCAAAAGCCCCAGAGGACTGAGAAAGGGGGCCTCATTTGGATCTAGATCACAGATGGAGATAGCTCATGCTAGGCCTGCAGAGAGAGAAATGAACATCGCGCTTAGGCTGAAGTGTTCAAAAGTGGCTGATGACTTTGGATGCTTGGAGTTTTGGGTATGCAACTTGTGATGCTGAGTGCCCACCGTTCTGTTGACTTAGTTATGGTTGCGCCGCTCGTCTCACCAAAAAACTGGAGTACCCAAAAATCATGGACCATGTTTGAAAAATGTGGGCATTGCATGGTCTAGAAGTCTGAATGAGTCTGGGAGCCAGGAATTCCTGAGTCTTATTCCCAGCACTGACACTGCTCCCTCCTGTCATCAGAAGCAAGTTACTTTCTCTCTTTCTGTATTTTCGTCAGTAAAATAGAGATATTTCATAGAAGTAGATAAGGGATTAGTAGTAGGGTTAATTTAAAAACAAAACAAAACAGCAAACCGTGCAACTGAGAAAACCGCCAATTTATCCCGGATCCATGTGCTGATATGATAGACATACTTGCTCCCTGTCCTTCGTCTGTCTCTGTATCTGCATTGTGGGAAGGACTGTGTGTGTGTCTTTGCAGCACCCAGCCCAATGGAGCCTCAATCCTTTTGGTAGCACCTGAAGACACGAGTAATAGACTGCTGTGTCTGACAGTACAACCTCTGTGCAAATGGAGCCTGAGTGTCATACAGCTGCTAATGCAATCCTAAAACACAGTCCATGGATTCCTTTTCCTTGCAGCTTTGTACTCATCCTGGAGTTAATCTACTAACCGTTTGTATTACTGAGGAGCACAACAGCAATTCTGTTCATCCAGCCGTGAAGAGCATGGGACAAGCAGTTTTTCTGATTGTGCGCTCCTCTGTTTTGCAAATGCGCCGGTTGAATGCTTTTGACAAGAAACCGCAATGACATATTGAAGGCATATGGTGGTCTCACCTCGTAACAGGCATTGGACCCACTCCAGTGCACTCCATTGCTTCCAATGTCTTCCCAAGTGATTCAGTGCTGGCTCGGGTGGCTTAGCCATCTGCTCCATCCTCCAGAATCCCAGCCCGCTATGTTTGCATGTTTGATCCAACAAGGATTGGATGGAGAAGACCTCATGGACAGCATTGCACATGCTGGAAGGATGCTGTGCCATCCCACCTCAGCCTTAATATAGAGCAGGTTGCAACATTGGTAGGAGACTGTGGGCTCTCTGGAAACGGGTGATCCGAAGTGTGCTTTCTATGCTTCATGAGCAGGAAAATTAATGAATTGATGTGTGAAGTACAGCCCGTGGTGATGCAAAATTTGGGCACCCCATTATGAAAGCTTCTGGGAAGGCTGCTTTGGTCACCATATGCCCCATCATATGGGAGGAAGGTGTTGCTTATTAAAATTTAACGTTAATGGAACCCATGGTCCCAGTGACAGGGTCGGTAGCCCTGGGTGAGTGGATGGCATTGGGAAGAAATCTCCCACGTATAATAAAAGTAGCTGCGGAAGATGCTAACTGGACTGGAAATAGCAGGACTCTGTATATGCATTAAGCCACTCAAGCATCACAGTTTGATGTTAAAAATGGGCCAGTTGCTCGGTATGTACCAGACCCCAATTAGCCACCTGCTTTGGGATGCATTCAAGTCCTGACAGCAGTGGTGTACAGAAACAGCACTGTTTTAAAAATAGCCTAAAATTCTATGAAAATAATAGGAAAGAGGATGGTAACTCAGTGTGAAGCTTTAATTACTGTGAGGCTAATTCTGGGGATGGAGGAAACATCACTTTCCACTGTCTACACACAGGCACACTCTGGCTTTTTCAGCATAGCTGTTTGCGATGTAATAAAATGCACTGGTGACCAAAAAAGTGCCCAGCCAAGTGGCAGTAGGAGAAGCAGGAGCACCTGTGTGGTCCAGGCAGAGACGCTTGCGCTGGTAATTGACATGCAGGCAGTATGAGCGAGGATCCTCTTTAAACCTGGCCTCTGTTGAGGTCCCAACAAGCCAACAGCTGCTGGTGATAGTGAGACAAGTGGTGGCCTGTCACCCCATTCTCTACCTCTGCACCGTCTGTTTTTTCATTCACCAGTCATCCAGTTGCAATCTAGAGTGTAAATTCTTTAAGGTGTGGGGGCTGTCTTCATAGAGTACAATGAGCCCCTGATCCCTGCTTGGGGCCCTTAACCCCATCAAGGTTATGAAGATTTTTTAAAAAATGATTGTGATGTGGCCAGCTGGCCATCTGCAGTGCCTGCCATCTCTCTCTCAAAAGCAGTGCCAGTGGCCCTCTTCAACCTGTCCCAATTAAAGTGTGAAAAGAAAATAATAGTGTAACTATAATCGTAAACAAATTGTTATACACACATGCACCCTATTGCATTCTGCCTGTCTGAAGCTGCACCTGCAATTTCAAATGGATCGAGTATTCTTCATTTCCTGACCCAGAGTTTTGCAAACGCATTGCCAGGTGCTGCTAATCGGCTGCCACCACTCACCTGAAAGGCAGCTGCGCTCCACAGATCAGTGTGGTAATCCCTGTGTATAGTTTGTATAACATATTAAGGGCCCAGCCCTGCACAGATTTCCCCAGGTGAGCAATCCCACTGAGTTAAACTGGTTATTCATGTGGATAATGTGGTTCACGTAGGCAGATGTTCGCAGGATGGGGCCCTGAACTTGACAAGAGTTATGGAGTCCTTTGGGTTGAAGTGTAGTACAGAGACAAACCAAAACCACAGCTTGACATGTATTGCTACAGGCTTTTATCCTTTATCAAAAAGGCTGGCAGCCCTGAATATGCAATGTCCTTCCCAGCTTTTATGCTTCATGCCTCAAAAATAAGTAAATGTTTTAAATTTATTGCCTGGAGTGATTCCTTTTGGTGCATATATTCAGCTGACTTTATTTCAAGTCACCACTGCCTAGAGGTCATAGCTTCATAGTCAAACCACGGATGGAAAAAGGGAGGGTACATGAGGCTTTGGAACTAGCAGGCTAGATCCTATTCTCCTCTAAGTCTATATAATAAATTCTTATTTCCTGTTTTCATCTAGATTCTGGGGAACATGGATCTGTTTTTTATAACACAGTAATACAGTTTTTAAACTTGAATATTAAACATCAAGTGAAGACTTTCATTAAAATCCAGGGGGTGTTTAAGGGATGTAGATGGCAAAAGCAATAAATGCACGGAACAGTATATATCTGAGCCGTGTGATGCTCAGCAGTTCAGGCGCTCATGAGTGTCTGTGAACCCTTCCTCCCCACTTCAGTTTGTGTGGCTCACATTCCCTTATTTTCTGGATCTAGGAATCAGGATAGAAATCTTGAGCTGGGTGCCTGTATTCAAAGAGGAGCACCAAGTGATGTATTCATGGAGGTCTGTGCTGCTATGCTGACAGGCTGTCATATTTTGTATCCATCAAATCTGCATCAGGGGATGTAGCTTTATTCCTAAATATAATGGGCTGTAGTGATGAAGCCTGGTGTTCATGAATGTGTGGATCACCAGATCTATGCCGGATAGGATAGGGCCACTTGCAGATTGAAGTGGGCGTGTGACAGACATGACAATGTTCTGGACAAATATTACTGAATGAAGTTAAATCTTGTTGAATTAAGTTTAATTAGTTGAGTTTGTTGCATTAAAAATCCAAAGGTTTATGCATTGTTGTGGGATTGCATGGAACTTCTTGAGGAGGGAGACGTGATTCATGCAAGTTGTGGGAGGTGTTAGGAACTTGAAAGAACTGGCTGGGACAATACATGTGAAGTGGATTTCCTTGGAGGCCCTTGGGGGGCCTGGAGAGAGAAACCCATTGTCTTCTGGTTACCTGCTCCTGGAAACTCCTAATCAAAGCCACCTAGGCTGTGTAAAGGATGGACTACACTTTCCATGAGTGCTCTTGTTCTGAGCAAAGGCTGTTATGAACTTGAAACCACAGGAAAATTCTTGTGTGTGGTTTGAAGCACAGCTCACCTGACAGAGCCCATGTTGGAGTTGGGGTGATCTCTGGTGAGCTTATCAGCATGTGTGTAGGTTCTTTTATTGTTTTGAATGTTTTCTCTGTAATGCTTTGTACATTACAAATAAATGTTTGCTTAGAAAAAACTGTGTGGTAACTTACTTTGTTGTTAGTCTCTGAAGAGAAAACAAAGGGCAGGCACTGGCCTGTTGCGGTAGTCTGCCTTGCTGAGGGATCACAGTGTAGGCAGGGAACTGTTCGGCCTGGAAATACCCTGGTTGGAAGGGAGAAAGATGCGTCTCTCTGCCCAGGAGAGGTGATGGCCGGGGGAGCCAGAAGCCTGAGTGTGGGTGTGCTTGCTGTATGACAGAGTGGGAGGTATGGTCACCCTGAACTGTGACGGACATCTCTTGCCGCTGTGGCAGTCTGGGCATCCAGCAGCACTGAGGAGTCCAAAAGGACCCTCAGACTGGGGTCCAGCTTAACAATTAGAGGCTAGAAATCTTCACTAGCAGAGGAAGTTATGGAGAAGATGAGTTCTTCCAGCTGCTTCCCTCTTCATGTCAGCATCTCCTCAGTCTTGCCTGGGTTCAGCAGCTCTTCTCCTTGCTGCTAGTCTTGGCCAAGGACTGTGAAAGGTGGATGATCGGGGCCTTTTGCCTTTGCAAATGCTGTGTGAACTGTGCGCTGCTGGCATGTCATTCTGCATTGTCTCATGAGCTCTTCATCAGCTTCATGGTATAACGTATTCACTGAATGACATGGGCAGAGGCTTGAAACTTTTGGGATTCTGCAGACCAGATCCACACACAATAGGTTGGAAGAGCCATAGGATCCAGGTATCCTGACTCCCGGTTCTCTATTCCAGACCCCACGGCCCATTATGTGGTTGGTAGTGCTCCCCACTGTTGTGTTAGGAACTTGGGTGTAAACCTTTCAATAGGATTCAAGCCGTGGATCAGCAGAGCTAGGAGTGCCGTGAAGGCAGCGTGTTTTGATTTTTTTGAGTGGACTATGGAGGCAAAATCAACCAAGCGGTGCTCTAGGACTCAGAAGTTCAGGTGGCCATGCCAAAGCAAACTTGTGAGTTGGCATTGCCTCACATGTCCAGCACTCAACCTCTCCTCCCTGCCGCATGAGAGGATTCAACTGCAATTGTGTTTTAAGTCTAGAAAATAACCCACTGCAGAGCCCAACGGATGTCTTTCTACTTTGCTTCCAAAAACATGGAACCTCACCACAGCAGGGAACTGAGCACAGGGCAAGATTTAAAATTATATTTAGGATCAGAATTAGGTTTACAAAAGCTGGGAGAGGGGCTTTCCGGGTCAGGCTTTATTTGCACCAGTGTACCTAAGTGCTACAGGGATCTGCCCCTGCTTTCATTGAAGTCATTCAGGAAAATTCCCATGTAGTCCCGTGGGGACAGGACTGGGCTCAAGATCCTGCATTACACTTGGACACAAGGTGTGAGGAAGAAGGAGGATCCAACTGCTGACATCCTGTCTTTTGTGGATTTACAGAAGATGGTTTGATATGAGTCCGTGGGAGTTAAATGTATTTTGGGGCTATTTTTTTTCTCTTTCCGGTCCTTTTGTCTGCAGGCTGAGCATTGTTTGAAGACTGTTCTTGTTAAAGTCTCAGTAACTCTAATGCTACAGATGAATATAACGAGGTTCCCAAGTCATCTTAAGAAGCCCTTGCACATGAGAAGAGTGAAGTGCAGTTTGGGGGCAGCAGTCCCAGGAACTCCAGGGGTTTCTTTAGTATTTGTTGTGCAAATCCCTGAAGAGTCAATGTCTGTTTTCTAACCATGTCAGTGTACGTGTCACTGCCCATTTTTCCCTTTTGCTCCTTTCCTCTCTATTGGTTGCTGCAGAGAGCAGGTGGTCTGGTTGATTCTATAGAACTTTTTGGCAGGCAAGTCAGATTAGGGGATGGCAAAGAGCCACATGGGGGAAAGCACGCACTTGCTCAAGTCATCTTACTGGCAGCGCTTCGTGATCTAAAGCATTTCCAAGAGCTAGCACAGGAAATCAAACACATACATCTGTATGGGGTCTCCACTGGAGGGAACATGTGGCTTCAGCTGTTGTATAACTTTGTATAACTTTTGTCAGCAGGGGATACTCTCTATTTGGCAAGACAGAGAGCTGGAGTCCAAGTTCATCTTGTTTCATTGGGTTCACTGATCCTTACATGAAAACTGGCAATACGGTAGTCTCTTTAATTACCGCTTAGGTCTGGGAGAGTTTTATTGGGAAGTGGCTTTCCATTTAAATACAGATTTGACATTTGAAGTCCAGTGAGAAGAGGGTAGTATCACTTACAGCGCTGATTGTGGTCTACTTGGTTCAAGCTATTATCGTTATTATTATTATCTTATTATTATTATTATCTTATTATTAATAAGAGTTATTATCGTTAACTCTTTCACCATCAGCATCTCTACCCTGCCAATAGAGATGGGTGGGAAGCAGGCACGGAAGAAGACTGAACCAATCTCCCTGCACTGGAGAGAAGGGAATCAAAAGCTGAGAAGGAGATAGTGAAAAGGGATGTGGGGAACATGGGGAAAGGGTGCACAAGAAAGGCTGAAGTAAAGAGACACCAAAATGTGTGTAGAAGGAGAAGTGAGAAGCTGAAGCAAGGGAAGGATTTAGGAAAGACAAAAACATCTGGGAGAATGAGTGAATTTTTTCATTGAATGTCAATTTAGTGGATGATCATTTTAGCAGGTGGGGTGGGTTAGGATGTGGAAATAGCCCCCTGGGTGTGGGGTGGGGAGCAACTGAGAGTTGCTGCAGGGAGGAAAGGGAAGGTGGGCAGGCAGGGAATAGGGAGCGAAACAGAGATGAGATAGGGCAGAAAGAGAAACAAAGAGCAAACAGGGTGGTCAAGAAGGCCCAGTGCTTGGACAATTTCAGTTCCTGGTTGAAGAACAGCTGGCTGAAGCGGAACCCAAGCAAAATGGGGGTGATGCTGGTGGGTAGAGGAAAGCACCTGGAAGAGACTGTGGCCATGGTGCAGCCTCTGTGGAGGAAGGTACACACCCACAACTGGCCGGTACAGTTCGTAGTGATTACTCACTGATTCTACCTTCTTCGTTTGGCCAGGAGGCTCCACCCTATCCTGGCAGACAGTGACCTGGCTTAATTACTCGCGTCTCCGTCACTGCTCATGTGGATTACAGCAGTGCAGTAATCCTAGGTGTGAAACCATCAGTGCTTGGGGAAACTCCAGCTAGAACAGAACCCTGCAATGTGTCTCCTCTGCAACACGGGCTGCTGCAAGCACCTCCAACTTGTCCTTTGCTCGCTATACTGGCTTCTCATAGAATAGTGGGTCATTTTCAAGGGTCTCAGTCCTCCTTTTCAAGGCATACAGTGGCCTGGGTCCAGCATATCTACAAGAGCCTAAAGCTCTGGGATGAAGAATGTGGTCCACAACTCTGCTGCTCTGGCTCAATGGAACTTTCTACCCCCAGGGTAAAGAGCATGTGTTCAGGGGGCAGAGCTTTCATAGGGGCTGTTTCCAGACTGTGGAACAAACTCCACAGGGCCTGAGGACCATCATAAACCACCATCTTCCACTCCTGGTGCAGGACCACCTCTGACCTGCCTTTGCCAATGGACACATACAGCAAGGTGTACAGCTTAAAAAAAGAAATGAAATTAGAAAAAAATGACAACCCCTCCCACCAAAATAAAACACTCCATTGCATGTACAAGTCTCCCCCTGGAGAGACAATGAACGATATGTGATAGGTGTCAGTCATGTCTCTTAACGCCCTGCTGGCAGGCGCTCGGACGCAGTGGGGATGTGGGCAGCATAAGATATTGTGGAGATGAGTGTATCTGCCCACTGTACAATGGTGAATGCAACAATGCTGAACAAATAACTCTGCTACACACAAGCTGTGATGTCCTTGATCTTTGCACAAGTCTCCCATTGACATCCGTGGGAGATTGTGGTTTGTGACGCAGCTAATACACAACATTTAAAAGTGGAATTCAGTTCTTTGCACAGAAAGTTTGACACCTCATCTCTCCTGCTCTGAATAGACAGGTGCATTGAAGACTGAACCAGAGGGAGAAGGTGGGAGGTGTGGGGGCAAAGGTTACAGATACAATATGATGAGTATTACCTTGTTTTGAATGGGGGTTTTATGTATTTTTCTTATTTTTAAGGGACAAGGTTTTTTTGCTTGTTCAATGCCCAGCTCTGTAGTGCACCCTCTGTGGGCTGTTTGACCTACTTGCAATAAGTTGGTGGCCTCGTTCCAGCTTCTAGTGGCCAGTTTTCCACATCTCCAAAAATCACCTTCTCGATTAAGCCTCTTTCTTCTCAAGCTCAGCAGAGATTGGACAAAGGACTGAGTGGGTCATAGGGATTGAGCTCCTTTTTCTTTCCTCTACGTGGGCCCGCCAGGTCAGGGTTATGGCACACCCATGGTGTGGGGGAAGCCTACATATCCGCTTCCTGTGCCAGAAGTGGTTCTGCCCATAAATAGAGCTTTCAGCCTCCTGGGCTCTGTCAGGCACCTTATACAACACTAAATCTCCCACACGCAATCTGGTCTGATCGCTTCTTATCCATAACAGTATTATCCTTTCTAGTGAAAAGACTTTAATTAAGGACTAAGATGCACAGAAATTATCACTTGCCCAAGGTCACACAGCAAAGCAGTAGCCAAGCCAGGACTAGAACTCAGGAATCCTGCATCAATCCCTTCTCTAATCACCAGAACATACCAGCTCCCCAACTTTCCTGAAGTCCTCTAAGCAAACGAGCACCTAACCTGGTAGACATGCTTGCCTTACACCAGGGGTGGCCAGCCTGGGGCTCCGGAGCCACGTGCGGCTCTTCAGACGTTAATACGCGGCTCCTTGTACAGGCACCGACTCCGGGGCTGGAGCTACAGACACCAACTTTCCAATGTGCTCGGGGGTGCTCACGGCTCAACCCCTGGCTCTGCCACAGGCCCTGCCCCCACCCCACCCCTTCCCGTCCCCTCTTCTGTGCCTGCAGGGCCCTCACTCCTCTCCCCCACCCCCAACCTCCTGCACACCACAAAACAGCTGATTGGGAGGTGCGGGGAGGGAGGGGGAGTCACTGATCGGTGGGGCTGCCAGTGGGCTGGAGGCACTGGGAGCAGGGGTGGGGAGAGCAGATGGAGGGGCTGCTGACATATTACTGTGGCTCTTTGGTAATGTACATTGTGTTGTAGTAGCCAGGCAAGGAACGAACAGACTTCAACAGGACTTTATTTTTTAAAGTGGAAACCTCTTTTCCAAGCTGCTGTTGCACCCTCAGTAGCTCTCCCTCAGCCTCTTCAACTCCTCTCCCCTCCTTCCTGTTTCCTGTCCTTTCAGACTCCCAACAGCCAGTGCTCCCAATTCTAATAATTACAAGCAACATGCGAACACTGCATTCCATCTTCTCTTAAGAAACTCTCCCAGTTACAATAAACATTGTTGTTCTAACCACAGGAACAAATAGGAAACAAGGCACTAACTGTGACAGAAATATTACACTAAAAACTCTATAGATACTACATAACATAGTCTCTAGTCCAGACAGGTGGTTGTCTGGGTCTGACAGGCCGTCTCTCAAGCCCCGGTTCCAGTGCAATGTCTTGTTGTGTTGATACTACAGTGAAGTCATCCAATGCAGACTGGGTATTGGCATAATCTCCTCTTGGTGCATAGGCAGGTGCAAGATAAGAAGCATTCCATACCCACCCATCAGAAAGTCAATAGATGTAAGGTCCCTTCTTCTCTATGATTGTAAGAGGAGCTGTGAATTTATGGTCCCCTTTGCATAAAATTCCATTTATGGTCCCCTTTGCGTAAATTTTCGTATTCTAACGAAGGAACCACACTCAAACTTTGATTCCTTAGCACCCCACCACTTGTCTGTGAAAGCCTTAGACTTTGCTTGGTTCTGTTCAACTGTTTTTCTCACATCATCCTTGGTTGGGGCCTCAGGTCGTGCCTTTAACAATCCAGCAATGTTCAGTTTAGTATTCATCTGTTTCCCATGCAGTAACTCTGCGGGTGATCTTTGCATTGTGGCACGTCATGTAGCTCGGTATGCTTGCAAGAAATCAGTAGTGAAGGTTATCCACAATCGCCCTTCCAGTTTAGCAGTTTGCCAACTTTCTTTCAAACTTCTGTTAAACCAGTGGTTCTCAACCGTGGTCCACCGTTTGTTCAGGGAAAGCCCCTGGCACACCAGGCTAGTTTGTTTACCTTCAGCGTCCGCAGGTTCAGCCGATCGCGGCTCCCACTGGCCACGGTTCACCGTCCCAGGCCAATGGGGGTTGCGGGAAACGGCGCGGGCCGAGTGATGTGCTGGCCACCGCTTCCAGCAGTTCCCATTGGCCTGGAGCGGAACCACAGCCAGTGGGAGCCGCAATCAGCCCAACCTGCGGATGCGGCAGGTAAACAAACCAGGCCAGAGCACCAGGGACTTTCCCTGAACAAATGGTGGACCACAGTTGAGAACCACTGTGTTAAACCATTCGATTTCCCCATTGGCTTGAGGATAGTATACGGATGACCTTCTCTGTAAAATGTTCCTCTCTGCTAGAAAAGTTTCAAACTCTAGGGAAGTAAATTGACTACCATTATCTGAAACCAGTTCTTTGGGGTTACCTTCCTTGCTAGAAACTGAAGAGAGGAACTTAATTACTGTAGCAGACGAGATTTGCGATGTAAACACTACCTCAGGCCATTTACTGAAATAGTCTATTAAGGTGATGGCGTAATGACAGTCAATTGGAGCAGTATCAAAGGGTCCTACAATGTCAATCGCCACTTTTCCCCATGTAGATTCAGGAAGAGGAACAGGCTGTAATGGAGGGGTACATGTCACTGCTGTCTTATCATGCATTTGGCAAGTGACACAGGATTTTATGAGTGCTTCAGTTTGAGAGTCCATCCCTGGCCACCAATACAGATCCAGTAGTCGTTTTGTTCTGACAATTCCTTTTTGAGTATCGTGTGCCAGGTGTATGGGTTTTGACTGTAATTCTTCCGGCACAAGTAGCCGGTGTGTACCTCGTAGCACACAGTCATCGAGCAAAGAAAGTTCATACTGAACTCTAAAATGAGGCAGCAAAACTGGGTCAAGGTTTTTAGGGTTTCTGGGCCATCTTTGTCAGAAATTCCCATGGTTTTTGTTGAATTGGACACGCTGAACAAGCAGCTTGAAATTGTTCTCTTCTAACTGCAGTAAGAGTGCTTGTAATAAGTGCAACTATTACATCCTCATCCTCTGGTGCACCATCTGGTGAAGGCAAAGGCAGGTGAGAAAGGCAATCAGCTATCACATTTTGGTTTCCAAGCTTATATTCCAGTTCATAATTGAAAGAGAGTAGTCTTGCAGACCATCTAGCAATACGATATCCAGCTCTTCCCAGTCCTTTCGTGGTGAGCAATGTTGTCAAAGGGCTGTGGTCTGTGCGCAACTTGAACGTGCAGCCCCACAGGTAAGTTCTCCATTTTTCAGTAGCCCGGACACAAGCAAGTGCTGCTTTTTCGACTGCAGAATATTTTCTCTCAGTATTACTTAGTGTCCTTGAAGCAAATGCAACAGTCCTCTCTGTGTTGTCCTAATGAAGTTGTGTGAGGACAGCCCCAAGTCCATAATCAGACGCATCAGTTACAATTGTGGGCAAAGCAGGACTGAATAGTGCAAGTACTGGACTATGTACAATCAAGTCTTTTGCCCTTTCGAAACTAGCTTGTGCATCCATTGTCCACACTGAGGTTGAACTTCCCCATAGTAATTCTCGTAACGGTTCAATGACAGAAGCATAATTGGGAATGAATTTTGCATACCAGGAGGAAAGACCCAAGAAGGAACGTAAGGTTTGCAAATCTGTTGGAGGAGAAGCATTTGAAATTGCCAGGATATGAGTCGGATCAGGTTTTAGTCCAACCTGTGAAATTGTATGCCCCAGAAAGGAGAGTTCAGTTTGTCTAAATTTGCATTTGGACCTATTGAGCTTGAGGCCTGCTTTGCTGATGCAGTTTAGTACAGACTGCAGGTTATTGTCATGCTCCTCTGAAGTATTTCCAAACACAATGATAATATCCAAATAGCACTGAACTCCATGTTGATTCTTCAAAATCAATGACATCATTTTTTGGAAGGCACTTGAGGCTGATGCGAGACAGTATGGAACACGTTTAAAACGGAATAGTCCCTCGTGTAATAAATGATGTGAGGTCTCTTCTATCTTCATGCATCATAACCTGGTGATATGCGTTCTGCGAATCAAGAGCAGAAAACATCTTTGCTCCACAGAGTTCTGCAAATACTTCTTCTATGTGAGGAAGAGGATGGCTGTCAATCACAATAGCTTTATTTGGCTCACTTAAGTCCACACAAAGGCGAATGCCTCCATCCTTCTTCTGCATCACTACTATAAGTGAAACCCATTCTGAGGAGTTAATCTCTTCAATAATGTCCTCTTGAACAAGTTTTCTAAGTTCCTCTGAAACAGCTTCCCTGACTGAAGGTGGTAAGCGCCGTAACTTCTGTCGTACAGGCATCACATTATTCCGTATTTTAACTTTATGCAGAAACCCATAAGCACAGACGAGTTTCTCCTCAACCTGGTGTTGGGTCCCAGCTGAAACTGGTGTGTGTACCGCAAGAGTGCTTTGCTGAGGAAGATCAATTTGTCCATTAACTACGCTGAGATATAAAGCAGCTAATAAATCTCTGCCAAGGATGGGAGTGCCTTTGTGGACAATATAGAGCTCTGCAGTTACACAGCAATCACCAAAAGTAACTATTGCTGCAGGCAGCCATGTACTGGAATATGGTTTTTCAAATAGCACACCAAGTGAAGGTTGGGTTCAGTAAGAGGCACATCTTTAAAGTAATGCAAATAGATGGAATCAAGTAGTATAGATACTGCTGAGCCAGTGTCCAACATTAGCTGAATAGAGTGTGATTTGACTGAGGGTATGGCGGAAACGTTTTCCGTGCACTTTATTTGTTCTGGAATATGTGCAGTAGTGATTTTGTCCACACTCAGCACAGTAACATCTGGTATTGTAACTGCATGCACCTGTTGATTGAACTGTCTGCTGCGACATACTTTAGCAAAACGTCTAATCTTTTTGCAATGATTGCACTGAGCTACTTTTGCTGGACATCCTGTGTAGCTTGCAAGGTGTTGTGGGGATCCACAGCAAAAGCATGCTTTTACTGTATTTCAAATTTGCTTATTTGGTGGTTTTTCATTAGTTTTCCTCTTGTAATTGTTTGTCTGCAGCAATAGTGAACTTTTCTGCAAAGGAGTCACAGCCTGGACTGTGCCTCCTGTATCCATGCTCATTATTTTGGCTTCAGCTGTCGCTGACCCAATCTGGGTAGCAATGGTTATTGCTTTTTCTAGTGTACTTTGTGGTTCCAGAAGTAAACATTCTCTTACACAAAGCATGGTTTTTTCTTAATGAGCTGGTCTCTAATCATCTCATTTGCCATATTCCCAAAGTCACAAGTTGCAATCATACTCCTCAGGGAAGCAATATACTGCATCATAGTTTCCCCTGGTTTCTCCTCATGCTGGCGAAATCTGTAGCAATTAGCTACTACGTTCACTTTTGGTACAAAAAAGTTCTTTAATGCAGTGAGTGCAGTCTCATATTTATCGTCTGCAAGGGGAAAAGTGTAAAATATATGCTGCCCTTCTGCTCCAAGGCAGTGGATTAGCAGAGCAGGCTTTCTTACTTCAGAAATCTCTGTAGCACTGATTGCAAGCAGATAAGTCTCAAACATATGGATCCAGGCAGTAAAAGCAATTGGAGGCTCACTTGGGCTTTGTACAAAGGGTGCAGGTGGGTTCAGAGGCAGAAGATCCATCCTCGTCGCCAAAATGTTGTAGTAGCCAGGCAAGGTACGAACAAACTTCAACAGGACTTTATTTTTTAAAGTGGAAACCTCTTTTCCAAGCTGCTGCTGCACCCTCAGTAGCTCTCCCTCAGCCTCTTCAACTCCTCTCCCCTCCTTCCTGTTTCCTGTCCTTTCAGACTCCCAACAGCCAGTGCTCCCAATTCTGATAATTACAAGCAACATCTAAACACCACACATTGATAAATTCTGGCTCGTACTCAGGCTCAGGTTGGTCACCCCTGCCTTACACCGTCATACACCCTGTGTCTACACAGCAATTAAACACCTGCGGCTGGCCCAGGTCAGTTGACTTGGGCTGAGGGGCTATAAAATGGCTGTCTAGACATTCGGGATCAGGCTGGGTCCCCCCTCACAGGGTCCTGAGCCCAAATATCTGCACCCCAATTTCACAGCCCAAGCACCACTAGCCCAAGTCAGAGGAGCCAGGCCAGCCATGGGTGTTTAACTGGTGTGTAGACATACCCTAAAAGGCTGTTTTTTGGAAGAATTGGTTGACGCCTTCCAGTTTCTGTGGTCTGGCTCTGAAATGTAGATCAGATGCAATTTCTATCACCACCACCTTCCCCTCTGCTAGGAACCCAGGACTTGAATAGAGCACCATTGTGGATAGCTTAACTCTTATTTTCCTCCCTGTCTTTCACTTCTGATTTTACCTATATATTGTTGTTGGATTGGTGAAATGGCTGGTCTGTGAATGCCAGGTACTGGTTTGAAGCTGCTGTTCCAGCTGGAATATTTGTCTGTCTCTTTGGTGGTTTATATGGAATTATTTTTTTAAACCCAAACCCCAGTGTATTTTCCCCCATAGCACAGTATCAGTATTTAATGTGATTGTGTAACTCCTGGTTTCCCAAGAGGGATCGGTACCCAAATATTGGGGGGGGTTGTTTTTTTTTAATGACTTGTTTGTTTCATCTCCCATCTCTGATCTGCTTGGTGGGAAGGGAAAGGCCTTCTCTCTAATCCTTGTTTAATCAAGCAGAGTTGCTGAGCTATTGGCTCACTCCCTAATCTTTGTTTTCATACTTATCTTCCAGGTATTTATATAACCGAATGGGATATTGGAGTGACTGGTCCATTCCAATACTTGTAACAGCTGCTACTGGCTTTCTGTATATCACAGCATTATTGGTATGTAAGATAAAATCCCTCTATGAAAGCTTGTGTAGAAAACCGGAGCGTGAATGTCTGTGCAAAGGGGTTTATGAAATCTTACTGTCGGGAATGGCTTAGTTCTGTACAGTGTGTTTCTCATGTGCTCTCACCCTTAAACAGCCCGGAGTAAATGCAAAAATTTCAGCTTGGGATGACAACTGTGCGGTTCCACCATCAGGCCTGCTGGCTGTGTCGCTTGCCGAAATTGCAACGCATGTGTTCGTGCTGCAGCTGGCCTCCTGAGAAATAGATCTCTCCGGTGTCTCATATTCATGATGGTTTCAGTCCTGTCTGCTCTTGCAGCACCAGGTTTTGGTCCCTCGGTCCTGGGCAAAAACTGCTTCACTGCGTCCTGGGCTGCCAGGGCCAGTATTTTCAAGCTGATGCTTCAGCAGGCAGCAAATTCTTGCCTGACGCAGTGTAGATAGTGCCTTGGGCCAGCTCCATGGCCCTGGGCAGTAACACAATAGTAGTTTCCCTCTCAAGGGGGATAAAAGTCCATTTATTAGATTATTTTTATGAAGAGCACTCTTCTGTACAATTGCCACGGTCTTAAACCTTCCTGCCAACCCCATCCTATAACTGCTTTTCTTCCATGCCCTTAAGCAATGTCTTATTGAAGGTGCATTTTCTCCACATGCTGAATGAACATGTATAGCTTGTCCGTTCTGATCTCTGACTGGCTTCTCTTTTGATTGTCCTTTCAGATTTTAGCACTATGTCACATAGCTGTGGGACAGCAAATGAACCTACACTGGCTCCACAAGGTAAATTGCTCCTTCTCAGTTAGGAAACCACCAAGGATCTGAGTAAACCAAAGAAGACTGAAGGAATGTATGGAGGTCCCAAAACGTATTGCTCATGGAGGGGTGTCAGAACTACTTGGCTGGCTGCAGCACTTGACTTTAAATCTTGGCGGGGGGAAGGGGTGGGGGAGGGGGAGACGTATCCCAGCCTGTTACATAGGAAGTAGAACCAAAACCTTCCCTTCTCTCAGCTACTAAAGATCCCATTGCCCCAGTCTGGATAATTTGGTTTTTGCCTGCCACAAATTCCCCAGGCATTTCCTGCCACAAATTGTATGTGCTCTTGGAAACAGTCGCCACATTTCACCCACTGGTGGCGGTTTTTCAGTGGGGCGGAGAGATTCCTGTATGTTTTGCTAGATAAAGGGTGCTATATAACTGTTAGCTTTTTACCTGGGTTCCTGTGGCTGATGGCAAATGCAGAGTCATGTGAAATTATGGTGAACCTTCAGGATTTTTGAATCTCTGGTTGGAGAGCCGAGTTCAAAGAGGTTTAATGGTGGCAGGTTGGAGTCTCTTCTGCAGCAGGTATTATCTGAGCACTGCAAGAAAACATAAGTTAGGATGGCGAATGGCAAAATTAAGCACCAGACAGTTACTCCCTTTACTTCTGAAGCACACTAATATTTCGGTCTAGCTTATTATCTTATGCAGAAAAAGTCTGCAGGAGACCAGACAGTTCCTGAAGTTTGCTTTGCAGAGTTCCCACTTGATTATTCCGTTAGGGAGGGCTGGAGTTTCCCCCACCTGAGGAATGAACAAGAGGTTCAGCCCTGACAACCTAGAGATCTGAGATCTGCACGGCCCATGGATGTCCACACAAGCCCCCATGCCTCCATACTGCCCTTCTCGACTCCCGCAGACCCTTGTCTCCACAGCTCCTTGAAAGCTTTCCCTGGCAGTATCTATCCCAAAGCATTGCCTGAAGGAGACAAGGGGGCCATCTTGTTATGTGAGAGTCACAAATATAACTCCCCTTTGGCAAGTAAATGGAGAAACTGCACAGAGAATAAGTGACTTACCCATAGTCCTACAGTAAGTCAGTGGAGCAGCTGGCAATATGGCTATGCAGCACTTCCTGTTTTCAAAGCATTGCACAAGGAATCCTGATTGCTAGCTCCCTGCTCTAACCACTAGACTTCTTTACTAAGACAAAGCTTCCATGTGGGAGGGGGGTTGGGACCTGAACTCTGAGCAGTTGGTCTACCTTTTGCTTTCAGGGGACTAATTTCGCTAGTGGGGACTGTTACACAATCTAAAGATCGGGCATTAACTATATTGATTAATATATAATTCTTAAGACTTAAGAATCCCCAGTTATCGCTTTGATGGATGACAGGTTCTTGTCCCAAGATCAGGCCCAGTATTATTTAAATTATTATATAACTGGGAACCCCGATGTGCACAGGTGCAACACTTGCACTATAGGAACCCTTTTATATTTACGAGTTTAGTTTATTAATACATTTAGCACAGTCACAAACACCCCAACTCAGTAAGGTAGGTAGAGATACTATAGGATGTACCTCTGCACACCCGTCTACTTGTAGAACACCTGAAATGTTAGTCATTGTCTTCCTCATCACCATTGCCGTCTACAATATCACCAGTGGCCATCATTCTGGCACCTCCCAAGGACTACAGCTCTCTCTCCTACTGCCCCTAGGCTGGGATGTCACTTTCATAATAGGTTACGCTAACACTGTTATGTTGGATGCATATTCAGTGGGGGATTCCCCCCCTTTCCTTATTTGTATTTCCTCATCTTACTAACGTTGTAGTGTCTTTTTTCTATATATTAGTCTATCCGTGATCTCAACTTATTATCATATACGTCAGTTTGTTACCATGGCCCTTTTGTGGTTAGGTATCACATTTGTTATTTCTTTCCTAACTAGTTATTTCAGTTCTTTCCAAGTTGTGGTGTACCTGTTACATTTAAAGGGGTATGAACTTAGGAAGCCCCCTATGCCAACCTACTTCAACGTATCCTCTATGTTAAGGTCACAGCTATATATGGGCCTTTATGCTTTAGCTCAGCACCATGTATCTAGGTGAAAGGTCCCAAACATATGAATGCTAATTTTGACTTAGTGCAACATACAGGATGTGGCCTGGGGGTCCCTTGAGTTACAGCCAAAATATCCTCTACTGTAGACCTATAAACCTAGTATAATAAAACAAATAATCAAACCCATAAGAAACTTATAAGAAAAGATATATAGGCAAGCAAGCAGGCTAGCCTTAGATGTGTGTCGTGTACCTGTTATGTAGGTCAGTTCATTGCCAGGACACTTTTGTGGTTGACGCATGTACCTGTGGTCAGAACTTCCCCTTAAATTCTATTTTCAGCTCCCCAGGTTTTCTGTTGGGCTGTTGATCAGTGCAAAGTTTATCTGTTCAAAGATCATAGGCCTCAAGCCTTATACTAACTTGCTGAAGCTAATGTCGTATAGGATACAGGTCTGTACATTTCTTGCATTACTGCTGAATGTAATGCAAAGCAGAATATAATGCAAAGCAGTGAATGTAATAAAGGCAAGCTATAGCCCACTGGGCTAGAGAATAGCTCCCATTGTGAAGCTGATTTTAATTTTTAGTAACCAATTTGCAGCAAAGCACATCTGTGTGCCTTGTTTGATTTGCAAAAGCACGCAGGATACAAGCTTCCATTTGCAGGTTATTATTTCATAGAGAGCACCAGCTTTGTGCTTGGCACTGTGCAGACCTGGAGAAAACATCCCCGCCCTGTTCCAAACAGCTTGCTGTGTAATTCAGACACATGCAATGTCATTCTGTGCTGTTCACAACGTACTGGAGAATGGTTCAGGCACAAAACGAGGAGGGTGTTGAAAGGTTTCATGAAAGATCTATGGTTTGAAGAGGGATGTGATGAGGTGTGAAGCAGGTCCCTGGAGGCACAAGGAAGGGAGCATTCCAATCATAAATGGTAGTGTGGAAAGAAGTTCTTAAGCCCATAGTGAGAGAAGGATAGCAAGTGGGGTGCTTGGGAGGATCTGAGGGTGTGTCTACACTGTGATTGAAAACCTGCAGCTGGCTCGGGCTCGTGGAGCTTGAGCTGAGGGGCTGATTAATTGCAGTGTAGACATTTAGGCTTAGGCTGCAGCCTGAGCTTGGGGGCCTTCCTGCCTCACAGGGTCCTATAGCCTGGGCTCAAGCCAGAAAATCTACACCGCAATTAAACATCCCCTTACCCCGAGTCAGCTGGCATGGGCCAGTGGCAGCTTTTTAATTGAAGTGTAGACATACCCATAAAGACCAGGAAGGGGGAGGGGTGTACTGTAGGCAGGGGAGGAGGTGTTGAGTCGTGAACTTGAAAGTGAGAGGAAGCTGGTGAACGAATTCGTGGATTGGCCCAAAACCAAGCAAAATTTGGCAACTTTGGCTGTGTCTTGATTTGCATTTTCAGGTTCAGGTGAAATTTGGGGACCTCCAACCTCTGTAAATTGGAATAGAAAAAGATGTCCATACACCAAAATCCACAGAGCTTAGCGGTGTATGGAAACACAAGTCTGCAGGAGAACAAGTGCTAGATGAAACACTACTAAGTGTAAAATATATATATATATATATACACACACACACACACACACATGCAATACACAAACGCATAATAATTGATTATGGGACAGGTCCTACAAGCTCTCAATACACAACTCCCGTTGAAATCAGTGGGAGTTCTGCACCCGGGGGGATTTTGCAGGATTGGACCTTTAACCAGCATATGTACAGGGGATTTGAATTCTGCCACTTTCCTGTCTCTTTCCTCTTTCCAAAATGTGTTGCTGTTGGGAGGTGGTGGGTGGGGAGGTAAAGAAGGGGGGCGGAGGATGTCTGCTGCTGAAAAACAAGTTGTTGATTCTGAGCACAACATATGTTTCTTGGCGAGGAGTCTGGTATTTTTCTGACACATTCCAGGTGGCTGGTGGGCTTGGGTGAGTAACACCAAAAGAGAAATATGTTACAGGGATCAATTGGTGATTGCTGCCCCCGCCACCCCTGTCCCTCACAAATTCCAAACCAGACTTGTCCGTTTCTTTCCCTTGAACTTTCCAGATGCTGCAAGGTGGGAGGCTGAGCGAAGGGGTGGGACCGCTGAAGGCCAGAATTTAAATTTGTGTCTTGGTTCTTTTTTGTTAACTTTGGATGGCTGAAATCCAGTGCCATGTCAGGAAATATCTGCTCCATGCACTGTCAGGATGCAGTGGCCTGTATTTTCAGGGCAAGGAATCTGTTCAGATGAGGGTCTCTTCCATGATCCTATAAAGAGTTATGGATCATGGGCCAAGTTCAGAGGCCATGTGTAAGACAGTGTCAACTCCTTTAGACCAAAGGCTCTACCTTCACATGTACCTCCTTCCCACTCCTGTGTATTACTCCAGCTTGGTTTTCTTTGCATATCTGGGGTCTGAGAGGGGGAGGAGGGTTCAAGGGAGTCTGGCGCTACCTGTACACATCACCACTGAATTGGTCCCCAAGCTGGGAGCGAATCCGGCTATAACTCTCAAGCATTCTGTTAATTGCCGTCCACTTGGCTGATGTACGCGGGCAGAACACTTTTGCTGTTTCCCCCAAAGCTTTTTTGCCCAAGCAGATGAGTTGAAGGTAAGCGGAGTGGCGATCAGCGTGCCTTCGTAGTTCTGTCGTCAGGGTAAGGGCCTCGGGGTGGGATACTTCTGTTCACAGGCTGCCTGGATCAAATGCATACCCCTCTATCCCTGCTATTACATCCTGCCCAGAGCCCCTGAATGGGATGTAACAGTAACCAGCAGATACAGGTGCTAAAAGGAATGAATCATGAACACTCTTAAGGGACATACAGACAGAATACAAGCAGCCTTCTATATGTTGCTGAGCACTTCCTCCCAGATGATCTGCTAGAGCAGAGAGCACAACAGGAAGGTCGCTAGTCACATCGGTATTTGTGTAATTCCACCTACTCCAGCAACCCATGAAGGCTCTCACAATCCAAACCGCCGTCAATGCACCTTTGGAATTCCCCACCTTTCTTATTGTTCATGTTGCAAAGACAACTAATCTCAGATTTCACTTCTCTGACCTGCGTAGGTTGAGTAAATCCAGTATGATCAGGAAATCACTGGAAATAATGCGCGAGGCCACCTCATTTGGTGGTGAACGGAGAGATTTTTGTCTTGGCCAGCCAATCCAAGACTTCCCCTCCCTCCCGTCTGAAGAAGGCCTCCCAAAGTTTAGAAATGGGTCCCTAAAATTCTTACCTATCAGACCTTCCTCTCCAGTGCAGTTCAGACCAAGTTTAGCCTTAATCCATCCCTGACCCCCTTAGTGTAAACTTCAACTCTTTCTTATGGGCAGCTGCTGAGAGAAATTTCACCCTGACCGTTCACGTAGGAATGAGAGGAAACCATATCATTGCACTCTTTTCTATTGCTCCATGAATGTTTATTGACCATTATGCTCGTGTTTGCGCACGCACCCATTCCTGTCACCAAGGACCTAGAGGCTGGTGTAAATTCATTGGTGTCTGACAAACTACACCAGTTGAGAATCTGCCCCTTACAGACTAAAAGCAAGCCATATGGTGATTGTTCAAGAGAAGGAGAGACGAGGTGGGTGAAGTAATATCTCTTATTGGTCCAGCTTTTGTTGGTGAGAGAGACAAGCTTCTTCAGGTCAGCTCTGCGTAAGCTCCAAAGCTGGTCTCTCTCACCAACAGAAGCTAGTTCAATAAAAATATTACCTCACCCACCTCGTCTCTGTAATATCCTGGGACCCACTTGGCTACAACAACAGTGCATGCAGGAGAAGGAGCGTACAGGGGTCGTGCATGAGGAGGAACTGCTCAAAGGGGTGGATTAGAAAGAGTAGGGAGGGTGCATGGCAGATGAGGACATGGGAATTATTCTAGGCCCAGGAGAATTTCTTTCCCAGGTGAGAAGTATTTTACTCAGAAATAACAAGAACAGGTTTTTTGAAAGTTTTTTTTAAAAAAACAAGCAAACCCAACAATGAAAAAAAACCTCAGCTCTTTTCATGGCAATGGACAACGTGTCTTAAGTTCAAACAAATCCAGATAGTTGTAGGAGTTTTGTACTGTATGTTTTGTATAACCTATGCTTTCTCTCTCAAAGACTTTTTGGTCTTTTTTTTGGCTCTGAAATTTTCTGTAAAGAATCCAGATCCAGCCAGTACATGAGATCAAGGCACAGAACAGCAGCATCCTCTGAATCTAGCCAGATGTACAGTGCAGACTGAGATAACAGATGGAAGAGAACAGTGTTCTGACGCATTTGCTACAATGTTCTTTGTGATAGAAATGATGGAAAAGACAGACATGGCAGGCTAAAGCTGTAAAGCTGAAGTTCTTTCTGTGCCATCATGAGGCTATTTTAACCTTTTGCCTTCAATGAATCCAGTGATTTTTTTTTTTTTTTTTTTGGTGCTGTGCATAGACTCGTTCATTCTGAATACGTCCAAGTGTCTGCAAAAAGATGCACTGAAATACAGGGGGAAGCAATGCATTGGATTCTGCCTTTTTGGGGTGTTAGAGCTTCATAAAAAATCAAATAACACTAGCTAAAACTTGCTAGGTTCATCTACATAGCTCTTTCAGTGCACCTCAATGCAGATGAGCAAGGGTGTTGTTGCCATTTCAGATGGTGAGTCTCTCCCAGGGAAAGTCATGTTGAACTGTGCCCAGCTTTCAGAGGTGGCTGCTTATTGGCGTGTCCTTGTTGTGGTGTACATGTACACCACGGTGGTGTGTCAGCATGACACAATGCCAAACCGCTGTTTTGGAATCCTTTCACTTACTGCAAGCTAAATTTGGAGGACTGCTCTAATAAAAGTGGGAAGACCCTTGAAAATGCAGTGTAGATGACATCCCTTCACCTTTTTTATAGAGCACCTGACATCACTGATTTGGGAGCAAATGCCCTGGCTAGGGCTTTCCATGCTTACTGCTGAGAATCTAGTCCCACCTACTGATGCCAGTGAAATGTTCTTGTTTCATCAAATGTGTCTCAGTTGAATCATATTTTGAAGCCTGCTCCAAGAAGGGAAGAGAAAAAGGCAATGGTCAATTTCATGGACTGTTTGAGTCTGGTAATCTGTCTGAATTAATAAACTAGTGAAGGATTTAAGGCTGAGTTTAACCAGTGATCAGTGTGGTTACTGCCAAGTTAATTTTTGTCCTGGGTGAAAAAAGATAGTTGACCTGTCTATAATCAGGCCTGCCTCACTACGCTGTGGGATGGGACTGGATTGTGATGTGGTTCTGTAGGAGAAAGTGGTGCAGTGTGTAACGCTGGTTACAGAATATGGTTAGAATGTAAGTGTGAGTGAATGGGAAGATTTGAGGCCGATTATACTATCTATACATAAAGCTGTTTTTCTTTTTGTATATACTTCCCCTTATGGGAAGCATTCATGTTTGTCCAGATCATCCCTTCTCCTATCTTAAAACAAAAAGAAAAGGTGGACTTGTGGCACCTTAGAGACTAACTAATTTAGTCTCTAAGGTGCCACGGGTCCTCCTTTTCTTTTTGCGGATACAGACTAACATGGCTGATACTCTGAAACCTATCTTAAAACAGTCACACGGCAAAATGTAATGTGTGTTGGTTCAAAATTAAGCTTGTGGTTTTGAATGAAAGTACTGTAGAATCTTTCCATTTCCGAAATATTTTTTGTGACATTTCCATGACTAGAGGCTTGCAACCCTGGTAGCCCATTCTCTACAGTCCTCTGCTAATCTTTGTGGATGAATAGTCCTTTTGATCCACCCAGGATACCATGTTGTCAATCCAAGATCTTTTTTCTGCCTTGTATTCTTCTGTCAATAACCTTCCCTTCCAGTGCCTGAAAACATGCATTGCCCACTAAATCCCTTAAAACGGGTCTTGCAAATTGAATCTCTCTCTTCATAGGGTCTCTAACTAGAGTTTGTTGAGTTCAGATCATCTCTAGTACCAAAACATCCTTTCAGCAAAGATCCATCGTTTTACCGAAATATGTGATGCCGAAAACATCATTTAGTGGAAACTCATTGAAAAGCAAAAATCAGGAGTTTCAAAATGGTCTTCAGAGGACTTTTTTCACAATATTGTTCCAACTAATATTTTCTATTTCAGCACCACCTTAGTTGCTAGGTACCTTTAACTTCCCTCCCTGTTGGATTGTTACAACCCATAGCCAAGAGGGTATCACTTGTATTTCAAGTGGGCTCTGTGTCCTGCCACTGCCGCTCTATTGCTAAAAAGAGTGCCGAATAGAGTGTCAGGATCTAAAAAGGAAAAGCATGCACTGGAAACACGCTTGTTGAAATGTCATTTGCTCTGAGACTGCCATTGCTTGCCCTTTGGCAAGTCACTTACTCTCTTTGTGCTACAGTTTGCCCATGTGTAAAATGAAGGTAATACCAAAATCCATCTCACAATGGTGTTGCCAGACTTACTTCCCCTTTGTAAAGCACTTAAAGAACCTCAGATGAAAGGTACTATGCTAAGCGGACTACACAGCAACAGTGTTCTTATTAGGGATTTGATTTGTAAATACTTTCTTCTTTTGTTTCAGATCGGCCTGATGGCGACCTTGGTAGTTACTGTAGTAACCATGTCTTCTATAGCACAACTTTGGGATGATGAATGGGAGATGGTAGTTATTTCAATGCAAGTAAGTTGCATAGTGCGTTTGGCTATTTAAAGCCTTGTTGCAAAGAACAGTGCTTGTTCTGTAGTTTTCAATACATAGGGTGAAATCCTTGCTCCCATCAGGTCAATGACACAACTCCCGTTGACTTCAGAAGGGCCAGGATTTTACCCATAGTCTCTATCTTTGGAGTTATTAGTTCTTATAAATCAGGCTGAAGCAGAGCTACAGAGCTGGACATATGAAATATTGATCTTGGATGTCACATAAAGCCCTCTGAAATCAATGACCTATTGGGCTGCATTAGTAGAAGCATTGCCAGCAGATTGAGGGAAGTGATTATTCCCCTCTATTCGGCACTGGTGAGGCCACGTCTGGAGTAGTGTGTCCAGTTTTGGGCCCCTCCACTACAGAAAGGATGTGGACAAACTGGAGAGAGTCCAGCAGAAGGCAACAAAAATTATTAGGGGGCTGGGGCACATGACTTATGAGGAGAAGCTGAGGGAACTGGGCTTATTTAGTTTGCAGAAGAGAAGACTGAGGGGGATTTGATAGCTGTCTTCAACTATCTGAAGGGAGGTTCCGAAGAGGATGGAGCTAGGCTGTTCTCAGTGGTGGCAGATGACAGAACAAGGAGCAACGGTCTCAAGTTGCACTGGGGGAGGTCTAGGTTGGATATTAGGAAAAACTATTTCACTAGGAGGATGGTGAAGCACTGGAATGGGTTACTTAGGGAGGTATCTAGGTGGAGGTGGAATCTCTATCCTTAGAGGCTTTTAAGGCCTGGCTTGACAAAGCCCTGGCTGAGATGATTTAGTTGGGGTTGGCCCTGCTTTGAGCAGGGGGTTGGACTAGATGACCTTCTGAGGTCTCTTCGAACCCTAATCTTCTATGAGTCTATGATTCAATGAGACTCCAGCAAGCTCAATTAAGTAGTTATGTTGTTTCAGTTTGTGTAGCTGTGTCCCAAATTTTGAATCCTAGGAGTACAGACCTGGAGCTTTAAAATTTCTTCTGGCCTTAAAGGGGAATTTTTGGGGGGTGGGGGGTGTAATGTGCTTCTGTTTAAAAATTAATTAAAAGAAGACCCTTGATTTCTTCAGAGAAAGTGGAATTTTCATGTTGTAAGACAGGTGAATAATCGGGGGAAATTATTGCCAAATATTTTAGTGAATCCTGAATTGCTTTTTGAACAAGCCATTTTTTCACGTCTCTTTGTTCACTTCCCCAAAGATGTGTTTAGTGGTTTGGGTTGGGGTTAACTATCCTTTTTAGGAATACTCAGATGCATGCTCAAAGAAGGGGATGCATACACGAATAAGGCTATTCCCTATTTGTGGCAGAAGTGACTTCCCCTGGTTTCTGAAGATTTAGTCATGTAGTAAGGGAGTGGGAGCAGTACCATGTGACTAAGGAAACCAATCACACACAATGAAGAGTGAAGTGTCAAAGCATATACTAGATAGTACTTAGTCCTGCCATGAGTGCAGAGGACAGGACTAGATGACCTCTTGAGGTCCCTTCCAGTCCTATGATTCTATGATTCGACAGGTGGTGAACAGCCATCAGGCTATGCTGTGTGTAAAGTTGTTTGCTGGACAATCTAAAGAGCCAGAGTTTTATATTTATAATTAGTATTAATATTAGATAGCAGCAGCAGTGGTAAGGCGGGGGGGAAAGGTGATGGGAGTATGAAGACTAGGCTGCAAAATGTGGGTTTCCTCCTGCACTCTTGTGTGTTTAATCTGCTGTTTTAAGTAGGGCTCTGTTTCCAATAGATAGTGGCAGCAGGGGACCCTCACACTGGCCTTCCACTTGTGTTTAGAGTGCCAGAACTGCACAGCTTTGTGTTTTTTGATGTCCAAGCCACACTGGCAGGTTGAGGGTGGTGATGGCTGAAACTGGGTGCAGTCAAAAGCTGATGGAGGTGCAGGGACACCTGGAGCATGGGGTTGCATGCCTGACCATCTTGGCTAATAGTGATCGTTGGACCTATCCTACGTGAACGTAGAGCTACTTTGTTGCAGCAGCTAAAGAATGCATGGGATCTGTCTCAGAATGGGGTAGGCAGATTCCCTCTGGAAACTTCACTGTTCAGCCGAGAGCGCTTGTCTTAAGACTCTACTGTGTGTGTGTAATAACTGTTTGAAAAGTTAAGTGACGCTGCCTATAAAATACCTTTCATTCAGTCCTTTTTGTTTGTGTTCCCCTAGGCCACAGCTCCCTTTCTGCACATAGGAGCCCTGGCTGCAGTCACGGCCCTGTCTTGGTTGATAGCTGGGCAGTTTGCAAGAATGGAAAAAGCCAGTGAGTACCAACCAGACTTCACCTTGTTTGCCCACGTACTGCTGTCTACGTGTGTTCTGAGATATGTTTGGAGTGATGTGTTTTTAAAGAACAAGATTGGCTGTCAGCTGACAAGATCCTATTGTCAAGAACAGCTGATTGATCTAGGATTTGTGCCCTTGAAGCTACTTTCTCAGATCTTCAGACCCTCTACTGTTCAGAAGAACTGGGGGAGGTTATGGTCACTATCCTAGATAACTGGAGAAACTCGGCTGGAAGCAGGAGTGGGCTGGCCCAGTCAGGCAGCAGTAAGCCACTTACTGTTTTTCTACCAGTAGACGCACACTATAACTGAAGGATGTGAAAAAGCATTTTCTGAAGCCTTTTTTGTTTTAAGACTTCCCCAGCAGCAAGAAAGAAGTTAATTACACCACGCTCCAGCAGAGTGATGTGTTCTTACGTATACAGTTTAACCACAAAACCCTCAACCCAAGACATCTCACTGACTCCCCATTCATTTCAGTTCATAAATACCATCCTTGTTTTTAAAAGCCTTCATGTGCTTATTGCTTGTATTACAGTAGTGCCTACAGGCCCCAGTTGAGATCTGGCCCCATAACTCTGTCAGTGGTTCTCAACCCATGAGCCACTTTTGTGGCCCAATCAGCATGGAGCTACGGCCTATGTGACATTCTCAGGGCCATACTGGTAGTATATATATTTTGTGGATAAGGCCCATGTAACACACAGAGAGCTGCATATGCGACCCACAGTGGTTAAAAGGTTGAGAACCACTGCTCTATATACTGCACAAATGCATAGTGAGACACTGTCCAGGCTTCAAAGAACATAATCTAAGGAGACAAAGGTAGAAAGAGCAGAAAGGCGAGTGGTAGAGATGGGAATCGAACCTATAATTGGTTAAGAGATAGCAAACAAAGGATAGGAATAAATGATCCGTTTTCACAATGGAAAGCAGGGTCCCCTGAGGATCTGTACTTGGACCAGTGCTGTTCAACATATTCATAAATTATCTGAAAAAAGGGGTGAACGGTGAGCTGGCAAAGTTTACAAATGATACAAAATTACTCAAGATAGTTAAGTCCAAAGCTGACTGCGAAGAGCTACAAAGGCATCTCACTAAATTGGGTGACTGGGCAAGAAAATGGCAGATGATATTCAGTGTTGATGAGTACAAAGTAATGCATATTCGAAAAATAATCCCAATTATGCATATAAAATGATGGGGTCTAAATTAGCGTTGCAACTCAAGAAAGAGATCTAGAAGTCATTGTGGAGAGTTCTCTGAAAACATCCACTCAATGTGCAGAGGCAGTCAAAAAAAAGTGAACAGGATGTTAGGAACCATTAGGAAAGGGATAGATAATAAAACAGGAGATATCACAATGTGACTCTATTAATCCATGGTGCGCCAACACCTGGAATACTGCGTGCAGTTCTAGTCACCTCCATCTCAAAAAATATATATTAGAATTGGAAATGGTGCAGAGAATGGCAACGAAAATGATTAGGGGCAGCTTCTGTGTGAGAAAAGGTGAAAAGATTGGGACTGTTCATCTTAGACGACTTAAGGGGGGATATGATGGAGGTCTATAAAATCATGACTGATGTGGAGAAAGTGAATAAGGAAGTGTTATCCCTTCACGTAACACAAGAACTAAGGGTTGCCTGATGAAATTAATAGGCAGCAGGTTTAAAACAAACAAAAGGATGTACTTCCTCACACGACACCCAATGAACATGTGGAACTCATTGCCAGGGGATGTTGTGAAGGCCAAAAGTATAAGTGAATTCAGAAAAGAATTAGATCAGTTCATGAAGGATAGGTCCATCAGTGGCTGTTAGCCAAGATGGTTAGGGCCACAACCCCGTACTCCAGGTGTCCCTAAACCTCCAGCTGCCAGGACTGGATGATGGGATGGATAACTTGATAATTGCTGTTTTGTTCATTCCCTCTGAAGCATCTGGCACTGGCCACTCTCCGAGACAGGCTACTGAGCTAGATGGACCATTGATCTGACTCAGTATGGCCGTTCTTATGTTCTTAATCCAGTTCTCCTGACTCCTAGTCCAGTGCCCTGTCCACTAGATGAAACTGCCTCTCCTCTAATCTAGCTTCATGTGTAATCTATCCAATCTCATGGGCCTTGGAGCTTTCTGCTGCCTTCACCATTCTTTCAGTTCGCCTGGCACTAGCCACCTCTCTTTGCCTTCAGCAAATATCAAATATATTTTCTGAAGGGTTCAACTATAGAGCCTATGAAATTACTGTGTTAATGCTATAAAAATTCTTTTAATTAGTAATTGAAGGGTAGTGTGAAATGCAAGCCTTGGGAGGGTTTGGCAGTACTTACAAAAAAATTGCCAAGAAGTAGGTGTTGAGTATGTGGAAGCAGCGGCTGAGTGAGAGGAAGAATATTAAACATGTAAAGAATTCATATTAAGAGAGATTTCTCCAAAGGAAAATTTGCTGTAGTTTAATTTACAAATGGAAAAGGTGTACCTGTTCAACAAAGAAAAGAAAAGAAATAATAAAATAAAATACAGTGTGTAATTATTCTGCCAGTCCAGGTGGGAGGAACTGTCTACGAGAGTAGATAATACGTGTTCCTTGAAGTTCTCTTCTCTGTATTGTGCTCTTAGCTAAGCCAGGAAAAATTGCCACTTATTAGCTCTATTTCCTCATATTAAAACTTTACAACAGCCTAAGGCACCGTTCATAGAGTAACTTCCCCTCTTACACCATAACATCACAAAATGCCTTGTATATTCAGGGATCATTTTACCCATCACTGAAATGCAGCCACCTCAGGGGTACAATGCAGCAGCTCTTCAGTGGTACAAACCTGCATCACGCTGCAGTGTAAGACAGGAAGCAAAGAACACTTCATCAATGGAAAGTGCTAGGGGAAAGTAAGGAATGCGAACACAAATCCACAGCACAAGGAGAAAGTTGCATCTGTCTTGCCTGCCTGACCATAGTCATTTGTAGACGTACTGGCTGTTGCCCACTGTCATTGGCACAGGAGTCTACGGTTCCTGTCCCTTTTCAGGCATCAGACTCTTTAGCTGTTCTTTTCCCCAAATCCAGAAAAACCAGCTCAAAATAAATGGTCTCTTTATAGCTCTTGTTGTTTATAAGTTCCTTCCTCTCTCAGAACTCACCCAGAAGGCTTCCAAGGCCAAACCCAAGACACAGGATTAAAAGAAGCAATAAAAGCAGTGAGGCGATGGGAGGAGCTCTGCCAATGAACTCGTTCAGGAAACCAGATAAAATGGGGTGGGAAGGAGGGGGCTCCTCACCAAGGCAGAAAAGAAAGGAGAGGAGAAATGTACTCTGAGAAACAGCATTGTCTGTGTCTGCCTCCAGAGTATCAAATGTCTGTTGGTGATTACAGAAGAGAACAACCCCCTTCGCTTTCCCCCAAGGTCTTCATTGCACAAGCAGATAAATACTCTACAGAGCTGAGAAACTGCAGGTAGATTTTTTTCTAGCCGTCTTGGTTTGATCATAAAATGTGAACCTTTATTTTTCAAGTCAAGGCAACTTACTGCTGGTGAAAAGGGCTGGAGGCTAATGGGCTCCAGTCATCTCCAGAACAGGAACATGACAGATGAGAGATGCCTGATGCGCTCTCTCTGTTCTTACACAGTATCCTTCTCTGTAGTATCTCGGAGCTCCTTATACACTCAAGAATTCATCATCCTAAAGCCCCTGTGACCTTGGGAAGTGCAATCCCCAGTTTGTCAGAGATTGTGGCTTGCCCAAGATCATGTAGGAAGCTGGCTGTGATTTCCAATAAGGAGCTAGTTGTTGGTGAATGTTGTGGTGTGGGAATAGAACCCTAAACCTCGTGAGTCCCAGTCTGGTGAGTCACCCACAAGGCCACCCTCCAGTGGGACATAATGCTGAGCTGAAGGAACTGCCTTTGGGAGGCGAGACGCTAGTTCAGACGCCATGTACATTCAGTCTGTGGCCTTTTGCTGAGATGACTCACAAAGGAGCTAGCTGTGGCGATTTTGCAGTGTGGTGCACAGACACCAGTCTCTGCACGTGGAGGATCCCCCTCCATGCACAGTTCTGCCCGTTTTGACACACAAGTTTGGCTGCTGCCTGCAATGGACTGTCCCACCCCGCCCTGCCTTTCCCATTGCTCAGCCCCGCAAAGAGCCCCTGTGGCATCAAGGATCTACATGTGAGCAGGATGTGACAGGCTGGGGGCTATCCCCTACCAGCCCCATGTGGGGATCTACTTAAAACTGGTGCTGTCCTAACTTCCAAGTGGACTCTTTCTGTGATGTGAAGACACCCTTAGGGTAGGTTGCCAGGAGCAGCGATCAGCAGGGGTATTCCTGACAGGGAGGTGGGGGTGAGGGCGCAATGGCCTGGAACCACTGTGGAGACACAGGGCCTCCATGCTAATCACCCTGGCCTCTGACAAGTCCTCCAGGATATGAGTGCCTGGCTGGCAACCCCCTAGCTTTGTCCACGGAGTGGATGGAGGCAACTTTAGGTGAAAAAACTCCTAGGAAACTCCACCAGGGGAATCGCACATATGACTTTCCACACAGTGGGATGGTCGCTAGAAATGGGACTGAGATTGGAACACAGTTTGTCATACCACATGTCTTTTAACAGCCACAGTGACTTTGCTCATGACTCACCTGGACCCTATAGGTGAAAGGCTTGCTGCTTTTCCATCACATACGCTCTGATTCATCCGATTCCACCCATAAACAGGGGTTGCTGGGACTCCCATTCCCCATGGCGTATGTATATGCCAGTAGTGTGTCTGGTTTTCTGTAACCACAAACACTTTCCAATCTAACTCAGAAATAGTTTTGATCCTTTATCAAACTCTGCCAGGCTACTTTGGAGTGGTACCCGCCATCCCTTGACATGCCAGGCACATCTTGTTATAAAAACAGACTTCTCGCTTTGTCTCCTAAATAATGTACCTAAGTTCATGGGACTGCACCACAGTTAAAATGCTGTGTCCAGGAGGAATGTGGTCCCAAGATTCACGGTATTAAAAGGAAAGTGATGCCTTCAGCTGCCTCCCACATTACTCTGTGAGGTTTTCTAAAGAGATTAATGGGCTTCCTGGAAATGAACTTTACATTTTCCAGCATTTGTGGCTAATGGTGGGATTCAGCTTCAATCCCATTTCACAATGGTGCGCGTCCTGTGATCTATGCTGAGTGACATTGACCTTTCTCATGCAGGTCAGTGATCAAAATCTGTCCTAGCACATGTATTTCATTTGGTATTTGCCTAGGATTTGGATCACTGAGCTGCATCGGCTCAATCAGCAGAGGTGGATAGGAAAGGAAAGGGTCTTTCATACTGACAAAATGGGCTATTTGAGGCTTGGTGGAATCATAGTGTGTATTTCTGGGGCAGAGAAATCCAAGTGGAAAGAGCCATTATAGAATAATCCATAGCAAATTGGAATTACCTGGAAGTTTCCAGTGATGTAATTTAGCTCCAGAGCACCACAACTATGTGATGCTGTACACCACGATGGCACCTAGTTTACTTATCTCCTGAGCGCTCGGGAAGGACTGGAGCTAATTTCTCTCCCACACTTACATTCTCGTCTAATTGATTGGCAAGTAGGTGCATGCTTGAACAAGGATATTAGATGGCAAAAGCAAAGGGCAGCTTATAACTTAGCAACTGAACATCTGTGTTCAAACCATTAACCAGACTTCCTGTGGCTGTTACTTCTCACAAGAAACAACTGCGGTATCATTGGTTTCAAGTGACTGTTAATAGCCCATCATGTTCAAAGCACCTATCATCCTAACTAATGCAGCTCGGTAGGGAGCTAGGAGTACCTCTGCAGTGGCTGTCAGCACCATCTTCTAAAGATTCCCATCTCATTTGAGTGAAGTCCTTGGCAGGCAAAGGAATGCTGCCCTTTGCAAAACGCAGGACTGAGAGTCAGGAGGTCTGGGTTTTGTTCCTGAATCGGCCATAGACTTCCGGTGTTGTCAACTCTCATGAGACTTGCAATGTTTGTTGTTTCTCTTAACGCCCCGGCTCCTGGAGTCAAGTAATTATGTGAATCTTATATTTTAATTGAAAGCTACATTTCTAGCTCTCATGATTGTAGAGAAAATCCTGAAAATGGGACCCAAATGTACTCCTGAGCCAAACGTCCTCGCCTTTTGAGCTTTGACTGGCGATTTTTTGGAATGCTTGGGGTAGGCAATGCTGACTTTGGGCAAGTCATTGAACCTCAGTTTTCTCCATTTGTGATACTTGCCTACCTGCCAGGAGAACTGTCACAATTTAATCCATTGGTTGAGACGTCTGAGATCCCGAGGTAGGAAGCCCTGTAGAAGGACAACATACTTTTTATTTATATTTACCACTTTTGCTACAATACTTAAACACTGTGTGTGTGTGTGTGTGTGTGTGTGTGTACTGCTTTTTCTCCACTGCTGTTGTAGCCATTGAGCTCAACTGCAATGAAAGCCAATCCCAAGGCAAGTTGGAGCCATTAGAGGGCAGCAGACATGGACTCTGACCCATTAGAAGCATTAGTCACTGCAAGCTGCATCTTTATCCAAGATATAGCGCTCCTGAGAGCAGCAGTGGGGGCTGCTTTGTAGGACTGACACACTTGACCTGGTCCCCGGGCTGGTCTCTGGACTCCCTGGTGTGACTATAAAAGTCTGGAGGGGTTACGCTTCCCAGGAGAGATACTGGAATACAAAGAACCGTGCTATAAACTAAAATATTCATAGTGTGGTGTAACATTTGGATTAAAACTTAACAAAGAGGGAGGCCTACAGTTTAAAACCCATAGTGGGTCTGTTCAATGTGTGGCGGCAGTCAAAAAAGCGAAGAGAAGAAAAGCAAAGAACCACCATTAGAGGGGATAGATAATAAGACAGAAAATATCATAATGCCAGTATATAAATCCCTGGTACGCCCACACCATGAATACTGTGTGCGTTTCCGGGCACCCCATCTCAAAAAAGTTACATTAGAACTGGAAAAAGGACAGAGAAGGGCAACAAAAAATTATTAGAAGTATGCAATAGCTTCTGTATAAAAGAGATTAAAAAGCCTGGAACTGCTCAGCTTTGAAAAGAGACGAGGGGATATGATAGAGGTCTATAAAATCATGAATGGTATAAAAAAAGGAATAAGGAAGTGTTGTTTATCCCTTCTCATAATCCGTGAACCAAGGTCACCTGATGAAATTAATAGGCAGCAGATTAATACAAACTAAAGGAAGTACTTCTTGCCCCAATGCAGTCAATCTGAGGAACTCGTTGCCAGAGGATGCAGTGAACGCCAAAAGTATAACTAGGTTAAAAAAGGTTTCAGAGTAACAGCCGTGTTAGTCTGTATTCGCAAAAAGAAAAGGAGTACTTGTGGCACCTTAGAGACTAACCAATTTATTTGAGCATGAGCTTTCGTGAGCTACAGCTCACTTTGGATGGGCTATTACCAGCAGAAGAATGAATTTGTGTGTGGGGGGTGGAGGGTGAGAAAACCTGGATTTGTGCTGGAAATGGCCCAACTTGATGATCACTTTAGATAAGCTATTACCAGCAGGACAGTGGGGTGGGAGGAGGTATTGTTTCATATTCTCTGTGTATATAAAGTCTGCTGCAGTTTCCACGGTATGCATCCGATGAAGTGAGCTGTAGCTCACGAAAGCTCATGCTCAAATAAATTGGTTAGTCTCTAAGGTGCCACAAGTACTCCTTTTCTTTTTAGGTTAAAAAATGACTTAGATCAGTTTATGGCAGGAGTCTGCAACCTTCGGCATGCGGCCCATCAGGAACGGCGAATCACAGTGAACCACAGCCACTGGAAGCTGCAGGGGGCCATGTCTGTGGACAATCAACGTAAACAAAATGTCTCATGGCCTGCCAACAGATTACCCTGATGGGCCACGTGCCGAAGGTTGCTGACCCCTGATTTATGGAGCGTAGGTCCATCAATGGGTATTAGCCAAGATGGTCAGGGATGCAACCCCATGCTCTGGGTGTCCCTAAGACGCTGACTGCCAGAAGCTCGGAGTGGATGACAAGGAGTGGATCACTTGATAATTGCCCTGCTCTATTCATTCCCTTTGAAGCATCTGGCATTGGCCAATGTCAGAAGACAGGATACTGGGCTAGATCAGCCATTGATCTGACCCAGGATGGCTGTTCTGATGCTCTTATGGGGCACTGTCTGACTCAAGGTGTCTACTGACTGCAAAACAATACAAATGTCCCCATCACTGTCCCTGCCAAACACTACACTCTATGGTTCTTTGCAACCTCAGTGCATCCCAGAGTATCTTCCCCCCTTTTTTTAATCCCACCAGAAGTCCCTCTGTTGTGCCCACCTTTCTTGTAATAAAGTTGATTACTTACAACCTCTCTAGAGTCTGACATTATGTCCCCTCAATCATCCAAAAGAACTTCTAAGGCCTGGTCTCCATTTAAAAAAAATTGCACCAGTTTAAATTGATTTCAAACTGGTGCAAATCCTTAATGTAAATGCAGCTAAACCAGTTTAACTCTTGCTTGATGTTAGTTTGGTTTGCATGTAAATTAACAAATTATGCTATTTAAATGTGCCTACATTATTGTGGGTGTGCACCAGTTTAATTAGACTGATTTAAAACTAAAGTTAACCTGGTGCAGGCTTGGAAGTGATGGAGTCATAGAATCATAGAAGATTAAGGTTGGAAGAGACCTCAGGAGGTCATCTAGTCCAACCCCCTGCTCAAAGCAGGACCAACCCCAACTAAATCATCCCAGCCAGGGCTTTGCCAGTCCATCCATCTCTACACCTCCAAGACAAAAGACTGGGAGTCAGGACCGCCGGATTGTATTTCTGGCTCTCGCTGACCTTCAGCAAGTCACTTAGGGCTGGTCGTCTCTACGAAGTTAGGTTGGTTTAACTACATTGCTCAGGGTGTGAAAAATTTCACTCCTTGTGTGATGTAGTTCCAGCTATCTAAGCCCCAGTGTAGACACCACTCAGTACCTGAAAGAATTCTTCCATTGATGTAGCTACTGCCTTTTAGGGGTGTGGACTGCCTACGGTGCTGGGAGAACCCCTCCTGTCGGCACAGGTAGTGTGGACACCGAAGTGCTACAGCAGCGCCACTGTAGCGTTTCAAGTGCAAACAAAGCCTCAGAGAGGTGGATTGACTACAGGCATGGAAGCACCCCTTCTGTTCTTCTAGCAAATGTCTACATTACATCACTACAGCGGCGCTGCAGCTGTGCTGCTGAAGGGTTTCTAGTGTAGACATATCCTAAACCTCTGTGTGTGTTTGGTTTCTCTATCTGTAAAATGGTGGTAAAGCACTCTGAGACGCTGGAATGGGATGCACCACTGGCCAAATACAAAGCATTGCTATTCTTTGTAGCTGGAGGGAATTGCTATGGTTTGTCCATTATGTTCGGGGGAGCAGGACAATGTCTTTCGTTTGTTTTTTCTGGAGCGATTTGTTCTGAACCAGCATTTTCACTGACTGCATTTGTGTTCAGCTTCACAGATGTTGATATTCATTGCATACTTTGCCATCGTAGTTGCACTTTACCTCGTTCCCCTCACTGTCTCTTCCCCTTGTATAATGGAGAAGAAGGACTTGGGACCAAAACCTGCCATCATTGGCCATCGTGGTGCACCAATGGTAAGTAGCTTCACGTTTTAATCAATTTGTCTGTGCTGGGTTTGGCTGCCCTGGAGACTAAAGTCTGCTATCCGTAGGACATGTGCAGCATGACTTGGTGTGTGATCTTGGGCATGTCATTTAACCTCACTGTTCCTTGGCTTACTCATCGACCTACCTTCTTCACAGGGGGTTGGGAAGCTTGGTAAATTGCTAAGTGCTTAGAGATCCTCTTACGAAGGTCACTATTTTGCTATGGAAAGGCACCTGCCCTGAAATTTCCAAAATCCTCCTGATTTTAGTGGCTCACTGTTGCTCCCCACGAAACCTGCTAAAGAGAGTTTGAAAGGCTCTGAAGTTATGTTGGGGGCCTCCAAAACTTTTCTGTAACCCACATTAACCTAGTTAGAGTGTGTCTTTGTCCTTATGTGTGGCTGGATCATATAAGAAATATGTTCCTGCCTGTGACTTAATGGACTTGGTCTTTTAGCTCACTGGTTCTCAACCAGGGGTACACAGAGCTCTTCCAGGGGGTATACCAACTCCTCTAGATATTTGCCTAGTTTTACAACAAGCTTTGTAAAAAGCACCAGTAAAGTCAGTACAAACTAAAATTTCATACAGACAATGACTTGTTTATACTGCTCTATATACTATACACTGAAATGTAAGCACAGTATTTATATTCCAGTTGATTTATTTTATAATTATATGGTAAAAATGAGAAAGTCAGGAATTGTATTTTTAGGTCTGATTTTGTAAGCAAGTAGCTTTTAAGTGAGGTGAAATTTGGGGGTAGGCAAGACAAATCGGACTCCTGAAAGGGGTACAGTAGTCTGGAAAGGTTGAGACACACTGTAATTAGCTCAAGCAATAGAAACACATGCTTTTAGATCAAGGTCCTAGATTCCTTTCACTGTTAGGACTTAGGCAGGGGTATTTAAAAATGCAGCACAAGAAAATATCTTTGGCAGGTGACATTTTGAGACACAATGCTTACATGTGCCGTGCAATGCAAAAATACAACAATCCAAGGTTTAACAAGAACGTCGGAGGAACAGTTTTTTTTTTGGGGGGGGGAATAATAAACAAGGGGACATAGGTTACTTTTTATAATGACTCAACCATTCCCAGTCTCTAGTCAAGCCTAAGTTAATTGTATCCAATTTGCGGGGGGGAGAAAACCTGGATTTGTGCTGGAAATGGCCCACCTTGATTATCATACACATTGTAAGGAGAGTGATCACTTTAGATAAGCTATTACCAGCAGGAGAGTAGGGTGGGGGGAGAGAAAACCTTTTGTAGTGATAAACACCCATTTTTTCATGGTTTGTGTGTATAAAAACATCTTTTGTATTTTCCACAGTATGCATCCGATGAAGTGAGCTGTAGCTCACGAAAACTTATGCTCAAATTAATTGGTTAGTCTCTAAGGTGCCACAAGTACTCCTTTTCTTTTTGCGAATACAGACTAACACGGCTGTTACTCTGAAACCTGTCATAATGGGAGTTTGGTACCTGTCATTTATGCCATTGAAAATGTCTGCCAAGATCACCTTTCTGGTGAGGAGAAAAGTTCCCTGGTTCTTCTAGAACACCTGCCCTGTCCCAACCCCGCCACCAACCCTGACCCCTAGTCTGCGGGGCTGGGCGGCAGCCAGGACCCTGCTGTAAGGAGCCGGGCAGCAGCCTTGACCCCGCAACCAACCTTGACCCTGACCCCCACTGTCTGGGGCCAGACAGCAGCCCCGGCCCTGGACCCCACCGCCCGTCAGTATACAGTTGGGCTGCAGCTGTGTGCTAACTGGGCTTCATGCCGCCCATGGGCCGCGAGTTGAGAGCCGCTGTTCTAGAAGGATCAGAACCTAGATTTGTGGTGACCGGCCTTTAAGATTGGAAGAATTATGCATCACTGCTTTTGCATAAGCTCAAATGTAGTAAATATGGTTGTTCCATCAACCCCCTGCTTGTTTTTAGCTGTTAATCTTGAATATATGTTTGTTACTTTGTGTCAGAAGTGAGATTGTTAAATGATGGGCCTGTCTGGTATTGCAGGTAATCAACGGGAAGATTTATAGTACCAACAGCTTAGCATCGTAGATGCATCTTTTTGGAAAATTATATGATGCTTTATTTTCACTTCTTTTTATTGAGACCAAACGAGGCACTGGCCTTCTAAAGCAGCGTCAGGGTGGTACTGTGGAAACAACCAACCCAAGTGCACAGTGGAGACAGGAGTGGTTCATAATCATGGTGCTTGGGTCTCCAAATAGCAGGGAAGTAAATGCTCTTGGCAGAGCACCCAGACAGCTGTTCTTCTAATAGTGTGTTTTAACAGCATTGACAAAGACATAATGTTGAAACACTGTCTGCATCTTGTAGGAAACACACTAAAGAAAAACCCCTCTGACCTTGAGTACCACGTATTGGCTCTTTGTTCTGTCCCCATAGCACATGGTGGATATTTTTGTGCTGTGTGGAAATGCTCTGCACCGAGGAGGATTTTGTCAGGAATGCTGACTTGCTGATTTATTGTAGGTTCACACTTACAAAACCTTTTAAAGCCAAACTGGAGAGCCAATTTGAAACACCCAACACTTGAGTGGAGGCATGGAGGGGACCTGCTTCTGGTATGAAGCATCCTGATGGGCAGCCAATTTTTAATCTCTCTGACAATTACATTGTAGTTTATTATATCCCAGAAAGGCTGGGCATTATGGTAGCAATGGGAAATTTACCATGAAATATATAATTATCACCTATGTCTCGCCAGTCGTATGTAAGCAGCTTTCCACACCATTATGAAGCTGTGATCCATTCCCCGAAGAACTCATGTATCACTGAGTTCTTTCAGCCTTTGTCTGACCGTATCAGTGCCAGGTAGTGGCCCCCAAAAAGTGTTAACAGAGAGAACACTGACTGCTGCTCACAAACAAGCCCTTGAGTGAGAAACAGTGAGAGGAGGCATGTATGTGCAGGGAAGACTGCACATCCCACTATGAGATGCTCTGTCTTGATCTGAGCAGCTACCTTCTACCAAGGGTTATGGCTTATTGGATAACCTTCTAGCCAGCTGTGGTGTTCTGGCTCATCCATTCCTCCTCCCTACCTGGAAAGTAACGCATGTGATCTGTAATAAGCTACAGAAAACAAATAGCCTTTTTGCACAGTGGAAGAATTAAGTGAACAGAAAAGAACAAACGTCTCAAAATGTTCAAATATGGGTGCCTAAAGTCAGGCATCCAACTACACGTGGTAATAGGGAAATATGGCCTGGTATTCAAAGGGGTCTGTTCATCTTCAGCTCCCGGTGACTTCAGTGAAAGGAGAGGATCCACAGCACTTTTGAAATCAGGCAACATTTATTCAGTTCTTTATCCTTAGGCACCAAATTTAAAACTTGGCCGGAGGGATATAAAGGATTGTAACCGGAGACATCAACTTCATCTACATATCGCCATCACTGATGTAACTAATGAATCCCATCTAGAGTCTGTCATCCAATTGAGACCTTAAAACAATAATAAAAATCTCTTGTCTCGCTATTAAATATCTAATAGTATGTTTTGTAAGTTTTGCTTGGTCTCCTTGGCCAAAATGTTTCTTCCCTCATTGCTGCATTCTTGTTTACCTCCTTCCATCCTCAGGGTGACGTACCAGTAGTGCTGAATATGTATAGTCCATTAAATCTATTAGAATCCTTTGGGATTATTATTAGAAGCTGATTCAAAGCCAAGATATTTCATCTGTCTATTAGGTCAGTGTCTCACTTCTTATATGGTTTATTTGGCTGAAGTTTGTGGTAAGTCTCAGAAGCCATGTGGGAGATCATATTGTGATGCTGTATCAAACCTGCTGCAATTCAAAGGGTTTAACTCCCCCACAAGCTTTGTGATCCATAATTCAAGGGAGTATTTTATGACCTTGAGTAAACAACCCAAATCCCTTCCCCTCTAGTGCAGCAAGACTTGAAAAGGATCCTTTAGCGAAGGGTCTCTACGGGTTTGTTATTTGGGTCTAAAAACTCCTAAACCTTTCCTGTTTTTTGTTTTAGACAAAACAAAGTCCAGAGGTGGGAGAAACACCCGGCTTTGTACAAAAGGCTTCAGATCCCTGGGGCTGACTTGCATGAGGCCTATTTCCTGCACACTCTGCAAATGTAAACGTAACTCTTTATTTGGGGAATGGGTGTTTTTATTTTGAAACCTTTTTGCTGTTAAAACCTGGTTTTAACAATGTCACTCCTGAAATGGATCCCATAACAAGTAAAACATGAGGCGGAAAGAGCATTAGATGCAGGGAATTCCAACGGAAGCCTTTGAAGAGAAATGGTTTGCTGCTATTTTGGTAGTAGTCGTTTTTTGGGCGGGCTATAAGTATCAAGAATGTTAGTGATTACCTGTGTAGGGACCCACTGACTCTCAGTCATTCTCTCTACCCAAGGTACTATAGTATCTGAAAACCACACAATTTTAAAAATGTCATCCCTGTGAGGTAGTGCAGTACTACTGCACTGATGGGGAACAGAGCACGGAGAGACTGAGTCCCTTGCCCAAGGCAACACAGGAAGTCTGTGGCAGAATATAGGATTGCTGAGAGTGTCCTGAATCCCAGTCTAGTACCCTAACCACTGGACCACCCTTCCTCTGTCCAAATAATCACTATATTTCCCATCCTTCCGCAGTCTTGTCTGTTTAGAATGTAAACTGTCTTTTTTTCTCTCTTTGTATAAAGCCCAGCACAACATTTGTCCTGAGTGGGGCCTTTGGGCATTTTTGAGATATAAACAATACATATGGATCCATGAAACTGTGAACTACCCAAATCTGACTTACACAGAAGAAAAACTCCGTCTTCCAGATCTTGTTCTGTCACCATGTCAAGGCTGGTTATAATTGCTTACCAACAAAGTGGTGGTTGGTACAAAATACCAAGAAATTCCCTTCCTATCTAATCCTTCCCATGTATCATTATAAGCAAGAGCCAAGTCTTTCAGTACAGCTGAGTGAATAATGCTGGGAATGTTCTGTAACTATTTAATTTTAAAATGAACTGAGTTTATTTGCACCCCTTTGTTCATTTCCCAAAAACATTCGAGTCATCCAGGAAGTTTGAAGCAAACTTGGCTAGCGGCAACAAAAGGTCTTGCATGCACAGCCAATCAGAGGACAGAAACAATGTTGTTTGACATATCTGACCCATTACAGCAAAGCAGCTTGGTTCACATTTAGAATATTCACAACAAATCCATAGAACAAAAAATGCAGAAGGATATTACTTTGGATAATAAACTTAAGGAAGTTGCAATTGGCTTGTGAATGTTCTCTGTGGAAAACAAACTACATTTGCTGAGTAAGTAATACACTGCAAATCATTTGCTCCATTCTCTGCTTCAGCAATCACTGAGAGGTAGATTTTGGACTGATCGTTGCAAGTTATCAATTAAATCAAGCTCCACTGTCAAGAACTAATTTTCCAAGCACTCTGCATAGAGGATTCCAATTGACATTCAAAGGAGTCTTGATCCTGATGTGGGGCTTGCATGATCAGGCCTTAGAATGAAAACATTACTGTCTTCTTTCCATCAGGTTAACTTTCCTATAACTTGGTTCTCTTAAGAAACCAGTTATACCAGATGGCAATAGAGCAAGGGTTTTTTAAAGAAAATCTGCCTGTTAACATTGGACTAAGGGAGAAACTTATTCCTAGTAGTGATATAAATATTTCCATCTGGAAGTGATTCATCTCTGTTTTACAGTTTTTGCTAGAGAATTAAAAAAACCCAAAACTTAAAACAAAACAAACCCCTTATACTCCAAGTGGATGACTTTGTTGTGGCAGTGGCTAGCTCCCTTGGGCACATCTCTGCTAAGTATGTCACTGATTGCTTTGCATTTCCTACTTTTCTAGGGAGAAGAGAGGTTGGTGGGAGTGAAACGTATTCCACTTGGATAATCCCAGTGCTCCTTTACAAAAGTCCTCTTCAAAGCTCACAGCTCTGGTTTTAAAATCACTTTGCAAGCATGAAGCGGCTGGGCAGAGAGAAGTGCTTTCTCAGCAATAGTGAGCAGACCTCTGGGAATAAACAAAAAGCTGGTCTAAAGGGAGTGGGTTTGATTTATGAAGATCCCTGGCTCTCTTGTGTTCTCTTGGATGCTCTGCAGAGTTGTGTGTGAAGGCATTGTCAATTGAAGAGCCATAATAAAGCCAGCACTAAATGACACTTCCCTATACCCAGGCATGGGGAATAGTGAAGTGATATACAAATTGGTGGGGGAAGAGGCCTTGTGAAAAATGGAGAATCAACAGTTGTAGATAAAGGAGAGGTGGAGTCTAAATTCTAATGATTATATTTGTGTATCTGTATTGTGGTGGTACCCAGAGGCTCCAATCAGGAGCAGTACCCCATTGTTACTTATTTGTATTCCTGTAGGAGCCCTGGGACCAGAACCCCATTTTGCCAGGCACTATATAAGCACAGAGCCACAAGACAGTCCCAGCTCCAAGGAGCTCACCATCTAAATATGAGATGAGGGACAACTGATGGATACGGATGTGGGCATACAAGGGAACAGAGAGACAATAACAACATGACAGGCCGTGGTTTGAGCTAGATCCTGCATGCACACGCACACATGCAGTGGAAGGGGCAGTCCTTGCCCTGGAGAGCTTAGAGTAGCTTGAAATTAGATCAACAAATGAGTGTTATGCACACACAAGAAGAAAAGGGAGCTAGAGAGGCAAAGAGTAATGGGTAAGGAGATCACGTGGTTACATAGACCAGCCATTGCCCAGCTTCGTAGCACTTCAAGTTATATGTCATTGGAATTACAAGAAATACTGCCTTTAGAGCCTGATCCTCCACTGTTGTCATGCAGCACAGTGCTGTTGGCTTCAGTGGAGCTTGATGGTTTATTCCAGCTGAGGATCTAGTGCATAGTGGGCACCATTTTAAACATTTAGGGTTCATCACCCCAGGTTCTTGCTGTAGACTTGGTATCTTCCTTAGCAGGAGATCCCACAGGATCGCAGTCACCGCAGAGTAGCAAATAATGAATTTTGATGGTATTGGCTATACAACCTCCATTTCTGGAGCTGAGTTGTGAAATGCTTGTTCCTCTGAATGTCCAGCATTAGCACTAGAGCTGAGTGTGGGGACAAATCTAGGTTTCCTGAAGCTGGTGAATCTGGGTTGTGGCCTGAGCTGATTTGTGGTTCTGAGTTGAATTTTTTTGAGAAACCAATGGCTTTGCAGGGTGGTCAGCCGGCAGCCAGACAAAACATGGCTTCTACAGAGTTTTTTGCTTTGAGTTTTCTGGTTCCTTAAAAGTGAAACTGAATGCTGCAAGCCCCAGAGGAACTGAAACAGCTCTGCAAAAATCTCTCCGTGGCTTGAAACTGCATTTTCACCCAGCACTGGTTCTGTCTAAGCACAGATGCTGGGATTTTCAAAGGTGTCTAAGGCAGTCAGGTTCCCGAATTTCAGTGAATATCCCAGCTTTAAACTGCAGTCCTCACCATGGTGTCTGTGTCAGCCTGGCCCAAATACACTATATCTGATATGCTGCTCAGTACAACCTATAGACAGCCAGTATTGTATGACCAGGTGACAAAGCAAGACAGTGTCCCAAAGAAACAGTTTCCTTAGTAAGCTTTGATCTCTGTCATTTTACAGGTGTGGGTATTATTAGAGGCCAAATGACCAATGTCCGGTTGGAAGTTTCAAAATGGCTGACATACCCTCTTCCGTGCATGTGCTCTAGGGCCTCTCAGACCAGAGGACCCTAAAGAGCTTTATTTATACAAAAACCATTTCACTCACCACTGAAGCGCAGCTACTTCTGGAGTAGAGCCATTGTATCAGCGCACAGCATCGCCACGTATATGTTTTCATTTGGCTCAGTCTAAGCTGTTGTGCGTTTTACATTGTGAGTCATCTTCAATGTACCTTGTAGAAACTCTTGAAGAATGGTTGGCAGCATTGGAATCTTTGCTTGTTTTATTACATTTCCTTTGTGCATCTCCTCCTACAATTCGTCCCCATGGAGACCAAGATTCCCCTGGCCATTCAGTTTTGGGCCCCCTCTGTACTACAAAGCCTACCGTTTCCTAGTCATACTGGTGTCAGAACATAGTTTGGGTTTGCCTGAGGGTAGGCCCGAACAAAACCCATACTAGTGTTTTAGCCTTGGTAAAGAGCAGAGCACAGCTTCTTCTCATCCACACAGACAAATCTTGTTCTCACTTCGTGTGGGGTGCTTAAACGGGGAGTCTGCAGTATGTGCAGGACCTTATTCATTCAGCGACACCTCCGCCTTGGGAAAATTTTGAGATAGAGAGAGAAGGTGGGTGAGGGAATATCTGTTGTTGGAGCAACTCCTATTAGTGGAAAGGACAAACTTTTGAGCTTCACAGAGCTCTTCCTCAGGTCTGGAGAAAGTAACCAGATCGTCCAAGCTAAATACAAGGTGGGACAGATTGTTAAACCTAAGGGATTCACACCTGTTGAGGGAGACCATAGAATCATAGAATATCAGGGTTGGAAGGGACCTCAGGAGGTCATCTAGTCCAACACCCTGCTCAAAGCAGGACCGATCCCCAACTAAATCATCCCAGCCAGGGCTTTGTCAAGCCTGACCTTAAAAACTTCTAAGGAAGGAGATTCCACCACCTCCCTAGGTAACACATTCCAGTGTTTCACCACCCTCCTAGTGAAAAAGTTTTTCCTAATATCCAACCTAAACCTCCCCCACTGCAACTTCAGACCATTACTCCTCGTTCTGTCACCTGCTACCACTAAGAACAGTCTAGATCCATTCTCTTTGGAACCCCCTTTCAGGTAGTTGAAAGCAGCTATCAAATCCCCCCTCATCCTTCCCTTCCGCAGACTAAACAATCCCAGTTCCCTCAGCCTCTCCTCATAAGTCATGTGTTCCAGTCCCTTAATCGTTTTTGTTGATTAGGGGACATCGGATGAAGTGAGCAGTAGCTCACAAAAGCTTATGCTCAAATAAATTCTTTAGTCTCTAAGGTGCCACAAGTCCTCCTTTTCTTTTTGCGGATACAGACTAACATGGCTGCTACTCTGAAACCTGTCTTTGTGAAAAGTGTTCACCCACAGGTGACAGGCTGGTTTTTTTATATAATTTTTCTGTGTGAGCTCTTTCAAGAGCACAGTGATTGTCTGACTTCGCCCACGTAGTTGTTGCTGGGGCATTTGGTGCACTGGATGAGATACACTACATGTTGTGATAGGCAAGTGCAGGACCCGGGGATCTTGAAAAGTATGTTATCGGATTATTCATCATTATAGCAGTAGAGAGAGATGTCTGCAGGTTTTGCATCTGTTGCTCTGTCAGGGTCTGTTGCTGCTTTGAGTTGGTGTGTCCTGATCTGTGGGGAGCTTGCTTCGGATGATGAGCTTGGCAACACTGGGAGGGTATTTGAAGGCCAAAAGAGGGGATTCAGGAAAGATTTCTTTCAGGATGGGGTCCCCATCTAGTACAGGTTGTAATTGTTTGATGCTTCCTCATATGGGTTCCAATGTGGGGTGGTAGGTGACAATGAGGGGTGTGCAATCAGAGGGGATTTTATTTCTGTATTGAAGCAGGTTCTCCCAGAGTATTTGGGTGGCCCACTCCATGATGTGATCTACTTCTCTGGTGGAGTGTCCTTGTTTAGTGAAAGTGGTTTTAAGTGTGTGGAGATGTGTATCCCAGACTTTCTCTTCTGAGCATATTCTGTGGTATTTGAGTGCTTAGCTGTGTATAAAAACATCTTCTGTATTTTCCGCAGTATGCATCCGATGAAGTGAGCTGTAGCTCACGAAAGCTTATGCTCAAATAAATTGGTTAGTCTCTAAGGTGCCACAAGTACTCCTTTTCTTTTAGCTGTAGATAATAGATTTCTTGGTGTGTCTAGGGTGGTTACTGGATCTGTGGAGGGAAGTGTGGTGAGCCATGGGCTTCCCTTGTGGAATTTGATTGTGATGTCCCAGAAGCTGATGCTAGTGTGGGAGTGTTAATTTAGAGAGAGTGTGATGGATGGGTGGTGGCTGTTGAGGTGTGGGGGAAATCTGTGAGGGAGTGGCCTATAAACAGGTTGGCATGTTGGGGAGCCATCTTAGTACCCATGGCTGTTCCCATCATTTGGACAGCGTGTTTGTTGTTAAAGGTAAAGTGGTTGTGGGCGAGGATGAAATGGATGAGTCTGGAGATGTTTGCAGTGGATTTCTGAGTGGTGTTGATATCTGAGGCAGGCAGCAATACCATCGTGGTGAACGATGTTTGGCGTCTAGGAAATTGACTTCCATAGGGGCAAGGATGGTGTTCTGAGGGAGCTAGTTAATGCTGCAGATTTTCTGGAAGAACTTAGTTGTGGCCTGGAGGAAAATGGCCTTTTGGAGGATGGTTTCCCTTGGTCCTGATGTTCCTTCAGTCAGAGTGCCGTGGCCAAATATGATGGGTCTGCCTAGGTTCCCTTGTGTATCTTGGGAAGTTTGTAGAAGGTCTCTTAGAATTGTTTGGGGAAGAATTTGATGATATCTTTAAATTCCTGTGTGGATTATGGTGTAGGGTATTCTTTCAGTTCTTTGTAGTAGATGGTATCAGAATTGTTGGTGGGCTCATCATGAGTAAGGCTGCAAGTCTGTCATGGAGGTCACGGATTGAATTTCCAGGACCTTTCTGACTTCTGCAGTGGCCAGTGCGGCTGGCCCCAAGGCTACCTGAGCAGATGGGGCAGCCCCGGGGCCAGATGCGCCAGCCACTGCTGGAGCAGCCCTGGGGGCCAACGGAGCAGCAACGGTCCCGGGGGTGCCCCTGGAGCAGCAACGGTGTCTCTAGGTTCCACACCGCCCATGCCCCCCTCAACTCCCTGGGGTTCCCAGAGCAGCTAAGATTTGGTCAGGGGTATTTATAGTACAAGTCATGGACAGGTCATGGTCTGTGAATATTTGCTTATTGCCCGTGACTTATCCATGACTTTTATTAAAAATACCTATGACTAAATCTTAGCCTTAGTCATGATTGAGGACTACAATGGTGCCTCCTTTGTCTGCTGATTTGACCATTAACTGATAAGTGGATTTTTTTTGCTTGTGACTATTGGTGCGACGTGGTAGCTGTGGGTGATGTCTTCGTTGTGAAAATTCCTTGAGGTAGAGTTGGTGAACGAATGTTTCCAGGTCTCCACATCAGACGTTCGGTCCCTTGGAGAGTACAGCTAATTCAGTTCCCGGTGTCTTGATAGCTTGATGATATTGGGGTGTCGTGTAGTGTCCATGTGGATGGGTCCTGGTGTCGTGGTTTCTCCTAGAAGTTAAACTTGATAATAACAACCACCAACGCGGTGATTTGTGGAATCTGTGCTGTGGAGTTAGTCTAATTTGTTTTGTTTTTTTTATAGTGTTCCATAGACAGAGCCTCAGAGAAGCTTCACTGCTTAAAATGGAAATATTTAGCAACTTGTTTATAATCACTGTGGATATGATTTCTTATTTGCCTTTTGATGCTGCAGTTCAGTTTATATTTCTAGTCACTCCTACTGTGCTTAGCTCAGTGAGAGAAGTGCAATGACTGGGCAGAAAAAACATCTGCCAGAATCCACATTTTTCTTAGAGTGCTGGTCCTCATGTACCTGAGTCTAACAAGTAGTGTCCACTGGCCCACACATGCTCTGGACCAATGGTATAAGAGGCAGTGGGGGCCAGCACCTCTCCAGTTCCTTCTTACTGCCATGTGGAATCCCAATGTCCACAGATTTTCTCCAGATTTTCTCTTAGATCTCCTGTAAATAGCTATGGGTAATAGTTTTATATTTTTTACATTAGCATAGTTAGAATTTTATAGTATCGTTCGTACAGCTTGGTTTTTTCCTGTTCTGGTCAGAAGCCTTTTAAGTAGGCTTGAAAAAGTGGATGTGAGGCCTGTGTTCACAATAGCTCCTAACTCAGACAGTGTGTCCATACACCAGCCTTGCATTTCTCTCTCTTAAGATACCCCATGTAGGGTCGAGCTCAGACTTTGTCTGTGCAGGTCCTAGCCTGTTGTTTCTGAGTGAGTGACTGCAGCCTGTGAAAGAGACTGTCAAGTGATGCTCAGTGGAAACAGGATTAGCTTGCTTTGTTCATTTTAATGAAACCCGAACTACTCGGTAAGACATGAGAAGCTATGCAAGAGCAGGGAGTGCTTTAGCAAAGGGTAACCGGTATGTTTGCGCTGGCTGACCAAGATCTTTGCTTGAATGCTGCCCCCTTCTGACAGCTTTGGACATTGCACTTGTATTTGAAATAGTTATCTTTATCTTGACCTCATGTGACTCATGTGGTGAGAGTTGTGGGTGTTCCCCCTTTCTTTGTCTGTTTGACTAGTCTGTCTTTGATTTTCTAGACAGACATTGTGGCTTACTCTTATTTTTGTAAAACAGCATGTACATTGATGGAAACCTCTTCAAGCCAAAGGGTGCGGCAGCACCCCTACTTGCAGCACCCATGAATAGCTGTGACTGCGGGGTACCAACTCCATGTAACCAGCCAGCCTTTATGGGCACGCCAACAAACACTCTGCAGGCCATCAGTCCTCTGTAAACCACAATTTGAGAACCAATGCAGCTGACCAGTACATGTTACCAAACCTTTTAAACAGCGTATGACTGCAAATCCAGAGCTCACTGGGACTTTGGTGCACATCATGATCATTCAGTATAGATCTACCAATGAACTGGCCCCTACCCACTGAGTAAAGGAGAATATCTGTTAGCAGCGAGCAGATTTAAACCATGATGCTGGGCAGATTTAGTTCCATCTGTGAAGTGCCGTAGTCATTACACATCCTACCCCAAGCCAGTGTGTTCCAGTAACATTACATGATTCTCCCTGAGTACATTGTATGAAGTCTTGTAATATTTTTTTTTAGTAATGTTGCTTTGTTGTCTCTCTCCAACCTTTTAATGATCTCCTGTAAGTATTTTGATTTTTGTTGTATTGTTGTTGCAGCGTCATGTGTGGCTGACCGAAAGGGGGATTTATAAACATTGCTACTTTATTAATAAACTTTTTCACTGCTTCTTCCCTAGCTGGCACCAGAAAACACTCTGATGTCCTTCCAAAAAGCAGTGGAGCAGAAAATACATGGAGTGCAAGCTGATGTAGCGATAAGGCAAGTCTGTGTAACTGTTTGCTTCAAGTGCAATGATTTTCTTTAGGGACCGGTCCAACCCAAATCCCTAGATCTGCTTTGTTTTGTTTCCAGATCTGAATTTTGCCACTTAAGTTTTCCACTGTGGCATCCTCTGAGAAGGGCCTCTTGGAGAGTGTGCTCGTATCTTCTCATATGCTGCTATTTATAAAGTATGTAAGTTAGTCATTTGGCTGGCACAATGATTAGGGATTAAATTATAAAGGAAACCAGGCTTTCTACTAATCTTCATATCAAGGGCCAAAATTCACGACAGGGTGCCATCTTATAGTTTGCTTTATTATGATGAAATAAGGTAACGTGGGGCTGGTTTGCCTTAGTCTGGCTGCCTTCTCCAAAGGAGTACAGTGGAACCTGCTTGTAAAGAGCTTGGCTATCATGAAGTTCTGGTCGCATGGAAGGAAAATGAAAGTCCTAAATTTTTTCATTGTGTTGTACAGTGCCACCCGAGTTAAAACAGTCATGAGAATTTACCAGCCCAGATGCAAAATCCCTTTGCCTTCCCTTACCCTGATGCAGAAAATGTAATTAGATTTGTGTCTGCCTGTTTACCCACACACACACCTAACCCCCCACAAAAAAAACCAGTTCTACCCTCTAGAACTTGGCAAGGCTGAGTTGGGGGAGTCTTTGAAAGAGTGGAGTTATTCTCACATAAAAAATGTCTAAGAGGGCAATTTTCTGCATTTAATTTTCTCAGACCTCCTAGATCTCTTTAATATAAATATTGTATGCATGTTTTTTTCATAGACATCCAACATGTGCACATTTGCAGAAAGCAGATTGGACATAGTCTGTACAACAAACTTCCATTCAGTTGGAGCAAACAGTGGGAGGCAAAACTTGAAAGGGACATTTTTAAGGATGATTGTGTACGACCGCTATTACGGTAGCACCTAGCAGCAGCAGTCAGGCTCAGGGCCCCATAGTAGAACCGCTGTGTACAAACACAGAGTAGAAGGACCGCCCTTGCCCCAAGGAGCTAATTTAAGGCCAGGTGCAGCATTGTGTGTGATAAAGAATAAGCAGCAGCGAGGGAGGGAGGGAGGCCGGCCAGCTATATGAAAGGTTAGGTGGTATATTTATTTTGAATTAGAAGATACAAGTCACAGACAAATATCTAAAGTTCCTGCTGCTTGTCTTTGAACTTGCCCATTTGGACCAAATTGAAGGTTGTTAAGTGGAAGATATAAAAAGGGAGAGTATCACAGTGGTTATGGTTAATGTTGTTCAGCTGACTTCTCCTCAATTTGCATGCAACAGAAATGAATGAAGTGGAATAGACGAATGGGGCACAGGAGAAAAAAAAAAAGGAAGTGAAAGAGGAGAATAGAGGCAGGGCGAAATGGGGAAGGGATAGCAGGAGAGGACTCACTTCCACTTTGGCTGTGGATGTACAGCAAACCACATTCAGAAAAGGCATTCCCTTTAGTACCTTCCCAGGGCTTTAACCACACTTGCCAGGCTGAATCCTGGAGAGGGTGCTTTTTATTTCTGTCAGGTTAGATACTAAATCTGATTCTCTTTGCATGGGGGAGGATGTGGATTCTCATGGTTTCATTTTCCTGCACTGAAAGTGACCTTCTCTTGCTTGTCTAATAATGACACTGCGTTTGCATATAGTGTGGATCAGGATTCATATCTGATGCTAAGAAATAGCTTGAAATTAACCCACTAGAGAGACACATAATTGGTATTTAAAAAAACACCCAAAAAACCTCTTTGGTGGGTTATTCTATCTGAAAGGCATCTCTGCGGTAGATAGGCTTGTGGGTTGTGGAGTTTGAACATCAGGGCTTCTCTTTTGCAATCGCTGTCTGACAGCAAACAGATTTAAACCCTAATGGAAGTTCCTGTCTGCTGTAACGGGAGGTCATTTTGCAGTGTTGAAGGACAAATCAGGGTTGATAGCGGCTTAATCCCTTAATGAATTCACTTTTGAATTACTCTAAACTGTTGCAAAGAGAATACCATTGGAAGCAAAATAATCGCTTGTGTGTTGGGGATGATCCTGGTCGCTTTGCATACCTATTCTATTCGACATTGGTGAGGCCTCATCTGGAGTACTGTGTCCAGTTTTGGGCCCCACACTTCAAGAAGGATGTGGATAAATTGGAGAGAGTCCAGCGAAGGGCAACAAAAATGATTAGGGGACTGGAACACATGACTTATGAGGAGAGGCTGAGGGAGCTGGGATTGTTTAGCCTGCAGAAGAGACGAATGAGGGGGGATTTGATAGCTGCTTTCAACTACCTGAAAGGGGGTTCCAAAGAGGATGGCTCTAGACTGTTCTCAATGGTAGCAGATGACAGAACGAGGAGTAATGGTCTCAAGTTGCAGTGGGGGAGGTTTAGATTGGATATTAGGAAAAACTTTTTCACTAAGAGGGTGGTGAAACACTGGAATGCGTTACCTAGGGAGGTGGTAGAATCTCCTTCCTTAGAGGTTTTTAAGGTCAGGCTTGACAAAGCCCTGGCTGGGATGATTTAACTGGGAATTGGTCCTGCTTTGAGCAGGGGGTTGGACTAGATGACCTTCTGGGGTCCCTTCCAACCCTGATATTCTATGATTCTATGATTCTAACCGAGTCAGCCAACCTTATGGAAGAGCGGAGTTGAAAGTATCACGCAAGCACCCTGAGCCTGGACCAGATCATCCTGCTGAAATGGCAGTCCTGTGTCCACTGCCCCCTCCAGGAGAACCCTGATCTGTACTTCAGCTGAAAAGCTTTTGTCTCCCCTACCTCCATGGGAACGTGGAGTCTGCATGTTTCCTTGACATCATGCCCCGCCTTGATTCATAAAATGCATCCTGTAAGATCTTTATAAAGTCAGGGTTCCACTATACATGCAGTGCCTTTCTTACCTATGCATGTTTGTATGGTGCTACTTAGCCCATGCGTTCCAAATGACAGTACACCTGGATGGGGCCCAGGAGGGGATTAGAAAGGGGAGAGAATGTTAAAGGCCACGCAGGGTTTCTGCATGGCACTGTGGTGGTTAAAGAGGGTCTGAGTACACTGTGCTGAGAAATGTACTGAGTCGTAGGCTCCTGTCTACCTTAAGCATTCAACACACTTCATTCCGTGTCTGCTCGGCAGTTTTAAACCCCATGAAAGACCTTCAGATGTCGAGGCATGATGTGCTTCTAGCCAGGACTGGTGCTCTGTCAGCGTGTTGCTTTGGGTGGAAAGGCAGTTTATATAATTCATTGCTAGAAATAGAAAACTAGATCTGAGTGACATTTCAGATAAGGGCCTTCTGCAGGCAGTGGTGAAGCTGGGACTGCATTTGCTCTGTCAACTAAAGTAGGTCTTTGTACCGCTCCCAGCTCAAGGCAGACTCCCAATTAGGTTCAAATGGGTTTCACTGTAACCCTGTCCATATTCAAGATCTCCCTCTTGAGCCTCACTCCAGTGGGGATCTGTGCTTTGATACCCCGAGCCGTTTCCAGGGCTTCACCCCCCGCACCTCAGGCCAGCCGATCACTGGAGAAGCGTGGCAGCAGCTTCCTGACGAACAGCTGTCCCAACATGTCTTCCCCACTGCGAAAATCATGTCTAGAGCCTTATTCTTTCAAAAGAGTTTGCTGCACTGCTCTGAGATAGATTTCAAACCTCCACAGCAAAGAATTCCCATCCACAGCTCTTCAACCTCTGTGGGATCCCTCTTTTTCTTTTAATGTTGCCACACTTCTGTCATCTTTTTTGAAGTGTTTGTTAAACACCTGGGTGGGGCCTATGGGCACTGTATAGATGCGGCTATTTTACTTCATGGGGCAAAATTCTGTTTATGGTATCTGCCCGCTCCTCTGCAGCTGCTTGTATGGATGCTGCCTTCAATATATTTTACTCTGAATCTAGCACACCTCTCTAGGTTAACCCATATCTTCAGAGGAAATGTGTGTGTGGTTATTATGGTCAGAAAAGCAATTTCATAAAAATAACAACTTAGCTCAGCTCATCTGCTGCCTGGTCTGCATTACAAGTGTATCTGGTTTTTCTGACCAAAATATGGATGTTTGTTACTCCGGTTTTAGCACTGCAGAGCCGGTACAACTATGGATAGTAAGGCTGGCTCCTACATCCTCAACAAAATTGTTCAGTAAGTTCAGGTATAAAGCCATGGTTAGTTCCCTTTTTAAAAAAGTTCATAATGTAATGAGAGACAGGCAGGCGTAATGTGACCACAGGATTAAGAACCAGAGTGCTAATCCTAGCCCCAACACTATCTCCATCTATGGCCTGGGGCGAGTCTCCTAATCCCCTTCCTAGTTTTCACATCTGTGGAATGGGAATACTGCTCCTGTACTTCACAGGGTCGTTGTGAAATGTAGCCAGCTCATGTTTGGAGAGCTCTTTGTGGCCTAAACCCTTTATGCTACTGCTGAGTAGTAGTAGTTGGACCGTTTAGGGCAAGGTGAATCTCAAAAGGTTACTCTGGATTTCATGTTTGCTTTGGATGTTTATCGGAACTTTTTGCGCAGTTGGGCTGGGAATCTCGTGAAAATAGGCTCTCTTGTGAGATCCCCCAGCATCTTCTGCTTCCGACTGGCTTGTAAATAACACAAGCACTGTGCCTCTTGCCATATTTGTGTGCTTCCTGCCCCCAACCAAGTCCCAGAAGGGCAAAAGCAGGTCAAAATGAAAAATGAACCACCAAAAAACACCCACAACTAAACCCGAGGAACTAGATAACTCTTCTTCAGCAACCTGTGTCGTCCATTCCGACTGCACTGTTGCTGTCATTCGTTCCTTGTGAGGTGATGTTTTCAAAAGTGCCTAGGTTACTCAGGATACTAAATCACATTTTCAAAAGTGACTTAGGCTTTGTCTACACTTACAGCGGCATGTAGAGTACATACACTACACGCCCCCCAGCATGAGTTTAAATAGCCAAGACAAGGCTTATGCGAGTAGACTAAAGACACGGCAGAACCTTAAGGTAGGTACCCTACAGGGCTGTCTACCCACCCAAACCATAGGGAAAGGCTCTGGTAGTGGAAAAAAGGGTTCTGGCAGTAGGGAGGCAGCTCCTTGCTGTTGGAAACTTTCCTCGCTGCATCACCCATGCCAGACACTTTTCACTGCAGCGTGTACTACACGTACCCTACACAAAGTCACCACCGGTACAGACTATGCATCAGACACTTAATGGTCTAAACCTTATTGAAATTCCACGGGACTTTGAGGGTCCTACACAGGGAAATTGGGGTCCTAAGTAACTCAGGTGCTTTTGAAAATGTTATCATTATTTTAACATTATCAAAATGCTATCTAATTTTTAGGTTGTAAGACTTTCGGGGCAGGCATTATTTGCTTTACACATGTATAAAGGGCCTCCCATGCTAAAACAAAATTAACGGGATTCAGAATGAATTTTCAGAGGGTTTTGGGCCTCAGTAGAACGGGGTGAGGTTTTGGCAATCATTCAGGTGGGGAGTTTTGTTCTTATCCAAGTTAGTTTACCAAATCCTAAGAGAAACTCTAAGTTAAGGGTGGAGCTGTGCAAACCTTGAAATGGATGAAAGTATCTGAAATGCATTTTAAAGATGATTTTTCTCCTGTGTGTGTAGCTTTGTAAATGAATCAAGAACACTGAGGGCCTGCAAAATTAATTGAGATCTTGACCCCATTTTAACCCTGGTCTGAAAAGCTGGAGAGAGGGTGGAGCAGAAACCATCTGTTCTTCTCTAATATTGTGTACGTGCTAGCTAATAGCCATAGGTTAATGGAGATGCTTGTTTGCTTTGCAGCTATGATGGGGTGCCATTCCTTATGCACGACAAGACACTCAGGAGGACAACTAACGTGGAGGAAGTGTTTCCAGAACTGGCCTACGAGCATTCTTACATGTTCAACTGGACTGACCTGGAGAGGCTTAATGCTGGAAAATGGTTCCTAAGGGTGCGTGCGATCATATACTGAAGATAGGGTCCCTACCATCTGGAGGGGGTGGGGGCAGGGTGTTGTGTGCCCTGTATCCAAAGTCAGGACATTGGTTGAAAGTTCACACCACAGACCCTGTCAGGTGGATGGGCATGCTGCTGTCCCGATAATAAAAGGGTTTAATGAAGGGTGAATAGACCAAGCCAGGCTTCCCCGGTGCTGCTTTGTCAACCCCATTCAACTCTGCCCTACGGCACCAAGTACCTTAGCTCTGCCGTTTTGATTGTTGGGCACAGCACTATAGCCAATTCCAGCCTGTCAAATGAAGGAATCTTCCAGAGGCCCCCACCACGGTTCTAAAACGGAATGCACAAATGTTGGTCTGTGTTTGCACGTCCTGAAACTCTGACTTCTGTGCACAAACATTGAATTTTGCATTTGCATCTGCTGGGAGCTGGTGGCAGGTTGATAGGGCAATGGGCTAAGAGTAAAGAGACTTGGCTTCTAAAGCTGCTCAGCCGCACAGCTGCTTGAGAACATGGGCAAGCCACTTGCACTGTTTCTCAGATCCCCATTTTAAAAATGAAGAAAATAGGACAAAAAAAGTGTTAAGTATTATTCCTTATTGGTACTGCCGTGAGTTCTCCTAGCAGGCCCTCAAATGTTACTGCACATCAGTCAAAAGCTTCCTCCATCCCCATGTTAGGCAGAGACAAAGAAGAGTTGTGTTTATATTGAATCAGCTCCTTACAGAGAATATAGCACTTGTCCTTTCTTGCTAAAATACTCCTGATTGTGAGGCTCTTCTACAGCCTCTCGAAGATGAGAACTTTTGGTTGTATCCTGCTTTCGCTCTGCACAGCAGTGGGATGTTGCAAAAACCCTCTTGTGTTCTAATGTTTTTAAAATCCTTAGTGCAATTTACCAGTCCAACAGCAATGTGCTTCCTCTTTATTTCGCTTTTAAGACCCCTTACCATGCCTCCTGTGTGGGGATTAACATGTAAATCAGATGGTGGGGTGAATGGATTCTGAGCAGACTCCATTTTTTTTATCAAATACCATTTCTTTCTTAATAAAGCTGGGGGCTGATCTCAGATTCACCCTTGGCTGAGTGCAATAGAGATGACATGGAGGTTTAATGGAAGGTGACGCTCAGATTTAATGAATATATATATCCCAGCTCCTCTGCACTGTCAGATAAGGAACCTCTCCAGATTGCACAGCGTATTGGGGACTGGCAGCTCTGCGTCTGTCTGAAGTGACTCATCGCTAGTGGCGTCTAGCATTTCCTCTGCCACAACATCCATCCAGCAGTGTCACTAGGGTGCGGCCACCAATTATGGACTCCCTTTGTAATTCTGCCTGTCCAGTTCCTCGGCCTGCCGAGTAAATTCTGTTTGAATGACGCTGAGTTCCCCTACTTGGGTGTCTAACAAAACAACACCCACATAGCTTCCGGCTGCCTGGGGAGAATGTCTAAAGCAGTGGTCCCCAAGCTGTGGGGCTGCCCCCCTACGGGGGAGCAGAAGAACATTTGGGGGGCAGGCAACAGGACCCAAGAGGGGGTGGAGAAGGAGCACCACCCAGCCGCAGCTCTGGCCCCAGCCATAGCTCCGCTTGGCCCCCCTGCTCTATCCCCCAGGCCCAATTCCCCTCGACGCCTTGCTCCTGCCCCATCCCCAGTTCTGCTCTTAGCTCCACCTTCAACCCAACCTCTTCTGCTGAGCCAACTGTGCAGTAATGGAGCCGGGGGAAGCACAGACTGATTCCACTACTGGTAAGGGGGTGGGGGTGCGACAGGAAAAGTTTGGGCACCGCTGGTCTGAAGGGTCAGCACTATCGCTTGATTTCAATCACCGAAGGCTGCCTTTTTTGTAGCGTTTCCCCGGGTTGCCTTCTCATTACTCTTTGTGGTTGGATGATGATGTTTAGACGGTTTTAAACCAAGGTATAGCACTTTTCATCCAAGGGTCCCAAAGCACTTTAGAAAGGATGGTAAATAGAGGAACACAATAATTCTACTAGATTGGATCAGACCACTGGTCTGTCTAGCCCCAGATCCTGTATCCAACAGTGACCTGTACTGACGTCTTCAGAGGACAGGGCAAGAAACATCTCAGGAGGCTATGATGGGGTAACCTGTCCCCCAGGGAAAACTTCCTCTTGATACCCCATAGCAAGAGGTTTTTTGTTGGTTTTTTTTTTTTTGGGGGGGGGGGGGGGGGGAGAGAATCATCACCATGTCATAGAATATCAGGGTTGGAAGGGATCTCAGGAGATCATCTAGTCCAACCCTCTGCTCAAAGCAGGACCAGTCCCCAGTTTTTTGCCCCAGATCCCTAAATGGCCCCCTCAGGGATTGAACTCACAACCCTGGGTTTAGCAGGCCGGTGCTCAAACCACTGAACTTTATTCCCTGAAGCGTGAGGGTTTAAATCTCTTCCAAAATTCTTTTCGGTTTTCAATCTTTACTATAATGGCCTCTTCAGCCCTAGCAGATAAAAGTAAAACAAGATTGTATGGCTGAAATAAGGTGGAATTTTTTATTAGTGAGCGTAATTAACCTTTGGAACAATTTACCAAGGTTTGTGGTGGATCCTCCATCACTGGGAATTTTTAAATCAATATTGGGTGTTTTTCTAAAAGCTCTGCTCTAGTTCAAACAGGAGTCAATTCAGGGAAGTCTTATGGCCTGTGTTAAACAGGAGCTCAGACTAGATAATCACAGTGGTCACTTCTGGCCACCAAATCTATGAATCTGTTATAACTCTGGATGGTCTTTGTATTCATATAAGTATCCCGTCCTTTTTAGAAGCCTAGTAACTCTTGATCTCAGTCATATCTAGTGGCAGTGAGTTCCATGGGCTAATTAATACTTCCTTCATCCGTTTTGAATTTTCCACCTGTCTGTTTCTGTATTATGAAATGGGCCAAATTAGATGTTTCCAGACTCTTCAAATGTATTTTCATGCCCCTGATCGTTCTGCTCACCCATTTCCAACCCCCTTCTATTTCTGCTATAGTCTTTGAGGTGGGGTGACCAGAACTGCATACAGTACTCCTGGTAAGCATGCATCATATCCTCCAATGGGAAAACAGGGTCAGGGAGGATTTGCCAAAGTCGTTCAACAAGTCAGTGTCAGAACTGAAAATAGAAGCCATCTCTCTTGGCACCTAGTTCAGTACCTTATTCACTGGGGCCACACTGCCTCCTGGTATGAAAGACGTTGCTTGACTGTTCCCTTTCAGGACTGAGACCTATCAATAGAGCTGGGTGGGAAATGGTTTCCCACACTGTGAAAATTTCTGAGATTTCAAATATGGTTCCCGTTCCAGGATGTAACTGAGGCCTCGTGAAATTTTTCATGAAGAACAAGAGAGAGAGGGGAGGAGCGAGAGAGATCACAGAATACCCAGGGGACCAGGGTGCTCACCTGGGACATGTGAGGCTGAGATTCAAGTCTCTCTGCCTGATTCACAGCAAGGACTTGGACCTGGGGTTCTGACCTTCCCAGGGAGTGCCCCCAGCCACCTGGTTACTGGGCATTCTGAAGTCTGGGTTGCCTCTCTCTCTGACCAGCAATTCCATCCTGGACCTGAGAAACCTTTCCTGACTACAGTTTGAATGGAAACCGACCCTTTCCCAGGAAAGACATCTGTTTTAATTAATCAGTATTTTCTGGCAAAAAAACCCTGTTGTGTTGGCCAACTTTCCCTAGCAGCTTGGCTAGTCACAAGGCAGATTTCAGGGGCAGCTGCCAGAGGTAACTTCATTGCCACCACGACGTGGGCAGAAATGAGTTCTGTCTGACCTCTGTCACAGCAGGGACCCCAGATGCATGGCAATAACTTTGACCCTTGTTTGTTTTCAGAGTGACCCCTTCTGGACTGCTGGCTCCCTCTCGGGTTCAGATTACCTGGAAGCTGCAAACCAATCGGTCTGTAAGCTGGCTGATATGTTGCAGATCGCCAAGGACAACATGTCAGTGATCTTGAACTTTCAGGACCTGCCACGAGATCATCCATACTACAGCACTTACATCAACATTACCCTGCAAACCATACTGGACTCTGGGATCCAGCAGCAGGCTGTAAGTCCTGCAGCGTTTTGGAGACAGGCTCGTGGGCTGGCTCTTTCAAGCTCAGAGGAAGAGGAGGAGTTTGCTTTAGTAACTGGAGAAATCAGGGTTCCATGCAGAAGATTGATTTCTGGCCAGTTTTCTTTCTGCTGTAGAGGCTTTTGACCTCCTCTGTGCTTAGCCGTGGTGAAACCATGCTGCTCACTTCCCGATTATAGTGTCCATCCTCTAACTCTCAGCGGTCTGGGGTGTTCCGATCCCAGAAAGCCTCTCTCTTCGTTCCCTTGCACTGCTCTCTTGCAATGTGGGTGCTGTTTGGGTCGCACCAGGATTTGGGCTGCCCCAGAGCACACAATCTGCCGGGGCTCACACAGGGAAATCAGGATGCAGGCAGTGCGGTATCAGGAGGCCTCGTCACAGCTTGATCCCAATGTTCTCTGAGGCTGAATGGTGCTGGGTCCTGCCACCAGGGGTGTAGGATGCAGAGACAATCGCAGACCTCTTCATGTGAGTGGCTGTGCTAAAGTGCCCAGCAGCAGGAGCACGTGAGACTCCTCCAGCACAAGACAGCTCCTTCCAGTGTGTCCAGCTAATCCCCAGAGCCAGGTTTCAGTACAAAAGCGAAGGGAAGCCTCCCTCTCCAGCAAGCCCCCATCAGTTCCTGCCTCTTCCCACCTTTCAAGGAATTGTTGCCCCTTTGGCCAGATGGTTCCCAAAATCCGGCACCTTGCAGGGTGGTGTTTTCGGTTTGGATGAGAAATCAGTGATGCAGAGTCAGGGTATCTTAGCGTGATCTGTTTATTTACAGAATGTGCTTGTGGTCCTGTTTCCCTGAACAAAAGGAGGAACAAACATGCACACAGGCAGCTTCTGTTGGCAGAAATCCCATCCACACCTGCACTGTCCCAAGAAGCAGCTGCCAGTCTGCCTCTGCTTCTCCCCAGGGCTCCAGAGGTCCTGCTTGCTCAGTTACTCACTCCAGCTGCTGAACCTGCAGCCTCGACCCAGCTCCTAGGAAACCCTGTTAGCTGCATGAGCTCCCAGCAGCCACTCTCTTCCTTTAAGCAATGATTCTTTCAGGGTGGGAGAAGCTGGAAGTGGCAGGAGCTTACTGCAGAGCGAAGATTCCCATTTCCCAGGTTCAAACCTCGGGGCACTGGGGCAGCTCTTGAAATGTGACATCTGCTCAGCCCAGCCAAAATGGGAAACATCTGAGATTTCCCCCTCCTTCCCTTCTGATTTTAAATTGTTGAAAGTAGCTTACAGTCAAACATGCGGATGTGCTAAGCAGCTGAACATCTTGTGACTGTGAAATATTTCAGACTCTCCAGTTAGGTGAATAATACATCTGTATGCAGAGGAAAAATGGAAATATTTAGCAATCACACTTATGAAATGATTAGCCTGGGGAAGGATCCATTTTAAGCTGTCTTTCTAATGACTACTGCTGCCACCCGAGTTTCAATTAACCATGAGGCTACACCATCAGATATTTATTTATTTATTTATTTTTGTGAGCCTGTTTGAATTTCCGTCAGCTTTCCTGGAGCTCATTTTATCACAAGGGGAATCGTGCTCCCTTCTTTGCAATTGTGTGGGTGAGCTAATGCAAAGAGGTGAGCAAAATAATTATGAAAATACAAGCCCTTGGTAGTGAGAACAAAATCCATTTTGATGCACTCTGCCTAGTTCTATGAACTGAACTCCTTTGCTCCAGAATTTCCAGCCTAGCTGGCTGAAAATGTGCATAACCTGTTTTAAACTGTTTTGGTGCATTATTAGGTGAGCATTGATTAGTTATTCTTCATTGATTAGTGGAATTTAAGGCCAGAAGGGACCAGTATGGTCATCTGGTCTGACCTCCTGAATAACACCAAAGATTTTCACCCAGTAATTCCTGTGTCGAGCCCAGACCTTGTGACTGAGGGTAGAACCTATTATTGTTAATGGATTAAACTAATGTGTGTACAGTGCTTTGAAATCGGAGTGGGAAGTGCTAAAAATTGCCAGGTTTGAACGGATTTAGTGCTGATGGAAGTGAAGACTGAATAATTCTAGTTTGAGCTGGGCATAGTTTGGCCAGTTGCTGGAAAGCTTTTCCTACCCAGCTCTGCCAGAGCCTGCTTGGTATCCTTTCCATGGGTCCTTCTTGTGCTGAAATGGATGTTTTGATGGGCGCAAAGTGCATCTTAGCATGAAACCTTCCAATATCTTATCCCTTGTCCTCTGGGTTAGAATTTAAACCCATGTCCCTCGAGCTGAAAGTCTGGTGCCAAGACCCCACATTGCCAGCTAGTCAGCCCTGCATTCAAAATGCAGTCAAGTAAAGACGTGTGAGGCTTTAAGCCCCTTTAAGCTGATTATAGCATTAGTGCAAACTCTCTAGCTTGGCTGTCCTTCCCGCTTCTTTGTACTCCAAACTGCTCAGAGCCTGTGTTCCTAACGCTTTCCCAGCTGCAGACAGGTTTCCGTCTTTGAGAATCATCTCTTTAATCAGAATGGCTCCATTTATTGACTCTCTCTCTGTATCTCCAGGTGATGTGGCTGCCCAACACGGGGCGGCAGCTGGTGAGGCGAATTGCGCCAGGTTTCCAACAGACTTCTGACATCAAAGCAGACGTGGAGCGCTTGAGAGACAAAGGCATCAAACAGCTGAACCTGCGGTACACTAAGGTCACCAGTGAGGACATCAGGTGCGGGCCTCAGCTTTCATTGGTCTGAATTTCCACTTGCTGTGTGCATGTGCTGTGTGCATTTGGCAAAGCCAAAGTATATAGCTGCTCCCTTGCCCCTTCCCATTGAGGCCTGCTGGGCTCTCAAGCTGTGGTCAAGCCAGGAACCAGGACCCGGCTCTCAACCCACAGATTCTAGTGATCACAGTGGTCTCTTCTGGCCTTGGAATCTACGGGTCTTTGGCCTTCTGGCTTCCAGGCAGCTGCTGTCCTTCCACAACAAAGAACTGCTCCCACCTAACAGGGCACATAGCTGGCTGTCCAGCGGGAGTTTTGCTGTCTGGTGGGGGGAGCATAGTGGCAACATCACTTCAATCAAGGACAGACTCCATTTTCCTCTTTAATGGGCCCATCGTATCTGCTAGTCCATGGGAGACAGCAGGAAACTCCCCCTCAGCTACATCAGCAGCAGTGCCCTGTTGTCACTTGATGATGGGAGGATCTTAGTGTCTCCTACTGGAGACCCCTTGAATTTGTCAGCCCCGGTTTCACACCTACCTCAGGCAAAGGAGAGCAAGACACAGGCCAGGCTGAAAGTACAAGAAAAGAGGTTAATAGGATTGTAATTTCTTGCTAAGTAACGCATGAATCAATGGGTCACCGAGCAAACTGAGGCTGACCTACCATCAAGGGAAAGACGCGAAAGGAGCGAGATGCTGAGCACTTCCTACAGGCATTGTTTGCAGACACACCCAGATGCAGGGCAAACTCTCAGGCCATAAACGTTCCGACGTTCCATAGCGCTGGTTTGCGCTGCGGTTGTGTCCAAGTGGGGCAGAGAGGGGCAATGGCAAGCAGGGCCCTAGCTGAAACAGAGCTCATCCCTGTGTCCTAGTGGCTAGAGCCTGGGACTCAGGAGAAACGGGCTCTATTCCCCTGTGTGCCACTGGTCTGCTGTCTGTCTTTGGGCAAGTCATGTCCCCTATCTCTGCCTCCGTTTCCACATCTGTAAAATGAAGCTAGTGATCCTGACCACCTTTGTAAAGCGCTTTGAGATCTACGATGAAAAGCGCTATATAAGAGCTAGTTAGTTATAGTGTATATAGAAACCTCTTCTCTCTCCCTCCCTCCCTCCCCCCCCCCCCCCAAAAAAACCCCACAGTTATCGTCTTGAAGATTTTTGTCAAGCACGAGACAATCGACTCAACCCTTGCAGTGCTGAAGGGCTGAAAACTCAGACGAAGCTCCTCCTCGGTCTCTCTCCCTTTACTCCAGCATGCTCTTCCACCCCCTGACCCTGGCCATTTGCAGTCTAGTCAACCCGCTGCAGGAAACCTTCCTCAGTCCCCAGGCCCATTGTCCCCAGCAGAGCCACCTAGGAATTGACCTTTCTGGGCAGTTTTCAGGTATTATCTTCTGGGAACCGGCCAGTTTAGAAAGGTTTACAGGATTGAGCAGTGAGGTGGCTGACCAGGCCTTTAAAGACTTCTCAACAGAATCCCTCTCTCCTGCTGTATATTAGGGAATAAAATGTATTGCGTTATGGCCTCTGCGTTAAGGCTTTGCCACTAGCACCTAGTGGTCGTGAAAGAAGTTTCTTTATGCAAGTTTTATGACCTGCTAATTATCAGCATGGTAAAGGGGACGCATCCTGGGATGTCCCGTGTTAAAATGTTCTCCTCTAGGACAAGCATCCCTTGCTGGTGTGGAGACCTTGGTCTCACAGCACTGAGACATATTTTGATGGTGTTGCAGGTAGGGGTGCTGGAACAATTTGTATAGCTGGAGTGCTATGATGGAAACCATGTATTTGGTGTTTGTTTATACTACTCCAAGCCAGGGGGTGCAGCAGCACCCCTGGTTCCAGCATTGCTGGCTGCATGGATATCAAAGATCTTTCCTGATTTCTTTTTAGTTATTTACAGTGAGATCCCAAGACATGGAACAGTTCCATTGAAACTGGGACCATTGTGTGAAAATCTAGACCAAGGGCAGCCCTGGATCTGACTCCTTGGACAATAAAGGGGGTTGTGTAGTTTAAATACCTGTGCCACCCTAGTATGTTTGCCAAAGATCCTGTGGGAGAAGAGATTTATGTTATGATGGTCTGGCCCATTTCCAAGCGAGGGTCATGGAAGCAGAAGGAGAGAGTGGCTAATCTTAATAGCTTTTTACACGGAGTTTAGTGTGTGACAACATTAAGGGAGCCTTTTAGAAATCAAAATATTAATCATCTGATTCTCATTCCAATACCAGTTTCAGAGGAAGTTTAGGCAACTCATTCAAAGCACATCCAGCCAGTTTTTCAACCTGATTAGCAACCGCCCTTTGCGTCTCATTCATCTGCTGCTGCTGTGAACCTCTGATTTAGGCCAAGCTCCTGAGTTCTTTCAGACATTACTTTGTGCCAATATATTTGAACACAGCCTTTTAACGACCCTATTTAAATCGGCCTCGTTTCATCTTTAATTAGCCAATGCCGTCTTTCTTCTTGGTAGTATGTGGAGTTTGAATTTCATAGGGTGTGAATCAAAATGACCTCTGCTGCTAAAGTTAAACAGATAAGGGATGTGTTGCCCCTAGGTGACCTGGTTAATTTTTAGGATTTATTGCTTGCCAAATTTGACTTGGTCCTTAAGAAAACATGGAAATCAAACGGTTTGGGAGAGGAGATAATATTTTAAAGCTAGAAAGGAAAGTAAGTCCTGTTATGTAGGTAAGGACTGATGACTGAACTGCAGTGTATCACATTGTAACCGATGCTGTTTTTTGAAAAACAGATAGTTCATAACCCATGGATGTTAAATGGTTAAGGGCCAGATTGTGCTACTGCAGTGCGGGTTGCCACTGAGGACCAGTGTGGAGCTGTGCTGCGTCGGGGGAGCTGTCCAGACATGTAGATCGATCCAGGCACTGTGCCAAAGGGGATGGGGAAGGAATGAAGGCAAAATATGCCCTGTAACTTTCAGTGCATGAGATGCAGAGAGGTCCAGTCATAGGCTGTTCAGAGACTTGGGTTCTATTCCTAGCTCTGCCACTGACTTGTTGTGTGACCTTGGGCAAGTCACTTCCCCTCTGCCGCTGTTTCCCCTCCCACCCTTGTCTTGTCTATTTAGATAAAGTTCCTCCAGCATACGTACAGCGCCTAGCACAGATGGACCCTCTTGGTGCTGCTGTAGTAGAAATTAATACATGCTTTTAAATTCTAAATCCACATCAATTTTGGCCCAAATGCACCACTCCCCTTTTTTAGTTGTCGGATTCCTTTTACTAAAGCGTTGACCCTGTAATGGCAACTGAATCCTCTTTTCCTGCTACACACACCACGTTTGCACAGAGCAGCTAGTATTATGAATGTAGTTAATAAAAGCTCACTGCCTGCTGCTCCACTGCTGAAAACAAAACCAGGCCATGTTACATACGTTCCGGAACTAGAGGAACCAGCTCTGCCAGAGTGCTACAAGGAGCAATCTTACGATTGCCTGGTAGCCCCTGGTGCTCTGGGTAGAGCAAAGCCTTGCCCACCCTTTCTCCTTTCCGTTCATTCTCCATTTCTTGGAGAATTATGGAGAAGGGGTGCCCATCCGGCAATTGTGCGGTGGTTTGTTCTAATTATCCTGGCTCCGTTCTGTTTGCCTCAGCAGCCTCAAGAACCAAACCTGCCATGTTGGCAAACTGAAGGGTTCAACCATAGGGTTCAAAGGGACATTGCCACAGTCCTACATCAGACTCGTTAACTGGGGAGCTACTGACCACACGGATTGAATCAACCCTGATGAAATGCCATCCTTTACCACAAAATACATGTCCTAACTACTGTATATGCAGTGCTTACTCGGCATGACCAGCATTGCTTTCAAGAGTGTATAGCTTCACCCTCAATATTCAGTATAATCAGATCATATTAACAGCCTTGTGCTACCTCCATAATTACATATGGTGTTGACCATCTTCAAAGTGTTAATGAATCGTCACAATCAGATAAGGAAACTGAGGCAGAGTGACTTACCCACGGCCATAGATAGGATCAATATCCGCATTGCAACTCGAGAGTTCTTGTCTCCCAGTCTTGTTCTGACCTCTGAAGCAAACCCCTTGAAAAATGGATTCAAGCACTCAGAAGACTTGAGACCTCTTTTGTTAGCAAACAAGAGCCCCATAAATCTATGTCTGGACCCAGGCAGGAGAGCAAGAGTATGACTGACTCTTACATCGGTCTCCAGTTTAATTCAGTGACTTGCCCTTTCAGTATTATAGGCATCTGCAATGGCTGTTCATTTAACATCACCCTAATTAGGGACGCTTTTTAAAAATGTGTCCAGACTACCACCATGTGGAGTGATAGAATTATGTATATCTAAGCTGGAATCTGCTCTGGTGAGTGAATAAAGCTTTTAAGATCAAATAGTGGTTTAATAGGTTTTAAGGCCAGACAAGATCTTGTGTTTCAACATGACCTACTTCACCAAATTTCAAATCTGGCCACTATTAAAAAGCATGCTGTTTGTCAGATGACTCTAATCTCCCTTTGTATTTATTTCATGCGAATCACCCATGTATAGGATATGGCATTTTGTGTCCTCTGTTCACTGTACTTACAGAAATACTAACCTACTGCTCTGTTATTTTTCTCGGCAGGGAATACGCCGCCGCGAACCTGAGCGTTAATCTCTACATTGTAAATGAACCATGGCTGTACTCTATCCTGTGGTGTGCTGGTGTTCAGTCTGTCACATCTGATAGCTCACAAATCCTTAGCAAGGTGCCTTTTCCCGTTTGGCTAATGGTAAGCAAGACCACGTGTGAAATATCCATATGGTACATAAGATTCGCCTCCACTGTCATCCCTCTAAAAAACAGGGACAGATTTCTGGGTATGTTCGAGGCTGCTCTGTCCTGTAGAAGCCATACGTTAGAGGGGTAGGTTCAGCGGTGTGCTATCAAAATTTTAATGAGAGACTCCTTCAAAAATGTTCAGTTTCAGACCTACAAGATTCCCTGGGTTGGATACTTTCCCCTCTTCCCCCAGCAAAACTCTGTCTTCATACTCTTCTCTTATCCAAATCAATCAGTTCTTCCACTCCATGCCCCCCGGCTTAGTACCCTTCAACACACCATGCTCCCTCTCACCAATACCACATTGAGGTACTGTACCTCTGTGTGGAACCCTATCTGGCAGCTGTTCCTAGCAGCAGCAATGGTGATGGTGGCAGAAGTGGGTTTTCCCTAAGTCTGTCTATGGGATGTTAAGTGGAAAGTGGATCCCCTCTTCGAATGAGGTGGGTGGTCAGTTGGGGAATGGGCTCCCTTTGGTTGCTGAGGTGGCAGGTCTCCTCAGCTGGTGATAGGAGTGACAGAGCTGGACACCTCTGGCTGGTGGATGGGGAGCAGAGCAAGGAAAGCCCTTGCATAGTTCCAGCTTTCCAGCCCTGGGTGGGCAGGCACCAGTCAGGGGAGAGATGGGTGGCAGTGGCTCCAGGACTCATGCCTCCTGCAACAACAGTTTGCCCCGTCTCCTTATGGACAGCTAGAGCAGGGCTGTAGGGGTTGTGGAGACTACGTTGTGCAGTCCCTGCCCGCCATGTGTACCTAGAGCAACTGGTGGGGGCATGCTGGGAAGGGACCGTCCATTGTAGCAGCTGTCACAGTTGCAGCAATAGTGAGCCTGCCCAGAAAGGGCCCTAACTTTGAACAAGCTGAGTCCTTGTTTTCAGGGCAGTTTGCGAAACTCATTTTTGCTGTCTCCTCACCAATATAACCGGCTCCTGCCTGTGGTTATCTCTCCACTGTGTGGGGGGAATTACATCATGAAAACTGGCCCTGTCGGCCACTGAGCAGACAATGGCCCATCAAAAATTTGCATTTCCATGTATTTGGATCTTTGAAGCTTGAGAAAGCCAACATGAAGATGAAGTGATGTGAGGCTGCCGTGTCTAGGGATTCTCAAAGCAAGTCAAGATGGTTAAATATTCAGGGGAGTGGGGGTCTCTTTAAGAAATGAAGTCTCGTGCACCATTGCAGGGCTGGCGATTATCTAGTACTGACCCAAGAAACCCTTTCTGATCCTGCTCCATGAATCCATGACCCTGCAATGTCTTGTACGCTATCTGCAGCTTGATCTTGGAGCTCTTCTTGGACCAGCTAGTCCTGGAACAAACAAGGTGAGGGCAAATATTGATTTAGTCTTAAGAGGCACACAGGATCTGGTCCAAGAGGTGAATATAGCTGAACTGCTAAATATATTTAATTATATATATATTTATATATAACACACTTCGGGGCGGGGGGGGGGGGGAATCCCAAAGAAAACCTCCACACCAGTAGTTAGCTTCAAAAAGGGGAACTATGCAAATTGAGGAGGCTAGTTAAATAGAAATTAACAAGAACAGCAACAAGAGTAAAATGCCTGCAAGCTGCAGGGCACCTTTTTAAAAACACCATAATAGAGTCTCAAGCTATATATACCCTAAATAAAAAACAAAACCAGTAAGAGGACCAAAAAAATGCCACCATGGCTACACAAGAGAGTAAAAGAAGCAGCTGGAGATCAGACATAGTTTAAAAATTTGAAGTCAAACCCTACGAAGGGAAATACTCTGGCAAGTGTGAAAGTATGATTAGGCAGGACAAAAAAGAATTTGAAGAGCAATTAAGAAAAAGACACACACACACAGCAATATTTTTTTGAAGTACATCAGGAAGCCTGTCAAACAGTCCCTGGGGCCACCGGTCGATCGGGGTACTAAAGGGGCACTCAAAGGAGACAAGGCCATTTCAGAGAAGCTAAATGAATTCTGTGCATCAGTCTTCACTGCAGAGGATGCAAGGGGGGGACTCCCACATCTGAGTCACTCTTTGGGTGACAAATCTGAAGAACTGACCCAGATTGACGTTTCAGTAGAGGAGGCTTTTCAACAAATTGGAAACAGTAATAAGTCACCAGGGCCAGATGGTATTCCTCCACGAGTTCTGAAGGAACTCAGATGTGAAACTGCAGACCTACTAACTGTGGTATGTAACCGATTGCTGAAATCAGCCCCTGTACCAGATGACTGGAGGATAGCTAATGTGATAGTGATTTTTTTTTTAAAAAAGGCTCCAGAGATAATCTTGGCCATTACAGGCCAGTAAGCCTAACTTCACTTCCAGGAAAATTGGTTGAAACTATAGTAAAACCCAGAATGGTCAGACACCTACATTAACACAATACATTGGAAGAGTCGACACAGCTTCTGTAAAGGGAAATCATGCCTCACCGATCGATTAGAATTCTTTGAGTGGGGTCAACAAATATGTGGACAAAGATGATCCAGTCGATGTAGTGTACTTGGACTTTCAGAAAGCCTTTGATGAGGTCTCTTACCAATGGCTCGTAAGCAAAGTAGGCAGTCATGGGATCAGAGGGAAGATCCTCTTATGGATCACTAATTGGTTAAAAGGCAGGAAATGAAGGTTTGGAATAAATGGTCAGTTTTCACAATCTAGAGAGGCAAATAGTGAAGTCCCCCAGCAAGCTGTACTGAGTTCAGTGCTGTTCAACATATTCATAAATGATCTGGAAAAAGGAGTAAGCAGTGAAGTGGCAAAGTTTGCAGATGATACAAAACTATTCAAGATAGTTAGGTCCAAAGCTGACTGTGAAGAGTTACAAAAGAATCTCACAAAAATGCATGACTGGGCAACAAACTGGCAGATGAAATTCAATTTTGATAAATGCAAAGTAATGTACATAGGAAAACATAATCCCAGCGACACATACAAAACGGTGGGGTTTAAATTAGCTGTTACCACTCAAGAAAGAGATCCTGGGGTCATCCTGGATAGTTCTCTGAAACCATCCGCTCAGTGTGCAGCAGTAATCAAAAAAGCGAATGTTAGGACCCATTGGGAAAGGGATAGATAACAGGACAGCAAATATCATACCATTGTATAAATACGTGGTACACCCACCCCTTGAATACTGCCTGCAGTTCGGGTCACCCCATCTCAAAAAAGTTGTGTTACAATTGGAAAAGGTTCAGAGAAAGGCAACAAAAATGAGTAGCGGCACGGAACAGCTTCAACATGAGGAGAGATTAAAAAGCCTGGGACAGTTTAGCTTCGACAAGAGAATACTCGGGGCTTGTCTTCGCTACCACGCTAAATCGGAGCAGTTGCTATTGGGGCAGCGGCATCTGATTTAGTGCGTCAACTTAATTAATCCACCTCAATGAGAGGCGGAAGCCATGTTAGTGGTAGAGTGTCTCCTGCCGACATAACGTGGTGTAGACACTGCATTAAGTCGATGTAAGTTACGTTGCTCAGGGGGGTGGTTTTTTCACACCCCCTGAATGGCATAACTTACATCAACTTAAGTGGTAAGAACGTAACATAAGAATGGCCAGACTGGGTCAGACCAAAGGTCCATCTAGCCCAGTATCCTGTGTACTGACAGTGGCCAATGCCAGGTGCTTCAGAGGGAATGAACAGAACAGGTAATTATCAAGTGATCCATCCCCTGCCGTCCATTCCCAGCTTCTGGCAAACAGAAGCTAGGAACAGCATCCCTGCCCTGGTGGTGTAGACAAGCCCTAACAGGGGATATGATAGAGATCTATAAAATCATGACCGGTGTGGAGAAAGTGAATAAGGAAGTGTTATTTACCCTCTTCACATAACACATGAACCAGGGGTACCCACTGAAATTAATAGGCAGCAGGTTTAAAACAAACAAAAGGAAGTACTTCTTCACACAACACACAGTCAGTCTGTGAAACGCTTTGCTAGGGGATGTTGTGAAGGCCAAAACTATAACAGGGTTCCCAAAAGCACTAGAAAGGTGGAGGATAGGTCCATCAATGGCTATTAGCCAGATGGGCAGGGATGCAACCCCATGCTCTGAGTGACCCAAGCCTCTGTTTTCTAGAAGCTGGGAATAGACGACAGGATGGATCACTAGATGATTTCCTGTTCTGTTCATTCCCTCTGAAGCACCTGGCATTGGCCACTGTGGGAAGACAGCATGCTGGGCTAGTTGGACCATTGGTGTGACCCAGTATGACCATTCTTAAGTTCTTATCACCTCGTGCTGCAATGTGACAATATGTCTTACTATTAAAGCAGGGTAGTGGCTGGTCAGTATTTGGATGATTTATAATAATAATACCTAGCACTTCTATCACACCTTTCATCAGTAGATCTCAAAATGATTTACAAAGGAGTTCAGCGGTATTATTCCCATTTTACAGATATGGAAACTGAGGCATGGGAAAGCAAGGTGACCATGGTCACCAACAGGCCAGTGGAAGAGCCAGGAATAGAACTAGGTATATTGAGTTCCAGTGCAGTGCTCTGTCCTCCAGGTCTCATTGCCTCCTTTGTGAGCAAGTTCTGAATCAGCCCCCTCCATAAGCTAGGAGGGACGCTGGGCTCCTAGAGACAGTCTTTCAGAAGATTCCTAAAACTTGGTGACCTCTTTGCAATTGCTGTAGTTCCCATACTGTTCTCACGTGAGTTATTGGTGGTATTGTCTTAGTCTGATGCATGGTCAGATTCTAACTGGTATGATTATATTCTGCCTCCCTAAATTCCCTCTGGAAATTTCAGTGGGCTACAGTCTGTTGTGCTTCCTATTGTGTATCCTTATTCACACAAGAATTTTAGTGACATTTTGGTGGTGGTCGGAACAATTGCTGTGAAGTTATTTGGGCTCCTCCTGGATGAATGATGCAATGTAATCCTCAGTCATTCATTCAATCTACTCTTGTCACTGACTTTTCACAGGTGTCGGGCCACTGAAACAGGAACAGAGGCGAGGCCAGCTCAGTCGGTCACTTAAAAACAGAATTGGGTTAATTATTTTAAAACGTTGGCCAGTGGTTCATCTTCAAACATCAGAGTTTGGAAAAATACAGTGAGACCTGTCTTAATATATTGAGCTCTCTTATAGAGCACTGTTCATCCATAGATCTTAGAGTACTTTACAGAAGAGGGGCAATATCACTATTCCCATAAACTAAGACAAGAAGGAGAGATGACTTGCCAAAGGTCAGACACTCAGTTGGAGGAGGAACCAGGAATCGAGCCCAGGTCTCCTGACACTCAGTTCAGCGCTAGGCCACAATATCTCTCAAGTCACCACCACGGAGAACAATAAAAATGAGTTTCCCTCATCAATATTGCCTGCCACAAGAAAGTGAATGAGCTAAAGCCACATTGGCTTGTGCTGCACAACAAATGGGTGGATAAAAACAGGTGTATTGCAAAGAACAAGTCTGGTAAAGAGAAAAATATGTCCCGTCTTCTAAATTCTTCCCTTTGATGTAACCCCTGAGTTCTGTGGGAACTGTGTGTACATCCCAGATGGAGTTTGGTTCAATCTTTCCTTTATTGAGTCTTTCAGATGAACCCATACTTCAGTGCATACTGGTGTATAATTGGCTGCTGTTCACCATAAAACTCCCTGCGTACTGTAAGTGTCAGGACCATGTGTGAGTCGTACCATCTGAATTCTGTTCTGCCTAAATCGGAGTCTTTCGGAATTGATTTCAACCTGGGAGCTAGAGCAAACCTTTCGTTCTTGCTGAAAAGTGATGATCTCCAAGGCATGTTTCTTTATGGCCCTCAGGTGACCCCAGGGGCTTTGTTGCACTTTAAGGATGAATAGGGATGTCATTTCCATTTGCTGCTGTGGTAAATTAGTGCCAGCTGCATCAGTCTCTGGTAACTGAGGCTCCTTGCTGACAGAAATGCTCGCTCATGCCTCGCTGATTCTTTTCATCAGCCAGTTCCTGGTATTAATACTTCTAAGTCCAAAATGCAGATTCAGTTCAGCTGCACAGAAGCAATACTAAAGTATTTCCAGGGCTGTTATTTTAGGAGGTCCTTTAGGCCTGTCATGCCTGCTGCCAAGCGTATGAAGGAGAGATTTTTGAGGTGTAACTCTGTTCTTTTGCAATTATATACGTGCAATTTTCCTCATATCCTCTCTTGTGAGCAGAGGGCTTCTAATGAATGGCAGAGGGCTTCTAAGCAAAACTGTCAATACATGTCAAACGGTGAGATCTGATGGATGACTGCTCAAGTCTTGAACCAACTGAGCTCAGGGCTTGTCTGCACTTACCGGGGGTTCGACGTGTGGTGATCGATGCATTGGCAGTCGATTTAGCGGGTCTTGACCGCTGGTCGCTCTCCTGTCAACTCCTGTACTCCACCGGAACGAGAAACACAAAGGGAGTCCACGGGAGAGCGTCTCCAGTTGACATCGCATCATGTGGACCCCGCTGTGAGGGGATCTAAGTACATTGACTTCAGCTATGTTATTCACATAGCTGAAGTTGAGTAACTTAGATTGATCTCCCCCCATAGTGTAGACAAGGCCTCAGTTTTGTGTATCTCTGCAGAACAGATGTGTTCACTCTCCTGTGCCCCTTTCCCAGCAGTGCTCAGCATTAGGAGTTGTGGGAAGATTTCGGTTTATTGGTGTGTTGCAAATGCTGTCACTCGTAGTGTACGTGAATTAAAACACATAGGATTATTTCTGTAAAGAAAAACTATCTAACTTCTAAAGATAGTATTTTATTCCAGTTGAGAGAGAGAGCTGTTCAGAAAACAGAACTTTCATCCCATGGGACAGTCTGATATTTCAAAATTTTGTTCAAAATATCAAAATTTTTCTCGTGGAATGAAAAGTTCCAAAAAAACCCTTAAATTTGGGAATGTCCTGATGAAAAACTGGGCATTTTTTTATCAAAACGTTTAGTTTTGAAATATTGATGTTTTGGAAATCTTGATTCAAAATTAAATGTTTTGCTTTGAATTTTCCTTTCAAAAAATTGGAAAACACAGTCAATCAGCTTTTTCCCACCAGAAAAAAAAAATCGCTTTCAACAAAACTCTATATTTTGTCCAGAAATTTTCAGTTAAAATGTTTTGACCTGCTCAAATGAGAGGTCATGTGTCCGTGATGTTTGTTTTAATATAGTTAGTGTATATAGATAGGTGCAGTATGTTCAAACATTTAAATACAGATTTATTACAATGTCATTGTTTCACAGTTAAAAAATGCAAAGATTTAAAACTCCATCAGAAACATTGTTGGATAAAACTAATAGGATGTGCCAAGTTATGATACAATTTTTACAATATAAAATGTGCCATACTCAGCCACACTGAGACAGACAAACAGGAGTAGAAGCCATTACATGCAAGGAGATAGAATAAGCATTGCTGAAGGAAGGAATTACAGATTCACAGATTCCGAGGCCAGAAGGGACCCTTGTGATCATCTGATCTGACCTCCTGTGTAATATAGGCCATGGAACCCCTCACCCCCCAAAATAATTCCTAGAGCAAATCTCTTAAAGCATCCAATCTTGATTTATAAATTGTCATTGATGGGGAGTCCCCCATGACCCTTGGAAAATTGTTCCAGTGGTTAATTACCCTCATTGTTAAAAATGTATTCCTTATTACCAGTCTGAATTTGTCTAGCTTCAACTTCCAGCCATCGGATCAGTTAAACCTTTCTCTGCTAGATTGAAGAGTCCATTTCTAAATATTTGTTACCCATGTAAATACTTAGACAGTAGTCAACTCACCCCTTAACTTCTCTTTGTTAAGCTAAATAGATTGATCTCTGAGTCTTACCTTTTGTGGTCTGTTTTTCATCCAGGTAACCCGAACGTTGCGTGAGTGTAGCTTTTTTACATGACATATTCCATCTTTCTTCTTAAAAGAATAGAAAAAAGTGGCTTGCGCTTACTTGTATTAGCATTTATAAAGTCCCAATGACTCTCTCGCATCTTGTGTTTTAAGCAGTGCCAGGTTTACAGTGGCGCCATGGAGCCAGGCCCATGCTCAGAAGGGGCCTTGGCCTGCTCCGCTTGCACTGTGCCCCGAGACCCCGCCGGCTCCCCCTGCCCACCACTTGCTCCTCTCGGCCTGGCCATTGGCCGGCCAAGGGCTCCTCTCTGCCCCCTGGCCCCACCCCCCCCGGCTCCTCTCTACCCCCTGGCCGGACCCCAGTGCACCTCCGGCTCCAGGCAGTCTCTGCTTCCCACTACCTGTGGGGCCCCACCTGTCTCCCCACCCGGAGCTGAGCTGCCTGGGACTGGTGCAGAAGCCTGGCCAGTCCCAGCCAGTTGTGTGTGTGTGTGTGTGGAGGAAGGACGACAGTGTCTGGGGCTTGGTTGGGCCCCTCTAGGCAAGTGCGTCTTGAGGGAGCCCAGCCGGGGCAGGCCCTGGCCTGGCTAATTGTGCCACTCCTGAGGGTCTGGAGCGATTCCTCGCCCTGGGACCAGCCCTGGCTGCGCTGCCAGTTCGGCCCGGCAGACACAGTCACGGCCCAGTAGGGCACTGGTGAGTGTGGCTGGGAGGCAGGGTGTGGGGGAGTGGGCCCCTAGGGAGCCTGGGGGGTGCTGGGCTGTAAGGGGGTGGGGAAGATGTGTGACTGGCAACTGCCGGTTTGTAAATAGTGCCCTCGCACTGGGCTGAGAGGAGCTGGGAGGCCCCTGCCATGCCATGCCCCATTGCCCCGGCTGGCCCCTTGCTTTAGGGACTGACCTCCCTGCACCATGCTCCATTGCCTCCAGGGGGGCCCACAGATATGTTTGGAGGCGGGCCCAAAAAAGGTTAATCTGGCCCTGAAGTGCACTGCTAACTTGGGGACTTAGCAAGGTGAGTGGGCTCAGCAAAGGGTGACCCTTTGCTTTATTGGAGATGGTTATATCTGCAGGGCCGTGTTAGCAGAGGTACATCGATTGGTATATCTGCCCTCTGAGCGTAACCTGAAGTCATTTTTCAATCACTTGACTTTTTAGTTAAAACTAGATACTCTCCACCCCCCTGCAGCAAAGCACATGATGTTCATGGGACTACTTGCATACTTAGGGACAGATCTTCAGCTGGTGTTGATCAAAAATCCATTGAAGTCAATGGAGCTATGCCCGTTTATACCAGCTTTGCATCTGCCACTGAAATGCAAAAACATGCTTGGACCTGGATTTGTAAAGGTGTTTAGGCATTGCTGCCCTCAGCATTGCAACACCAAACTGGTTTAGGAGCCTAACTCTCATTTTCAAAAGGGATTTAGGTACTCAGGAGCCACAATCCCATTGACAGTTGGTGGGATTTTGGCTTCTAAGTGATTAAATCCCTTTTGAAAATGAGGTTTAGACTCCTAAATCAGTTAGGCATTGCAACGCTGAGCCCAGCCACACTTAGGCCCAGATTGTTAAAGGGATTCAAGTGCTTAGCTTGAGGGCCTTGCTCCTCAATGGGGAGTGTGTCCAGGCCAAGTTTCAAACCTGAGCTGTACCTGCTGTAGTAAAACGTTCAAATCAAAGTTTGGGTAGAGAATTTCTTGAGGTTATTTTTTCACTCCCCCATAAACTCAGAAATCACCAAAGGCAGCTTAATTTCTTCTTCAGAGAGAGAGAGAGAAGATGTGGAAATGTTCAGCCCCAAAGGTGAGTGTTGTGAACACTGGTAGCATGCGAAAAGAGGGCTAGAATGGATGCTGCTTTGCCGGTCTTTCCTGGCAATGTGGTGTTCTTTAAAAGTAAAAAACTGGGGTAGCTTGAGGATCCAGATGAACTGGGATCCAAAATCCTGCTTGCTTGGGTGTGGCTACAGTAAAAAGAGATGTTTGGTCCATCTCCAGGGCACATCTGTGTCATGAAGTTTGTGATATTTCTGTATACGACAATCTATTTAGCCTTGAGTGCTCTCCAAATTTGGACAAACTGGAAGGTATAAGGTGTGCTTGTCTTTTTGTCTTCCAGCCTCCACACGAGTACAATCTAATCTGGATAACAGCTGATCTCATTTCATTTACCATAATTGTAGGAGTTTTTATATTCCAGAAGTAAGTAGCATTATCACAGATCAACTCTCATGTATTTGTGGTGTGTTTGTTCATCTCAAGGGTGGGGAGATGCAGTATTCTTTAGAGCCCTTGCTTATAATGACACTTATAATCAGCCCCAGTCCCAATTTACTTATCCCCTCACCTACCCCCACTCAGTTATAAGCAATTGAACGAGGCTGCTACGTGGGCCATAAAGATTACGATGAATGAGGACTTCTGAAAAGGGGTGGTCGTTCAAACTTGGTGTGGTTCTTGAGGTGGCACTAAAAAATGTGTGTGGGAGAGAACTGTCGATGCTTAAGAGAAACAGGAACCACAAGGAAAGAGCTTAAAATTCTTCAATGTTATATGAGGAATTCTCAGCAGCTCCAGAGATTCTCCCGTCATGGGAATGCTTTAGAACGCAAAGAAACCTCTATGAGTTGGGATGTTCTAAAATTGGAACGTTCAGTTTGGAAGAAAAGCATGAGATTGTCAGAACTTCGCTGATCACCTAATGGCTTTACAGTTCAGGTTTCTCTGAACGTGTGGAGAAAGGTTCCACACCCTTCTCTAATGGACAGAGGGAGCATAACTTCTACTAGCGAGTACTGGAAACTTCACTAAAGATAGCATAGCTAAGGTTGCATTTGGTTCCTTGGTTTATCTGAGGATTAAATATCTTTGTTAAGCATGGAAACAAATGCAGAACACAAACTAGATTACCTCCCTCGCTCATAGGATGGAGATCTAATTTTTTGGCAAGTTGCAAGTAAACCTACTTGTTTGCATTAGGAATTCATAATGGCAGGGTAGGGGAATGTTTAACATGTTTTTGGAACCCTGTAACAAGTATCGGTCACCCATGCCATGCTCTCCTTTGTTTATCCTGGGGGGAACCCTGGCACATCCCCTGAAACTTGCCTTTCCTCCTAAGAGGAACTTTTCATCACCAGTTATGACAATGTGACCTGGCTGTCTTGGAAAACCTGGACTCAGCAATAGATATGCTCTGAGGACAGGAAGACAGCAGGGTCTGCCTAAGGAAATGTGTCATTTTAAAACTCCACCTTCTCCTTTTCTGAGTTTCTCTTTGTAACCTTCTGTTTGGCACATCTGAACCACCACAGTGTGTGTACTGAATGGGCTGTAATTTCCATCCTGATTATTACCACAAACATCCTGGCATTAGGCACAGCAGTCGCCCATGAAACACCCGCTTCAGCTTCGCAAGCTAGTGATTGCGATGTCACGTTGCCCTCATTAAGTTGCTTTTGACTAATTCCCTGTGCAGATAATTACCTTGCTATTTTTGTAATGTGTTACAGTAGAGTGTCTGCAGCTGTTGAGAACCCCACTTACCGGCTGGACTCCATGCCAGAGACTAGAGCTGTCGTACTGCATCTAACTGGCCTCGTTCAACTCTGTTATATCTTTGCCATCTGCTGAATTCAGTAACCCAGATTCATAACGGGGTAACTCCAAGGCAGCGGAGTTATGCCGGCAATGAGTTTTGTTCACTGACTTCATTGTTGTGGCATAAGTGTAACTGACCAACAATATCCTCATATCACCTTAGGAAATTTCCCAGAAACCAAAAGTACATCTGTAAAATTATCAGAATTTTGACTGTATTTTGGATCTGAATAATATAGATTTTGAGGCCAGGAAGGGACCCTTGTGGTCATCTAGTCTGCATAACACAGGCTATAGAAAAGGAGTACTTGTGGCACCTTAGAGACTAACCAATTTATTTGAGCATAAGCTTTCGTGAGCTACAGCTCTCTTCATCGGATGCATACTGTGGAAAGTTTAGAAGATCTTATGAGATACACACAAAGCATGAAAAAATACCTCCTCCCACCCCACTCTCCGCACTCTTCATGCTTTGTGTGTATATAATAAGATCTTCTAAACTTTCCACAGTATGCATCCGATGAAGTGAGCTGTAGCTCACGAAAGCTTATGCTCAAATAAATTGGTTAGTCTCTAAGGTGCCACAAGTACTCCTTTTCTTTTTGCGAATACAGACTAACACGGCTGTTACTCTGAAACAGGCTACAGAATTTCACCTGGGACTAAAACTTGATTTCTTAAATTGCAGGTGAATCATACAAATCAAATAAACCCTTACCCCAGACGAACGCCAGATAAAGAAATGCATTGAGCACACTGGATCAGTCACAAGGGTGTGACTGTCTGACTTGCTCTCTTGTTCGGGAATTTTAAGGCCAGAGTGGCAACCATTTGACCCTTTGTTTCAGAGTCTTCAAGTCTTTCCGAAAGCAGTTCTACAGCAATTCCTCTGAATCCCTTCCAAGAATCTGCATCTTAAGACAGTCTGAATTTATGTATTTATTTAATCTTTCTATGCTACATCCCTTAAAAACCAGGCTATTTAGATATTTACCCAGGCTACTGAGAGTGTGGAGAGACAGGGATAATTTCCAGTAATCATGGATTTTTAAACGGCCAGAAAAGGAATGTAAAGAGCATGGTGAGAGGTGAAATGAGCAGACATTGAGGGAGTGGTAGAATTATTATGTAAGTGCCTGAAATCCCCATTGTGCTAGGTGGTGGTAAGAGCTCAGAAATACTCTTGATGACCATATATAAATTCAAAGTTGGTGCAAGCAGGGACACTTGCAGTTCACTTCAGTAGTACCTGCTTTCCCTAGGGCTGAATTTCATCCCTTGTATTTACCCTGTAGCTCATAATGTGTCCAAACCTGTTAGTGGAATTACCCAGAGGCCTATAGTTTGCAGGGTCAATCAGTTACAGGTGAGTATTAAAACCTCCCATAGCCAGGACTTGTTACCCTCCAAAGTGTCTCTTTTAAAGACTTAAAAAGAAGAAGAAGAAGCAAAATTCAACGCCACAAATTCCAATTGCTGTAACTAAAGCCAAGGACTTGCCTTTACAGATGTGGGACTGGGAACCTACACTGCTGTCCTGTGGTTGTCACTCAGAGGGAGCCATTCCCATGGCTCATGCCCGTCTCTGCCGTGTGGAAGTGTTGGTGCTGCATTTGGGGAGTTCAGAAACCAATCCCCAAACCCAGCTGAATCATTCTCTCTCCCTCTCTCTGCTGCAGTGAGACAGGCTCAGAATCTGACCCTTGTGGATTCTTTGCAAGTCTTGCTGGGCAAATCAGTTACTTCCTTCACCCCAAGGATGAGGCGATGGGTTGGAATGGAGCCACACCTTAATGTGCTCGTCCTACCCCCTAGGCATAGCTTTCCTGCTTTCCATAGCAGGGCTGCACTTTATTCTACTGTTCAGCCTCAGCCCTAGTGACCAGATGTCGAATCTCTGTGGTCTCGCTAGTGGGGAAGTACCGACTATGATGACGTTCTAATCCAGGGGTGGGCAAACTTTTTGGCCCGAGGGCCACATCTGGGTATGGAAATTGTATGGCGGGCATGAATGCTCACGAAACTGAGGGTTGAGGTGCAGGAGGGGCTGAGGGCTCTGGGGCGGGGGCAGAAATGAGGAGTTCAGGGTGCGGGAGGGGGCTCCAGGCTGGGGAAGAGGGTTGAGGTGCAGGGTGGGGGGGTGAGGGCTCCGGCTGGAGGTGCAGGCTGCAGCGTGGGGCTGGGGATGAGGGTTTGGGGGCATAGGAGGGTGTTCTGGGCTGCGACTGAGGGTTTCGGAGGGTGGGAGGGAGATCAGGGCTGGGGCAGGGGGTTGGGGCAAGGGAGGGGGTTGGGTGCAGGCTCCGGGCAGCGCTTACCTCAAGCAGCTTCTAGAAGCAGCGGCATGTCCCCCCTCCAGCTCCTACACAGAGGTGCAGCCAGGCGGCTCTGTGCACTGCCCCGTCCGCAGACGCCACCCTGCAGCTCCCATTGGCCTCAGTTCCCAGCCAATGGGAGCTGCAGGGGCAGTGCGAGGAGCCCCATGGCTACCCCTACGTGTAGGAGCCGGAGGGGGGACATTCCGCTGCTTCCGGGAGCCGTGCGGAGCCACGGCACGTACAGAGCGGGGTAAGCCCCGACCCCACTCCCTGGCTGGAGCAGGGCAAGCCCCAGATCCTGCTACCCAGCAGGAGCTCAAGGGCCGGATTAAAACATCTAAAGGGCCGGATGCGGCCCCCTGGGCTGTAGTTTGCCCATCCCTGGTCTAACTGATCTTTTTTGCTTTCTTGCCTTGTTTATTTTTTTACTGCTCTGACTATTGTGCATGTTCCTCCTCTTTCTCTCTGCTGCATTCTGGCATCTCACAGCTATCACATGATCAGGTAATTCTGGTGCTTTCCTCTTCCTCTTCTCATTCCACCCTCCTCTTTCTTTCTGGTAGGGCTTCACTGCAGACTGAGATAATACAGAACACCCCCGAATGATGCTTTAAACTGCACAGCTCCGCAAATGTCTTGCTGAGTGTCTGAGTCGTAACTTGTTCAATAGTTACTAAAATTAGACTGCCCCCATGCCACATCCAACTGACCCTTCTAGAGACACTTGGACATTCCACGTCAATGGTACAAGCCACTTCCCTTTGCTGGAGGGTTTATTCTAGGATACCTGAGCACCTTTTAATTAGGTAACCTTCAGGAAACCATGGTGCTCTCCAAGTAGAAATATCCCATTGCAAGATTACCCTCCAGGTAGCATTTTTATAGTCTAATCATATTTAGTCCTTTCCAAGTTAACAAATTTGGCTTCATAATTTATATACAATATTTCAGTTTTTTTACCCCCTCTTGGCAAATTTCAGTTACTCTGAGAGAACTGGGAAGGAGTTGTGGTGCACTGAGCGTAAAGCTGACTGTAGTTCTTGGCAAATCTTCTGAGCCAGATTCTGTTCTCAGTTATACCAGCATAATTGTATAGCAAGGGAGTTACTCCACAGTTCTCCCGATGTGTCCTAGATCCCAGTCTGGCTTGTGGTGTGCGCAGCTGACATCACGCTATCTCCTTAAGGTGTAATGTATCTGCCATCCAAGGCAAAATGCGGCATCATTATTCACCCCCATCGTCAAAGTGCTGTCTTTCACTTTTCATGATTGTCTTGGCAACGATAAGATATTAGCAGGGGGGAGGGGTAGTAAAAGATTTGGCCGTCAGCTGCTGCACTGGTCTGAGCTCAGAATCTTTCAAGATTCTTCTTTCACTGACACCACTATAAACTGGGAGTAAATCCACTGAAGTCAATGGCATTTTGCCAGTGTAGGTTGGAAGAGGCTCAAGACCCCAGGACACTGCATTTCAGGCTCCCTGAAATACTCTTCTGATTGTTTATTGTATTGGGCTGTTTCAGTTGTTTTTGCCTTTAGGGACTATTTGAAATCTGTCCTCACTCTGCAGTAAAGCCTTCACCACTTTTAGTTCTATGTTTGAACCAAACTCTTCATGTGTAACCTTCTCCATACATTTAGCTCTGAGCAATGAGATTGTATTACTTATAAATGTCCCAGTGTGCGTGTGTCTCCTTTTTTATTTTCCCTCCTTTGAGTTTGAACATTTGCCATTTGTAAGTATTGCCTGCTAGAAGGTACGTGACGACTTGCACAGTTGTCCTCAGTTTGCAGAGTAACTGGATCTCTTGTTATCTGAAGCTGCCTTTTAAAATGGCAGCGAAAAATACAGTGAACGTTATGGGAATGTTATTGATGTGGAGCAAATTCTTCCTCAGGTACACAGGCTCAGTTCACATCAACATCATTGAGAAATGTGCATGTGTTTCTATGGCCTTTCATAGCCAAGGTGATCAGACTAGACATGTTAAATGCTCACTGGAATTTTTTTTTTAAAGGGAATTCTGGATTCCAGGCATATACTAAATGTTGAAAACCCCTTATATAGCATTTCATCTGCGATTGAGTCTCACAGGACCCTGACCCAAACCAATGTGTTATTTTCAATTCTGTCTAAAAGTAAAAAGCACATACCCCATTTTATTTTAAAAAAAAATGTCTTGGGTTTGTGGGACTAATGATATTCAACATTAGGGTTCTGTCTTGTTTTCAACTGTCCTGTGCAAACTATATTTTCCACTGGTTCATTCAAGCCATACTTTGAGTTAAGCCTAACTGAACGTGTACCTGGTTCTTTACATTATTCTGAAAATCTGGGTGGTAAGAGATGATGGAAATACAGTGGTTGCCATTAACAGCTTATGGTTAGCTAATAGTTACCATATGGTGAGGCTGGCCATAACTTTGCCCTACACTTAGATTAGGAAATAACCGTGCTATCCTGATAAATTCTGACTGCTTAACGCCAGCCACTCTATACTTCACACTTAAAATTGCCTACAGTCTGCAGACTGTGGGCCCTGTTTAGCTCTCCTCATCCAGGCAAAACATCAACCACAGGGACCTCTACAGTCATTGGGAGTCTTGCCTGGGTAAGCATCATTACCCTCGTAATTTGCCTCCACCCCCCAAAAGCCGGGGGGGAATAGCAACCTGCCCTTTAAGCCACTAGGTTGCAGCTATTTCAGAACCATGAGGCAACGAGTTCCTAAGCTGAGGGCTGCTCACAGAACATCCTGCCAGCAGATTTCACCCCTCTTATATGCTGAGCAGGCTCTAATTCATGCCCTGGCACTGAGCACGCCGTTAACCCGCTGTGGGGTGTAAGGGAGAAGGTCTGTTTTATTACCCCATTCAGTCACCTCTGAACTTGGCCTCTGGCCTTTCAGCTGTGTGTCTGAACCAAGCCTCAGTCATGGCCAAAAATATCTAGTTCCGCTGGGCCTTTCCTTTAGGGATGGGACACCCTGACGTAGTTCGTCTTGCACACCAGCCAGAACGGATGCTGAAAGTTGCAAGTACCCGAGAAATGTATAGGACAGAACTTCACAGCTGACCATTTCATCATGGGCCATGACTGCAGAGACCCTGATCCTGCTAGATGTTGAGTAGCTGCAACGCTGATTTCAGTGGGAGACGAGAGCCCTCTGCCCTTCGTTGGGTTGGGCGCTGATGTCAGCAGCTCTTTTCTTCAAAGTCAGTTAATGGCTCGCCTTGGAACATCCTCTGAGCGTGTTCAGGAGGACATTTATTTAGCAAGTCATGCTCCGCTCCACCACCTCTTGCCTCATCCAGATTGCTGCTGTACATGCCTTGGCTCTGTCAGCCCACTGTAGCTTTGTCCATCCCACGCTTTTTTCCTCTCCCTTGTAAAGAGCAGTCTCCTGCCTGCTTGTTGTTGCAACACCAACAGACCCCTGTCGTCAGCGGGCGGGATCGAACCTGGGACCTTGGGAGCTGAGTGCATGAGCCTCTACCGCATGCGCTAAAAGCCAGTTGGCTGGTAGCTAAGGCTGTAGAGCAGACTTATTTAACTCTAAGTGGTCTCGATGTCACAAGATGAGACAGAACACTGCACCCAGGAAGTGTGTGGGTTACATGCTCCCCCAGCTGAGGAAGCGCATCCTGAGCTTCAGAGTCTTCCCAGTTGAAATCCCGGACGAGCCCCCACTTGTAACACCGACAGGCCCCGGTTGTCGGCAGGCAGGATCGAACCTGGGACCTTGGGAGCTTGGTGCATGAGCCTCTACTGCATGAGCTAAAAGCCAACTGCCTGTTAGCTAAGGCTGTAGAGCAGATTCATTTTCTCTCTCTCGCTAAGTGGTCTCGGCGCCACTAGATGGGACAGAATACCCAGGATGTGTGGGGGTTACACAGTGTTTTATAAAGAGTTCCAACAGTGCAGAAAGGCTGCACAGGGCGTATCTCTGCCTGAGTATTCCTAGAACCTTTTGAGTAGATTTTTTTTGTTTGCCGGCTGTGGGCCTGGTCCTGTGAAGTGCTGAGTACCCTTAACTCAGGTGGACTTCAGTGGGAAGTTCCCCACCTTGCACTAGGTGCTAAATGCCTAGCAAATGGATTCCTTGCAAGAGGTAGTATTGATTTTGCCTTGATATTCCACTAGGTGGCGCCAGATAACTGGAAACCTGACAGGCTTACATCTTTTTCAGTTTACACTCATCCTAGATCTTGATGAAGTATCAACATAAAGTTACGGATCTCTTTGTTACTATGTAAATAAGGGAGAACTAGCTGAGATCCTTTACTGAAAGCTAGAACCTGATATACTTCCCCCACAGGGAAGAGAGTTGGACTGCGTGTTGGTGGGAATCACACCCTCCTATTCAAAGGCAGCAGTTGACCCTAAAATCTAGAAAACAATGCAAAAAAAATGTCCACTTTGCTAAACTGTTTCAGGCGCAGGATTTTTGCCCCAAGTATTCTCTTGGCAGCTGGTTTATTAGTAACATGGAGATGTTTGCTTTAGGAAAGGCAGTGGGATGAAGTTCCTCTGACATAAAGGTGTGAAATCGAATGTCCAAAATGTTACTGCACCTAGAGAGTCTAGTATGCAGCCTAAATATAAGTAGCCATTGGTATTTATATTATAGTAGTACTCAGTGGCCCCAATTTGGATTGAGGCCGTGTGGTGCAAGGCACTGTACGTACCCATAGTGGGAGAGAGTCCAATCTAAACAGACAAGCCAAAGGAATGGAGGGGAAGAGGAGTACAGAAAGGTGAAATGATTTGTCCAGGGAAGCCCAGTACATCAGTGTGAGCTCTGGGGACAGAATCTGGTTTCCTGGCACCCAGTGCAGCACCTTTACCTGCTCTGCCTCATGGCTGCCTCATCCTTGCCTCCATCAATGTAGATTCAGCCTAGCTCTTCACTGTATCCTTTTGGGGCAAAAGTATCCAATAGCTCTGAAATGTAATTGTCCACGTGTTAAAGGGACACTTCCTGGCTAAAAGGGAAAAAAGACAAAGACCTTCCTGGTGTTGGTAACAATTCTTTAGCTGATTAAAAGTGAATTTTTAAAAATCTGGTATACGTTTCACTGTGCTTTTATTTTTCTCATTTATTTGATTTGGACAATGAACCTCAACCTAGACAGTTTCACTTTTATGGTCACATCACCTTGCTGGATTTCATTGTTTTCCCAGTGTTGTGTGGTGGAAACTTCAGGAAGATGTTTAATTTCACTGACACTTTAAAAAAGAGAAAAACAGGAATAGAACATTTTCCCCCAAACCCAGAAATGTTGGGTCTAGGTTACCTGACTCTGTCCCACTAATCAGAGCACAGTCACTAATGTGACCAAATCACAACACTTCTTGCTGTGCAGTGTTGAAACCAATCTCTCAAACCACCTGGGCGTGTTGTATATGGATAATAATATTCAGAATTACAGTACTAAGGGTTTGAAAAAATCCTTACGAGCTTTGGAAAGGGCTACAAATACTCATGCTTCAGGGCATAAACCATCCTCTAGTAGGGGGTCAGGAAGAAACTTTTCTTGGGAGCAGGTCATTCCATAACTACCCACTTTGGGTTTGCTTGCACCTTCCTCTGAAGCAGCGAGTAGTGATGTCTTCCTTATGCATGTCTCTGATTTGTCTGAAATGGACATTACTACTGAACATTTTCCTTCCGTAATTAGTCTGTATACCTTTAACAAAGCGGGGAAGATGAAGGCACTTTCACAGAAATGGTGTCATTTGTTTAAGACTGCCTGATTTTCAGAGATATTGAGCTGCTGTGCACCTCAGAAAATCAAACCATCTCTGGCTAACACCAGAGCCCACATGAACTCTAGTGGAGCAAAGCCATATTGCATCGCCGGGGTTTGTGACTGCATTTGTCAGTGGCTGCTTGCTTAGAGAGCCTCTTAGGCCATTAGAGGATAGACCTTTTGAGAGCAGAGCTTTACATCCCCCTTTTCTGCTGCAGATGGCGTCTGGGAAGCATAAGGACCTACAACCCGGAGCAAATCATGCTCAGTGCTGCTGTCCGCAGGTCCAGCAGGGACGTCAAAATCATGAAGGAGAAATTGATCTTTTCAGGTATGGCCACTTGAGCGCGAGATCCGCAGTATGTCAGTAAGTAAAGCCAGGGTCAGAGGGAGGAGTTCTGCTCTTACCTGGCCATCAGTTAGATAATGGAGCCTTTTATTCCAGTACCTCAGCTGCTGTCGCACTCTCTGAGCGTGCCTCTTACTAGAGATATTGAGGATAGCACCACAGATCTAAGCAGAGAGCTGACCTGTGTATTGGCCGCTAAGATGGATGGAGGAAGAGGGCAGAGGAGGTGAAGAAAAATCAAATCTAAGTAACTGAAAATCTGTGGTGGGATCCTGCGGTTAGCAGCAAGCCAACGAGCCTCCTACTGATTTTCTCAGCACTGGACAGTGCCACTGATCAGGATCTGGCCCTGCAGTCCTCACTCACACATGGCCACTGGTATTAAGGTGGGAGTCGGGCTTTCAGGGTTGGGCCCCAATATTGCAGTGTGAGGATTAACTGAAGCTACTGCTTTGGCAGGAAAGGTCCAGCAACCACAGGCAGGATCCTGATCTCGTAAATCAGTGTTGGATCTGTCCAGGCATAGCTGGGGTAACTGACTAGGAGGTGAGGCAAACCCCAGGGATTTTGAGTGTTTACAAAATCACGAGGCTTTATGCAGTTGTTATATTGGAGCATTAAGAAATGTACCAAGTTGGACAATTGGATATTGAAAATCTTCCATGGTGATGATATTTTTTGTATTACTGTCACAGCTAGAAGCCTGAGTCATGGACCAGGTCCCCATTGTGCTAGGCGCTGTAAAAACACAGAATGAAAAAACAGTCCCTGCCCCACAGAGCTGACAATCTAAGTACTAGACAAGAGACGGGTGGAGACAGGCAGGTGGGAAGCAAGGAAACAGAGGTGATACTGACCCGCATGATAGGCAGTGGTCTCCGCACTCTAGCAGCCTCGCCATTGACAAAATGTTTTCTGTAGGAATCATGGCAAAGGAGACTTTTGAGGAGGGATCTGAAGGCCAACGGGGCTTTAAATGTAGAAGCTCCCTTCTCTCCAGTAGAAAAGGGAAGTAAATGGTGAGCTGTGTAATGGGCTGATCGTCCCTTTGACGACGTGTGTTGCAGGCACTCAGCAGGGTCAGACAGTTTTGTTTCCAGCATAATTGCAGTCACCTCTTTAAATATCAGCGTAGTAAGAAGGTGATGCTAGGCCTTATCATTAAGACCATAGCGCATCGGTATAACATCTGATGCACTCTCCATCGAGACGGGACTGTGCCCTGCGCTGGAACCCTAATGGACTTCATGATCTACTGGATCTTTTCCATCTCTAACTGTGATCCTGAGCATTGGCCTGTTTGAAAATTTGAGTCAATTTGGACCCTTGCTTCATTGAGGCTCTTTAAACTATCTTGCAACTTCTAGCCTCTGGCATCTGAAATTGACCTGATTCATTCGCTCCCCCTCCCGCCGCCTTAAAGACAGTAGTTCTTTAGAAGGTAAGAAGAGCTGAGTGCTTGCACACAGGGCATTAGCTGGCCCTGTCCCATGGGTGAAGGGTTCTGAAGGGGGTGCAGGTCTAGGGCACTGTGGGTATGGGAAGTAATGACCACTTAAGCACATGCTCTTCCCCACACGCACTGGCATGTCATCATTTTTCCAGCAGGGGGTGCACTTACCACAGGATTGTCTCAATTGATCTGTATGCCGGGTGGTTGTAGGCTGTGGGCCCCAGGCTATTAAGAGACATGAGGTGGGTGAGGTGACACCTTCTCTTGGACCAACTTCTGCTGGTGAGAGAGATGCGCTTTTGAGCTACAGAGAGCTCTGCTTCAGGTCTGGGAAAGGTACTCCCAACACCAAGGGCACAGAGATACTTTGGGAAAGGTACTCCAGTAACTTTGCGGACTTTGTGTTATGACCTGAAGGTGAGCTCTGTGTAGCCCGAACGCTTGTCTCTCTCACCCACAGAAGTTAGTCCAAAAAAAAAAAATTTTACCTCACCCACCTCTGTGGCTGCGATATGAGGAGGGGCCTGATCCTGATCTTGCTTATACTGATATAAAGGCAGTGGAATCACCCTGGTGTAAAATCACTGTTTGGGTCAGAATCAGGCCCATATATTCTGCCACTGACGCGCTGTGTGAATTATTTTTTTTTAGGGGGGGGACGTGCAATTCACTTAACTTCTCTGAGCCTCAGTTTACCTGTCTCTAAAAATGAGAGAACGTGGGGCCTGAGGTGCTGAGCGCCATAAACTTCCTTTAACTCCAGTGGATCGGCCTCGAGGGAACGCATTTGAATAAAACGCGGCTGGGGACTCCAGTGATTGGCGGCACTTGAATCATGTCTTCATTTGTCTTTCCCCTCCCCCAGAAATAAACAACGGCATGGAGAATGCAGATGAGCTGTCGTTGTGTTCTGAAAATGGTTACTCCAACGAGGGTATCGCCCCCTTGGATCGTCGGGACATGAAGCTACGCATGGACTGAGGAATTAAAGGCCCATGGCACGACACCCTCCCCCCCGCAGTACTCAGGTCTGCGATGGGTGGTATTCACGCTGTCTGGGATGTGGGAACTCTCTGTGGAACTACCGGACATGCAGAGACCCCGTCTATTGCTCTTGTTGCTGGCTCCTGAAATACTCTGGACTGTGAGGCTGGGGCAGCTTTTTGTAAATATGTAGAAAGTCCTTTTTTTGTCTCTTTTGTGTATTTTGGGGGGTTGTATGTATTTCTTCCAAGACACGAGTGGGAATAACTTGTGCATTGAAACAGGAACATTTTGGCTGAATCTGATGAAATATTGAGGTGGCATCTTGGACGCTGGGGGAGACAGGTGGGGCATGGACCTGATCCTCCCCCTCCACTCCACTCTTCCCCTTGGTGCAGCGATTGTTAGCTGAACTTGTTTAAAAACTATGTTGTGATGTTCTTGTGACGTATCATTTCTTTTTCTGGCTAATGAAGTTTTAACTAATCAGATAGAAGGCTGTTCAGAGCTTCCTAGCAGGAGGGAAGGTGCTGCTTCCAGAGCGTGTTCGGAATCAGCGGAAGGAATCAGGTTGGCTGACTCACTTTCACGCCTTCCCCCAGAATAGCAGGACCGAAGCATGCAGGGATCGTATGAAATATATGATAGAAAGTGCTCAGAGCAAAACCCTTGGCAAGTTTTATGGCCTATGCTGCAGTCCTTCCCCAAAGAAATTTCTTCTAGATGCTCCTGGGCTGGTAAAGACCTTAAATAGACCCCTAGTTTGTATTTCATCAGTCAGCCTCCATGAAGAGTCTCGATTCCATGATGGCTAGTAAAGAGGACCCAACACCTTGTTCATCACCCAGATCCAGCTAAAGTGCCCGCCACTTAGAACAGGTGGTGTAGTTTGTGTTAACCCTTAAACTGGTGGTGGGGAAGGGAAGCCACAATCAGCAGTGGCGTGGAAGCCTGTGTTTCTCAGTCACAGGTCAAGCAGCTCAGCTTGACGAATTGAAGCTTGAAGAAGCAGTGAAGAATTCTGGATTGTAAATCGTAAAGCACAAAGTGAAGCAGTCTCGGAGAACAAGGGAGACCTTCTCCTGAATTCTTTGTTTTTGTGTAAAAGACTGCACGTTAATCTCCTCCAAAGGAGCAATAATGACAGAATATGAGGTGCTTGCGCAGAATAGGAGCTCCCGTTCGCGTTTTTTCAGTGCAAGAGGCTTTAAACCAAAATCCTACATTATAATAAAAAAGCCCAGAAATTGAGTGGATTAGTGATGCATTTCCCCCCCTCTTCCAAATGTCAATATTTATTTTCTCCGTCGACTCCTCCTCCCACTCCCCCACACACTCCTCCCACTCTTTTCACACATCACAGCTGGGCCACAAATGAAAGTCCCAGGCACTTGCCCTTTTTGACTATAGTTTTCCCCTTCTCTCACTGAGATGAGTCAGGTATTGGGCTATTTAGCTTTTTCACTATTTTGCCTGTTCTAAAGTCTGTTGCAGCCAGAGAAAAGACTCCTATAGACTTCAGTAGGCTTTGGATCAATCCCTAATGTGGTATTCGTTAGTTTTGCTTCTTTACTGTAGCTTGGCTAACACAGAAATGTGGAATACGGGAAATACCATGGATCACTTCTTTTGAAGTTCATCAAATGCTGCCTTGAAAATCAATTGAGTCTGAAATTTGGCTCTTGATGAGGGATTTGAGTCAAGTCTGCGCTTCTTCAATCAAAATTGAGGTGAAATGGGATTTATTTGCAGAGTTCTGCCTGAAGAAACTGAAGCCATGGCATTTATTTTGCTAAACAGAGAGCAAACTCCGTTTAGGGTTTGCTGTAAAGTTGTATTGGATGCCAGATGTAGAGTGTGTTAATGGGTTTGCCAAACCATAGTCGGAATAGAAATACTGTCATGAAATTATTTGCAAAATGATTAAAAATGTAAACATTCCCCAGCAGTGTTAGAAAGCCAAACCCAGAGGTGTTGTGTCTGGTGCATAAGAACTGGAAAGTGAAACTGACTAGAAACAGAAAGTGAAACTGACCGAACTAATTGAATGAAGTGCAAAATGTCAACAGTATCTAGGTGGTGGGAGGAAAAAATTCTCCTTGAATCTTTTGTTTTTAATAATCAAAGATGTAACACAGGTAAGGAATTAAATATATTTATATTATATAAAGGTGTGGCTCAATTATTACCCTTTTAGATTCTTATCAGGGTTACACCACTGTAAATCCAAAGTCCAGCTATTAAAATAATTTGAATTGACTGGATTTTTACCAGTGTAGCTGGCATCAGAACCTGGCACAGGGTGTCACCCCCAATACACTACCCTCTTTCATGGTACTCTATCAAGTCTGTGTGAAACAAGATGGCTTTCTGCACAACTGAAAAATCTTATATAAAGTTGCTCTTCCTTCTATTGTGGTGCAGTATTGAAACATTCCTGGCTAATTGTCATATCAACTGAAAGACTTTGTTACATCTCAGCATCTGTTGATGGTTACCTGCGTGTTTGGGTTTTATCCTTGGAGATGACTTTGTGGAAAGGTCAGACACTTTTTTTTTTTTTTAAAGTTTGGGTGGGTTAAAAGAAACTCAACAAGGCACTGTTGACTAAACAAAGTTCATACAATCATGGGGTTGGAAGGGACCTCAGGAGGTCATCTAGTGCAACCCCCTGCTCAAAGCAGGACCAATCCCCAATTTTTGCCCCAGATCCCTAAATGGCTCCCTCAAGGATTGAACTCAGAACCCTGGGTTTAGCAGGCCAATGCTCAAACCACTGAGCTATCTCTCCCACCTTCTACCCCCAAAGTTGATTCACAACACACATTTTTGCTATGAGCCCAGGTTATACAGTGATTATGACCACTGTTGCCCTAAAGATTTGCTTTATTTTTTTTAAAGTCTGAGTTTTCAATGAAAATATATCTAGACCAAAATCAACCCTCCACCCCTCTGTGAAATAAACATTCAGTATTCCTCTGCTGCTGTGATGCTGTTGTGTTTTCTGAGCTTGCTTACAAAATGCTCATGTCTTTACAGTGAAGTAGTCATTCTCTCCAGAGGGTGAGACTGAAGGGTTCTGCTTGCTTGCGGTTCCTGGGGAGCTCAGGGCTCTCCTTTGTGAAACCAGAAGCCAAAAAAGGAGCTTGCAAGAGCAGGGGTCTGGCCAGCAATCTGGACAACTTCAGACTGTCCAATTATGTTCCACCTACCTACGATTCCCCCCTGTGGTTTCAGCTGGATTCTGTAGGACAGGAGGTGAAGACAAACTGTCTTCCTGTTGCGGTGCACTGCTAAACAGCTGCTCTAGTCACCCCAGAAATGGCCACATTTAATTGGTGGGTGAAGGGATTCTTGCATCTGCACACTAGAGCTGGGTGGGGAGATGGGTTTCCTTGCCCGTGATTACTTTCGAATTTTAATTTTTTTCCTGTTTTTAAATCAGGATGAAAAGTCAAAATTTTGAATGTTTATGAACCAAAACCCAACTCTTTTTTCACTTTTGGGTCAGTTAAAATGCTCCGAATTTGGCCTTTTTCTTTAAGCTTTTTTTTTTTTTTAAAGTCTAATGAGCTTAAATTTTGAAATGAAAAGTCATTTTGAACTGAAAATCTTTTCACAATTTTTTTTTCCTTGACGTTCGTTGGAGTGGGGAGATTCCTTGAACCCGACACTGTTTCTTGATCAGTTTTGGTTTCAGCAAATTGATATTTTTCAACAAAAGCTCCCACCTGCCTGAGGCCTAGGCCTGGTCTGTCCTCACGTGGCCCAAAGCAGAGGGCCACACTGGGCATGTTGATTTTTATCTTCGCTTTCGTTGACGGCTGAACAGCGATGCAATACCCTGACACTGCTGATTGATGCTATACTATCCCCAGTGGATGGACAGATGGATCAGATAGGAATACTTCCTACAGACTCATGTTCAGTGGAATTTGATGTATGTCACACAGTATGCCTGGATAGAGTAGGGAGTGTTACATACAGTATGTGATGGAAAAGCTGAGCCGCGTGGCATAGAGGTGTAGCCTCATTCGGGACAGAGGATCTTGGGAGCCAACCCTTGGGAATCAAGCAAACAACACCGCGTTTCCAGTTTGCCAGTGAATCGAATGCAAATCTTGGAAAGCTGTGGGGACCATGCCTTGATGGCCGTGGAGTTGGTACGTTGAGCAGAATGGAGCCGGGGTGGAAATGAAATTCTGATGCGAAACAGACGTGAAATGTCATGAAACAGTCAGGACCATTTCTAAGGTGGAATGACAGGTACCGTTCAAACTGGTGTGTGTGTGAGAGAGAGAGAGAGAGAGACAGCACAAGCAGGCTGCATGCTGCTGCAAGGCTCAGAAGGTTCTTTAGGACAATGGGCACGTCCGAGAGGAAAATGCCAGGTTGCAAAGGGCTCCTTTAAACTTCAACGTGGCTATTTGGAAATTCACCAGACAATCAGGATTTACTGGGGCTGACATGGGGCTGACTCCCCTTCTGTCCTATTCTTGTCTATGGATCTAATTATACAACTTGAATGAGCAGAGCCAAGGGTGAAGGTGCTGGGGTGTGGCCGCACCCTCTGGTTTGAAGTGGTTTCCATCCTATCCAGGGTTTACAGTTTGGGTCAGTGGCTCTCAGCACCCCCACTATAAAAATGGTTCCCATGCCACTGAGCAGAGCTGCCTTCCTCATCCTCAGTTTATAGCTGTTGGAGGCCTTTGCCCTGTGGTCTCGGCTCTCTGGGCGTGTTTATTTAACTGCTTAGTGTGGTTTTCAGAGAGACACAGAGACTCTATCAAATGAATGTTCCACCGGGACCCCGGTTTACTCTCCAGATGGCTCCTCTCTCATAAGCTGCCCCCGGTGTAACATTTTTCTGAGCTGTGACTTTTCTTGCCCCTCCCTCCTTTCCTGTCTGCTGATTTCTGACACTGGGACTCCTCCCTGAAGGGCTGCGATTGACAGCTGCAGCGAATGCCCTGCTGCCTGCAAGCCCGTCAGGCAGGAGTGGAGGAACAAAAGCGGATTACTCCCCCTTTCTCCCTGTGTGAGCTTTTGTGCTTTTCCCCAGCAGCCTCAGAAGGGCTGATCTCTCCACCTCTCCTCAATGCCTCCTGCAGCCCTGTGAGGGAGGCACAGTTGTAGCTTCACTGGCCCTAGCTGTGGTCCAGGTAAGTACTTGCCTTGCGGATGAGGGACCCCTTCTTTCTGAACAAAAGGGATCTCTGACAGTCAGCCACTTGGGCACCTGCCATGCGGGCTGTGCAGGGAGGGGATGGCAGCAGTGACAACTGGCAGAGACCAGTGGCCTCTTTGCCCTGGGATTCATGCACATTAAGTAAAGGGGGTGGACCGGGAAGCGAGAGGTTTGGCTTGACATCCAGGGGTTCTCTTTGTGCTAGCTGTCAGGAGCCCCGCTGAGCCAGGTTAATGTGGAGGGTTGTGCACTCTCACCACTAGCGTGGCACTTGGAGATCAGGGCTGGGAGGGGGCAAGGATTGTCCGATCCTCAGCCACACGCCTGTGCTGTTCGTTGTACAGTGTGATGCCATGCTATACAAAGTCCTGGTGCTTGTGTGTGTCACAGCTCCAAGGCGCGCTCTGTGCAGGTGGCTTTCAGGGTTTTCTTTGTTTAACTCATGAATTACCTCAGTCGAAATCAATTTCATTTTCTTTGAGATGCATAACGAAAGGACTCTTTTCTTAGTGACATTCCGGGGCTCGCTTATGCCTGCGTAACTCAACTGATGGTTCTGTTTTTTCGAGCTCTCAGCATCAAAGCATCTCACAGTCATTCATGGATTTTACCGCCACGATAACCTGTGAGGCAGGGAAGTGCCATTCTCCCAACTCTACAGAAACTGAGTGGTCCAAAGTCACCCGGGGTGCCAGAGATGGGAATTTAACTCAGGTCTCTCAAGTCCCAGTCCAGTCCCCTAAACACTAGATCATCCTTCCTCCCTATATGATACCCTACTGCTGATCTACACTGTTGTAAAAGAAAGTGAAATCAGGCCACTTTGTACCAGTGAGCACAGAATAGTCCAGTGATTATATAGGAAAGGGGAACAAAACTGTCAAGCTTTACAAGTTGAATGAGCAAAAGCTTCGTAAATGACAGGAGATTTTTTCCATGCTTCACTGACACCTGTACTGCAAAATCCATAAGAGAGGTTTCAGAAATGGCCTTGAAAATGAATCTAAAACCAAGGCATCTTTTCCCAAATGGTTAATTTTGTTTTTAAAAAATTGGTGAAAATTATTTTAATATGGGATTTTTTTTTTGCCAAATTATTTGGATTTTCAGTTAAGACTTTGTTCACTCTTTTTTTTTTTCCTGTTTTTTCCCCTGGTTGCCAATTTTGATTGCTCAGCTTCTGGCCACAATGGAATTATCCAAAATAATTAAATCCATAAATTCTAAAACACTAAATTATGAACGCTCCGATTTTTTAAAAATGAGTCTACCCCAAGTTCAGCAGGCATCTTTTGTTGGGGGGAAAAAAAAGATCTGATGATTAAAAGTCACACACAACCATTTTCCTTAATTTTGTTTCCCATCATAGATTTTTAAAATCAGAAGGGTCCAATATGGTCATTGGGTCTGACTTCCTATATGACACAGGCCATAGAACTTAACCAACAACTTGTGGTTGAAGGAAGCTATCTTTTAGAAAGGCACCGTGTGTGTGTTTTGTAATAATATAATCTCCAAGTGATGGAGAATTTAGGCAGTTCTGCCTTGGGCCATTTCTGGTCCCAAAGAAGTGAGACTTGAGGCAGATCTGAATTCAGATTAAATTGAGTAAATGCTGGATTAAAGACCTGAACCATAATTTAGAAACTGACTATAGTTATTTATTTAGATCACTGCCCTCCCCTCCCCTTAGGCATCATCTGCACTTAACTTCCTACAGCGGCAGAGCTGCACGGCTGTAGCATGTCAAGTGTCGACACTGCCTATGCCAACTGGAGGAATTCTCCTGTTGGTTTAGGTCATCCATCTCCCAAAGAGGTGGTAGCTAGGTTGATAGAAGAATTCTTCCATCAACCTAGTGCTGTCTTCATGGGGACTTAAGTCAGCTGAACTACACCGCTCAGGGTGTGGATTTTACATACCCCTGAGTGGTGTAGTTATCCCAAGCTAACTTTCTGGTAGAGACCAGGTCTTAAGCCATAGTTTTCATCATTGTTAGTTTCAACAGTACAATATAATAGTGTGAGAGCTCTTTAGCCCCGTTATCATCCCCTGGGCAACAAACTAATACAACTAGCAAGGAAGGCAGTTTAGTGGTTAGAGCGCGGGACTGTTGCTCCGGAAACCTGGGTTCTATTTCCTGCTCTGCCACATTGGCCTGATGGGTGACCTTGGGAAAGTCGCCTCCTTTCTCTGTGCCTCAGTTTTCCCTTCTGTAAAATGGGGATAATACCAATCTCCTCTGTAAAGGACTTTGAGATCTACAGATGAGAGCTAAATAATAATAGCATGGTGCATCTGGTCACATCTTCCTGTAGTAGCTGGTTCCAGCACAGCAAAGAGCTGCTGATGGAGTTACTGCTTAAGCTCAAGTGCTTTTTGGTGCTGAGGTCCCAGGTTTGAGCCCTGTGGGGTCCGTGTGCTGGTGGGTGTGATCTGGTATAAAGCCACGTAGCAAAGCTAGGCCTGAGCTACGCAGTTAACCCCTGTGGGAAGGTTTGGGCCTGAGGGATTGCTTCTGGCCCATCTCTTAGGCCACATGCTGACAGTCGTCCTTCCAGCTAGTCGAGCCCTGATTTCAAATGTGGGTGTCTGAATAGGGCATTGAATTCCCATCTTGGACATTTGTATCAGTAATTAGGTGCCCAAATGGCCTTTGAAGTGCAGAGCAGAGCATCCAGCCAAGGGATTTGAGTGCCCTGTTACGGTCCCTATGTTTGGAAACCGGACCTGCAGCACCAAAGAGCCCAATTTAAGGGGCCCTGGGTGGGAAGGGTGGATAGAGCTATTGGAGGATAAAGTGGTTTCTGAATCGCCTCGTCAGGGCCAGGTGCTTGGCATTAGCAAATAGTCTGTGGGCTCACGAGAGGGCAAGAAGTTTGGGTTATTCCTAATGCGAGCCAGAACAATGGGAAACCAGAGAGCAGAGCTGCAATTAGCGCTGCTCAGGCTGCGGCTTACTCTTGCCCTGTCAGAAAAGAAGCCATCAAAGGCAATGGGAGGCTAATGAAACATGCAAGAAGAGGATGACAAAAGAGAACAAGCCCTGACTTTGCGCACCCCGGTTACTTCCCTTTAAGAGGAAAGGGGGCATTAAACATGATCTCCATCTTTATTGCTCTTACCTGTAAGCCTCTTGCCGTTTGGGTAGGAAGATCTCTCTTAACTGTGGAAGAGTGGGCCTTCTCGGTCCCCTTGCACTGCTGCCTGCAGATACACCAGTTGAGGACCAGTCCTGTGATGTGGGTGCAGTTGCATTGACTTCAGTGGGGGTACACTGATTTACACCAGTTGAGGATCTGGTCCCACTGGTGTCTTTCACCAATGCCATCTCCGGTCTAGCTTTCCCAGGGGCTTTGTGCCGACAGGTACGTCTGCATTTATGGAAAGAAGAATAAAGGATCGATGGAGGGAAAATGGGAGCTGCCTGGAAAATGGACGATTGTGGGTGGGGGTCACGGTGTTCTGCGTGTGTGTGAGATGGACAGAAGAGAAGCTGGGTGTGGCTGGTCAGCTCCCCATCAAAAATGAGTCTAGGGATCTCAATCCATTTCCTCGTGGTATCCCCAAAACCCTACCACCATTGGTACCTCTGTGGCTAATCTCAGCAGACAGGCCAAGAGAAGTGACCATGGAAATGGGATTTCAGGAGGGATGTTAGAAGACATTGAATCTGGTCCGTGGTTCCAGATGTATATGTCTTAGAAATTACTGGGAAGGATTTTTTTTTTTTAAATCTCCCTCTGTAATCCTAGTAGCTCCTCTTTGCTGCATAATGAGCCAAGTTCATCCCCTGGTGTATCTCCGCTGAAGGCATGCGGTCATGCCGTGAGCCTAAGCCCTTCTGTATTCCCACCCTACACGCTACTGCCAGAATCTTTCTACAGAATGGGCCTTGTGAGGTGTCCTGTGAATGCTAATAACTCAGTGGTTATGAATATCATTGTAAAACACCTATGTTACCGTTGTGTGAGGTCATGAATTCTCTGTGTATGATGCTACTAAAACATGTTTAAGGCCAGACACCCTTGCTTAGGGAAAAGTGATAAATGGGTGTGTCTTAGACCAAGGAATGTGGGTTACCTCCATTTAAATATTGGCAGTAAACAAAGCCATTGAGCTAAACCAGTGGGGGGGGGGGGCAGAGAGGGTATCCTGTTCTGAACTCAAGAGCCAGAGAATTTAACATGACCCCTGCACCCCAGAGAGACACAGGAGACTGCAGTGCTTCAGTGAAGGTGCTACCTACGCCAACAGGAGGGGTTCTCCTGCCAACGTGGATAATCCACCTCCCCCAGGTGTGGTAGCTAGGTTGACAGGAGAATTCTCCTGTTGACCTAGCACTGCCTACATCGGGGATTAGGTCGTTTTACCTCCATTGCTCAGGGGTGTGGATTTTTCACACCCTTGAGCCAACGTAGCTGTACTGACCTCATTCATTGCCTAGTGTAGACTGGGCCAAAAACATCCCTTTGGAGATATCAGGACAGAGATACTCCATCTTTTACTTCACCTGGGAAAACAAAGAAACCAATCCATTTGATCTCTGTGATGAGTCCTGACAAGTAAAAGCCTGGCAAGGAGACTGTGAGTGAGAGAAATCATCTTGAATAAAGACTGTATTATGTAAGATTAAATTTGGCTTTTAGATGCATGTTTTCACTTCTATTTGCTTTTAACCATCTCTACCTTTTGCTCTTTAACTTGGCATCACTTAATCCACGGTTAATGAACTTGTTTTGTTTTCATTATAAATCATCAGTACAGTGTGCACGTCTAGAAAGCTGGCAGGTTGGAGTGGCTGCCTGTCTTTGTAAAGGCAGTGAACCGAACCCTTTCTCTGGGAGGATCTGGCGAGAGGGGCTGGATTTTGGGGAGAATTCAGGGCTGGAAGGGTACCCAGGTTGGGAACCCACGTTGGGAAAGCCAGCATAAGACTTGTGGGCTGCTAGCCAACTGTTGGGGCCAGAGCTCTGGACCAAAGCTGCAGAGCCACAAGACACCCAGGGTTATCAGGCAGCCAGTGACCGAACCCCCTTACTGGCCTGTATGAACCCCAGGGGTGTTGTGAGGATAAATACACTAAAGATTGTGAGGTGCTCAGGTACTGTGATATGGGGCCATATAAGCACCATGAATAGACAGTAATTTTCCTTTCAATTATCTACATGTTTATAGCTGGGGGTTACAAAATTATTCCTTGTTTGTACCTGTGACTGGGTGGACCAAGAGAGGCCCTCTTCTGGAGACCCTGTGGTCCTACCAAACCCCACCCATGGAAAGGAGCAGTGAAGGTGGGTCCTCTGGGTCTTCCTAGAGAGACCTTATGGAAGCAGCCAATCGGAGCCCAGCAGGTTCAGATAAAAGGAGCTGCAGGACCTAAGTTGGTCAGTTCCTGGCTAGAGCAAGAGGAATAAGGAAAGGGACTCTGCTCTCACCAAAGGAGCTCAACAAGCTGGATCTGGGGGGAGAGGACCTGAGAACTGTGACCCTAAAGTAATGGGTGAAAGTCAGGGGGCTAGGTGGGAAAAGGCCCAGGGAAAAGCAGTAGCAAACTGGAGGCAACAGTACGTGGCTGGGTTGGGACCCGGAGTAGTGTGTGGCCCGGATTCCCCAGTGTGGCCCCTGGGGAAGTGACCTGGGCTCCCGGAATGGAACAAGGCTTGCTTAGAAGTCTGAGTGAAAGGTGGAATTTAAAGGGCCCAGAAATGCGGCTCAAGACCCTGGTGAGCGCAGGTAGCTTGCTGGACTTTTGCTACCCAGAAGGGGTTCATCCATTTTGGCTGCATGACTTGGCTGGAGGGCTGAGGCACTGAAGACCCGCCTAATGAGGTTGACAACGTATAGGGGGCCCTTCCTCAACATGCTGTTAGCTTGGGATAGTTTTCAACATATTTCATTTAATCGAATCACAAGGTGTATATGTGACCTGGAGACGCCCTGGTGCCAACTGGCAGAGGACACATGGGTTGCGTAGGGTTTTATGTGGGTCCCCTGGGTCACACGTATGCACAGTAATTCGTCAAAGCGTGGCATATGATGTCTCTGAGCCAGTAGCCCTCTGGGTGTCCTAATCATTGCAAAATGTACGTACGGATAGTATTGAAGGAGTTATGTATCTATACTGGAAATTCTGTTAAGGTCCTGGGATTAAAGCAGGCCACCAGGACGTGACATTCCTCAGGAATGTTTCTTTGAGGCAGGAGGTAAGACCACCTAGCTCTGTGTCTGGCCGCTTGTGTATTGTTTATTGTATGCCTCGCGCTGGAGGCCTATTTACATACTGAACCAGTTGCTGAGTACGAAATCTACAAGAAGAAACTGTCAGCAGGGCAGTGTCCTGTTTATGAACCAAAACAAAGTCTTGTTCTGATTTCATAGATACTAAGGTCAGAAGGGACCATTATGATCATCTCGTCCAACCTCCTGCACAACGCAGGCCACAGAATCTCACCCACCCATTCTTGCGAAAAACCTCTTACCGATGTCTGAGCTATTGAAGTCCTCAAATCGTGGTTTAAAGACTTCAAGGAGCAGAGAATCCTCCAGCAAGTGACCCATGCCCCATGCTACAGAGGAAGGCGAAAAACCTCCAGGGCCTCTTCCAAACTGCCCTGGAGGAAAATTCCTTCCCGACCCCAAATATGGTGATCAGCTAAACCCTGAGCATATGGGCAAGACTCACAAGCCAGATCACCCAGGAAAGAATTTTCTGTAGTAACTCAGATCCCACCCCATCTAATTTCCCATCACAGGCCATTGGGCCTATTTACCATGAATATTTAATGATCAATTAATTACTAAAATCATGTTATCCCATCTTACCATCTCCTCCATAAACTTATTGAGTTTAATCTTAAAGCCAGATAGGTCTTTTGCCCCCTGATTCCCTTGGAAGGCTATTCCAAAAGTTCATTCTTCTGATGGTTAGAAACCTTCGTCTAATTTCAAGTTTAAACTTCCCAATGACCAGTTAATATCCATTTGTTCTTGTGTCCACATTGGTAATGAGCTTAAATAATTCCTCTCCCTCTCCAGTATTTATCCCTCTGATATATTTATAGAGAGCAATCATATCTCCCCTCAACTTTCTTTTAGTTAGGCTAAACAAGCCAAGCTCCTTGAGTCTCCTTTCATAAGACAGGTTTTCCATTCCTCAGATCATCCTAGTAGCCCTTCTCTGTACCTGTTCCAGTTTGAATTCATCCTTCTTAAACATGGGAGACCAGAACTGCGCACCCAGGTGAGGTCTCACCAGTGCCTTGTATAACGGTACTAACACCTCCTTATCTCTACTGGAAATACCTCGCCTGATGCATCCCAAGACCGCATTAGCTTTTTTCATGGCCACATCACATTGGCGGCTCATAGTCATCCTGTGATCAACCAATACTCCAAGGTCCTTCTCCTCCTCCATTACTTCTAATTGATGCGCCCCCAGCTTATAACTAAAATTCTTGTTATTAATCCCTAAATGCATGACCTTACACTTCTCACTATTAAATTTCATCCTATTACTATTACTCCAGTTCACAAGGTCATCCAAATCTTCCTGTATGATATGCCAGTCCTTCTCTAAATTGACAATACCTCCCAGCTTTGTTTCATCCGCAAACTTTATTAGCACACTTCCACTTTTTGTACCGAGGTGAGCAATAATAAGATTGGTCCCAAAACCGATCCCAGAGGAACTCCACTGGTAACCTCCCTCCAGCCTGACAGTTCACCTTTCAGTAGGACCCGCTGTAGTCTCCCTGTTAACCAATTCCGTATCCACCTTTCAATTTTCATTTTGATCCCCATCTTTTCCAATTTAACTAATAATTCCCCATGTGGCACGGTATCAAACACCTTACTGAAATCTAGGTAAATTAGATCCACTACATTTCCTTTGTCTAAAAAATCTGATCTATTTAGAGGTTCCAGGAGACACCTTGGATCCTCCATCAAGAAGGCAAATTGACAGCGTGTTTGTCTCATGAAGGAAGTGTCACAGCCAGCCTGGCTTTATATTGCTGCAAGGACTTTGGGTGAGCGTTGCCCTATCAGACACAAGAATATCTTGTTGATTAAATCCAGGCTCCAGAATGTGTGATGATTTTATTTTACACGTAACCATTTCAATACTTCCACTTGGGCAATCACCCCAATCTGTTCTTTGCTTCTGTTTGTTTTCACTATAAACAAGTGCTGTGAGTTGAGAGGATTAGTGATCTCAGGTGGAACTGGTAAGCTGGGGTGTCTTGCTCCTGTGGGAGCAGCAACTCTGTGAACAATGTGAGTGTTGAGTGGACCCAGGGGCTGGATGCTCCAGGGAGATGCTCTGAGGGCTCCAGGGTTAGGGTGTGTCTGTCTCTAACTGGTGAGTGACAGTGGGTCCTGTGTAGGCCTAGAGAACAGTGCTTGGGTTGCCCATGGCTGGTGGAATCAGGGAACTGAACCAGAGCAGGCACAGACAAGATCTCTTCATGCATGTGCCATTGCCTTCTGTTGCATGCTCAGCTGATCTTTGAGCTACAGGTCAGAGATTTCCTTTCCGCACAAGCATAGAGGTCTGTGGTTTGAGAGTAAGACGATCTGAATTTTGGCCATGGCTCATTAAAGGACTAAAGCACATGCGCACATCCTGGTGATTCGGTGGGAGTTAAGCATGTGCTTAAACCTAAGTATGTGGCTACGTGCTTTGCTGAATCAGGGCCTTAATTCCTGATGTTGCTGTGAAGTTCCTTATAACCATGTGTACAACCAGAAAGTCCCAGGGAACTGAAGGTTTGTTGCAATGTTAGGGTGAGTGCATGCAACAAAATCTTTTAACTTAAGAGCAATTTTAGCCAATACTTACGAGCTGATGTTAGTTGCCAGTAATTTGACAACTATTTCATTGTGTTCCTTGCTCTTTCCCCTCTGCCCCTGCCCTGAAATCAGGATGCATCAGATGATAAAAGAAGAATCCAGTTACAGAACAAGCAGCCTTGAAAATGCAACTCGAGAGCAGAGCAAAGAAAAGCTGCACATGAAACTCTGCAGTGGGTCCTGCCATGCTGAGCAAATCCTCCGGACTCTGAACTCCTACCGGCAGAGCGGCATCTTCACGGATGTTGTGCTCTTGATCGATGGGCAGGAGTTCCCCTGCCATCGGGCCACCTTGTCAGCCAACAGCACCTACTTCCGGGCCATGTTCGGTGGTAGCCTCAAGGAAGGTCACCAAGATATCATCAACATCCAGAAGATCTCTGCCTCCACCATGAGCCTCCTCCTGGACTATATGTATGGGGGAAACATAGTCATTCAGGAAGACAATGTTGAAGACATCTTAGAGCTATCTGACTTGCTTCAGATCTCCAAGCTCACGGATGCGTGCGTCACCTTCCTTGAAGGCCAGCTTCACCCGTGCAACTGCTTGGGCATCCTGAAGTTTGCCGACTCATTCTCCATTGCCTCCCTGGCTGAGAAGAGCAAGAGGTTTATGCTAGAAGGCTTCGTGGAGGTGTCATGTCACGAGGAGTTCCTGGAGCTGAGCGTGAAGGAGCTGGTCAAGTATCTGTCAGATGAGCAGCTGGTAGTCCCTAAGGAGGAAGTGGTCTTCGAAGCGGTGATGCGGTGGGTACGGCATGATGTTGCCACCAGGAAAGGGGCTTTGAAGGATCTCCTCGAGCATGTGCGCCTCCCTCTGCTGGATCCCATGTACTTTCTGGAACAGGTTGAAATGGATGAGCTCATCCAGGACTCCAAGGAGTGCATCCCTTTACTGCACGAAGCACGGAAGTACTATATCCTTGGGAATGAAGTCAGCTCTCTGCGGTCAAGGCCTAGGAGGTAAAAACAGAAACTGTTTCCTAAAGCTGCATACCTGAGTCACGGATTCCTAGATACTAAGGTCAAAAGGGACCATTGTGATCATCTAGTCTGACCTCCTGTAGAACCCAGCCCAAAATATTTCACTATTAATTACATAGCAGGTGTGACCAGGGTCTCAGTGGGGGCCAACTGAGGTCACTCAATTAGGGTGAACTGCAAAGAATGGGGCAGACAAACCCCAAAACTAGTGGATAATTCAATACTTAAATTTATCAAGCCAGCATAAAACAGCTTCTTTATTAGCACACTAATTATTCAGAAGTCAATAACACAGTTCCCTTAAAGTACCCAGCCTCAGGCCTCCATCCAGGTACCCAAGTCAAATATGATGATGATTTCTGAAAATCTTATTTCATCACATAAAAAAAAAGGTTTGACCAATCCCAAAGGATCAGACACATTACCTCCCCGGTTACTGAATATTCCACATTTTACCCAAATACACGCTCCCAGCCCATTCTTATTAACTAAACTAAAATTTATTAAAAAAAGAAAAGAGCAAGAATATGGTTAAAAGATCAATATACGTACAGACATGAGTTTAATTCTTGAGGTTCAGATACATAGCAGAGATGGTGAGCTTTGTCGTTGCAAAGAGTTCTTTTAGAAATAGTTCATAGTCCAATATCATATTCAGGGTGGACCAGTCAGCACTAGGATCCCAAGCTGGTGGTTTAAGCTTTCCCTGATGAAGCATCAAGCAGATCTGAGATGATCAGGATCCAAAGATCTTTTATACAATTTCAAGCCGCCTTTGACACGTTGCAGTCCCTTGGGGAACAATAGGTAATTAGGATGACTTTGAAGGAGGGTCCATCACTGGTACTTAGCTATACAAATTAACATAAGGCAATTTGCTTGTTCCTCCACCATTCACAGATTATTTGCTGTATATTTCAAAGTGAGGTGAACACAGTGATATCTGGTGTTTACAATTCATTTAAATGCTAGGATGTTCTTTTGATCCCTGAATTATCAGAATACAGCATAAACAGGGACTGTTGATTACATTGTCGACCATTACGCATATATATGTAAATACACAAACATGTCCCCACATGTCTTTAAGGGTTGAATATGAATCATGCATCACAGCAGGGAAAGATGATTCTCTTCCCAGCAGTAAAGGAACATAATGCAGCCCAATAGTCTTGGTTCTGAAAAGACTTGTGCATAAGTGTTAGCTAGTGGTAGTAGTTTATTTAAAAGTCCCTAAAATTCACATGAGCTACTTATATAGTTCCTCATGCTAATGCCTTCCTAAATTGCCTTTGCTTAAATTGGAAAGGGCTCAAAAAAAAAAAAAGAGCTACAAGAATGATTCGAAGTCTCGAAAACATGCCTTTGTAGTGAGACGCTAATGAAGCTCAGTCTGTTTAGTTTATCCAAGAGAAGGCAAACAGGTGACTTGGTCATGGTCTACAGGCACTTTGCTGCTAGATGGGGAAGAGATTTCTGAGAGTAGATGGCTCTTTAATCCATCAGAAAAAGGATGGATGAGACCCAATGGCTGGAAGCTGAAGTGAGAAAAATCTGAGTGGAAAAAACATGCACGATGTCAACGGTGAGGTTAAATTAACCATTGGCACAAGTTACCACAGGTTGTGGTGGATTCTCCATCACTTGAAGGCTTTAAAGCAAGACTAGATATTTTTTTAACACTAGGCTCTAGCTCAAACAAAAGTTGAAGGCTTAATGTAGAAGTTACGAGGTGAGGTTCTCTGGCCCATTTTATGCAGGAAGTTAGACTATATAATGGTCCCTTCTGATTCTAACAACTGTAACCCGTTGCCAGATACAACTCTTTACTCCTCCCTTGCTTCACCTGTACATCCCGAAAAGCTTTCCAAAGCAGGCTAATGTTGTTATCCCCACTTACCAGAGAAGACGACTTGAAGTTCACAATCTTGGAATGAGCTGGCCAAAATTTTTGGAATTTTGAAATTTCTATGAAAAAATTGGTCCAAAATTTTGAATTTTGGTGGGAAAAGGGGAACGCTTTTCCCCACCATTTTTTTTTGCAAATTTTCCCTTCTTCTCCCCACCCCCCATTTTCCCACTAACTACAGAATGGATCAAAACAATCAGAAGTTAAATAAAACATAAGACAAAGTGTCCATCTTCTGCAATTCCCCCCTTTTGGTTTTCATTAGCTCTAGGCAGTGGGCAGGGTGCGTGCCGGAGCCACTGTTTATGGACAATCCTTTTGTGTTGTTTTGAGTGGCTTTTAATTTAAGGGATAGGCACCCAAAGCACATTGTGGGTGCAAGAAATGTGACTGGAGAATCCCCCGCTCGGTGCTCAGCGTGCTAGGCCACGCTGCTTCCCCAGAGCTGCAGCAACGTTATCAGCTCTTCTCTAAAGTTAGGAGCTATTGGAGGAATTGCTGTTTCATGCAGGGTGCCATCAGTCTGTGGAATTTACTGCCGCAAGTCACATGGATTTAAGTCCAATGGATTTGAAAAGGGGCAGGATCATTTCATGGCCAATGATAGCATTGTAATCATACATGCTGAGTGATGCGTAATCAAATCTCATGCCTGAGCGTATCAACTGCTTTCATAGAATCATAGGACTGGAAGGGACCTTGAGAGGTCATCTAGTCCAGTCCCCTGCACTCATGGCAGGCCTAAGTATTATCTAGATCCTCCCTGGCAGGTGTTTGTCCAACCTGCTCTTAAAAATCTCCAGTGATGGAGATTCCACAAACTCCCGGGGAATTTATGCCAGTGTTTAGCCACCCTGACAGTTAGGAAGTTTTTCCTAATGTCCAACCTAAACTTCCCTTGCTGCAATTTAAGCCCATTGCTTCTTGTCCTATCCTCAGAGGTTAAGGAGAACAATTATTCTCCCATCTCCTTGTAACAACCTTTTATGTACTTGAAAACTGTTATCATGTCCCCTCTCAGTCTTCTCTTCTCAGGACTAAACAAATCTAATTGTTTCAATCTTCCCTCATAGGTCATGTTTTCTAGACCTTTAATAATTTTTGTTGCTCCTCTCTGGCCTTTCTCCAATTTGTCCACATCTTTCCTGAAATGTGACATTCTGAACTAGATGCAATACTCCATTTGAGGCCTAATCAGCACGGAGTAGAGCAGAAGAATTACTACTTGTGTTTTGCTTAAAACACTCCTGCTAATACAGCCCAGAATTTGATGTTTGCTTTTTTTGCAACAGTGTTACACTGTTGACTCATATCTGCAGTACTCAGTCATTTCCCTTTTTGTATGTGTGTAACTGATTTGTTCCTTCCTAAGTGGAGTACTTTGCATTTGTCCTTATTGAATTTCATCCTACTTACTTCAGACCATTTCTGCAGATCATTCTGAATTTTAATCCTATCATCCAAAGCATTTGCAACTTCTCCCAGCATGGTATTGTCCATAGGGGTCAGGAGGGAGTCCCGCTATCTGTTGCATTGCACAGCTTGACTGGGGGATTTAGTTTGTTCTGTTTTTCACTGAAGCAGCGAGTATGGGCCACTGATGGGCAAGGGTCTGGTCTGGAATGACAGACCTTGTGTTCAGTCTTGAGAGTTTGGACGGAATGCTGCCGCAGCGTGTTCTGACACTTGTCCACGGGAATCAGCCTGGAGGCAGGGAACTGAACTCTCAAGTCCTAAGCTAGCACCCCAACCACCTTCCCCCCTCTCGTCTGGCAGTGAGTTTGCCATGGGCCAGCTGCCAAGAAAGCTCTGTTTCCCATGGTCACTGGTCTTGCTCTTGAGGCTGGCAGCTTTCTTGGTCGTGAGGAACATAACTGTCAGGAGAGAGAATGATCACAGAGTGGGGACTTCCGGTAGCTGGGCCGATCCTGTGGAGAGTTTCGGAGGTCACTTTTAACTTTGACTCTATTTAACAGAAGCTGGACAATGCCTTTGAACTGCACAAACCCATAATAAAGACAACTCCTTCCCCAAAGTGCTTACAATCTAAATAGCAAAGACGGACAAAGGATGGGAGGGGGAACTGAGTGACAGAGGGGTGAAGTGAGGTGCCCAGAAAGTCAGTTGCAGAGTTGGGAATAGAACCCAGATCTCCTGACTCTCAATCCAGTGCCATATCCACTAGATAACGCTGCCTATCCCAATGAGACTCCTCATGGTAATAGGTATCATAGTGCTTTCTACCAGACAGTATGGTAGGAGGCTAAAGCTTGGAGTATGATGACAGAACAGAAAGTTGGGACTGTCGCTTTAATATTTACCCATGTGTTTCTCATTCTAGGTTCATGGAATTAGCAGAGGTCATAGTAGTTGTAGGCGGCTGTGATAAGAAAGGCCTCTTGAAGCTCCCCTTCACTGATATGTACCACCCGAAGAGCAGGCAGTGGACAGCACTCTCTAGCGTGCCAGGGTACACCAAATCGGAGTTTGCAGCCTGCACCCTAAAGAATGACGTGTATATATCAGGTGAGAAACCCACCCAACAGCCCCGCAGCTACACCTCCAAGCATTTCGGAGAGAAACTGCCAATTCAGGCTCTGTGATGCTTTCCTCTCCAGCTGCAGAGTCACCCGGGTCTGTTTTACGTGTGCGTCTAGGATATGCAGTATGTGTGTTTCTGCTCTTGTCACGCTGTAGTGGTTAGCAGTGTTCCTTGTACTTATAGTTGGCTTATGAAGGCCGAGAATTCATTCCCAATATATCTCCTTGGCCACAGATTCACAGATGTTAAGGCCAGAAGGACCTTTGTGATCATCTAGTCTGATGATCCTTTTAACACAGGCCACAGAACTTGCCCAAAATAATTCCTAGGGCAGAGCTTTTAGAAAAACACCCAATCCTGGTTTATAAATTGTCAGCGATGGAGAATCCAGCATGACCCTTGGTAAATTGTTCCAGTGCGATATCCACTGGATAACTTGCATCTTTTTTCCAGTCTGAATTTGTCTAGCTTTAGTTTCCAGCCATTGGACCATGTTATACTTTTCTCTGCTAGACTGTAGAGCCCATTATTAAATATTTGTTCCCCATGTAGATGCTTAGACTGTTGCCTCTTAATCTACTCTTTGTTAAGATAAACAGATTGAGCTCTTTGAGTTTCACTATAAGGCATTTTTTCTAATCCTTTAATCATTCTCATGGCTCTTCTATGAACCCTCTCCCATTTATCAACACCCTTCTTGAATTGTGGGCACCGGACCTGGACACAGGATTCCAGCAGTGGTTGCACCAGTGCCAAATACAGAGGTAAAATAACCCCTCTGCTCCTACTCGAGATTCCCCTGTTTATGCATCCCAAGATCACATTAGCTCTTCACCACCGTGTCATTGCTAATGCCGTGTTTGGCTCCCCACATCCAGCAACGGTATTCTTCCACACATCCATCGTTGCCATTCTGGCTGTAGCAACCTGAGAAGATCAGGGCAAACCTGCGCCTACCATGACACACAGACTTCTTTGACCACCCAAGAGCATGCTTGCGGTTGAGGCACCTGTTGTGGGCTTATTTGCCCTGCCCAGATTTCCCTGCAATGTCGATGTGGCATGAAGAATGGTCTGCAGCTGGCAACAGAAACCAGTCTGTTATAACTGACCTGACCCTGTGGGTACCTGACTTTGATTTACTACCATGCTCATGGGTCCTTCTGAACCGATTTTTGAATGGACCTGGGTCAACTTGCAAGCCAGCCTCCTCTCCTGAGGCCAACGAGAGGACCATGTGGCTGTGGTGTGGCCAAAGACCGACAACGTCTCCCATCTCTTGTGACAGCTTTTGGACCAGATTGGATGGTGGTCAGAGGGCTCTGCGCTCCGCTGAGGAGGCTGCCGCAAATTGGGTTGGCAAGGTCTGCCCCCGATAAGAAGAACGACCACAGTGTGTGTCACCCTGGGAGGTCACATTCCGCTGATTATCCACCGAACCCCCCAAATCTTTTTTGGAGTCACTGCTTCTCAGGATAGTCCCCCATCCTGTAAGGATGGCTGACATTCTTTGAGACTTTTCTTTCTCCTCCTTCTCCACCTTCTGCCTCTACAAGCGAGATCCCTATGTCAAGCACTACATCAGTGCGTGGTGGTGGTATTTGTCATTTACACTAAGCTGTCTCAGAGCCCCCAGTTCTGAGGTGATGGTGGTGGCTCTCCCCTTGATGGTGTGGGGCCTCTCTGTCTTCCAGGAGGGCACATCAACAGCAGCGATGTTTGGGTGCTGAGCTCCCAGCTGAATGTCTGGATCAAAGTTGCCTGTCTGCACAAGGGCAGATGGAGGCACAAGATGGCGACCCTTCAGGGCAAGGTACGTACTTCATTCCCCTCAGTCTGCAGTTTAAAGTTATAGACTGTCGACCAAACCTATTACCTGAGGTTTCTGCATAGGTGCCAACTTCTGCTGGCGCCAGCGGGTGCTTGATCCCCTTTGCCCCCAGCCCTACCCCTGCCCTGCCCCCATTCCAACCCCTTCCCCGAAGTCTCTGCCCCCTCCCTGCCCCTATTCGACTCCCTCCTCAAATCTCTGCCCCAGCCCTGCCTCTTCCCTGCTGCATTCCCGCTCCTCTCCCTCCCTCCCCCCAAAACAGCTGTTTTGCGGCGGCATGCACTGGGAGGTAGGCAGAGGGAGTGGGGACGTGGCGCACTCAGGGGAGGAGGCGGAGGTGAGCCGGGGTGGGGGAGCTTGGCTGCCGGTGGGTGCAGAGCACCCACTAATTTTTCCCTGTGGGTGCTCCAGCCCCAGAGTGCCCATGAAGTCAGTGCCTATGGGCTTTGGCACTTATTCCTCCTCCCATGGTAACAGCAGATAATATAGGAACATGTGACAGATCCCATAGGATCAGGTCCCATTGGAAGAAGATCTAAAGGAATACAGGAGAGCTGGCAGCATAGGCACCGACTCCATGAATGCTCTGGGGCCGGAACACGCATGGGAAAAAGAAAGTAGGTGCTCAGCACCCACTGGTGGCCCTGCTGATCAGCTCCTCCCCTTCCCCCGAGCACCTCCCGCCTGCTGTGGATCAGCTGTTCAGCGGCATGCAGGAGGCGCCAGGGATGAGGGTGGGACAAGCTTGGGGGAGGGGGCGGAATGGGGCAGGAAAAGGCGGAGCAGGGGCGGGAAGAGGTGGGGCGGGGATTGAGACCCCCGGGGAAATGAGGAAGCTGGCGCCTGTGTCTGGCAGTTTTCAAGGAGACCATTTTAAAGGCGGGGAGGGGAAGACAGGAAGAATAAGATGATGACAATACGGCTCCAAGAGGAGCTCTTCAGTTACCACAGAGTCAACACAAAGTACAGTAGTAACATGGACAAATTGCTAAGGAGGAGTGCAAAAGAAAAGCATGAACATTTAGGGACAGAATCGGACAGGTGAAAGTACACTGAGAGTTTCACCTAGAAAGGGACATAAAAGGAAATAAGAAGTAGTTACTTAAAGCTTCAGTCTTCACTAATAAGGTTAATGGTGACCAGATACTCCACACAATTAATATTGACAACCGGGGGAAGGAACTCAAGCCAAATAGGAAAGAACAGTTTAACAAATATTTAGATAAATGAATGTATTCAAGTTGACAGGACCTGATGAAATTCATTCTCGGGTGATTCAGGAACCAGCTAAAGCAATCGTGTAATCATTAGCAATTATCTTTGAGAATTCATGGAGGCCGGGTGAGGTCCCAGCGGATTGGAGAAGGACAAACATGGAAGGTATCTTTAAAAGGGGGAACAAAGAGGGACCAAAGGAATTATAGACGAGTCATCCTAACAGAGACACCTAGAAAGGCACAGGAACAAATTATTAAACAATCAATTTGTAAGCACCTAGAGGATAATAGGGTTATAAGAAATGGCCAGCATGGATTTCTCAAGAATAAATCATGCCAAACCAACCTAATTTCCTTCTTTGACAGGGTTAGTGGTCTAGCGGATAGGGGGGAAGCAGTAAAATATACGAATGGCCATACTGAGTCAGATCAATAGCCCATCCGTGGCCAATGCCAGGTGCCCCAGAGGGAATGAACAGAACAGGTAATCATCAAGTGATCGATCCCTTGTTGCCCATTCCCAGCTTCTGACAGTTGGAGGTTTAGGGACGCCTGGAACATGAGGTTGTCTCTCTGATCCTCTTGGCTAATAGCTGTTGATGGACCTGTCCTCTAGTAGATGTGATAGCTTGATTTTTGTAAGGCTTTTGACACAGTGCCACATGCTGGTTTCATAAACCAACTACAAAATGTGATTGAGATGAAATTACTATAAGGTGGGTGCACAACTGGTTGAAAGACTGTACTCAGAGTAGTTACTAATGGCTCACTGTCAAACTGAGAGGGGGTATCTACTGGGGTCCTGCAGGGCTCAGTCTTGGGTCCAGTACTAGTCAATATTTTCATGAATGACTTGGATAATGGAGTCGGGGAGAGTATGCTTACAGAGTTTGTAGGTGACACCAGGCCAGCAGGGGTCGCAAGCGCTTTGGAGGACAGGATTAGAATTTAAAATGACCTTGACAAACTGGAGAATTGGTCTGAAATCAACAAGATGAAATTCAATAAAGACGCATGTAAAGTACTTCACTTAAGAAGGACAAATCAAATGCACCACTACAAAGTGGGTGATAACTGGTTAGGTGGCGACAGAGCTGAAAAGGATCTGGGCATTATAGTGAATCGCAAAATAAATGAGTGAACAATGTGGTGCAGTTGGAAAAAAGGCTAATCTCATTCTGGGGTGTATTAACAGGAGTTTCGGATGTAAGACATGGGAAGTAATTATCCCACTCTACTTGGCACTGGTGAGGCCTCAGCTGGAGTGTCTAATTCTTGGTGCCACACTTTGGGAAAGATATGGATAAATTGGGGAGTTCAGAGGAGAACAACAAAAATGATAAAAAGTTTGGAAAACCTGTTCTATGAGGAAAGGTTTTTTTTTTTTTAAAAAAGGGCATGTTTAGTCTTGAGAAAGGAAGACCAAGGGGGGAACCTGATAAATCTTCAACCATGCTAAGGGCTGTTATAAATAGGATGGTGATCACTCCACTTCCGCTGATGGCAGGACAAGAAGTAAGGGGCTTAATCTGGAGCAAGGGAGATTTAGATTAGATATTAGGAAACTCTTTTCTAACTATGTGGGTAGTTAAACTCTGGATTAGGCTTCTAAGGGAGGCTGTGAAATCCACATCTTTGGAGGTGTTTAAGAACAGGTTGGACAAACACCTGTCAGGGATGGTCTAGGTTTACTTGGGTCTGCCTCAGTGCAAGGGGCTGGACTAGGCGACCTCTCAAGATCCCTTCCAGCCCTACATTTCTCTGATTCTATGTGATAGCAGTAGTCACTTCTGTCTCTGCTAGAATACAACTGGGCTGTACGAATCATTCACTCCTGGCTATTTTGATATAGGAGTAATTTTGCTTCGATTGAAGCCAATGACAAAAATCTCAGTGTTTGAACAGGCGCCTAGTGTTGCTGAAATGGCCTATTATAAAATCTAATACTTGTGACAATAAAATATATAATTGAAGGGTACAAAGCTTTGTGGTTAGAAAGCTGGACTCGATCTTTGTGTGAAAAACATGCAGTCCAGAGGTTTTAAAATGGGGCATCCTGTTGCTTACCTTGTGGAGTTCAAGGTGTGGGTTTCTTCTCTGTCTTGGTGCCCCTCAGTCGCACAGTAACAGGGCAGGTCACCTCCTGTGTGTCTCCTTGTGGCCAGAGATGATGCTGAAGCACCTTGCCTCAGTTTCCCCTCTTTTTCAGAGCTCCAGATATAAATTCTTCTCCAGCTCATCAATGCCCCTCCTGGGAGCTGGAGTTATTAAATTAACAAAAATTCCAAATCAAAGTGCTCAAAGCCCCATCCAGTCCTTGCTCCCAGTCTTCCCACTCAGGGGTGTCCCTTTGCCTTAAAGACTGAGGATTCTCTGCTGGAGCCTGCTTACACCCAGCAGCTGTTGTCCTCCGTTTTGATCTCCCTGAGCAACTCCCTCTCCAGGAAGCTTCTTGCTGCCCTTTATAGGGCAATCCCCTAATCCTTGCCCAAGTGTGCCTCAGAAGTAACTAGCATTGGGTGATCCCAGGCCTCTATGGGCAAGCTGCTCTGTTATACACACCTTCCTGTTAATAGTTCACTCTGCATTCTAACCGTTTGTCTCTTTTCCATGCCCCAAGGCAGCTTTTGCACATGCCCCTGTGGGATTGTTATGCCCAGTACCAGGTGTCAGATTCTATATCCCAGTGTCCCTCGCTCCCAGTATGATTTCTGCCGACTGACTCTGCTCCTTCCACGGCAGATCTATGCAGTGGGGGGGTTTGACGGCTTTTACCGCCTGGCCAGCGTGGAATGCTACGATACATTCTCCAACAGCTGGTCGGCCGTCACCCCTTTGCTGGAAGCGGTGAGCTCGGCGGCTGTGGTCCCCTGTCTGAACAAGCTCTACGTGATTGGGGGCGCTGTGGATGACAGCGCAAACACAAACAAGGTACCGTGGTGCCAGCGCACGGCGAGGATAAAGGGAACCCTCAGCAAGTTTACTTTGGTTGAGACGTCTTGTAAACAAGGAGCCCGAGGGTGTGATTCCTTTTTTTTCAGGTGCTTCCTCAATGCCCTCTTCTCCAGCTGTGATGTTGCCTGGGTAGTTTGCCTGACCCGTTTGTGGTTGTAGTAGGGGAGAGCTGTCTAGTGGTTAGAGCAGAGGACTGGATGTCAAGTCTCCTGGGTTTCATTCCTTGCCTATTGTGTGACCTTGGGCAAATCACTCACTTTTTGTTCATCAGTTTCCCTAGCTGTAACAAGGCAATAATATTGACTATGCCTACCTCATTATTATTAATGTTGTTTGGATTGCAGTAGTTTCTAGGACCCCTAGTCATGGACCAAGACCCCATTGTGCCAGGTGCTGTACAAATACCGAAATGACAGTCCCTGCCCCCTCCACCCCCCCCGAAACATTTACAATACAGGTTACGCCTTATGGGGGGCTATCTCACAAGCTGGCTCTTTAAGGGGAGTTGGAACCAGCCTCACCTGTGGCTGATGAGCTGTTTCCCAGCTGAGACTCATCCAGTCATTATCGAAGCCTGCAAGTGGCTAAGCTGGAAAGGAGAGCTTCAGAAGGGAAATGGGCTTCTGTGGCAGGCCCTGGAGCTGGGGGGAGATGTGCAAGGGGAGAGATCTCTGGGCCCCTGTAGAAGACCCTGGGTCAGGGGGAAGACTAGTTTTATATGGGGATCTGAGGTTGAACTGTTGGATTGTGTCTGAAGAATAAACTGTGCCCTGAAGGATGCAGTTGCCTGTGGTGTTAGTCCTCTCGGGGCAGGGGCAGGCCAGGCTCGGGCTCAGGGACTGTTTAATTGCAGTGTAGATGTTTTGGCTCAGGCTGCAGCCCAGGCTGTAGGACTCTGTGAGGTTGGAGGGTCCCAGAGCTTGGGCTGTAGCCCAAGCCCCTGTACACTGCAATTAAACAGCCCAAGCCCTGCAACCCCGAGGCAGCTGGCACGGGCCGGCTGTGGGTGTCTAACTGCAGTATAGACCTACACTCAGTGGCAGACAGCAGCCTATGGGCATGTTCAGAGTGTTTCAGATGATCACACGGCTTATTCCTTGGGGATTATCCGACTGGGGAAGGCCTCCACGCACCAGATATGCTGCTACAGGACTCGCTAGTTAATAGTCATCATTATATTAATAAGAAATACTCAGCACTTTTTATCTTCAGTTCACTTCACAGACATGGAACACGCCCCTGCAGGAGGCAGGCATTATCCCCTTTTTACAGACTGGGGAATTGCGAGGCAGAGGCCTACGTTTTCAAACGTCCACTGGCTTTGGGTATTTTATTTTTCAGGGGGCCAACTTGACACTTACAGGCCTGATTTGTTTTCCAAAGGTGCTGAGGGCTCACAGCTCCCCTTGAATTCTTTTGGAGGTGCAGATGCTCTGTACTTCTGAAAATCGGGCCCCTTAAGGCATCTGGTTGGGCCCCCAAAAATTAGTGGATACTTCTGAAAAAGCTGAAGTCTAAGGGCCACATTTTTAAAGGTATGTAGGCACTTAAGTCCCATTGGTTTCATTGGGAGTTAGGCACCTCAGTACCTTTACAAATCTGGGCCTAAGTGACTTGCCTGAAGTCACACAGTGAATCAGTGTAAGAGCCAAGAACAGAAACCAGGTGTCCTGACTCCCAAGTCCTGTTGTCTGTTCACAGGACCATGCTCCTTCTCCCATTCATTCATTTTATGATAGATCCACAGCAATGTGTTGGCTCAAAGGGACTGTGCCATCGATGTGCGTTGGGTTCAAAGGCATAGGTGCTGATTCGGTGAGTGCTTCGGGGCTGAAGCATCCAGAGAAAAAAAATTGTGGCTTCTCAGCACCCACCAGCCACAGCTGTTTGGCAGCACCGCTGATCAGCTGATAGGCGGTGACACCAAACAGCTGTTTGGTGGCTCAGGGAGAGGTTTGGGGGAGGGCGGAGACCAGTGAGCGGGGGAATTTGGGAGGAGGCAGGAAGAGCAAGAGCAAGGGCAAGGCCTTGGGGGAAGGGGCAGAGTGGAGGCGGGAAAGGAGGAGCAAAGGAGGGGTCTTGGGGGGGAGGGAGTGGGGTGTCAGGGCAGAGCAGAGGTGGAGCACCCCTGGGAAAAGTAAAAATTGGTGCCTATGGTGTTAGGTTTTAGTTACTGGGATTTTGCCTGAGCAGGGACACCACGAGAGTCTGTGTTTCAATAGCTGATTTCCTGTTTCTCCTCCCAGGTCCAGTGCTATAATCCTGAGGAGAACAAATGGACATTCCTGTCTCCCACTCCCTTCTATCAGAGGTGCATTAATGCTGTCTCCTTGGACAACATGATTTACGTTGTGGGTGGACTCCTGAGTAAAATCTTCAGCTACAATCCCAGGAAAGACACCTGGAGAGAAGTGGCCACTCTCCCAGGACCTCTGGTAAGGAGAAATCTCTAGAGCAGGGATCGGTAACCTTTGGCACGCGGCCCATCAGGGAAATCCGCTGGCGGGCTGGGACGGTTTGTTTACTTTGCAGCATCTGCAGATTCGGCCGATCGCAGCTCCCACTGGCCGCGGTTCGCCGTTCCAGGCCAACGGGGGCTGCGGGAAGAGAGTGGCCCGGCCTGAGTGGCTTTCCCTGATGGGCGGCATGCCAAAGGTTGCCAATCCCTGCTCTAGAATATCCTCTGTGCACATTAGAATCTTTGCAGAAGTTTAAAGGCAAGGTGCTAAGAGCTCTGACTCTTATCCAGTAAAAGCACTTAAGTACATGCTTAAATCCCAGCATGTAAATAGTCACTGCTCCACCCCAGCTCCAGCTGGCTGAAATTTTCTGGCAATGTATATTTTTTAATGAAAAATGGCTTTTTCATCTAAAATGAAAATGGTAAACATTTTCTGATTTTCAAATGGCAGAAAGGGAAACTGAATTTTGTTTTTGGTATAACTGTAGGTTGCAGTAAAAAAAATTGGTTTTTGAAAAGACAAAAATTCAGATCTTTTTTTTCATTTAGGAAAAAAGAAAAACCTGAAAATTTTTCATTTAATTAAAAAAAAAAAAAAGGTCAGATTTCTTATTGTTGAAAATGCGGTAAGAAATTTAAATAATATGTATTTCTATTTAAACAAACCAAAACCCTGTTGACTTTTTTCAATCAGCTCTACTCAGCAGCTTGCATGATTAAGCCTGAAGTGCAGTGAATTTCACGCGGAGGTGACGAACTGCCTTGTTGTGCCTCTTGTGAGCATCTGCTAGTTCTGAGAAGCACAGTATAGAACAGAAAAGATCACCTCACTCGGTTCAGGCAGGATCTCCCTTGTTTGTCTCTAGATGTCTATAAAAATCCACAAGCATCGCCCAGAAACAGCCCTTCTGACACCCAGGGGCTCACACCATCCAGGCCCCAGACCTCTTGTCTTCTGCTTACCGTTCTTTCCCTCCCTGCTAGATGCATGATCTCGCAGATACACAGGTCCAAGCGGAGTCAGTTGAGACTAGAGCATGATCCGCACTTCGTTCCTTGTTAAACCTCCCCTTTGAACCCTGTTGTACAAAGCTGGAAGAGGTACCCTCACCTCTCCATCCTTTCCTCCCCTCTGCCCGCAGGAGAGCTGTGGGGTGACGGTGTGTGGTGGGAAGATCTACATCCTGGGTGGCCGGGATGAGAATGGGGAAGGCACGGACAAAGCTTTCACCTTTGACCCAGCGACGGGGAACGTGGCTCAGCAACCCCCGCTGCAACGCTGCACCAGTTACCACGGCTGCGTTACCGTTCTCCAACGTGTGAGCAGATGACCCTGTCGCTTCCTTCCCCTCCCCAGGAAGAATCCCCCTGGAGAAGGCAGTTACCCTCAGTGCCAAAAAATGACCCTCTGTCCTGTTCATTATTGTTATGTGCCAGTCTGTGTGGAAGAGCAACGTCAGGTGACCAATGCAGGCAGGAAGGAAGGTGGGGGTCAGGGGAGTCACGACTGCAAACATTAAGTAATTGCTTTCATTGTTTTGGTGGAGATGAATGCTGCTTTGTGCTGGGGGAGCAGGGATGTGGGCAGTACGTAACATACGGGGCAGGGAATACTGCACTAAGACGGTGCCCTCCAGTAGGTCTCAAGTAAAGCTCGTCAGCAATTTTCTGACAAAACATTTTATTTTCTTTTTTTTTGGTCAGAACCGAAACCGTTGGCAAAATGGCATCTGATTCGACAGACTCTGAAAACTTTTGGTTTAAAAAAAGGAAAGTTCCAGTTGTTCAAGACTAAGTGAATTTTTGCTTGTAAATTTCAGTCAATTTACACCCACACCCACATACACGGAAAAAAGGTCGCATTCTGCACAAAACCCTTTGAAATTATAGAAACAGTTAAAATGATTTGAACTGATTTTATTTTATTATTATTATTTTTCAATTTGTGGACATTTTTCAGATTTTTTGCCTTTTTTTAATCCCAATTTGGGATGGGGGAAAACATTTCAAAATGTCAAAACTTCTTAAGTGTCTGAAAGGTATCTGATTCTATGTAATGACCTTTAATCAGCTCAGCCCTACCAGGTATCTGCTTAAGACAAGAAAGGTTTCACTATAGATTCCAGTTCCCCAGTTCATTACAACCTGAGGCCTTGATCCTGCAGAGATGTCTGTACATGCATCCCAGTGGGAAGGTTAAGATTCTGTCATGGGTATTTTTAGTAAAAGTCAGGGACAGGTCATGGACAATAAACAAAAATTCACGGAAGCCCGTGACCTATCCCTGATTTTTCCTAAAAACACTTGGACGAGAGGGGGGACAAACAGAGTGCTGCTGGGGCTTGCAGCTACTCAGCCTCACTGCGTCTGTGGCAGGGGCTGACCCACAAGGGCTGATCCAACTCCGGCTGCTGCTCTGGCGGGCCAGGGACCGCTGCTTAGCTGTTCCGGCAGCCCCTGGGGCTGACCACCAGCCCACTGTTCCAGTTGCCCCGGAATCCATGACCTCCATGATGGAATTGTATCCTTACCCCTTGGTCAAGGTGTGTTATGTCTCCCTCTCTTCCCAATCTACAGAGGGTATGAGCGCATTACAGTCCTGGCTAGCAAGCCTGGCTCTTAGCTCAAGCTGTAGAGATTTGTCCTTTTAGCTATGGAGGACTTTGGTTCCATTCCTTGAGCCAGCCAAGAGAGCAGCCATCATGCATGCAGAGTTTACACGCTGACATTCGGTCCCATTGACTTTGGGCATCTGGGCCTGACTTTAGACTAGATACCTCAGGCAGAATTCTCAGCTGGACCCCTGACAAAATCTTCTACTTAAAAAAAAAAAAAAAAAAAAAAAGTGTAAATCTTTTGTTCCAGCTCTGGGTTGAGCCAACCTGTTGGACATGGTTGTTCTACCCTGGCGTCCCCTCCCCGCTCATGCCTTAGGTTGCCTGGTGCTGCGCTCCCCGCCATGGGAGGAGCGGTGTGAAGAACTGAAACACGGCACGTGGCGGAACACAGCTTGGCTTAGAGGTAGGTTGAGCTGGCAATTAGAAAAAAGGTCTTTTCACCTGTAAACTTAGGAGACTTGATGCACAGCTCCTTAGACACAATAATCACTGAGCCCCAGGATGCCTCTTCTTCAGAGAAGAACTACACTTTCAGGTCATGTCCTTAACCCACTGCTGGAATGGATGGTTTCTGATTGGCCCATCAAGGGGACAGCATTGTCCAATGAGGTTAGGACTTACAGTGGCTCCCAAACTGTGTGCTGGACCTCTGATTTGTGCCTCTTAGAAACTCCAAGGTACTTGGTGTCACATGACCTAAACCCACTTCCAGCATCCCCCTGATTGAGTTTGAAGGCCCCTATGTAAGGAGGCCATAAATGGACCACATAATTGTTCAGAGGTAGGTTCCCTTTAATAGTGACAGGCAACTGGATCACAGTTTTTCAGCTGTTTGTAATATTGGGCTGGAAATCTTGTGGGCATAGGATCTTTAGTGAGTTTCTCTAGCTTCTCACTCCAGAGCTAGAAGCTTGAAAACCTTCTTTTTTTTAACATTTCAGAACCTCAGAGACCATCTATGTATTGAAGGCTCAGGGGGTACTTATTGTTCCTGAACCATCTCTTCTGTCCCTACCCTTCAAATCCCCAAAAGCTCAGTGTCTTCAAATATTTTATCTCATCCCAAGTTACATTGTTTTTGAAGAGTCCTTAACCATTCCTGCCCCCTCACAATGATGATTAAAATCCTTCTGCAGACCTTTATTTGTTTTAATTTGACAAAGTTGATGTTTATTCCTTAGGCGCTGTGTGAGAAATATCTGACTTGCTCGAGTGCTAGGTAAATACTAAGTTATGTCAGTGCCCTTACAAGATTTACTGTGATACAATAAAATGGGCCCATAGGCTTTTTCTAGCTCTGGAAAGGACTCCTTTGCTCTGCTCTGCTCCCCCCACACCCTCAAACTTTCCATTTGTGCTGAACATCAAGGAAAAAGGCACAATCTCATTATTCCCATTAGTCGTCATCCTACCAAGGAGAGATTCTGCATCTTCATTTCATCAGCTTGGAACTGAGTGGTCTCGTTTGCCCTCCAATAGCAGGTAGGTGGAAATGGGCTTGTTAATTTTTGGTACTATTTGCCCTTTCCTTCCCATTCTTGTAGTGCCCTCACCTGCACAATTACTTCTGTGGTCTCCAGTGACTATGAAGCCTGAAGACAGCTTTTAAAGTGGAGGAATGTGTTGCTGGGCTGGCAAGGTAGAGGTTAAGTCCCCTGGTTCTGTACAGAACAGGTACAGCATGGGCAGTGGCAGGGCAAGCTTCCTCTCCAATGTTGTGGTGGTTTTGTATTACAGTAGCACCTAGAGTCTTAAGATCAGGGCCCTATTGTGCTAAGTGCTGCATAATGTAGGAAGAGACAGTTCCTGTCCCAGAGAGCTTCCAAACATTCTCCCCATTTTACTGATGAGAAACTGAGGCACAGAGTAAGTGACTTGCCCAGGATCACACAGGGAAACTGTGGCAGAGATGTGGGAATTGAACCCTCTTCTCCTGTATCCTAACCTGGCATCTTAACCATCAGGCCGGCCTTCCTTTTACATTGTGGCTGAACCAGGAACTGTGCCTTGGAGGGCATCTGGTGGGAGTAAGAGTGTAGTTTATTCTACATGCTTGTTCAGCGCTGCCTGCTGGCATCCCCAACGAGGCGTGTGATGTAAACGCCTATGAACCAGGCCTGAGACTGCTAATCCGCTTCACACAGGTCATAGCAGGAAGACAAAGCTCAATGATCCCAAGACCTTTGAAGGGAGGGGAGGTGGTGGATGACTTGCTTCCAGATGACTGCGAAAAAGCAGTTTCTTTGCCCACAAAGTTAGTGCCAGGGTGGGTGTGTTGGCGTTTTGATTTAAAACGAAGGCTGGACAGTGCCAGAAGGTCTAAAACCCTGTCCCTGATGAGTGTACTTGAATTCCATGTCCTTCCATTTTACTGTAGCCTTAATTTTCTCTCCCCTACCCAGCTGAGTGATTGATTAAATTTAGAGGCACTGCTTGCTTCTGTGCTAGTCTTTGTTCCTTGAGCCTGTTTTGTCACTGCCAAAAAGAGAGGTATTTTTACAGCAGGTTGACTCATGCACGCTATCCTAGTGGAGACAAGGCTCGGTAGTTTTTACCACCAGGTAGCTAGGGTAAAGTCAGCCTCGGATGGGGGTACAGTGCTGACCTTGCCTAGCCTGAATGAGCTAGCTCTGATCGTCCGCTGCTCACAGAGGTCACATGTTCTGTTAAAGTCCTACATTTCTTCCCCTCCCTCACCCTGACTGTTTCCCCCAGTCATCGGTGTGTGGTGGCTCTGACGAGGTGCTTAGATACTTCTAGGACCCTCATTGCAGAATTGTTTACCTGGATTTGCTTTGTCAAATTTCTCCACTCTTTTCATTGTGCCCATTAGCTGACCTCGTAACCTTTCCTCCTGAGAAAAACGAGGCCTCGGTAGCCTTTCTTCACTAAGGTTTTTTTAATAATCAAGGTGTAAGCGGGGGAATAGTCCTGCTATTGGGGGAACTTCCCTGGCTTCTGCACTACCCCGGTGAAGTGGGCTAGCGAAAGGATCTGAGTCCTCGCTCCCACTTCCTTTACCCAGTGGCCTCCCTGCCTTCGAGGACTCCCCTTCCACTCTCCTGTCTGGCAGAGTCCTCGTAACCCCAACAAGGCTGGACCCAGGCTCGACCCCCAACCCTGCTGCGGTCACCTAGGACAGGGGCTAGGGTGTCCCCACTCCGGGGTACTCTCTTTGCACTGGGCACTTCTCTGACCCACTGACTATTACATACAAGTTAAAGCAAATTCAAGTTATTTAATCAACCATTATTTTTAAAAAGAATAAGGAAAAATGGGAAGGCTAAAGGAAACACATCACCCCGCTCTGTGGCAGGGAACATCACAAACGGTGTCTCTGGAGCGTCAGGGCAGTTCACAGTCTGTTCCTTGTAAGTCCCAGGCCTCCTGCTCAGGCCCTGGCTGTGCTGCAGGGATGCTGTGGGTTGGACACTTGCTCTGGTGGTGGTCTCAGGCTCTAAGTGGTAGGACCCTTCTTCCCAGTGTTGCCCCCGCCCTGTCGGGGTTATGATCCACGCCTGGCCTGCAGAGCCTCTTGGCTGAGGTGTCTCCCTGTGCTGGGCCTGCTGCCCAGGGTCCCCCTCGGTCTCCCCAGCTGCTCACGACACCCGGCTCTGGACTGCTCCAGACCCAGCTCCACCACTCGGTCTCTGCACTGCTGCTGCTCTGCCTCCAGCTCCCTGGGCTGCTTCTCTGGCCCCTCTGGCTCTGGTTGCTGCAGCTCTGCTCCCAGGACAGGTCTGCTCTGCAGGCTGCTTCTGTGACTCTGATCCCAGCACTGACCTGCTTCCTGGGCTGCTTTCCTGGCTCCTCTGGCTCTGGTTGCTGCAGCTCTGCTCCCAGGACAGGTCTGCTCTCTCTGGATCTGGCCCAGCTCTGCTCCCCAGCTCAGCTTGGGCCCCTGCTTTCTCCTCAGCTTGGCCCCCACTCTGTCTGACCCAGGCAAATCCAGCTCACACAGAGGACGGGACCTCCCTGGCCTCCTGACTCCCTGATTAGCCTGCCCGCCCTGTCGTTCAGGCTGACCTGGAGCATTGGCCTCTCCCCATTGTTCCTGTGGACTATCAGTCTCAGGGTCCTGATTCCCCATCGACCCTTCCCCCTTTTTAGTACTGGGAGCTAGCAACTAAAACACCCCCACTGAATGTTAGTAAGGGGGCAACAGTCCCCTTACAAAGATTAGCTGTAAACCATGGCAGCCACGCCTCTCTGGTGAGGGAAGCTAAGCCAGCTGAAAAGTCTTCAAATCAGTCTTATTAGAAATGGGAAAGACTGATACGGTGTAAATTGTTTAGGTTCTTGCCTGACCTGAGTGCAAGGGAAGCATGTTCTCTCTTGCTTCTGTACAATCAGTGACTCTTGAGGGAAAGAATAGAGGCCCCATCATTGGAGTCTCATCCACAGTCTCCACGACTGGTCTATTTTCACAATAGAATTTTCTGCATTGCTTGTCTACACACGCATTGTACCTTTCTAACTATTTCAGTATAGCCAACGTGACGCATCCCCTTTCGCATGGATGCAATTATACAGGCATGCTGATACCAGGATAGCTTATTGCTGAAGGAAAGAGGAGTAAGTTATACTGGTATAAGGCACCTTTTATACTGACATAACTGCATCCCCCCAGGAGTTGTACTGGTAGAACTATTCCCGTAGGAAGTCGCACCCCTAACTGAAATAGTTAAATCAGGACAAAATTCATGTATGGACTGGGTCTGCGGCTATGTCTGTACCTTACTGAGGTACAGCTGTGCTGCTGTAAGGTCTCGCGTGTAGCCACTTTATGCCGGCAGGAAAGAGCTCTTCCATCGGCATAATTAAACCACCCCTAACGAGTGGCAGTAGCTAAGTTGGCAGGAGAGCATCTCCCACCTACGAGGCGCCATCCACACCGGTGCGTCAGTCAGTGAAACTTTTGTCAGTCGGGGGTGCGGTTTTTTCACACCCCTGACCGACAAAAGTTTTACTGATAAAAGTGCTAATGTAGACATAGCCTTAGTCCGTTGTGTAGATTTTAAGACTAGAAGGGACCGTTATGATCATATAGCCTCCTGCATAACAGACCGTAGACTTTCTCCCATCTGATCACATGACTCCTATTTCTGCCTCTTTGTATCTTAAACAACCCACTTCCCTCCTTAGTGTTAAGCCCCCTTCTAATACATATGGGCTGCTGTCCTCTTCTCTGTTTCCACCTCCCACCCCATTGTCATTTGGCCAGGAGGTACAGTTTTAATTCTGTGATCCTTTCCTCATGAATCAATCCCTCCAGCCTTCCCAGTGTTTCGGTTGCTCATATGCAAAGCAACCTTTACACTTAACAAAGGAGTGCAAACTGCCCTGTGTATGCATGTGCGTGCAAGCTGCCCTGTGTGTGTGTGTGTGAGAGAGAGAGACCCCACAAGGGGCTACTGGGCACTGAAGATCATGGAAATGAAGAGTGCTCAGCACCTTGCATCATCGGACTCTACAAGGGGGATGGTTCTGACCCCACATTCTTATCATTGGCTACGGTTCTCTTCAATACAGGACTACAGTTTTGCAAACAGCCTACTAGTTTCTTGTTAAGAATTTACATGCAAGACTTTTGTGTTTTGACGCTCGTAAAGAGTCTTCATACCAAGGCTCATGCTGGCTGCTTCACATATTGTCTCACCCTGGAACAACAATATCCAAAAGGGAATCGTGGCCTTCTAAACAAGGTCTCACCAGTGTCTTGTAAAGTAACTTCATCCCTCACTTTGATTCTTACTCTCGCCTGATGTGTTCTGCAAGTTCCTCATTCTACTTTACTCTTCAGCGCAGTAGAAATACACACCAGGAAGGAAGACTTGTAGCTTTTGTGTAAAACATTCAGTGCAGCATCATCCCCTCCTCCCCCCATGGCTTGTTTCATGTGTGTTATGGTGCTGTAGATGTAACATGGTGGTGTAGTTGAAGCCAGAGGGTGCTAAGGTAAGATGTTCTCAGTCTGATATTGGTACATATTGTTGTACAACAGAAACTTGCCTGAATTTTGTAATGCCGTGAGCACTGTCAGTGCTGCCATTGTTTAAACTTCTTTCCTTTTTTAGAAATAAATGTTTGCATTAACTTTTAATTTTCCTTGAAGGTATTTTTGATTGTTTTCCTGTTCTGGTGACCACCCCTTTGCTGAAGGTCAAGCATATATTGGTGGAGCAGCACATGTGTGTTGAGAGTAGCATTCCCTACTCTGGTGTAGAGACTTCAAAGCCAGGTTCTGATCTGATTCTGGTGTAAGAGTCAGAATCCGGCCCCATAGGGGATGTCTACACTGCATTTGGGAGCAAGTCTGCCAGCCCGGGTCCATAAGGGGCTTCTGCCAGTGCACTTAAAAATATCTGTGTAGATGTTGTGACTCCAGCTCTGAAATCTAGGAGTCGGGAGGAGGCTGTTTCCTAGATGCATTGTGCACACACCCTGGTGAGCTAATGTTGGTGGCTTTAGGGGATTGTACTCTTTAAATGTGGTGTGGAAGGGCACGGTCAAGTCACTCGTCCTTCATGGATCAGCAAGCTTCAGCTGAGGAGTGAAATGTTTTGTACTGAGTCTTTGCCCAGATGTGAATAAATGCCTACAGCTGGGCAAAGAACTGCTTGCTGGCAATTCCCAAAAATTAAAAAAAATTTCTTCAGTTTGAGTTGAACCAAATCTGAAAAGTCTGGTCAATCAAAGGCCATTTCAGGTTGAACGCAACATGTTGTTTGACCCAAACCTCTCTGTGTCTGGGCATTTTAAAAAGAACTAGATTGACAACACAGGAGGGGGGACGAAGCAGAGAAGAAAGTGGTGATGGTGCCCCCTTATGCCATGTAGCCCAATGGCTAAGGCACTCCCCTGGGGTGTAGAAGACCCAGGTTTGAATCCTCACTCTGGGAAGAGAGGGCTTTTGTGACTGGATGGTCAGTGAGGAGTCAAACACTAAAACCAGATATTATAATGAACTAGGTGATGTTAAACCCAATAATGTCCGTAGTTGATCATCCCAGGATATAAGGGCAATTAGATCTCATGATTTAAGGTATAAACTGGTCACCCTAGAGGGCAAGATGGGATTCTTTCCTGCTAACCACCTCGTGCACAGCCTTGCACAACTGGCCACTGTCAATGCCTTTCTAGCTCTCTTAGGGAGACTCAGTAATGGATCACGGATGGTGTGATCATCTACATTCTCGGTAAGTGACTTCCTGGAATGCACCTTCCCACCACGGTGCTCTGCAAGCTGATGTGGCTGTGAGATTTTGGCTACAGCTCCTTCTTTGTTCCACGCCATCCCGTGCCCAGAACACTAGTGATGAGTCTCTTGCTCTATGGTATTCTTAGAACTCTGGTGATGTCTTACCACGCTGCTCAAAGGAGGGTGTCACTTTGCTATGGATCTCAAAGCCCTTGTTCCCAGGAATCGATGTAGGGGAGTGAACTACTCCCCATCCTTCACTTCAAGCTGAGGAAAAGCTCCCCCTTCTCCTTGCCTCGTGAGGACAGGCCTCACCAGGCAGAGGAAGGAGCCAGGTGCTGGGAGTTTTTGGGGCTCCCAGCGTTTTCTGTTTGAGGGGCAAGGAGCAGCATTTGACAGCAGAAGAAGAAATGGCACAACGCTTTTTTCAAGCACATAAAAGGTGGTTACAAGGAGGAGGGAGAAGAATTGTTCGCATTAACCTCTGAGGATAGGAGAAGAAGCAATGGGCTTAAATTGCAGCAAGGGCGGTTTAGGTTGGACATTCGGAAAAACTTCTTCCTAACTGTCAGGGTGGTGAAGGCACTGGAATAAATTGCCCAGAGAGGCTGTGGAATCTCCATTACTGGAAATTTTTAACAGCAGGTTGGACAAACACCTGTCAGGGATGGTCTGTTAATACTTAGTCCTGCCATGAGTGCAGGGGCCTGGACTAGATGACCTCTCAAGGTCCCTTCCAGTCCTATGATTCTGTGATTCTATGCTGTCCCAGCTGGTTGTCCCTCTGAAGGACATGGGAGCTGCCTATAATATTTTATGAATATAAATTACGCCCATCTGCTTGTATGATTTTTACTGGGGTGTTTGCTACAGGATTACGAGGGGTTAATTCAAGCCAAGGTAGGTGGCAGTAACTGCAGAACCTGTCGATTGCTTTCAAGTTTTACCTCTGACCCTGCTGAGTTCCACAGTCTGGTTTAGCTCAGGGAGGCAGGGGTGGGAAGCTGGAAGAAAGAGCTTTGGGGAGGATAAAAACAGAAAGCAGGGGAGAGGTGAAGAAAGGACTGCAGGGGAGCAGACAGTCCCCCAGACCCCAAAAGGTGGAGGTATTTGGGATAAGCTAGGCCTCCCTAAGCCTCTAGGTAAGATAGAGATGCATGCAGACTTTTTATTATGTTAAAAACCTATTTCTCTTATGATAGTTTGTTCCCATTCTTGAGATTAAACAATGCTTTGTTTTAAAAATGTTGTTTGGGTCCCTCTCTTCCCCACTGGCCACAAGCTTCTGAAGCAAAGATTTGCAAGAGCCCGAACCCAGTCAGGCCTGCTGGGGAGGCATGGTTGTGCTCCAGCCAGGAACTGAGAGTGGGAGAATTGCAGAATTCTACCCTAGGAGTGGTAAAGGCACAAGGCTTGACACCTGAGGAGATGCACTCAGAGAGATCAGGAGAGAGACAGAGGTGCGGCTAGCCCTAAACTGTGACAGTCCCCTCTCTGCTTTCTATTTTCTTAACCTTAATCTGTCTCCAACAACTGAGATTGGGGCCTCACTGTATTTAGGGCTGGACAGAAACAGATTAGCAGGAAGAATTTAGATGAAAAAATGCAAAAATGGGAGTTTCTTAAAGAAGAGTTTATTAGATGACCAAGAGACATGATTTCACAATTTAGAAAGAGGACAACTTTGGCTAAAATCTCTTCTCAATTCAGTAATGAAGTGATGGCAGCAATTACAAATAAAAAAGCAAAATTTAAAAAGGGGGGGAAATAGAAAGTGATATAAATTAGAAATTATGAAGTGCAAAAAATTGATAAGGGAAGCTAAAGACATCAAGAAAAAATCCAAAACTTGATGGGACTAAGGATAATAATAAGGACTTTAAGTATACTGCAAACAAAGAAATGTTAGAGATGATATAGGCCCATTACTAGATAGAATGGTAATATTGTTAATAATGATATAGAAAAGGCCAAAGTGTTTGATAAATATTCCTGTTCAGTATTTGCAAAGAAACAAAATGATACACTTATAATATATGAGGATGATGAAGTACTTTCCAGTCCATTAGTAATCAAGGAGGATGTTAAATATCTACATTTTAAAATCAGCAGGTCTGGATAATTTTCAAGACTTCTAAAAGAGCTGGCTGAGGTCTCTGGCCTGCTGTTACTATTTTTATAAATTTTGGAATACTGGGTAAATTCCAGAAGACTGGTAGAGTGTCAGTGTTGCGTCAATATTCAAAAAAGGCAAGTTTGTAACTCTAGGCCGGGTAACCAGATATCAGTCCTGGACAAAATAATGGAAAAGCTGATACAGAGTTTAACTGATAAAGAATTAAAGGTTAGGAAAATAATTAGTGGCAGTCAGCATGGTTTTATGGAAAATCAGTCTCGTAATCTCATCAAAAAATGAAATCAGGTTTGTTTGACAAGTTTGCTTGATAAAGGTCACTGCACAGAGATAATATACTTAAATTTTTGTAATGCATTTGACTTGGTACTGCACAAACATTCTGATTTAAAAAAAAAAACAAAAAACCAATAACACTACACAATATCAATGAAGTACACAAATGGATTAAGAACCGGCTCACTAACCAATCTCAAAGTAGTTGTCAATGAGGAATCCTCATTGAATGGGGCGTTTCTGGTGGGGTTCTGCAGGCCCGATGCAATTCAACACATTCATCAATGATCCTGAGGTAAATATAAAATCACTGCTGATAAAATTTGCCGATGAGACAATCGTTGGTGGAGTGCTGAATAATGAGGACAGGGCAGGCAAACGGAGTGATCTGGATCACTTGCTAACCTGGCCCCATTCAAACAAAATGCACTTTTGATACAGTGGAAAGCAGTTATACATTTAGGGAAAAGGGGTGCAGGCCATACCTACCGAATGGGAGACTATTTTGGAAAGCAGTGACTCTCTGAAAAGAATTTAGTTGTCAGAGTGGACAAGCAACTGAACATGAGCGCCCAGTGTGAGGCTGTGGCAAATAGGACTGTTGCAATCCTGGGATGTATGAACAGGGTAGTAGGAGGAAAGGGATTATTTGGGTTCTGTATATGGCATTGGTGAAACCAGTACTGGAATGATGCATCCAGTTATTCTGAGATATGCTGTAGGAATTATTCTGGAGAAGTTCCATGGCTTGTGCTGTACAGACAAGATGATCACAATGGTCCCATCTGGCCTTAGAAGTGAAAGGTTCTGCTGTCCACATCTGAAAATTGGAGCAGGGGCAGAAAAGAAACAGACAAATGATTTAGACGGCTGGAGGAAATGCCTTACTGTGAGGAACTTAAAGAGCTCAACTTCTTTAGCTCATCAAAAAGAGATTGTGAGATGACTTAATTACAGCGTGCAAGCACCGTCATGGGGAGCAAATACCAAGCAGTAAGGATTTCTTTAATCTCGCAGAGAAAGGAATCACCACCACCGATGGCTATAAATAAAAGCCAAACAAATTTTAAATGAGAAATCAGGCACAACTTTTTAACTGTGAGGACGTTGGAACAAATCACCAAGGGAAGGAGTGGATGCCGCATCTCTTGGTGCCTTCAGATCAAGGGTGGCTGCCTTTCTGGAAGATAGGCTTTAGTCAAACACAAGTTACTGATCTGAATCCAGGGGCAACTGGGTGAATGTAATAACCTGTGACAAACAGGAGGTCAGACTAGAGCAGCGGTTCTCAAACTTCATTGCACTGCAACCCCCTTATAGAATCATAGAATATCAGGGTTGGAAGGGACCTCAGGAGGTCATCTAGTCCAACCCCCTGCTCAAAGCAGGACCAAGCCCCAACTAAATCATCCCAGCCAGGGCTTTGTCAAGCCCGACCTTAAAAACTTCTAAGGAAGGAGATTCCACCACCTCCCTAGGTAACTCATTCCAGTGTTTCACCACCCTCCTAGTGAAAAAGTTTTTCCTAATATCCAACCTAAATCTCCCCCACTGCAACTTGAGACCATTACTCCATTGCTATCACAGCATGTCCATCCATTTAACCATCTCAACATCTTCATTCCCATGGTAGGGAACATACTTCCCCGTAATTGGCCAAGTCTCTGTCCCCTACATGAAGATGGGTTGAATTACAATGTTTATACACCCTACCTTTTAACTTGATTGCCATATTTTTATCACAGAGAACTGGGGTCAGCTCCTGCCATTCGCACCAACCAGCTAGTCACTCCCGCAATACAGGTAATAAATAAATGAATAGATTCCCCAGGCCAAGAGGGACCACTGTGATCATCCAGTCTGACCTTCCACATAACACGGGCCAGAGCACTGCCCCAAAATAACTCCTAGAGCAGATCTTGTAGAAAAACATCCAATCCTGATTTCATAGAATCATAGAATATCAGGGTTGGAAGGGACCTCAGGAGGTCATCTAGTCCAACTCCCTGCTCAAAAGCAGGACCCATCCCCAATTAAATCATCCCAGCCAGGGCTTTGTCAAGCCTGACCTTAAAAACTTCTACGGAAGGAGATTCCACCACCTCCCTAGGCAACGCATTCCAGTGTTTCACCACCCTCCTAGTGAAAAAGTTTTTTCTAATATCCAACCTAAACCTCCCCCATTGCAACTTGAGACCATTACTCCTTGTCCTGTCCTCTTCCACCACTGAGAATAGTCTAGAATCATCCTCTCTGGAACTACCTCTCAGGTAGTTGAAAGCAGCTATCAAATCCCCCCTCATTCTTCTCTTCCGCAGACTAAACAATCCCAGTTCCCTCAGCCTCTCCTCATAACTCATGTGTTCCAGACCCCTAATCATTTTTGTTGCCCTTCGCTGGACTCTCTCCAATTTATCCACATCCTTCTGACAAAAAAAATTACTACACGGCCCCAGAAGGGAGGACCAAAGTCTGAGCCTGCCTCAGCCCCGCTGCCTGGGGAGGAGGAGGGCGCAAAGCCAAAGCCCAAGGCTGAATCTGAAGCCAAAGCCTGAGCCCCACCACTCAGGGCTGAAGCCCTTGGGCCCTGGTGACCACATTAAAACAGGGTCCCGACCCACAGTTTGAGAACCCCTAGACTAGAGGATCTGGCCATAATCTCTGTTTAAAACATGGTGTGCATGAGAGAGCCTGCCCCAAAAAGCAGACAAGGGGAGGGGAAAACAGAGGCACAGAGATTTCCAAGGTTAATGGCAGTGCTGGGATGAGAACTCAAGGCTACCCACACTGGTGAGCTCACCCAGCTGTTTTGATCCACTTTAAGCATTATTTGTGCTCTATTATGCACTCAGGCTATGCACCCGTCGCCTGCTGATGCATGCCTTGGTGCGGCATGTTGGCATGCTGGAAATGTCTCAGGGGAAGAATAATGGTCAGACTTGGCTCACATGGGGCTCGATCCTGCAGTGCGTTGGGCACTCTCAGCTTCCACTTCAGGTCAGTCAGATCAGCATCTGACTTGGGTCACTCCTGCTGCTTCATAAAAGAGCCTCCAGGAATAGCACCCAGCTGGGCAGTGCTCTGCTTTAGCAGGAGTTGAGTGGTCAGCACCGTACAAGGCTGAGCTTGTGTCATACTTTCCAATCCCGATCTCACACTGTGAAACACAGTGTGAATTGACAGCCTGATGTAAATGATTTGTAATAATATTAGGCAACTCGCTTTCCCATTCCTCCCATTTTTCTGCCATCTATTCCCTTTTCATCCCCTCATTGTGGCTTGGGCCATTCCTGGCTGGCTGCTTGTGGTGCTTTATCTAGTCCGACGTGAAATAAACTAATTGTCCATTCTGCATCATGAGGTTTTGGCCATATCTGCTCCCCAAGGTAATTCATTCCACATGCGCATGCTTTAGCTCTCTGATCAATCCATCCTATGTGCACACAGAGCGTTTTAAAGTACAAAGCTGAAAAGCTCCTAATCTCCAGTGCAGAACGGGCAGGGAGTCACCACACTCAGATCCCCTGAGATATCACTTTTTGTGTATGGTGATCCAGCTGGAGCCAAGTGATAGTGTAGCAGTCAAAGAGCATTGCACAGTGACAAGGGCCTCATCTGAGGAGACGGGCTGGCACTGATTAACAGAGATTAAGGGTCACAATAGCCATCTGAGAGCTGCTGGGAAGAGATAATAACAGACTTGGGGATTGTCTTTCCTAGTGTGAAATAAATCTGCAAAACAATAAATTCAGAAAGGTTTCGCTTTTATTACAAGGATGATTTGGTTTTCCACATTTTGGACCAGGCTGTTAATTTATGAAATGCAAACAATGGCATTCTACAGAACCAGATGGCTCATTCAGATACCAGTCTTCAGACGCAAACATGTATTTGAGTGTGAATGCATATTTGATATAGAGTATTATTATTTTCTGTTTATATTACAGAGTTAGGACCCCCACTGGGCTAGGCACTGTATAGACACATAGGGAGACACGGTCCTTCCCCAAAAGTCTTCCAATCTGACTAGACATGACGAACAATGAAAGGAAGAAAGGAAGTATTATTATCCCCAAAGGGGGTGTGTGTGTGTGTGAGAGAGAGAGAGAGACGCTTTCTAAACACAAGTTATTGGGGGACATAGAGGGATACCTGGGTGAAAGTGAGGAAGAAAAATGACCCTTGGAGAAAGAACAGAGCAGCACCTCATGGTGTAGAATCATAGAACCCTAGGGTGAGACGGGACCACAATGGCCGTCTAGTTTAACCCCCGGCCAAGATGCAGGATTTGTAGGCTCTTAACCATCCAAGAGAATGGAAGTATGCAGAATAAGATGGTATGGGTGAATCATCATTATAAGTAGTATTAGGACACAGCTCCTGGGGCAAATTTTTTTTGCCCCTGCTATGCCCATGCTTTACTACAGGTTATAAGCATGCAATATGCAAATGTCAGGTTGACATGGTTGCTTTACCTGGAACCTGAAATAAAGGGTAGAACGTTTTACACTGCCCTGGGAGTCCCTGGGAAACAGACTGCTTCCCAGTTCCTGCCTTGTCCCCGAGGTGGAATAATGTGCCCCAGCCTTACACCTGGCACAAATTGCGTCCCTGGCAGGCTGGTGCAGCTGATTGGCCAGGGTGTTGGGAGTGCAGCCAAGGTTCATCCCATTGTGTGTACCACCCAGGGGCACAGGAAGTGGGCTGCCAATGAATAGCAGCTGCAGTTCTGATAGCTGGCACAGGGCAGTACAGAAGGACGCCTTGCATCCTTTACTCCCATGCATGAGATCATTAGCTAGGCGTCAGCCCAGCCTGTGCTCAGGAGGTTGATGTACTGACAAACACCAGTAATTGAAGGTCTTTGCTTGGGCACCCTGTTCAGTTTCCATTATCTTTGCAAAAAGGGCATTTGAAAGCATGTTTGGGCTGAGGCCAATCACTGGTGTGCATGGCTGGGGGGGGGGGGGAAGGTTGTTGAATATGGAGCCGGTTTCAATGACTGCTCCCGAACTGCTGAGAGACCAAAAGGAAACTGAATGTCGCCCTGTGTGGCAAACCCCACAATCGACAGTAAACACGGTGTTGCTGTCATTCATTCGGCAGCCGTTCTCGGTAATTATTCTATTCACGTCAGCACGTACGCTGCTTTCGCTGCTGTACCATGCCGAGGGGTGGTACCTCAGCCGACCATGGGTGATTAGCACAACAGCCTGAGCTGTATGTAAAGGTGAAGATGAGGGCAAAATGATGGTCACCTTTTATATAAAGGGTACCTTTTATGAATGGACTGGAGGGGACCTCCTGGGTCACTGAATCCAGATCTTGCTAGTACAGGAAACCTCACCATATAGTTCCATTCATAAACTGATCAAGCACCATTTGAAGCCTAGTTAGGTTGTTTGCCCCCAATACTCCTGTAATAGTTTATAAAGGGTTAATAGATGTTTTAATTTAGTTATTCGGGTGTTATAGTCCGCAGCAGATTCTATCACACTTAACTCGTCCCCATCACCGCAGTATCTGAGCACCTCTCAGCTGTATTTATCCTCACAACACCACTGTAAGGTAGGGCAGAGCTGTTATCTCCCCATTGTACAGATGGGGAACTGAGGCACAGAGAGACTGGGGGTATGTCTACATGGCACACTGAGCCCAGGCTCTGCTTGAGGTTGGAGCCTAAGCCCCGCTTCTACTTGCACACCAATCAGTCTGACGCAGCTCAGCAAGCCCTGAGGACCTCGGTCTAGGACCCTCCTGGGGGGGTGGGTCAGAAACTGAGTCATACTGAGATTCTGGAGGAGCCCTGTCATTGTGGATGCAGCTCAAACCGCAGCCTTAAGTAAGAAGGTGCAGTATGGACACATGACCATGGCTGTAAGACCCGGGTCCAGCAACTGTAAACCCAGGTTTACAGTGCAGTGTGGCTATAACCTAAGTGACTTGCTCAAGGACTCACTGTGAAGTCGGAGCAAGGAATTGACCCCAGGTCTCCAGCTAGTGCCCACGCTACGGGACCGTCCTTTGGCTCTCACAGTACTCCGACCATCTATAACCCCTTCTGCTGAGGCATTTACAGCCATCACGAACACCTGCTGCTCATGGCTGGAACATGCTTACAGTCTTTTATTAACCCTTTAGGAACTACAAGTTTACCCTTGGGACCAAAATGTTGATAGCAAAAGTGAAAATTCTTCACTCCATTCTTGTTCACCCTGGACAAAACCTGTTAGCTGCAGTTGCCCAATAGTCCTCAAATTCTTCTTCTTTTGCTGAATGTCACAGTTGAGTCTGCTGATTAGTGTATTCTTAAAAACTGGTCCAGTGCACTCAGAGCATTGGCTGGCTGCTTTTCCATTGCCATTCTTTAGTAAAGTAATAAATCATAGCCACACTGGTGATATTATTTTGTGAAACGGAAACCTCTGGTTGTTTTGTGTGTTTTTTGGCAGAGGGTACAAAATGCATTTACTTAAATGAAAGTGTGACACCGACAGACTCCAGCAGGCAGGATCGAACCTGAGATCTCTGGAGCTTAGTGCATGAGCCTCTGCAGCATGAGCTAAAAGCCACCTGCCTGTTAGCTAAGGCTGTAGAGCAGACTCATTTTCTCTCTCTCTCTCTCTAAGTGGTCTCGGTGCCACTAGATGGGACAGAACACCACACCAGAAAGTGTGTGGGTTACAAAAGCTCCTGCTAATACACTGAATTAGACTCACACACATACCCAGCAAAAAGGAGGACTTGTGGCACCTTAGAGACTAACAAATTTATTTTGAGCATAAGCTTTCGTGAGCTACAGCTCACTTCATCAGATGCATTCAGTGGAAAATACAGTGGGGAGATTTCCATACACAGAGAATATGAAACAATGGGTGTTACCATACACACTAACAAGAGTGATCAGGTAAGGTGAGCTACTACCAGCAGGAGAGTGGGGGGGCGGGGGGACCTTTTGTAGTGATAATCAAGGTGGCCATTTCCAGCAGTTCACAAGAACGTCTGAGGAACAGCAGGGGGTGGGTGGGGGGAATAAACATGGGGAAATAGTTTTACTTTGTGTAATGACCCATCCACTCCCAGTCTTTATTCAAGCCTAAGTTAATTGTATCCAGTTTGCAAATGAATTCCAATTCAGCAGTCTCTCGTTGGAGTCTGTTTTTGAAGCTTTTTGTTGAAGAATTGCCACTTTTAGGTCTGTAATCAAGTGACCAAAGAAATTGAAGTGTTCTCAGACTGGTTTTTCAATGTTATAATTCTTGATGTCTGATTGGTGTCCATTTATCCTTTTACATAGAGACTGTCCAGTTTGACCAATGTACATGGCAGAGGGGCATTGCTGGCACATGATGGCATATATCACATTGGTAGATGTGCAGGTGAACGAGCCTCTGATAGTGTGGCTGATGTGATTAGGCCCTATGATGGTGTCCCCTAAATAGGTATGTGGGCACAGTTGGTAACGGGCTTTGTTGCAAGGATAGGTTCCTGGGTTAGTGGTTCTGTTGTGTGGTGTGTGGTTGCTGGTGAGTATTTGCTTCAGGTTTGGGGGCTGTCTGTAGGCAAGGACTTGCCTGTCTCCCAAGATCTGTGAGAGTGATGGGTTGTCCTTCAGGATAGGTAGTAGATCCTTGATGATGTGTTGGAGGGGTTTTAGTTGGGAGCTGAAGGTGATGGCTAGTGGCATTCTGTTATTTTCTTTGTTGGGCCTTTCCTGTAGTAGGTGACTTCTGGGTACTCTTCTGGCTCTGTCAATCTGTTTCTTCACTTCCGCAGGTGGGTATTGTAGTTGTAAGAATGCTTGATAGAGATCTTATAGGTGTTGGTCTCTGTCTGAGGGGTTGGAGCAAATGCGGTTGTATCGTAGAGCTTGGCTGTAGACAATGGATTGTGTGGTGTGGTCTGGATGAAAGCTGGAGGCATGTAGGTAGGAATAGCGGTCAGTAGGTTTCTGGTATAGGGTGGTGTTTATGTGACCATGGCATATTTGCACCGTAGTGTCCAGGAAGTGGATCTCTTGTGTGGACTGGTCTGAGGTTGATGGTGGGATGGAAATTGTTGAAATCATGGTGGAATTCCTCAAGGGCTTCTTTTCCATGGGTCCAGATGATGAAGATGTCATCAATGTAGCACAAGTAGAGTAGGAGCATTAGGGGACGAGAGCTGAGGAAGCGTTGTTCTAAGTCAGCCATAAAAATGTTGGCATACTGTGGGGCCATGCAGGTACCCATGGCAGTGCCGCTGATTTGAAGGTATACATTGTCCCCAAATGTGAAATAGTTATGGGTGAGGACAAAGTCACAAAGTTCAGCCATCAAGTTTGCCATGACATTATCAGGGATACTGTTCCTGATGGCTTGTGGAATGTTGGTGTAGAGGGCTTCTACATCCATAGTGGCCAGGATGGTGTTTTCAGGAAGATCACCGATGGATTGTAGTTTCCTCAGGAAGTCAGTGGTGTCTCGAAGGTAGCTGGGAGTGCTGGTAGGGCGTAGGGCCTGAGGAGGGAGTCTACATAGCCAGACAATCCTGCTGTCAGGGTGCCAATACCTGAGATGATGGGGCGCCCAGGATTTCCAGGTTTATGGATCTTGGGTAAAGGATAGAATACCCCTGGTCGGGTTTCCAGGGGTGTGTCTGCGCAGATTTGTTCTTGTGCTTTTTCAGGGAGTTTCTTGAGCAAATGCTGTAGTTTCTTTTGGTAACCCTCAGTGGGATCAGAGGGTAATGGCTTGTAGAAAGTGGTGTTGGAGAGCTGCTGAGCAGCCTCTTGTTCATATTCCGACCTATTCATGATGATGACAGCACCTCCTTTGTCAGCCTTTTTGATTATGATGTCAGAGCTGTTTCTGAGGCTGTGGATGGCATTGTGTTCCGCACGGCTGAGGTTGTGGGGCAAGTGATGCTGCTTTTCCACAATTTCAGCCCGTGCACGTCAGCGGAAGCACTCTATGTAGAAGTCCAGTCTGTTGTTTCGACCTTCAGGAGGAGTCCACCCAGAATCGTTCTTTTTGTAGTGTTGGTAGGAAGTTCTCTGTGGGTTAGTATGTTGTTCAGAGGTGTTTTGGAAATATTCCTTGAGTCGGAGACGTAGAAAATAGGATTCTAGGTCACCACAGAACTGTATCATGTTCATGGGGGTGGAGGGGCAGAAGGAGAGGCCTTGAGATAGGACAGATTTTTCTCTTTCAATCTCTTTGGTCACTCGATTACAGACCTAAAAGTGGCAGTTCTTTAACAAAAAAACTTCAGAAACAGACTCCAACAAGAGACTGCTGAATTGGAATTCATTTGCAAACTGGATACAATTAACTTAGGCTTGAATAAAGACTGGGAGTGGATGGGTCATTACACAAAGTAAAACTATTTCCCCATGTTTATTCCCGCCCCCCCACCCCCCGCTGTTCCTCAGGCGTTCTTGTGAACTGCTGGAAATGGCCCACCTTGATTATTGCTACAAAAGGTTTTTTCCGCCCCGCTCCCCTGCTGGTAATAGCTCACCTTACCATTTACACTGTAACAAGAGTGATCAGATAACACCCATTGTTTCATGTTCTCTGTGTATATAAATCTCCCCACTGTATTTTCCACTGAATGAATCTGACAAAGTGAGCTGTAGCTCACGAAAGCTTATGCTCAAATAAATTTGTTAGTCTCTAAGGTGCCACAAGTACTCCTTTTCTTTTGACAGAATGAAGTCACTGAGCTGCTAATATGCAATCTCATTAAAATCAATGTTTACATGGGAGAACTGGAGGGCGACAGATCTCCATATCCTTCAAAAAGGTGCAAGGAGTGACCCTGAGAATTACATCCCAGTGTGTTTCACTTCAGAACCAGGAAGTGAATTATAAAACACCTAGATGAATGTAGTATGATAGGACAGACCAGCCTGTCTTCTGTAAAGGAAAATCACACCTCCCTGGTCTAATAAAATTCTTTGAGCATGTCAGCAAAATGGTGGATGAGGGAGAACCAGATGAGAACTAATCTAGAATTTTTTATTTTAAAGAGGTATACTTTGTCATGTTGAGCTGGAACTCAGCAGTTCTGAAGAAGAGTTCATTAAGAGGACCTGAAAAGCCAAGCAGGAGCTGTGCAGCTGGTTTTAAAATGGGAAAGGGCCATCGTTTTTCCAGGTAAGGTGTCGAGACAGGAACTCTACAATCATATTGATGTCATGCTCACTAAACAATAGTAGGAGAGAGTCAGATATGAAATAGTTGTTCACAAAATAGGTGTAGAATAGAGCCACAGCTGTGCCAATTCCCAAGCAGGGCATGAATATCAATAAAAGCCTTCCAAGATTCAAGAGCCAATGGAGGAGTTTGCTCATCTTAGACTGGTTCAAGGATTTCTCCACCAGTTTGGCTTCAACTCTTTCCTGCAGTAATAAGCCAGCTTGGACCCTGTCCTCATTTTCCATTCTCAGAAGTGCTGCGTGCTGCATTGCCATTTCCAGTTGTCCGTTCAGATGTATTATGTCCTTCCTCTGAAGCTCCCTGATCTGAAGAAGCTCCGTCAATGTCTCTCTTAACTGGGAGGAACAGCGCCTTTCCTCGTCACGTTGCTGCTCTGTGTCTTCCAGTTTGCCTTCTAGATGCTTCATGTAGCTTTTGATTTCTTGTGTTATGTTTTTTGTTCGTAATAAGTCTCTTGCTGGAGCAAATTTATAGTCTTCGTCAGCAGATAGCTGGCAAGAACTTTCATAGGTTTCCAAGGTTAGTTGCTTGTTAGTTCTGTCCAAGTTCTTGTTTTCTAATTCTAATTGTTTGATCTTCCCGTCTCTTTGTTCCAACATCTCTCTGATATTCTCCACCTCTTTCTGTAGCTCTTCCACTGTGAATTTAAGATAGTCTGTCTTGGTTTGCAAGCCCCTGTTCAGGTCTTCAGTATCTTTGTTTCCTTTTATTAGTTCCTGGTTTTCTGCATCAAGATTGGCAACTGTATCTCTGAGGTCCCATATTTCATTTCGCAAACGTTCGTTTGCACTCATCAGATCCTGAATGGACATTTCTTGAGTGTGATACTCTCGGTCTGAGTGGTGGAGGAAGGGTGGTGGGCTCTGGAGACGAAACGGTCAAAGTCTCTGGAAGAAGATCAAATATGCTCTGATACAGTATGCTTGTGGGTTATGTTGACATACATGTTTTACTCTGAATTGTTTTATTTCATAAAAAAAATATAGAACAGCCAAAGGAAAAATATTTGGGGGATCGCTCTGACTCTATTTTATGTCAGCAAGTGACAGATAAACATTCCTTAGCACTTACTCATCAGTCATAAAGTATGTTGAGTATTTTCATACGTAGTCATAAACACCTTGCTGTACATGGAACCCCGGCCTATGCAGTGTGGCTCTTTGTCTCCCTCTAGTGGGTGGACTCCATACAGGTTTGCATCTGCTTAGAACCTTAACTCGGGCAGTAGTGCCTTGTACTTTGAGCTCTAGAGGCCCTAGGTTCAATCCCCACAGAAATCCATACCAGGATTTGACCTGTAGTGGAGTTTGGGGGCTCAGGATGACCTTCCCAGCCAGGGGAATGTATACCCTGTAATTACACAAACATTATCCAGCATTTAGTATTTGTATTATGGTTGCAGCTAGGAGGCCCTGTCATGGGCCAGGAACTCATGGTGCTAGGCGCTGTACAAACACAGAACAAAAGAGACGGTCCCTGCAATATGTTAGCCTTTGAGATCTTGAGCTCGCATGAACTTGTTGCTGTGAGACTTTAAACAAACTCAGTCCTGATCGTACCAAGGTCCCTTAAAAAGGCATAAAAATGTGCAGAAATGTCTCCAGGGGAAAACATCTTTTCTCAAGAATGACACCTTTTTTCCTCCCAAGGAGCTTGGTATGGGCAGAACCCTCGTCTCAAGAAGCCATCATCAATATGGGCTAGCTGTTCACTTCCTTCCATTCTTTCTCTTAGGGCCTGATCCAAAGCACATTCAAGTCAATGGAAAGATTCCCATTGAGTCAGTGGCCTTTGGATCACGCCCTCAGTGAGTCTCTGTTTTGGAAGGCACATGAAAGCGTTCTTTAACAGTGTAGGCATTAAATCCTAGAACTGTTCTGGGTAAACCAGATTGTATTGTATAAATTCTCAGGAGTTACAGAAGAATGAAGATTTGAAAGAGTCTGTTTAATCTGAGGGAGCATTTTGTGGCAGTGATTCGCTACCTCTGAGTGCATGTAAAGTTATTTTCTGTCCCAGTCCCAAGATGGACCTCAGGATGATTTCTCTCATGCTATTGCTCCAGCCAAGGTACTTATATAACCGCCACCACCAGAGCTTTTGAGCACCCCCCAATCTTTTGTGTATTTTGTGTATCAACTGTGAGGCAGGGCAGTGCTATTATTATCAGTGTATGGATAGGGACCCGAGGCATGGAGAGACTAAGTGACTTGGCCAGGGTGACACAGGAAGTCTGTGGCAGAACACTGATTGAACACATCACTCTCATGGCACAGGCTAGCACACTGACCACTGGATCATCCTTACTCTCCCTGCTTCTGTAAAAGGCTGCTGATTTGCAAATGTAAACATGCCTCCTTCCCACTTCTCCATAAGATTGGATATGCCTTGTCCACCAAGAACCAAAAATCGTGCATTCTCACAAACAACCATGGTGACCATTGATTACAATGGGCTATGGATCAGACTGATAAAGGAGCCATTCAACGGTCATCGGGTGCTGTGGGATAACTCTGTGTGATGGGTAGGGTGACCAGATGGCAAGTGTGAAAAATTGGGACGGGGGTTCGGGGCAATAGGCACCTATATAAGACAAAGCCCTGAATATTGGGACTGTCCCTATAAAATTGGGACATCTGGTCATCCTAGTGATGGGGAACCGGGAGAGGGTAAATATATATCTTTGCATAGGGCCTGGAAAATCCTTGCTCCAGTCCTGGCTGCCTGTCTACATTCTAACCAATGGACCACACTGCTTCCCTGCAGCTCTGGGAAACAGCTAGACAAGGTCAGAAAGAAGCTCTGCAAGTTCAGAAATACCGCAGCCTCCAAAGAGCTGAGCTGAATTCATCTCAGAGGGGTGGCATAGTCTGACACTGCAAGAGGCAGAAAGGAAAGGGTTACAAATGATGTGGCTAATGGAAAGAGCAGATAACATCCCCCCTCCCCTTGTGTTTGCTCTAAAAGACTAAGGGGGGTGGGGGGATTATTCTAATGGCTTGCCTTTTATCTGAAGGGAGATGAATCCAAGGGCAAACCAAATAGATTTATTCAGGTCAAAGGAGTACCCAGCAGCTGATGATCACATTAAATATTTATGTCCAGCTGGGGAATTCCCCTGATTATTGTTTTTTATTTTTAATGCCCATCCATCCAGACGCGACTAGTGGACATTTTCCAGAGCACATGATAGTCAGTGGTGACTATGTCCATAATGGTGGAAATACCCGGCTCCAGGGTTAGATTTTTGGCTGCAGATTCACCCCGCTTGTGAGTCGGAGTGAGCCCTGTGATCTTCCCCCTAATTTAGGGATAGGGGACGGTCGAGTACTGGAGGTTTTGATTCAAAAATCAGTTTCCTTCTAATGCAAATAATGCCCGTCCCCTCCTTCGTCTTCCAAATAGCAACTGGAACACAGCAGCTCAGACAGATGTCTGGGTTTTCAAAGGGTCAATGGGCAGGTTACATGCTATGGTTTGGTGGCTTCCTCTCTCTTGCCACAGGGGCTCTGAGATGCAGGATACGCTGCTCAATGGGGAAAGAGCACATATACACTCAGCAGCATGAAAAAGGGATGTTAGAGGCTCATGGCCGGTTATCTGCACCATCCCTGCATGTGGAAATATGTGGATCCTGGACCCATCTCGCTAAGGTCAGGTCAGTTGCAATGCTGGAAGCCGTAGCCCTGATTCATGAGTCTTGACACACTGAGGGTGGTTTTATGACATCGTTGCGCTCCCCCAGATCCTATGGTTCAGTCCCAGGTAACAAGCCAGAGCAGCCCTGGGACCCAAGGGAGTGTTACACCAGCTGCAGATCAGCAGATTGCGGCAGGGCTCTGCCCACCATGCCTCCTGTGCCAGAGGAACGGGGGATCAACAGGGGGCACTGTAGGGCCAGCTACTTTGTCTCTATGCCAGGCAGGAGTTCCACTTACACCTAGTGAATCCTCAGCGTCCCAGTTAGGGCAGGACTGCGGTTGTACCAGACGCAGGGATTTGGCCCCAGGATTTATTCTTTGTGCAGGGCCAGGAACACGATCAGTACATCCCAAACTACATCAGCGCTGTCAAGCTGTATCCTATTCATGATGAGGTTTTCTGTCCATCTTACTGCATTTCTATCCTGCTGCTTTGCTGGCTGCTGGGCTGTCTTGGTCTCGCCCCCATCATATCTGGGCCGGCGCCGGCAGGTCCTCCCTTCTCGACAAGGCCTGACCCGGCACAGCTAGGGCCTGAGGACTAAAATGCCACTAGACCCCTTTGTCAGAGCTTGACGTGCTCTGTTCGGCTTAGCTCAAAAGGCGGGCAGGCTCAATACCCTCAGCAGCAGACTCCAGAATTAGTTTAAAGCTGGGTGGGTGGTTGTTCGTGGTAGCATTCCAGTAGCACTTAAACAGGGGTGGGCAAACAATGCCTGGGAGCCACATCCGGTCCTTCAGATGTTTTAATCTGGTCCTCAAGCTCCCACCAGGGAGCGGAGTCTAGGGCTTGCCCTGCTCTGGTGCTCTAGCCAAGGAGCGGGGTCCAGGGTTTGCCCCGCTCTGCATGTGCCATGGCTCCGCGTGGCTCCTGGAAGCAGCGGTATGTCCTCCCTCTGGCTCCTACACATAGGGGCATCCTGGGGGCTCAGCACACTGCCCCCGCCCCAAGTGTGGCCCCCGCAGCTCCCACTGGCTGGGAACCATGGCCAATGGGAGCTGCAGGGGCGACACCTGTAGATGGGGCAGGGTGTAGAGCCACCTGGCTGTGCCTCTGCATAGGAGCCGGAGTGCGGATATGCTGCTGCTTCTGGGAGCTACTTGAGGTAAGCGCTGCCCAGAGCCTGCACCCCTTACCTCCTCCTGCGCCCCAACCACCTGACCCCAGGCTTGATTCCCCCTCCCACCCTCCAAACCCCTCGGTCCCAGCCCGGAGCACCCTCCTGCACCCCCAACCCCTCATCCCCACCCCCACCCAAAGCCCTCATGCCCAGCCGGAGCCCAGCCCCAACCCCCTACCCCAGCCCGGAGTCCCCTCCCACACCCTGAACTCCTCATTTCTGGCCTCGCCCCAGAGCCCGCATGCCCAGCTGGAGCCCTCACCCCATCCCGCACTCCAACCCCCAATTTTGTGAGCATTCATGGCCTGCCACACAATTTCCATACCCAGATGTGGCCCTCGGGCGAAAAAGTTTGCTCACCCCTGACTTAGGAACACCCATCAAGGCTCAGGACCCCACTGTGCCAGGCACCGTACAGACATGGAACAAAGAAGACACTGCTCCAGAGCGTTGACAGTCTACAGGACAGACTGCACAACAGGGGGACAAAACAGCCCAGTGGCATGGCTGGGAAGATGAGGTAACAAAGGAGTTGAACATAAAAGCAGACGTCTCAGCTCGTCGCTTGCCTTCCCAGTGCTAGGTGGAGTGAGCATCACAGCAGAGGTAAGTATTAAGGGAGGAATTTACAAATGGCAGTGTTGACCACGCAGTAATTCCGCAGGGGCTAAATAATCTCTTATGAATGCAGCTGGGATACTACTGAAATATTTATGGATTCCCTTTCTGCTCCCAAGAGCAGATTTTCTACTAATATAACTATGCCAGTTGCGGGGGGGGGCTGATCGTTTTTACCAATATAATTAAGGCAGAACAGCCGTTAGTGCTGATGCGGTTGTACTGGTATACAGAAGCCTGGTACCAGGATAACTTGTTCCCCCTTCCCATACAGAAATAAGCTATGTTCATATAAGCAGATTTATACCACTGTAACTTTGTCCACTCAAGGGGGTTTGCACTGCTTTAACTAAACCAGTCTAAAGCAGTACAACTCTTGTGTCTAGACCAGACCCAAATAGCACTAAAATAAAAATACATTGTGCTTCCACAGCGCCCTCTATCTGCAGATCTGAAAATGCATTGTGAATAACCAGGAATTTCTACTGGCCTAGTCGTTCTTCGAAAAATTATTCCAGGAACTAGGTAAATAAAATGGATGACAGCAGAAATGGAGCCATTCAGCTGTGAACTCCTATAGGCCAAATATTTGAACATGTTTCGGCTCAAAGGCATGTATAATAACTCAACCTTCAGTCAGGGGAAAACAGCCTCTATTTCGTTGTAAATCTCTCCCCAAAAGAACCTCAATTAGAAGAGGGCACAAAAGTAGCTGTAATATAGACGTATTTAACAAAAAAAGCCTAGGAAAGTCTTTCTGTTCCGGAGTCAAGTGATTGACTTAGCTGAGTTTCAACTTCTCTTTGCCTCTGTCCCATAAACAGAGATGTATATGGCTGATCATGTATTTTGGCTTCTAGCTGCCCTCAGTCTGTCCCCACATACCTCAAAATTCCTGTCAAATTACATAACCAAATGTAATACTAGTGTCAGGGCCTGATCCAAAGTTCAGTGAAGTCAATCCCTATCAAGTTGTCATGCCCATCCCATGCATGATAGTGCAGGATTTTTCCCTGCGCAATACTCTTGCCAGCCCAATATCTCAAGCGTTGGGTATCTTGTGTTGATGGGTGCTTAGAGACACTATTTCACAGCCTAACTGATCTTATCGCTTGGAAATGTTTCCTGATTATCAGTCTTAACTCAGTTTCTATCCTCTACATGGTGTGTGTTGGATTCAACTCCTTAAATATATTTGTATTAAGGATGGGAAAACCTCTGGTGATTTTGATGATACCCCCCAAAGGTTCTGAACCTTCTCAAAGTGAATATGGTATATTAAGTTCTGTAGGGTTTTCAGTACTGAAGATCACAGTGGTTTGGACTGGATCAGTGAGGGGTTTAGACTGGGGATCAGAGTCTGATCAGATCTGAATGCTAAAGCCGGAGGGAGAATGGAAATTGTTTCACAAAGGATTTTGAAAAATTATTTCAATTCCAATTAGGACCAAAAAAGAAAATTCCCCCCAACATTTGTTTTGATTCAGTTGAAATGTTGTGCTTTAACTAAAAGGCTTTGTTTTGATTCCAACTTTTAAAAAAATGTAAATTATACTATAATACAAAGATTTTTAAAACATCAAAAGAAAACAATCAAAACATTTCATTCTGAACTTCTTTCCTTTTTCTCTCTCTCTCCTAAGTTAAATGTTGGCCAAATCAGCACAATTTCACACAGCACTTCAATTTGGACAGAACTGAATATGGTTCTGTCAAAGCTCCTGACCAGCTCTAATAAATACACGTAAGAACCAAACTGGAAGCTCCCTTTTGAAAAGAACCCTTTTTCAGATTCAAAATTATTCTGCATTGGTGGGAAGTCCCCGCATACATGGAGATTGATCTATTTGTATTTATCGTGTGCCAGCAACCAAGGTGAGATGAGAAAAGATGCTCAGGTCCTCATTCTAAAATTCACACTGAAGCAAATTTACAGCCAGCTAGGATACCGAAACTTGAATTTGCAAAACTAAAGCACCCTTCTCTAATACTAATCAATTTAGAATTCTTGGCTCTGTTGACCAAGTCCCATAATTTACAATATGTATCTTGAGAGAGACAAGGTAGGTGAGGTAATATCTTTTATTGGACCAACTTCTGTTGGTGAAAGAGATAAGCTTTCAGGCTCCACAGAGCTTTTCTCCAAGTCTGGGGAAGAAAACAAGAGTGTCTGAGCTAATTATGAGATGGGATATTAGGGGTAATGCATGTTGTAGGAGGCTACTGCAATTTAGTTGGAAGTTGAGGGATAGATTGTTCTGCATAGCCTTCCCCAGAACTCAAGAAGAGCTCTGTGTAGCTCAAAAGCTTAATGCTTCGTCCACCAACAGCGGTTGGTCCAGTGAAAGATATTACCTCACCTACCTACTCTCTCTAATATTCCGCGACCAACATGGCCACAACAATACTACAAACAATGTGTGTCTTGCTTGGCTGACCTACCCCAAAGCGCCACCTGCTGAGTAATCAACAGCACTACACCTAGAAAGGCAAACTTACTGTCTACCCAAAAGGGTTGTGTTTGTGTGTTGGGGAGAAGGGCTTTCCTTCACTAAAGCAAATGGAGATCCCTGTTCCAAGATGAAGGTTTCCTGCAGGTCTGTAAATCCTAGCTAATAGAAACAAATGTGCCATTCAGTTCACAGCATGATGAGCCATTCAGAAAATAGCTTGTGAGTTCTACTGGGATTGGGGTACTCAGTCCATACGCCAGTGCGGGCTGTAGCAGGGTGGAGGACCTCTTTAAAGGTAGGCGTAAGCCAGGATTCTTGTTCCTGAGTCATGACCTGTGGAAGACCAGGCAGCCTGGGGGTTGTATGGCCCAGAGGAGCATGGGAGTACCAAGGCTAGCTGAGAAGAGGTGAAACAGGATAAAAGCCAGGTGTTCCTCAATGAAGACAGAGAGAGACTGGGGATGAGAGGAGACCTGGGGGCAGGGCTCTTTGCTCAGGGGAGCAGGGAAGGAGCTATGGGCTCCAGGCAAGGGGCCAGGGAGAGGCAGGTACTTGTTCTTTGGAGTCAGGTTGCAGGTAAGCTCTGCACTGAGGGGGGAGGATTCAGTCCTGCAGTTGAACAGGATGAGGATAGTTTGTGATGGGACCAGAGGAGCAGAGGGTGAGCTGGAGATCTGGTGTGTGCTCCCTGATCTTATTTGAAGGTTGGGGTTCCCAGAGAGGGCGGGAGGCTGACATCGTGGGCCAATGGGAGGAGGGAGTCAGTCTCTTTCAATAGTGAATGGGCCTTGTAAGTGAAGACAAGTAGCTTATGTTCGCTAAACTAGAGAAGGAGAAGTCAGTGGAGGGGATGCAAAGAGAGGGGTGACATGGTCAAAGCGACAGGAGAATGAGCTCTGCAGCGCTATTCTGTCTGGAGGTGAGTGGGGCACAATCGTGTTCATGAAGGCCAGAGAGAAGGATGTTGCCACATTCAAGGCACGAGACGACAAGCACTGTCACTGCATGGATGGATAGGAAAGGCCAGACCTCGGAGCGGTTAGGCTGAGAGCGTTGGCAAGATCCAGAGGACCTAGAGAGACGCCCAGATTGAAGAACCCAGGTTGCGGACCTGAGTGACGGGCATGGTGTCGGTGTGAGAGAAGTGTTGATCTAGCCAGGTGGCCCAATCACCCAACCCCAAATCATCCTGCTATCCAGAGGGGAAAATGAGGCATAAACCACCCTCTGAGCAGAAGGGGACTGTGGGCCAGCAAGGGGAGATGAGGCAGCAGCCACACCTGACTTTGAACAGGTAAGGGCCCATTTAGGGTGCAGTGAGATACAGCCAGTCAGCTCCCATGCTGAAAATAATTTTATATGTGAGGTAAAATAGGCCATCACCCTGCCCCCATGACCAGCGCAGCACCCCACAAAGGCTTGTATCAGCATCCACATTCCCCCTGTGTGCTGGGTGAATGACACCCAGTGCTCCCCCTTCCCCCCGCCCCTGGAGCAGCACCGCCCTGCACCTTACCGTTGACTGTGCCTGAAAGGGTCCATCTAACCCTGAGGATGTATAGTAACATCTGCTGAATTGCACCCAGTACTTCCCAAAGCACTTTGGTCTGCCACTGAAGTGCTGACCCAGGCCACTCCTGTGTGGCTTGTGAGATTGGACAGGTTCACAGAACCAGGTGGTCTGGATGCAGAATTAAATTCAACACTACATTTGTAGTATTGTTGTAGCCATGTTGGTCCCTGAATATTAGAGAGACTAGGTAAGTGAGATAATATCGTTCACGGGACCAACTGCTGTTGGTGGAAGATGCAAGCTTTTGAGCTACACAGAGCTCTTCTTGAGGTCTGGGGAAGGCTATGCAGAACAATCTATCCCTCAACTGCCAACTAAATTTCACAGCCTCCTACAACATGCATTACCCCCAGCCCTGAGCCCGCTCCTGCACCCAAACTCCCACCCTCCATTGGTAAGTATAACTCTTAGTTCATTGGAATTTTTGACTCACCGGCACCTCCCAGTTTCCCCCAACATGCTGGCTAACAAAGCTTTTCCTGTATTTGAACTTCATGGCTTCTGGGAATGTAAAATCTCCACTGCTATTTCCATTTAATACTGCTGGTTTAGTGCTACAGGGAATGTTATGCAGCTTTCTGTAGCAGAGATTACTGGGTTCATAAGATCTTTCCCTAAAAACACTTTCATATAATGTCCTTTTTCCCCCTCCCTAACCCACATGCTATTAGTAAGTTTAATTTAATTAGATTTTAAGCAATTTGGGGCAGAGACTTTTTGTCCTGTTTGTACAGCTCCTAGCACAATGGGGCTGTGGTCTGTGACTGGGGCTTATAGATGCTTTTACCCAAACATCTTAAGCAGAAAGGAATTCCCAAATAGGACATACGCTACATATAAAAGCATGGCCCTCTTGAGATGTGGTTTCTGAGATGTCAAGACTATGTTGACTTTCCTGAATGGCAATAATTCAGTTTTATTAAATAAGAGGAAAGTTGTACAGCAAGCTAGTCCTCCTAGAAGAATAAGGCTGGAGCAACTTTCATGCTGTACGACTTATTACCAGTAGGTGTCACCTCAAGGCCACTATTTACTGGACGTAAGGGCTACACAGTTGCAGTTCTGCTGTGTAACGTTTGGGTGGGGTAGAGTTTATTTCCCTGCCCTTCTCCTAGTCCTAGTGCCTAAAAAAAACAACTCCAATAGAATACCACATGGAGACCCAATCTCAATAGACTACAACAAATCTCAACAAACTCCAGTCTCAATAGACTCCAACAAATCTCAACAAACTCCAGTCTCAACAAACTCCAATAGAATAGCACATGGAGACCCAATCTGGGTCTCCCACACTGCAGGCTGCTGCCCTGCCCACCTGGCTATGGTGTGTAACACACTCAGCCATCAACATATTTCAAAGATGATGTTTTGGCCTGTTCTTCTACTGATGCAGCCTTAATGTCCTGTCGTCCATTTCACCACAAGGCCAAGCATTTTACCATGCCATCACTGTGCATGGAGCAAACACCCTTTCTCTTCCAGTCCATAGAATCATAGAATATCAGGGTTGGAAGGGACCCCTGAAGGTCATCTAGTACAACCCCCTGCTCAAAAGCAGGACCCATACCCAGTTAAATCATCCCAGCCAGGGCTTTGTCAAGCCTGACCTTAAAAACGTCTAAGGAAGGAGATTCCACCACCTCCCTAGGTAACGCATTCCAGTGTTTCACCACCCTCCTAGTGAAAAAGTTTTTCCTAATATCCAACCTGAACCTCCCCCACTGCAACTTGAGACCATTACTCCTTGTCCTGTCCTCTTCCACCACTGAGAATAGTCTAGAACCATCCTCTCTGGAACCACCTCTCAAGTAGTTGAAAGCAGCTATCAAATCCCCCCTCATTCTTCTCGTCTGCAGACTAAACAATCCCAGTTCCCTCAGCCTCTCCTCATAAGTCATGTGTTCCAGACCCCTAATCATTTTTGACAGGTTTCAGAGTAGCAGCCGTGTTAGTCTGTATTCGCAAAAAGAAAAGGAGTACTTGTGGCACCTTAGAGACTAACCAATTTATTTGAGCATAAGCTTTCGTGAGCTACAGCTCACTTCCTCAGATGCATATCGTGGAAACTGCAGCAGGCTTTATATATACACAGAGAATATGAAACAATACCTCCTCCCACCCCACTGTCCTGCTGGTAATAGCAGGTAATAGGTAATCATTTTTGTTGCCCTTCGCTGGACTCTCTCCAATTTATCCACATCCTTCTTGTAGTGTGGGGCCCAAAACTGGACACAGTACTCCAGATGAGGCCTCACCAATGTCGAATAGAGGGGAACGATCACGTCCCTCGATCTGCTCGCTATGCCCCTACTTATACATCCCAAAATGCCATTGGCCTTCTTGTCAACAAGGGCACACTGCTGACTCATATCCAGCTTCTCGTCCACTGTCACCCCTAGGTCCTTTTCCGCAGAACTGCTGCCTAGCCATTCGGTCCCTAGTCTGTAGCTGTGCATTGGGTTCTTCCGTCCTAAGTGCAGGACCCTGCACTTACCCTTATTGAACCTCATCAGATTTCTTTTGGCCCAATCCTCCAATTTGTCTAGGTCCCTCTGTATCCTATCCCTACCTTCCAGCGTATCTACCACTCCTCCCAGTTTAGTATCATCCACAAATTTGCTGAGAGTGCAATCCACACCATCCTCCAGATCATTTATGAAGATATTGAACAAAACCGGCCCCAGGACCGACCCCTGGGGCACTTCACTTGACACCGGCTGCCAACTAGACATGGAGCCATTGATCACTACCCGTTGAGCCTGACAATCTAGCCAACCTTCTACCCACCTTATGGTGCATTCATTCAGCCCATACTTCCTTAACTTGCTGACAAGAATACTGTGGGAGACCGTGTCAAAAGCTTTGCTAAAGTCAAGATACAATACATCCACTGCTTTCCCTTCATCCACAGAACCAGTAATCTCATCATAGAAGGCGATTAGATTAGTCAGGCATGACCTTCCCTTGGTGAATCCGTGCTGACTGTTCCTGATCACTTTCCTCTCATGTAAGTGCTTCAGGATTGATTCTTTGAGGACCTGCTCCATGAGTCTCATTTCACTCATGATTTTCACAAGAAATGAATCATATATTGAATGAAAACCAGACAGACCAAAAATGATAGCCACTGCCTCATCTAGGCATCTCTGGACTCCCCATCTAACCTGCGCGTAGCCCTCAGGGCCAGTCTTAGGGGTGGGCCATGTGGGTGACCGCCCGGAGTGCCAGTGGTCGAGGAGGATGGTGTGCAGTAGCGCAGAGGCGTGCTCCTGGTCTAGTGTCAGAAACTGCTCTCTGGGGAGTATCGTGTGTGGGCATGCCCAGATTTCTCCCTACTTCACCGAGGAAACTGGGGGGAGGGGCGGGAGGTGAGCAGTGAAGTACAGATACTGCTTTCCCCCCAATGCTTCTCTCCCTTCGGGGTGGTGGGAGCGAGGAGCAACACCAAGCGCTCCGTGCATCCAGGTTACATTTCCTACCTGGGTTGTGCTGTGAGGTGAGCATCAGGAGCTGCTGCTCTCTGCCCTCCCCTTACGCAGCCCAGGTGGGGAACATGACCTGGATGAGGGGAGCCCTGATGTTGCTCCTCCCTCCCCCTCACAGCCTCCTAGGGGTGTGCAAGGAGGAGCAGAGCTTGAGGGGGGAATGAGCAGCAATGCCAGCTGCCCTGTGCATCCAGGTCAGTTTCCCCACGTGTGCGCAAGAGGGGGGTGCAGGGGTTAGGGGTGCAGAAGTGGAGTAAGGGGTGAAGGGGGGAGTGCAGGGGTTAGAGGCGAAAGGGACAAAGGGTTTTTTTCCGGAGGATGATCTATTTGAAAACAACAAGGCAGCCTTTCATTAGCTAAAGGAGAGCCTGTGCTGTGGGTTAGACAGAAAATTCCACCAAGCGCTAGGCTGGCACAAGTGGATTGGTTTGGTTACCTATATCTGATTCTGTATAAAGACTGTATCTGTTTCTTAATGGATTTTCTTTTCCCCTGCCCTGTTTTTCTTCCTATTTTCTCATCCGATTTTTTTCTCGAGTCTTTTCTAGTTTTTGGGTCCTCAGCACTTTGAACAAGCAAGGCTTTTATCATTACAAACAGGGCCCTGTCCAGCCCAAACTGGCCTCCGGAGGTGTGAATGTATGGAGGCTGCCGCACAGACACACCCCTGGAACCCTGACCTGGGATATTCTATCTACTACCCAAGATCCATAAACCTGGCAATCCTGGGCGCCCCATCATCTCAGGCATTGGCACCCTGACAGCAGGATTGTCTGGCTATGTAGACTCCTTCCTCAGGCCCTACGCTACCAGCACTCCCAGCTACCTTCGAGACACCACTGACATCCTGAGGAAACTACAATCCATCGGTGATCTTCCTGAAAACACCATCCTGGCCACTATGGATGTAGAAGCCTTCTACACCAACATTCCACAAGCCGTCAGGAACAGTATCCCTGATAATGTCACGGCAAACCTGATGGCTGAACTTTGTGACTTTGTCCTCACCCATAACTATTTCACATTTGGGGACAATGTATACCTTCAAATCAGCGGCACTGCCATGGGTACCCGCATGGCCCCACAGTATGCCAACATTTTTATGGCTGACTTAGAACAACGCTTCCTCAGCTCTCGTCCCCTAATGCTCCTACTCTACTTGTGCTACATTGATGACATCTTCATCATCTGGACCCATGGAAAAGAAACCCTTGAGGAATTCGACCATGATTCTAACAATTTCCATCCCACCATCAACCTCAGACCAGTCCACACAAGAGATCCACTTCCTGGACACTACAGTGCTAATAAATGATGGTCACATAAACACCACCCTATACCGGAAACCTACTGACCGCTATTCCTACCTACATGCCTCCAGCTTTCATCCAGACCACACCACACGATCCATCGTCTACAGCCAAGCTCTGCGATACAACCGCATTTGCTCCAACCCCTCAGACAGAGACAAACACCTACAAGATCTCTATCAAGCATTCTTACAACTACAATACCCACCTGCGGAAGTGAAGAAACAGATTGATAGAGCCAGAATGGTTCCCAGAAGTCACCTACTACAGGACAGGCCTAACAAAGAAAATAACAGAACGCCACTAGCCATTACCTTCAGCCCCCAACTAAAACCCCTCCAACGCATTATTAAGGATCTACAACCTATCCTGAAGGATGACCCAACACTCTCACAAATCTTGGGAGACAGGCCAGACCTTGCCTACAGACAGCCCCCCAACCTGAAGCAAATACTCACCAGCAACCACATACCACACAACAGAACCACTAACCCAGGAACCTATCCTTGCAACAAAGCCTGTTGCCAACTGTGCCCACATATCTATTCAGGGAACACCATCATAGGGCCTAATAACATCAGCCACACTATCAGAGGTTCGTTCACCTGCACATCCACCAATGTGATATATGCCATCATGTGCCAGCAATGCCCCTCTGCCATGTACCTTGGTCAAACTGGACAGTCTCTACATAAAAAAATAAATGGACACAAATCAGATGTCAAGAATTATAACATTCATAAACCAGTCGGAGAACACTTCAATCTCTCTGGTCACGCGATTACAGACATGAAAGTTGCGATATTACAACAAAAAAACTTCAAATCCAGACTCCAGCGAGAGACTGTTGAATTGGAATTCATTTGCAAATTGGATACAATTAACTTAGGCTTGAATAGAGACTGGGAGTGGCTAAGTCATTATGCAAGGTAACCTATTTCCCCTTGCTTTTTCCTACCCCTCCCCCCCCCCGATGTTCTTGTTAAACCCTGGATTTGTGCTAGAAATGGCCCACCTTGATTATCATACACACTGTAAGGAGAGTGATCACTTTAGATAAGCTATTACCAGCAGGAGAGTGGGGTGGGGGGAGGTATTTTTTCATGCTTTGTGTATATAAAAAGATCTTCTACACTTTCCACAGTATGCATCCGATGAAGTGAGCTGTAGCTCACAAAAGCTTATGCTCAAATAAATTAGTTAGTCTCTACGGTGCCACAAGTACTCCTTTTCTTTTTGCGAATACAGACTAACATGGCTGTTACTCTGAAACCTGCTATTAGAGTGACCAGATGTCCCGGTTTAATAGGGACAGTCCCAATATTTGGGGCTTTGCCTTAGACAGGCACCTATTACCTCCACCCCTCACCCCATCCCGATTTTTCATACTTTTCTGGTCATCCTAGTTGCTATGAAGTCTGGTCTCTGTTCCTAGGGGCTGCTTCCTCTAGGATGCTGTTGTGTTCCGGCCTTCTTAGGGGGAGAGTCTGTGCATGTGAATATTGGATCCAGCCAACCAGGGAAAATTGTGAAAGGCACTGCCTGGCCAGAGCACCTCGGAGATAGAGCTATGTGCAGTGGAGAGGAGACAGGCCCACTGTGGGGAATTCACCTGGAGTGGGGGTGTCCCCAGAAGAGCTATGGGAGAGTGGGGAACTCCCATTGCCATTTCTGGCACTGGGAGGCAGAAGTTCCCACAATCACGCTGTCTGGTGAGTATCACGAGTTACACAGGTCTAGCATGGAGGAGAGGGACTCCGAATGAGGAGCTGCCATGTATGGGAAATGGAAGCATGGCCCGTCCACTTCCTCTTCCCTTCAATAAACACGTTCCCATGCAGCTCTGTCATTCCCTGGGTCAAGCTGTGGAAAGGGCAGTTGGCAGAGGGTGTTGCTTATTCATGCTGAGCTGGTCTTTCCTTTAGTGATTGGCCTATTGCTCAGCCCACCTGAGAAGCCTACAGAGAAGCCTACAGCCTGTCAGGAGAGGCTGAAGTGATGGAAGAAAGCTGGCCCAGTGGTTAGGGTGCTAGCTAATGACTTCAATTCCTTGCTCTGCCACAATTCCTTTTGTGGCCTTAGAGCAAGTCACTTAGCCTCTCTGTGCCTTGGTTCTCTACATGAAATAAAAACACTGCCTTACCTCATAGGGGTGTTGTGAGGATACACAATAGAGAGCCTGGAGCACTGGGCCTGAGCCAGAGGCTGTGAACCAAAGTTAGGCCATGTATTAAAGTAGATGTTTACAAGTTCACTGTCCCGTGTGACCTTGGCAAAAGTCTTGCAAAAAGGCAGGTACTCCTACGAAGCAACAGATACCGGGTATAAGTGGGAACACACTCCAGGGGCATCCTGAGCTAAGACTAGATCTGAGGATGTTTTGCCCCAGACACCTGGAGCATAATACAAAGGAAGGTAACAAGCAGATGTCCTGAAGCACGTGCGTTGTTTGTCTCAGTCTATCAACGTTGGGGTATCTTGCCATAACGTTTTGTCCAGCCGCAGGGGCAGCGGCAAGTCTCGCTGCTGCCTGAGCGGAGTCCTTGCCACACTGCACTCGGGTTAGCATACCCGTAACCATGGAGCCAGGGTGCTGGGACTGTGTCTTGAGGGCAATGAACCTGGCCAAGTGCCTTTGTCACTGAACTGTGCCGGTGGTCGTTCTTTCTGGGTAGTACTAGGTCTGCTGAACCAACTATCTGCACAGGGCTGGGACAGCATATGCAGAGAGCACACACGCACCTAACTGATAACTATATACACTTCAGGCACTCAGGATGGTAATGGGGCGCAGACAGGTAAGATAGGACCTACATCTCAGAGTGAACCCTCCCTGACTGGTGATAGTGTCAAGCCTTCAGATTTTCATTCCACTCTTCTGTTTTTGTTTTTCTATAATGCTTTTTTTTTTTTGGCATCCCACTGCAATGTCAGGAAGCAACCCCCTCGAATAACATTAAACTGTCGCTTGCCATGGAAACGGCTCAGCCAGTAGCATCAGCAAGTTGAAATAACACATTGCAAGCTGATGTGTGTACATAGCAACAGGTCACCAAGGATGTAATGAGGACTCTGCAGAGGCAAACTTGATGAGGCATGTTCTGGGAACAAAGAGGAAGAGAGTGGCTGAGAGGCAGCAGACAACAAAATTGAATTTTCTGCACAGAAGGGCTTGTATGTTTTGGGCTATTTAGCATCGTAAGTGAGGACAGTCCGGCAATTAGATGTAAGTGCGACTACATGACATGATCTCAAAACACATGCACGATTCTTCCTTGTTTCAGGAATGGAAGTGCTTGTACCAAGACTCTCAATTCCCCTGCTCAGAACCACCGGGAAGTTCAACTCCTGATCTAGCTGTGATGGTTTTTGATACATTTCTATGAACTTGAGATCTAGAGGCCGACATTGCAGCTTGAGGCCGGTGTTAGTTTTTTGGACAAGAACATGAAACTCCAGGGGCTGCAAACTCTTCTGGGTTGATTCACAAGCAACAATTGAAATTGTCAAGTTTCTCACAGTTCTTCTAGTGAATCATGAGTGATATCAATGCAGTTTTGCCAACTTTCACAGTTTTATCATAGTCTTGTGATATTTGGTGTTTTTTCTTAAAGTCCCAGGTCCTGCGATAAGAATTTCACCTCCCCCCTTTTTTTTTTTTAAAGGAAGTTTTTAGCCGTTGTGGTTGCAGAGAAAACTGGAAATTGTGAATTATAAAGGTTCAAAATGCAGAAGGCAAATAAAGACCCCATCATTATTTTCAATCTCATTCATAAGCCAATATCATGATTGTTGCGGGAGGTGGATAAGAGGGCTTGATACATGATTTATGAATGCTTGGGGTTGGCCATGCTCTCAGTGCTTCAGGAGCCCCAAGCTATTAAGCACAATCTCAAAAAGTGCTCATTCATTTTGGATGCTCCAACTTCTGAAATACATCAGGAAGTTTTGAGCACTGCCCACTCCATTTGAAATCAGTGGGAGCTGTAGCTTCTCTGAAATTCAGGCCCAATGTGTCTCTGGTTGGGGTGCCCAAAATCAAAGGCCACTTCAAATCCTGGATCTGTTTGCCGAAGGGCGGTGTCTTCCCCACCCTGTGTATATTGTTGGCAATGATATGGCCTGCTGAGGTGGCTTCTTTGGCCACTAGATGGCACTCACATTTAATGCAAGGCTGGCTAAACAATGGAGCAAATGGCAAACAATAGCAATTGAAATGAACGTGTGAAGAGAGAAATGTATGTTAGGGACCCTTTTGTACCAAAAGCCCCAACAAAAAGCACCATGTTATGTCAAGGAGAGTGTGTTTCTGGAGCGTTGCAAGTGAGGCTGAAATTCCCTTCGAGACTGAGTGAAAGGCAGGTTAAAGGGAATATCCTTCCATCAGTACCAGTTACCATAAGTCGGAGCACCCAAGGCAAAAAAATAGTGGGTGGTCAGCACCCGCCAGTGGCCCCACCCCCCAGCGCCTCCCGCCCACTGCGATCAGCTGTTCAGAGGCATGCAGGAGGCACTGGGGAGGAGCAGGGGCAGGAAGAGGCTGGGGGAGGGGGTAAATTGTTCCATTGGTTAATTACCCTCATTGTTAAAAAAAAAAAAAAAAAAGTCTTATTTCTGGTCTGAATTTTTCTCACCTCCACTTCCAGCCACTGGATCGCATTGAACCTTTCTCCAATAGATTCAGGAGCCCATGATCAAATATTTGTTCCCCAAGCAGGTGCTTATAGACTGTCACCGCTTAACCTTCCTTTTGTTAACCTAAATAGATTGAGCTCCATGAGACTGTCACTACAAGACACGTTTCTCATCCTTCAATCATTCTCGTGACTCTTCTCTGAACCCTTTCCAATGTATCAACATTGGTATTGACTTCTGGGCAGCTGTCACACTTAGGGTGCCCAGATGTCCCTATTTTATAGGGACAGCCCTGATATTTAGGGCTTTTTCTTATATAGGTGTCTATTACCCCCCACCGCTGTCCCAATTTTTCACACTTGCTAACTGGTCACCCTAGTCACACTAGTACTGAACACAGGGGTCAAATAACCTCTCTACTCCTACCCAAGGTTCCCCATTTATGCATCCCAGGATTGCATCAGCCCCGTTGGCCACAGTGTTCGGAGCTCAAGCTCAGTTGATTACCCACCACAACCCCCAACATGTTCTCAGAATCACTGCTTCCCAAGAGAGAGCCCCCCATCCTGTAAGTTTGGCTGATGTTCTTTGTTCCTAGATGTATACAGTTACATTTAGCCATATTAGTTAGGGTTGCCAACAGTCCCTTATTACAAGGAACGTCTCTTATTCTTTCATCTCTGTACAAAAGCAGTAGTTGCTGTGTGTTGCAAAAAGCAGCAAGAAATACCCCTGGTGAATGTAGGTGAGTGCTGCTTATTATTATTATTATTTATTATTAATAATAATGATGATAATATTGGGAGGAGGGTGGGGTGAGGGTGATAAGAAAGCAGTCCCTTATTTTTGAAATACACTGTTGGCAACCCTAATATTAATATGCATTTGTTTGCCTGCACCCAGTTTAACAAGTGATCCACGTCGCTCTGAATCAGTGACCCGTCCTCATCGTTATTTATCACTCCTCAATTTTTGTGTCCCCTCCAAACGTTATCGGTGATGATTTTGTTTGTGTACAATGCCCATCACCCGACACGGACCTGAGCATCCTTCCATGATGCATCAATTCATGTGAGTGGCACCTATCAAGTGTGTTTTCACCATACCTGCCCCCTGGAGTGGGAGGGGAAAATTGCACCTGGAATATTTTTGATGGGGTAAGAAGTAGTTTTGCCTATTTAGCATTGGCATTATATGGCATTGCTCTTTTGGGCAGGGCCTGCCTCTTACTGTTTGTGTACAGCACTTTGCATGGTTGGGGCCAGATGACACTGCAATTCAAATAATAAGAGCGAAAAATTGTTTTGTCTAAACTACACCAAGTGATGTGAGCCATGCAGGGGATGGTAGAGGGAAGGATCCCTGAGCCTGGGTCAGTGAAGCTGGCAGAGGGGAGTGTAAATCGCACCTCCCTCTACCAACGTGGCCCACTGTAAATAGCACCAATCTGGCCCACAGAGGGGACTGGTGCTACTGTTTCCACAATTATTCTCATCCAGGGGGCTGGGGTGTACAGTTTAATTTGCTGCTGGGCCTTTGTGGGAGTCTGTCTCAGGGTAGCTGTTGCTGGGGATGTGCCCAGTCAGCTCTGGCCTTGTTCCCATGATCCCACCTGGCATTTTCAGGACTTCCCTGGCTTCCTGCAGCTCCTGTACGAGAAGGGAAGCTGCCACCACTGGGCATTGCCATAACCTCTCCCCCGGGAGATTTGCCAGCTCAGGAGCCTGCAATGGTATAAGTGAAGGTTAAAGATTAAAACAAGTTTTTCCCCAGCCTGTTACTGAGCACCTCAAAGAAAGCAGGTTTCAGAGTAGCAGCCGTGTTGGTCTGTATCCGCAAAAAGAAAAGGAGGACTTGTGGCACCTTAGAGACTAACAAAGAAAGCAGTGGGTTGATCCATGTATTGTTTCACTGAAATGCCATAATAATGGCCACTTAGCGCCTCCCATCCTTCATCCCCAAATTACCCAGCAATTGACTGACTCCTCTCCCTTCCCTTTCAAAGACAGTCATTAGTGGACAAGACCATTTGCATTTCCTGTTCATTCATTTGCCTAGGCCAGAGAGTAAAATGAACCGTTTTCTGCTAGTCTCTCTCCCCTGGGACCCGCCTCGCCATCTGCTGATGACAAAGCACTAGCCCCTCTTCTCCTATCAACCAATAGTCATTCATCTTGATCAGCCGCAACTAACTCTGCCGAGCCAAGGGTGTAATGAGAATCCAGCTATCCAATTACAATTGAGTGTGGTGATTTATTAGCAAGGGGGAGGGGGAAGCCGGAGAGGAGGGAAACCTTTGCAAATACCCATTTGTTATGTTGCTAGGGTGATTTGTAAAGGGGAGCGGAAGTCTTTTGCTCTAGCTCTTCTGCTTGTGTAACATGCAAGCTCCCATGGTTAAAATGTTGATTATTTGTATTGTAGTAGTTTCTAGAGTTGAAACCATGATCAGTGTGGTCCCGTTGTGCCCGGAGCTGTATATAAACATGACAGGTTTCAGAATAGCAGCCGTGTGAGCTGTAGCTCACGAAAGCTTATGCTCAAATAAATTGGTTAGTCTCTAAGGTGCCACAAGTACTCCTTTTCTTTTTATATAAACATGGCAAGAGACCGAAGGTTTTTTGTCCCAAAAAAGGGAAGGAGCGCCCAGTGGTTAGGGCACCAGATGAGAACTGGGTTCAAATCCTTGCTGGGACGCAGACTTCTCAGTCCGTCTGCTGTCTGTCCCCCATCTGTACAACAGGATTGATAGGCTTTCGCTTCCCCTCTCCTGAGGGGGGCCTGGGATGGGCAGTAAACCCCACATCAGCACACAAGGTATTAAGATGAGCTCAAAAAGTACATCCAGTCACACCTGGATGACGAGCCAGGCTCGATTTGGGAAGAGACCCAGCTGGGGAGAGGTGGGGGTGGGGGGTTACTATAAGGATAGGGCTACAGGGCAGAAGAAAGGGAAGCCTGGGGGAAAGGAGGTCTTGGGGTCACCTCCTAAGAGGAAGCTCTGGGAAAGGTTCAGGAAAGCTGGCCTGCAGGGGAAGGGAACATCCCTGGACAACAGGCTCTGAAAGACCATCAGGGCTTTGAAAAGGGAGTTAAGCCCTGAAAGAGGGGTCAGGCTGAGAAGCTGGGCTTTGGAAGGAGGCCTGGACCAAAGAGAGTTGAGCTCTGAGAGGAAGGCTGGGGTCAAATCATGACTGGTGTGGAGAAAGTGAATAGGGAAGTGTTATTTACCCCTTCATGCAACGCAAGAATCAGGAGACACCCAATGAAATTAATAGGCAGCAGATTTAAAACAAACACAACGCACCCAATGCACAATCAACCTGTGGAACTTGTTGCCAGGAGTTGTTGTGAAGGCCAAAAGCATAAGTGGGTTCAAATAAGAATTAGATAAGTTCAAGGAGGATAGGTCCATCAATGGCTATTAGCCAAGATGGTCAGGGATGCAACCCCACACTCTGGAGGTCCCTATACTTCTGACTGCCAGAAGCTGGGACTGGATGACAGTGGATGGATCACTAGAAATTACCCTGTTTTGTTCACTGCTCTGAAGCACCTGGCACTGTTAAGACAGGATATACTGGGCTAGGTGTACCACTGGTCTGACCCAGTATGGCCATTCTTATGTTAAATACATTTAAAGGTGGTGATACTCAGGGTATGTCTACGCTATGAAATTAGGTCAATATTATAGAAGTCGATTTTTAGAAACCGATTTTATACAGTCGATTGTGTATGTCCACACTAAGCGCATTAAGTCGGCAGAGTGCATCCTCACTACCGTGGCTAGCATCGACTTACGGAGCGGTGCACTGTGGGTAGCTATCCCACAGTTCCCGCAGTCTCCACTGCCCATTGGAATTCTGGGTTAAACTCCCAATGCCTGATGGGGCAACAACATTGTCATGGGTGATTTTGGGTACATGTTGTCAGTCACCCCTCCCTCCATGAAAGCAACGGCAGACAATTGTTTTGCGCTTTTTTCCGTGCGGATGCTATTCTGCTTTCAGCAGACGGTGCAGTAGGACTGCTAACCATCGTCCTCCACCACTTCTGCTGCAACTCTGCTCTCCTGCTCTCATGAATCCACCTTGCAGGTCCTCTCATCGTTCTCTATAAATATCTATTCTCGTGGCATCCGTCATCAGCCATCGCTTCCACTGCAACTCTGCTCTCCTGCAGATGCCATACCACGGCAAGCATGGAGCCTGCTCAGATCACCGCGGTAGTTATGAGCATTGTAAACACCTCGCGCATTATCCTGCAGTATGTGCAGAACCAGAACCTGCAAAAGCAGGCGAGGAGGTGACGGCAGCATGGTGATGAAAGTGTTGAGGACGTGGACACAGACTTCTCTCAAAGTACGGGCCCCAGCAATTTGGTCATCCTGGTGGCAATGGGGCAGGCTCATGCCGTGGAATGCCGATTCTGGGCCCGGGAAACAAGCACCGACTGGTGGGACTGCATAGTGTTGCAGGTCTGGGATGATTCCTAGTGGCTGTGAAACTTTCGCATGCGTAAGGGCACTTTCATGGAACTTTGTGACTTGCTTTCCCTTGCCCTGAAGTGCAAGAATACCAAGATGAGAGCAGCCCTCACAGTTCACAAGCAAATGGTGATAGCCCTCTGGAAGCTTGCAACGCCAGACAGCTACCAGTCAGTTGGGAATCAATTTAGAGTGGGCAAATTTACTGTGGGGGCTGCTGTGATCCAAGTAGCCAACGCAATCACTGAGCTGCTGCTATCAAGGGTAGTGACTCTGGGAAATGTGTAGGTCATAGTGGATGGCTTTGTTGCAATGGGATTCCTTAACTGTGGTGGGGCGATAGACGGAACGCATATCCCTATCTTGGCACCGGACCACCTTGGCAGCCAGTATGTAAACTGCAAGGGATATTTTTCAATGGTGCTGCAAGCACTGGTGGATCACACAGGACGTATCACCAATATCAACATGGAATGGCTGGGAAAGGTACATGACGCTCGCATCTTCGGGAGCTCTGGTCTGTTTGAACAGCTGCAGGAAGGGACTTACTTCCCAGACCAGAAAATAACTGTTGGGGATGTTGAAATGCCTATATGTATCCTTGGGGACCCAGCCTACCCCTTAATGCCATGGCTCATGAAGCCATACACAGGCACCCTGGACAGTAGTCAGGAGCTGTTCAACTATAGGCTAAGCAAGTGCAGAATGGTGGTAGAATGTGCATTTGGACGTTTGAAAGCATGGTGGTGCAGTTTACTGACTCGGTTAGACCTCAGCGAAACCAATATTCCCATTGTTATTGCTGCTTGCTGTGTGCTCCACTATATCTGTGAGAGGGAGACGTTTATGGCGGGGTGGGAGGTTGAGGCAAATCGCCTGGCCGCTGATTACGTGCAACCAGACACTAGGGCGATTAGAAGAGCGCAGCAGGGCACACTGCGCATAAGAGAAGCTTTGAAAACCAGTTTCATGACTGGCCAGGCTATGGTGTGACAGTTCTGTTTGTTTCTCCTTGATGAAAACCGTCCCCCTTGGTTCACTCTACTTCCCTGTAAGCCAACCACCCTCCCCACTTCGATCACCGCTTGTAGAGGTAATAAAGTCATTGTTGTTTCAAAATCATGCATTCTTTATTAATTCATCACACAAATCAGGGGATAACTGCCAAGGTAGCCCGGGAGGGGTGGAGGAGGAGGGAAGCACCAGGTGGGATTGTGGATGAGGGGAGGAGGGAAGGACAAGACCACACCGCACTTCAAAACTTATTGAATGCCAGCCTTCTGTTGCTTGGGCAGTCCTCTGGGGTGGAGTGGTTGGGAGGCCGCCCCCCCCCCCGCGTTCTTGGGCGTCTGGGTGAGGAGGCTATGGAACTTGAGGAGGAGGGCAGGCGGTTACACAGGGGCTGCAGTGGCGGTCTCTGCTCCTGCTGCCTTTCCTGCAGCTCCACCAGATGCCGGAGCATATCCGTTTGATCCCCCAGTAGCCTCAGTATTGCATCCTGCCTCCTCTCATCGTGCTGCTGCCACCTCTCATCTTGCTCATCCCTGCTGTCCTTGTATTCATTTTCTGCTTTCCTGGGCTCTGCTATTGTTTGCCTCCACGTATTCTGGTGAGCTCTTTCAGTGCGGGAGGACTGATGAGCTCAGAGAACTTTTCATCGTGAATGCGTTTCTTTCTCCTTCTTTTTGCATTAGCCTCTGGGGCAGAGATGATTGGGAGATCATTGAAACATTTGCAGCTGCGGGAGGTAAAAAAGGGAGAGTAGTATTTAAAGAGACACATTTTAGAGAACAATGGGTAGACTCCTTCACGGTGAACCAAGCTGTTAACATTACATAGCACATATGCTTTCGGTACAAGGTCGCATTTTGCATCTTACATTGAGGGCCTGCCAGTTTGGTGTGAGAGATCACACACTCAGGGCCGGGCAACAGAATTTGGCTTCCAGGCAGCCATGGTAAGCCACAGTCTTTTGGCTTTTTCAACCTTCATAACATGTGGGAATGGTTTCAAACAGCAGTGCCCTCCTTTCCCATACCAAGCACTCATTGGGTTGGCCATTTAAAAGGAGGGGCTGCAGTTTTTGGGTTAACTTGCAGCACAAACCCAACTACCCCCCCCCCCAATTCTATGGGATGATCACTTCACCCCTCCTCCCACCGCGTGACTTGTATCAGGGAAGATCCCTGCCAGCCAAATGCGAACAGCTCAGTGTGAACAGCCCCCTCCCCACCGTGTGGCTAAAAGTGGGGATGATTTCTTTTCAGCCACAGGCAAACAGCCAAGCAGGAATGGCCACCTCTGAATGTCCCCTTAATAATGTCCCTGGAGGATTTCTGCTCCATCCCCAGACATGTTAACAGACTTTTCCAGTAGCTGAACTGGCCGCGAATGCTTCCCAAGTCTTCAGGGCAAATTAATCATTAAACACTCTTCCTTTTAAGCCATGTATTATATTTACAAAGGTACACTCACCAGAGGTGCCTTCTCCTGCTTCATGGTCCGGGAGCCCTGGTTGGGAGAGTATTGGCTCCAGGGTGATAAACAGTTCCTGGCTGTTGGGAGACCGGTTTCTCTGCCTGCCTATTGTGTGCTATCCTCATCCTCATCATCTTCCTCATCCCCAGAATCCTCATCCCTGTTGTGTGAGACTCCCCCCTTGCAGGAGTCCACGGACAGGGGTGGGGTAGTGGTAGGGGCACCCCCTAGAATTGCACGCAGCTCATCATAGAAGCAGCATGTTTGGGGCTCTGATCCAGAGAGGCCATTTGCCCCTTTGGGTTTTTAGTAGGCTTGCCTGAGCTCTTAATTTTCACGTGGCACTGCTGTGGGTCCCTGTTATAGCCTCTGTCCATCATGCCCTTGGAGATTTTTTCAAATAGTTTGGCATTTCGTCTTTTGGAATGGAGTTCTGATAGCACGGATTTGTCTCCCCATACAGCGATCAGATCCAATACCTCCCGTTCGGTCCATGCTGAAGCTCTTTTGCGATTCTGGGACTATATGGTCACCTCTGCTGATGAGCTCGCCACGCTGGCCAACAGGAAATGAAATTCAAAAGTTCCTGGTGCTTTTCCTGTCTACCTGGCTAGTGCATCTGAGTTGAAAGTGCTGTTCAGAGCGATCACAATGGAGCACTCTGGGATAGCTCCCGGAGGCCAGTACTGTCAAATTGTGTCCACACTACCCCAAATTCGACCCAGCGATGTTGATTTCAGTGCTAATCCCCTCATCAGGGAGGAGTACAGAAATCAATTTTAAGAGCCCTTTAAGTCGACAAAAATGGCTTCGTTGTTTGGACGGGTGCAGGGTTAAATCGATCTAACGCTGCTAAATTCGGCCTAAACTCATAGTGTAGACCAGGGCTCAGATACTGTGGTAACAGTCCAACATATGTTCCTTAGGGTTTGTCTCCATGAACATTGGACTGCAGCAAGCTGGGGTCTGACTCGACCCTGCACCAGTCTGCTGTGGTCTAATTTTGGGGTGCACTAGCAGTTTGTTAGAGTGCTTTGATGTAGTCTTCTCAAACAGGACTACATCAAAGTCCACCAGTGGACTGTTAATGTTCATCAGCAGAGTGCACAGGAGCGGTTAGTCTGTGGCAGGCTAGGTTGGGGTAGATTCATACCCCAGCTTGGAGTGAACTAGATGTTTGTGTAGACAAGCTCCACCACTGTTAGGGTCCTGGGCTGGGACCCAGTGGAGTAGTGTGGGCCAGTTTCCCCTATTCCCTGCTGCCAACCCCACCCCTGGGGTGGCAGCCTCCTCACCTTAGGCCAGGAGATCTGCATTTATCTGCCATATGGCAGAGCCAGGATGTCAGAGCCCCTTTGACTGTTTGGTCTTAAGCTGGGAGGTGCTCCATGCTGCCGGAGATCCTGCACTCCTGAGACCACCAATCTCCCATCTTCTTGTTCACTGGCTGTCGTTTAGAGGTGTGACCGTGAGGAGGTGTGGCCAGCCCCTGAGACTGACAGGGAGGGGTGGTCACACTTGCCGACCTATGGTGGAGAATGCAGGCTTCGCCTGCCCCCTGAGGTAGAAGGGGACGACTTTTCATACTAACCCACCACTCTCAGAGGGCTGCCATGGATTTAGACCAGCTGGTGAAATGGTCGGCTGAGATCCAGGAGCAGCAGCAGTGTTTGTTACAGCAACTGAGGGGGTGCAGAAGTAGCAGCTCATTCAAGAGCTGGGGGCCCAGCAGCAAGAGCAGCGACTGTACACCTAGCAGCAGGCCACGCTCCTGCCCAGCCCCTCTGTGGGCTGGTGGCCAGGTGGATCAGGCCGGAGGCGTTTTATTGGAACCCAGGGTTGGAAAAGGGAACACACATTATCCTGCAGAGCCCACAAAGAGCAATGGAGCTAACCAAAGCCAAGCATCATCCCTGTTGTAATTCAGCCTGAGTAGGAGCAGGCCCCAGCCACAGAGCAACTGGCAATCCACACACATGTGACCGATCCATAAGGGAACATGTTGTATGCTTCTCCTGTGAGAGACTGACAGGCAGACCAATGTGGCAAAGTCCCAACTCAGAGGGGATTTGTCAGCCCCTACGGATAAAGCATTTTTAACCACCCAATCCCCATGTTATGATTTTTCAGATGTGATGTAGAGTTTGCACGACTGAGTCTTTGAGCTCCGTTGGGGTATAAACCTGAGCATATACACAGAGAACAAGTTCTGCAAATGACTAGCAAATAGAGAGTGGGGCAGGTACTTGTGGTTTAATTGACAAATGCATACACCTCAACACACTCCCGAGGTCGTATACTGCTCTCAATTCAAGTGCCATACAGGCAGGTGTGTAAGTCCCGAAATACATAAATTAACCTGAAAACGCACCAGGCCCAGTTCTGAGCTGCTATAAATCAGGGCAGCTCTGCTGCCATCCCGCTGGGGCTCTCCACTCAGGCAGCTGTTTGCCGTGATATCTTTGTCAGTGAATTGACAGATGGGAAGAGTGCGGCAGCTGGCAGAATGGTTTCAAGGCTATTTGATTTTAATGTATTTCCCCTGGAGAAAGAATTTTGTGTTCTTTTCCCCCAGCCCCACAGGCCCCAGTCAGGACTAGCAAATAGAAGTCAGTGTGTGGAAATGGTAGAGCCCAACTCCCTTTTAGTGATGATTGTTCATATTACAGTGGCGCTTAAGAGACCTCCACCCCATGGGGTCCCTTTGTGCTAGGTGCTGTACAGACCTATAGTCACAGAGTCCTTGCTCTGAAGCATTTACAACATATACAGGCAAGACAAAGGAAGGCTCATTATCCCCATTTGATTAATAGGAAACGGAGGCACAGAGGGGTTCAGTGATTTGCCCAGTTATCCTGGAAGGCTGTGATACACCAAGAAAGAGAACCCAGCATAGGTGCCGACTCCATGAGTGCTCCAGGGCTGGAGCACCCACGGAAAGAAATAGGGGGTGCTCAGCACCCATCAGCCACCCACTGAAGAGCTGGAGTGGGGGGGAAGAGGCAGAGCAAGGGTGGGGCCTTGGGGGAAGGGGCGGAGTGGGGGCGGGGTCTCTGGGCAGCATAGAGCAGGGGTGGTGCACCCTGGGGAAAGCTGAAAGCCGGCGCCTGTGGAACCCAGTTTTCCTGACCCCTGGCCAGATGTCTTACCCACAGGATTATTCCTCTCACAAGTCATGCACGAGCATCCAAAATGCAATATTTGGCTGTCACAAGCAGAGACTGGCCTTTAGGGACTGAAACAGAATGCTTTTAAATCCAGGGCTGGAACGGCAGGGAAGATGTGGAAGAGAGAGCTGCCCCTGTGAAGGGAAATTAATGAGTGTCCGTAAAGGTTTCGGCCCAAGATAGCGGACATCTTGTCAGCCCCCTACTTTCCAGCGTGGGTTGGGTTGAAATCATGCAAAAACAGATTGTGAAATGCTGGCCTGGTTCAGCCTTCATTCCAGCCTCAGTGTAATCTGGATCTAAAGCCCACCGTCTCTGCCCATTTCTTGTGCGGCTGGCTGGGTGGTGAGGGGTATAATATGAGAACTGAAGTGAAGGAGCTGCTGCTTTTAAAATATTTACCATCTGAGCTCTGGTTTCATCCCTTGTAGTACAGAGACTAAGGGAGGTTTTCTGTGTCCTAGAAACAGCTAACCATGTTTCCCCTTGTGTATGTAAAATATTGATCTTGGCATGTGCACATGCAGAAGAATTATTTACATTAGGCTAAAATATGGAGGGCACTTTTTGTGCACGTGTGTGTGCGTACATGACTTTTCAGGTATTCGCTATGTGATCCCATGGCGTTGCGCTAAGGGAGCACGTCTTGGGAGTCAGGTGAAAGTGCTGTGTGGAACATGTGCAAAGTTTCATTTTGGAAAGGGGCTGCCACACCAATCTCACAACACCCTGCTGAACTTGGCTAAAGGCCCAATCAGGTGATTGCGTAAACCCCTTTCATAAGTAGTCTTTGTGAGCAGGCCCATGGCTGTGAATACAAAGGCTATGCATGTGAGGACTGGGCCCTCAGACTTTATTTATGGTTGATTTACACCCAATATTGGTTGTTTTTTTAAACTAGGGCCCAGTCCTACTCCCCCCTGAAGCCATTGACTGCTGTGAGATCAGGGCTGAGCCCTGAAATAGTTCTCAATTCAAACTGTGCCTCCAGAAGCTTGGGTCAGTAGGCTGTTTTTTCAGATTTAGGTGCTAGTCCCATTTGTCGGCCTTATGGTGGGCGCTGGAACTGAGGAATACTTAAGAAATAGTCCCCGTGCCCTCTTTGCCCCGCCTTATAATCATCCAGTCTCCCCACAACAGCTGCAAGAGCAAACTCTCATCCACCCCTGCCTAGACCCAGCCAATAGAGAAAATCCCCAGTTATGAAGACTTCAGTGGCCATTGGATCAGGCCCCTAGGTCTTCCAACCTTCCCTGCCTTTCCCTTCTTCAGAGAAGGTTGGATATCTTCCTTTGCTCCTCCCCAAGACCCTCTTCCCTATAGGAGCAGCTAGAGTATGATGCTGCCTTAGGGAAAGAAAAAAGCCATTTGGTGACAATTCTTCTATGATATTGACTAAAAATGGTCAATGCCACTGAAAGTCACCAACCGCAGCCTGTTCCACTGAACTCTAGGGTACAGATGTGGGGACTTGCATGAAAAACCCCCTAAGCTTATTTTTACCAGCTTAGGTTAAAACTTCCCCAAGGTACAAACTATTTTACCTTTTGTCCCTGGACTTTATTGCTGCCACCACCAAACATCTAACAAATATATAACAGGGAAAGAGCCCGCTTGGAAACGTCTTTCCCCCCACAAATCCTCCCCAAACCCTACACCCCCTTTCCTGGGGAAGGCTTGATAAAAAATCTTCACCAATTTGCATAGGTGAACACAGACCCAAACCCTTGGATCTTAAGAACAAGGAAAAAGCAATCAGGTTCTTAAAAGAAGAATTTTAATTAAAGAAAAAGTAAAAGAATCAGCTCTGTAAAATCAGGATGGTAAATACCTTACAGGGTAATCAGATTCAAAACATAGAGAATCCCTCTAGGCAAAACCTTATGTTACAAAAAGACACAAAAACAGGAATATACATTCCATTCAGCACAACTTATTTTATCAGCCATTTAAACAAAACAGAATCTAACGCATATCTAACTAGATTGCTTATTAACCCTTTACAGGACTTCTGACCTGCATTCCTGCTCTGGTCCCAGCAAAAGACACACACAGACAGAGAGAACCCTTTGTCCCCCTCCACCCCAGCTTTGAAAGTATCTTGTCTCCTCATTGGTCATTTTGGTCAGGTGCCAGCGAGGTTGTCTTAGCTTCTTAACCCTTTACAGGTGAAAGGGTTTTTCCTCTGGCCAGGAGGGATTTAAAGGTGTTTACCCTTCCCTTTATATTTATGACACAAGGGCATGGAAATTTGTACCACAGAGCAGCAACTCCCTGGTGCCGATTGTGACCTATTGCTTTATAAGAACATAAGGGCAGCCAAACTGAGTTAGGCCAAAGGTTCATCTAGCCCAGTATCCTGTCTTCCGACAGTGGCCAATGCCAGGTGCCACAGAGGGAATGAACAGAACAGGTAATCATCAAGTAATCCATCCCCTGTCATCCATTTCCAGCTTCTGGCAAACAGAGGCTAGGGACACAATCCCTACCCATCCTGACTAATAGCCAGTAATGGACCTATTCTCCATGAATTTATCTAGTTCTTTTTTGAACCCTGTTATAGTCTTGGCCTTCACAACATCCCTTGGCAAGGAGTTCCACAGGTTGACAGTGCGTTGTGTGAAAAAATACTTCCTTTTGTTTCTTTAAAACCTGCTGCCTATTAATTTCATTTGGTGACCCCCTAGTTCTTGTGTTATGAGAAGGAGTAAATAACACTTCCTTATTTACTTTCTCCACAACAGACATGATTTTATAGACCTCTATCATATCCCTCCTTAGTAGTCTCTTTTCCAAGCTGAAAAGTCTGTCTTATTAATCTCTCCTTACACGGAAGCCATTCCATGCCCCTGATTTTTGTTGCCCTTTTCTGAACCTTTTCCCATTCCAATATATCTTTTCTGAGATGGGGCACTCAGATCTGCACACAATATTCAAGATGTGGGCGTACCAGGGATTTATTTTAAGGCAAGATGATATTTTCTGTCTTATTGTCTATCCCTTCCTCAATGTTTCCCAACATTCTAAATGCCGTAATCAATCTTGACAGTCTGCTGTGCGTGTCTGGGTTTGGTGCATGAACATTAAGAACCTGACAACTCAGGAAAAGGAGGTTATTTACTTATAGTCAGTGATGTAAATACTCCACATGGCCATTTGAGTTTCCTCAAACAAGCCTTCCTGTGGCCTTGCCTGTTACATGCCCCAGAGATCATTCCAGTTTTCTGCTACAGTATCTTAGTTTTGGCCTTCATCCACGGCAAAAAAAGGTGAAAAAAGATCGATTTGTCTTCAGTTCTGTGTGGATGCCAATGGCACTTTAGCAGGACCTCATCTGCCATCACCAGTGTCCTCATTTTCACAGTACTCAGAGCCTCTGAATGTCATACCCCTTTGTTACTGATTGGACTTCAGCTGAGATTCAGAAGTAAAATAAGTACTTCCATAAATAGACAGAGAGCCTCTTTAGGTATCTAGCTGTCCTAACTTTCCCTTTCATCTCCAGATGAATCTAATCTAATCATAGAATATGTGGCCCCAGTTCAGGAAAGCATCCCTATTCAGCAAAGCACTTAAGCATGGGCTTTAGTCCCACTGAAATCAACAGCAAAGCACCCAAGCCCAGATACTCAAAAGCATTTAGGCTCCCTGTTGGTTTCCAGGGGAGTCAGGCATATAAATACCTTAAAGTAGCCGAGTCCCTTTCACTATAATAGTGCAGGAACATGCCCTTTACAATTTCTTCTGTACTTTCCAGTTTAGCTTTCATCTCTTTTTTTCAGGGAAAGTGCCAGTGTAATAGAAAAGATACCCTATTCCCTACCTCTACAGCCAAAGAAGAATAAAAATCACTGTCTCGCTCTTAAATAAACACTGTTTGTCATGAAGCTTGTTTTGTATGAACATTTGCAGAAAGTGAATTTTAGGCCAACAGCCAGGTTCTGTTTAATAGCAAGAAACAAATTTCATTTTGTGACCAAATAAAATCCATTTGGGCCAAAACCAGAAGTCGCTGAAAAACGTGAGGACGCCAGAGTTCAAACACCCTTCTTTTTTTGGCTGATTTGTAGCCAAAGAAACTCACCCCAAAACAAAACCAAAAAATGCCACCAGTGGGAAGGAAAGGTTGTAGGCAAACACAAGGGTTATTACTGGAACTGGTTAAAAAAAAAAAAAAAGAAAAGAATGAGACATTTTCAATTGGAAAAATTACCATTTTTAGAAAATTAATTTTTTCCCCATTAAAATGTGTTGGCATTGTGAAATTTTTCATGAACAACGTATTTTTAAAATTTTTTTTTATCACCAAAAAAAAAAAATCTTTAAAAAGGGTCCATTTCAAACTAGAACAATTTTGAACTTTTGAATTGTTTCATAAAACTAGCTCTTTATTTTTTCACCATTCTCTCATTTTTAGCAATCGACTGGTAGTACAGCAGTTAGTCACTTGTGGCGTGCGCACATCTCTGTGGCTTGTTTATTTGTTTATTCTTAACTGATATCACGTTTAGATTAGAGGATAAAGTCTTCAGGGCAGAAGAAAGCCTTCCTTTGGGGCTCCCGATTAAGGCCTCTGAACATTACTGCTATGCGAATGTTAAATGATACAGTAAGATGGTTACTATAGGTTATAATTGATTTATAGTGGGAATAATGGGAGAAATGAGTTTTCAGGCATGAATTAACTGCAGCGAAGGTAGAGGGAATGGATGAATGGGAACGGGGCATCACTGGTGCCTCTTTTATCTTTAAAAAGGAATTTTCCAAGTAGTCTTTGGAAACAGCTGTCACTATTTTGGTATCTCCATTCAGTGAAGAAGGCTGATGTCTCTGTGGGGGATGGCAACTTAATGGAACTTTCAGCAGAAAGCCCAGCTTGGTAGCAGGACTTCACCCCTGGAAGTCTAGCTAAGGTGCTTATATTGGTCCCCATTACCATTGGGCGCCTCACAATCTATAATGTTCTTTTTTCAGAGTAGCAGCCGTGTTAGTCTGTATTCGCAAAAAGAACAGGAGGACTTGTGGCACCTTAGAGACTAACAAATTTATTTGAGCATAAGCTTTCGTGAGCTACAGCTCAAATAAATTGGTTAGTCTCTAAGGTGCCACAAGTACTCCTTTTCTTTTTATAATGTTCTTATTCTCATAACATCCCTGTGAGGTAGGACAGGGCTGTTATTCCCATTACACTGTTGGGGAACTGAGGCACAGAGCGACTGAGTAACTTTCCCAAGATCATACAGGAAGTCTGTGGCAAACCCAGGATTTTAACCCTGGTCTCCTAAGTCCCAGTCTGGCACCCTACTCATCCTTCCTCTCAGAATGTGATAATGCCCCAAAGGGTCTGAATATTTGGGATAGCAACAAGTCATAACAAACCACAGAGAAGACAAAACCAACTGAAATACGGTACACATGGCAGCATGCTAGGCCTCAAGTGGGGAAATCGTGGGCTGTCTTCCATGCAGATCCCTAGCTATCAAAGGAATTCATCTCTTCTGTTCCTGGCTTTGCCACTGGATTGCTCTGTGCTTCAGTTTCCCTGCCAGTAAAATGAGAATAATGATGCCTACCTCCTTTTGAGATCTGTGGATGAAATGTGCTAAGTACAAGCTAGATAGTCCTTATTTTCTAGGAACGCTCTAATTCCTGACTGCTTGGCTTTCGCTGAGTGCTCGTCTTTGGTTTTATTCTTGTCTGTGAAGCTTTTCCGTCATGTATTGCTGGCTGCTGGCCTTTTAAACCTGGAAAAGGCAACTAGCTACAGCTACTTTGGCCTGTTGTTGCAATAGGTAGCAACTCTCTCCCTTCCAGCTGGTGAGCAACTAGTGTGTGGTGTCGGTTTTCCCCTGCCTTTGTCTCTCTTCTCACGGAGGTGCCAACACATCTTTAGAGATCTTCTCAGACCCTTTGTAAGGTGTTAAGTTATTTTTGTGTGTGGTTAAACTGGCTGGGCCCATGAGGGGGTCGGAGGCAGAGGGTGGGCTCCGAGAAGCCTCTCTCATAAGGCTCATGTGGCCATTTGAGGTCGTCAGGGGAGCAAGATGTCACCCTACCCACCCACCCCAACCCATTCCATTCCATAGCAGGAGAGAGAAGGACGGTGCTTTTCAAATTCTAGGACCTCTGCATGGGGTCTGGGGAGCAGCAGGATGGGAACTGGGCAAAAAACCTTTAATGGGCCAAAATAAGGCCTTGGCTATGCTTGTCTTTTAAGCCAATTTGTAACCTGATTGGCTCAAAACACACCTTGACCTAAAAGAGTTAATACTTGGTACTGTATCCATGGCAACTGAGTGCGTTGGCTTCCTTTAGCCTGCTGGCACACTGATTTGTTTGTCTTCAGCTTGTCCTTGGGCACATGCAGACGTCCCGGTGCATCTGTTATGGGCTCCAGGCCTTCAGTTCTAGGAGCTGTAGTCACGGGGAGAATGACTAGGAGTAAACATGTGACCTGCAGGAAGCCAGATTGAAGGGATCCCTCTCTGCGGCAGAGAGGAGTGGTGAGGGCAGGCGGTGCTGGAATAATTTTTATAGTGGGGGTGCTGATGATGGAAACCATGCATGTATTTGGTGTTTGTTGTTACTACTTCAAGCCAGGGGGTGCTGCAGCACCCCTAGTTCCAGCACCGCTGATTGAGGAATGGGGAAGGACCTGCGATGGAACGCTCCATGTATTGCAGGCAGATGGACTCGGAGTGGTGAGGGGCTGGTGAAGCCCTAATGTGTTGTACGCCGAGGGCTGATGGATTGCAGAGGGGGCTGTGAGACTCTGCTCCTGGGGGTGAGGGGTGAGAGAGAGGCCCACACCTAAGGATTTAAAGTGTCTTGTGAAGAGCTACTTGTCCCTGGAAAGGCCAAAGGAGACTGTGTTGGGTGTTAAATAAGCCAGACCTGATGAAGGAGATGTTACTTGACCCACGCGGATGTGTGCATTCACTGGGGAGCCACACTGGGGAATCTGAGAGAGCAGCTGTGTTCCCTGTCACTGCAGCATAGAGGGGACCCAGCATAGTTTAGCGATTCCCGCTTCCTATCATCACTCTCCACAATGAAACAGCTCAGATTGTATTGCCCCTTGTGCTGCTGGGGGGCGAGGGGCCCTCTCTGCATATGTCCTCTGGGCACTCTCTCCCCTGCAGAGGCTCTATGGGATAGCTGCTCAGATTCTCCCAGAATGCCTGGATAAACCACAGCTGGGCAGCATGCCAGGCATGGATGCACAATAGGGTTGTGTTGTGAAAAAATGCTGTTTTGTGGAGTCGGGCACAACAGCACAAGCAATCAGATGAGAGTGAGAGAATCTGGTGTGGTTACAAAATCACAGTTTTACGTTCAGTCTAGAAAGAGTGTTACACTTGTAAGCTGGGTCTGATGGAATGCTCCCCTGACAGCTAGCTGGGAGCAGGAGAGACTTTGGGTATGTTTATGTAAATACAGTTTGCTCCTGCTCTGCTTAGAGATTCAGCACATAGAGCGGTGTCAAAGTAATCAGTTTTGGTTGGTGTTGGATACAAATCATTTTAGTACTGAATGCAGGGGTAATGAAATGCGGTTACCAGAATTATACCAAATTGTAATTATTGTAGGAATACAGGGAAGCAGGACTGTGCTTAACCTGTCCCAAATGAGGGGGGCCACCCTCAGCTGAAAGGACCTCATTAAGCCAGGGACTCGAATGCCAGAGCCCTGTGAAAGTAAGGGGGGTGGGGACAGGTGTCCCAGCTAGGAGGCTGCACACCCTCACCAAGAGTTCTCTCTGGACTGGTTTAACCTGTTTAAAGAAAGAACTAAATGGGCTTCATTAGGAGCCTCTTTGTTATTTTTAACGCTCAATCAGAGCTAAAATCAGCTATGATAAGACTGTGGTTTTGCCCAGAACTGAAAATTACTCAAGATGGGGCAGTGTTTCTGCCCAGCCTGCAAAAAGCTGAAAATCACTAAAGAGGCTGATGTGCAGAGGTCACAGCAGAGAGGCAGGTGGCAGCAGAAGGTGATTGACAGCTGGTGAACAAACACTGGTGAGGCACTGAGCAGAATGAGCGGCTGGCACGGTGGCACAATAAGCAGCGGGCAGTGAGGCGCAGTGAGTGGCCAGCCGGGGCGGCTGGCAGATAGAGGCTGTGGAGTGAGTAAGGTGCCTCCTTACCTCCACCCAGGGTGGGAGGTGAACTCTGCAGATGCTCCTCCGAAGTCTAGGTCTGCACTAACCAAGGACAGCAACTGTGAGTGGGGTGCAGAGAAGGGTCAGACATGTGAAAGGCACTTTTGGGTTGCTGGATGTAAGAACCTGAGGGGAAAAGGACACTGCCCAACCTACTTGGGGGTGGGTCTTTTACTCATGGTTTATGTTTATGAACCCTATTTGTGGTGTTTTCCCAAATTAACACCGACTTACGTCCCTTCGTTTAATAAAAGTTTATTTTCTACACTCAGACTCTGTGCCTGTGAGTGGGGAAGTATTGCCTCTCAGAGGCGCCCGGGGCGGTGTGTAAGTTTCCCAGGTTACGGGGTGGGGGCTCGAGCCAGTTCTGTGTTGTATTGATGTAAAGGAATGCCTAGATATTGAATCCAGCCGTGGTTGCTGCCGGCTCTGCCTGGCGGAAGGGTTGCACACTCATGAGCTGAGATAAGAGGTGTCCAAAGTCCAGATGCTCATACTGCAGCATTGATGCATCTCTAGTTGGTAGCACTGCTCATAAGCCCAAGTGCTGGTGTAAAGCTCAAACCAGTGACCTATGGCCAGAGGGGGAGAGACTCTCCAGCTAAGCCCATATTGAACCTATTGCTGCTGCAGTTACAGCTAGCCTTGCTACTGCTGTGGAAGAAAATTGGAATAACAAGTGAATGCAGGACCCACTAGCAGCAAGGGGGTCCAATCAACTGCCTTTCTGTTCTCTCCCCCTTCTGGAGACAGCAAGCCAGCTACAGATTTGTTCTGACGTGGACAAAATGTGACTCGGGTCTGCAGCCAATCATGTTTGTGCAGATTATATCACTCCTCCATGCAGCATTTTCCCCTCTTAAGCGTCTTGAGCAGTGCTTGATTTATGGCTTCACTTTCTACTGTCGACAGTACTAAACCAGAGGAGCAGCGGAAGGCTAAGAACAATTTGGTGGCTAGCTGGATGCAGACAACCAACTGCTTGAGCAGCTGGGGCACTCCAAATATATCTGTGTTACTGAAAAGGGGAATGAGGACTGAAATAGCCATGCGGTCCATGATCAATATGGAAGACTGGAAAAAGAAAAACATAAACTGGAAAATACTTACCCATATTTGGCTATTTTCTCTCTATACCAAACCTCTTCAGAGGTCCTTTTGGAAATGGCTCAATTGATTTCCTTCTGATACCCTGCTGCCACACTAACTTATTGTTTGGCACATTTAGGGATTCCTATTTGATTTTCTTCTTTGTGGGAGTAGGTCTGCAAAGTGCTGAATGCTTCTGTGAGATGCCGAGTACCCTCGGCTCCCATAGGCTTTGATTGGCATTGAGGTTGCTTCGCACCACACCGGATCAAGCCCAGGTTCATGAATTCCCTGCTTTGCAGCCATGAGCAACCATCTCAGAGCTTTCCCTGTAATTAGTGCACTCTGTTTCCAGGAAATGACAACATTCAGTCATCCAAAGTGGCAAATATTTTTTCTAAAGTTAAATTCCATTTATTGCTACAGTCCAATGACTGAGAGCCAGATTCTGCTCTCATTTACACTGGTGTAAAACTGGAGTAATTCCGTGGACCTCAAGATATGGATTTACACACCAGCCTTATTGATTTCAGAATCTGGCACTGTGTATAAAATTTTCCAAAGTTCCTAGGTGACATAGGCTCCTAAATCTTACTGAAACAGTGGCATTTAGATGCCTAAGGGTATGTCTACACAGCAAGCAGCAACCTGCAGCTTTGAAGTGGAGTCATCCCTGAAGGTAGAGCCTGATTAAGCCACAGGTGGTGATGAGTCAGTCCTGTGCTCGGCTCCAGCCAATCTACCAGTCAGGAGCTGGGCTGGTGACTCTCAGGGCAGGTATATAAGCCTCACAGGCGAGACAGCAGCTCAGTCTGCCCGGTGTCATGTTGTAGCTTAGAACTCTTCCTTGCCTGATAGTGGTGATAGATGCCACAGGCTTTAGCCTGCTCCAGCCCTGCTCTCACTCCAGCCTTGTTTCCAGCCTAGCCCCTAACCCTACCCTTGCTGTGTTCTCAACCTGCTCTCGACTCCTGGCCTAGCTGCTATTGCTATGGCATTGATCACTAGGCCAACTGCCACTGCTCCAGCCACTAGACATGACCCTCCAAGTCTCAGCTTCTGACAGCAGGGAGTCTCAGAGCCTGGGTCCCCCCACCCCAGGCTTCAGAACCCAAGCTCCAGCCAGAACATCTACACAGCTATTTTTAGTGCTGTGACGTGAGCCCCACCAGCCGGGTGTTTGGACCCGGGTTCTGAGACGCTGCTGCAGGCTGTTGCTTGCTATGCAGGCGTTCCCTAAGTGACTTAGGAGCTTTAGAAAATGTCCATGTGTCTGCTTATTCTCCTTCATACTTGCAATAGTGCTCAAAGACCCCAGGCAAGGCCCTATTGTGCTCAGTGCTGCATAAACTCAGAGGTAGACAGTCCTTCCCTGGAGGATCTTGCAGTCTACAGTCTGAATCCTGCAACCACTTTCATACGTGAGTTGTCTCTGCCATTGAACTCAATGGGACTATTCCGTTGTGTAAAGTTTCTCAAATGCAGAAGAGTCTGGAGCATTGGGGCTGATGAAATTGATACCTTTCACACCTGGGTTTTGGTGGAGGGGCCGAGGGGGGTTGGTTAAGAATCTTTTTGAGAAACCATCATGATCTCTGCCATTCATGAAGGTGTCAGCAGCAAATGATGGATGAATCATAGAATCATAGAATATCAGGGTTGGAAGGGACCTCAGGAGGTCATCTAGTCCAACCCCCTGCTCAAAGCAGGACCTATCCCCGACTAAATCATCCCAGCCAGGGCTTTGTCAAGCCTGACCTTAAAAACTTCTAAGGAAGGAGATTCCACCACCTCCCTATGTAACGCATTTCAGTGTTTCACCACCCTCCTAGTGAAAAAGTTTTTCCTAATATCCAACCTAAATCTCCCACACTGCAACTTGAGACCATTACTCCTTGTTCTGTCATCTGCTACCACTGAGAACAGTCTAGAGCCATCCTCTTTGGAACCCCCTTTCAGGTAGTTGAAAGCAGCTATCAAATCCTCCCTCATTCTTCTCTTCTGAAGACTAAACATCCCCAGTTCCCTCAGCCTCTCCTCATAGTCATGTGTTCCAGTCCCCTAATCATTTTTGTTGCCCTCCGCTGGACTCTCTCCAATTTTTCCACATCCTTCTTGTAGTGTGGGGCCCAAAACTGGACACAATATTCCAGATGAGGCCTCACCAACGTCGAATAGAGGGGAACGATCACATCCCTCGATCTGCTGGCAATGCCCCTACTTATACATCCCAAAATGCCATTGGCCTTCTTGGCAACAAGGGCACACTGTTGACTCCTATCCAGCTTCTCGTCCACTGTAACCCCTAGGTCCTTTTCTGCAGAACTGCTGCCGAGCCATTCGGTCCCTAGTCTGTAGCGGTGCATTGGATTCTTCCGTCCCAAGTGCAGGACTCTGCACTTGTCCTTGTTGAACCTCATCAGATTTCTTTTGGCCCAATTCTCCAATTTGTCTAGGTCCCTCTGTATCCTATCCCGACCCTCCAGTGTATCTACCATTCCTCCCAGTTTAGCATCATCTGCAAACTTGCTGAGAGTGCAATCCACACCATCCTCCAGATCATTTAGGAAGATATTGAACAAAACCGGCCCCATGGACAAAGATTTATTGTTGTTCCTCAGTCCCACCCGTCAAAAAGGAGCATTTTCTTGTTATTAAAGTAAGGATTGTTTCAGCCCTTAGATTTATTTGTAACCTGAAAGTGGTCAGACTGAAAAAGTCATGAAAATGTCAGCCGTGGTTAATAGCCTTTGAGACGGATTTATGGCTCTCCTTCTGGGACATGAGGCGAGCGACTTCCAGCTGAAACAAGCTTAGCACAGCAACGGCCGGCTGGGCCAGAAGGTGGCTTACAAGATAGAAGTGCTGTCTTGGATACATTAAAGTCCTAGACCCCGATCATCACTACACTATATTTCATGTGGACAAACTTCTGTGTCCATACAGGGTATGTCTATGCTACAACTGGGAGTGTGCTTCCCTGCTCAGGTAGATAAATGCACTGTAGCTCTGCTCAATCTAAAAAATAGCAGGCCGCCACTAGCTGCAAATAGCACAGGTGGTGGTTCGGGCTAGCCACCCGAGTAAGTGCCCTGGGGGTCTGGGTGGGTTTGTACTCCAGTGGCTAGCCCACGCCACTGCCCCATGCTACCCCCAAGCTATCCTGCTACTTCGAGCATGCTAGCTCAAGCAGTGTCTAATGTGTGTCTGTCTACCCAAACTGAGACGTATGCTCCAGGTTACAGTGCAGACATCCCTCATGTGGATTCCCGTTGGAGGTGTGGCTCTGAGGGTAACAGAGTAAATGATGGCAAGAGTAGGTTGTCATCCTCCCTGGGCACCAGTTTTGGCAGTGGGTTACACAGATATTTGCTGCCAGCAGATGAAGGGCGAGATTCAGGAATCTTGGGTTCCATTCCAGGCTCCAGAGAGGAGTGTTCTCTAGTGGTCACAGACTCTTCTGCCTGTTCCCCCACCCCATCTGCAAGTTGACCCCTTCTGCCACATCCCCTCCAATCTGTTCCCGTTCCAGTCTTTCCCACCCCTGGCCCCAGTCCCATTCTCATTGCCTACCCAGTCCCAGTCTCCACACCACAGGCTTCTCATCCCAGTCTGTCTCATTGCCTAACCAGTACCAGTTCCCCCTTCCTGGATCCTCATTCAATTTGCCACTCCCTCCCCAGGCATTTCATCCAATCTCACATTCCCCCCACCAAACCCCTTCTACTCCTTGTTCTCGTCTCCTCCCCGTCCTGGCTCCATGTTCCAGTCTCCTTGCCCAGCCAGTCCCATTTCTCCCCCTGCTCCCCATCAGATCCGTCTCCCCCAGGCCCCCATTATTTCCCCTCCACTTGCTCCCAGTCCCAATCTCCTTGTCCAGCCAGTCCCATTCTCCACCTGCTCCAGAGCTCCTCATCCAATCTCAGTGCCCCCAAGTCCACTGTTTTCCTCCCTACTTCCCAGTCTCCTTGCCCATCCTGTCCCAGCCTTCCCTCCTCAACTCTGAGTTATAGTTTCTCTCTCCTCCAGTCCCCGTCTCCACAAGCTTCTTGTCCCAACCTATGCCTTTGCCTTCACCCCCTCCCTCCTCCCCCAAGATCTGGCTCTTCTCCCCTGAATGTTCAAGTCAGGCATCTTCCTCCTCCACGCTGCCTGGGGGCCAGTAGTGATGGATCATTGAGAGCACAGGAAAGACAGGCTCCCTGCTCATTTCCAGTGCCTGGTCCTATGGGGGTGGAACATGCACAAGCCAATCACATGTAGGGGGACGGCTCATGGCCACTCGCTCTGTGGGGATGGCAGCTGCAGAAGGTGGTCAGCGGGAAGAGCTGTGAGGGGATGGAGCATGCTCAGTAAGGAAGGAATCTTTGGAGAATTTATCAGTGAAACTCAGAGAAGGCTCTACCGAGCATGTGTGAGCTGAGATTTTTGTCATAAGGTTTAGAACCTGGCCAAATCTGAGCAGCTTTTCACAGGAACAACTAAAGGCACATCCCTGACACAAAAAGGCCAACCCACTGCCAAATTGAAGTCCCTGCTCCAATGCATGGGAGCACCAGAGCTTCTTAAAGTAGAATCCCATGCTTCAATAACAAGAGTATAGCAGTTGGAATATACTATTGGCCACCTGCTCAGGATGGTGACAGTAACTGCCAAATGCTCAGGGAGACTAGACAGGCCACAAAAATAAAAAACAGTAATAATGGGGGATTTCAGCTATCCCCTGGCTGACTCGGTATCTGTCACCTTGGGACAGGATGCAGAGATAAAATTTTTAGATACCATTCATGACTGCTTCTTGGAGCAGCTTCCCCAGAATCCCACAAGGGGAGAGGCAATTCTTGGTTTAATCCTAAGTGGCGCACAGGGTCTGGTCCAACAGGTGAATATAGCTGAACTGCTCTGTAAGAGCGACCAGGCTGTAATTAAATTTAACATGCTGGTAGGTGGGTAAAATTCCAAAGAAACCAACCACATGAGCATTTAACTTCAAAAAGGGGAATTACACAAAAATGAGGAGGCTAGTTAAAGGGAAATTAAAAGGAACAGTCACAAGAGTGAAATGCCTGCAAACAGCATGGACAACTTTTAAAAACACCAGATGCTCAAACTATATGTATACCCCAACTAGAGAAAAAACAGTAAAAGTTACCCCCCCCCCTCCAAAAAATGCCACCCTGGTTAAATAACAGAGTACAAGAGGTGGTGAGAGGTAAAAAGGCATCCTTTAAAAATTGGAAGTCAAATCCTACTCAGGCAAATAGAAAGAAATATAAACTCTAACAAGTCAAGGTCCAAGTATAATTAGACAGGACAAAAGAGAATTTGAAGACCAATTAGCAAAAGACGCAAAAACTATCAGTAAAAAAAATTCTTTTAAGTACATCAGAAGCAGGAAATCTGCCAAACAATCAGTGGGGCCACCAGATGATCGGGGTGGTAGAGGAGCACTCAAGGAAGACAAGGCCATTGTGGAGAAGCTGAATAAATTTTTTGCATTGGTTTTCACTTCAGAGGGTGGGAGGGAGATTCCTGCACCTGAGCCATTCATTTTAGGTGACAACTCTGACCTAGACTGAGATGTCAATAGAGGAGGTTTTGCAACAAATTTATAAATTAAACAGTAATAAGTCATCCGGACCAGATGGTATTTACCCAAGAGTTCTGAAGGAACTCAGGTATGAAATTGAAGAACTACTATCTGTGATATGTAACCTATCACTTACATTAAAGTCTGAACCAGATGACTGGAGGATAGCTAATATAATGCTGATTTTTTAAAAGGCTCCAGAGGTGATCCTGGCAATTACAGGCCAGTAAGCCTAATTTCAGTACCAGGCAGGTTGGTTGAAACTAGAGTAAAGAACAGAGTTATCAGACACCTAGATGAACGTGATATGTTGGGGGAGAGTCAATGAGGCTTTTGTATATTGAAATCATGCCTCACCAATCTACTAGAATTCTTTGAGAGTGTCAAGAAACATGTGGACATATATGACCCAGTAGATATAGTTGTACTTGGACAAATAGAAAGTCTTTGACAAGATCCCTCACCAAAGGCTCTTCAGCAAAGTAGACAGTCATGGGATAAAAGGAAAAGTCCTCTCATGGATTAGTAACTGGTTAAAATATAGGGAACAAAGGGTAGGTATAAATGGTCAGTTTTCACAGTAGAGGGTGTGGTGGAAAATTAACCACACATCGTGTTTGGATCAGAACAAGCCTGAGGCTCCTTTATTGATTACAAGCGCAGGGGGGTAACAGCTCAAAGTAGCTGCCCCCTGATGCAAAGCACACACAGCTTTTTAAAGCTTAAAACAGACAAATTGCACATTCTTCTGTATTAATTACCTTATTTGGAATACATTGCAAAATTAACACTGGTCAGAAGCAAAAATAAGCGTCTTCCCCACTAGCCCCTCTTGTTATTCACTGTCTGTTCTTTTGCGGTCAGCGACCTTTCTAACACAACTGTTGCGGCTATATATTTCATAAGCTTGATGATTGCAAATTTGTTCTGTCCCCAAATTGGTCAAGCACCCTTCCATCAATTGCGTTTTCCCTTATTTGGCATATAATATAAGCTTTTAACAGTTGCTCTGCCTTATTTGGAATACAGCAAAACAAGCTTTTCCTGTTATTGACAAGAGTAATATATACCTCAATAGCTTTCATCAATTTATCTTTCAATGCAGTCTCACCGTTTGTTAAAACTTTAACAGCGTTTAAAAAGTTAGGAAAAAAGTCTGTGTAAAAAACCAACCACACTGAAGGAGTGACCCCCTAGAGCCTGGCTAAGGCAGACTATAGTGCATGAATCACTGGCTAGTCTAATTAGGCTTATCTGTTTTTAAAATGTAGAGAAACTAATACAGCTCCGGCCTGTGCTGTATTAATTTAATAAAATCTATGGACCCAAAACAAACACAGGCGCTTGTACCTGCATCTCAGCACATGGGTTGCAAACATTTAAAAACAAAGACATTCTAATAATGCAATAGAAAAATTCATACTTAAATCTAAAAGTCCTAAGAAAATGAAAGCTTAATATAACTTTTGCATGGATGTGTTAAAAAGCGGGGAGGAGAATAAACTTCTCCCTAATCCACTGGGTTACAGAATAAGGGGACTAGAAACTCGCTGTTACTCAGGTCCGATGGTTTTCACTCTGGGGTGCTTTCTGCATTTCATTCTTTTAAAATTGAAATAAACATGTAAAAATGTTAAATAAAGGGCTCTGTCTTCAGCTAGGTTTGTCTTTTAAAGTGTTTATTCCTTTACAAAACTTAATAGAACTTTCACTTGTATTTGTTAAAAAGCAGGTGAAGAAGTAGCCTTCTTATCTCTGATCCACTGGCTTACAGAGGGTGTTTTTGCTAACAGCGGCTTTGCTGCAAAAGCAAGCAGTTTCAAACTGTCCTTACCAAAAAAATGACCAATGCTAGTCTAAACCATAGGGGGGAACCATTACTTTTATCAACAGGATTTCTGTGTTTTTAACCCTGGGTTGTTTCTGCAGACTCACATGTTATTGAAACACCTATGCCAAACGGGCCATATAAAGAAATGTGTTTTCAGATAGCCTCGTTCTTCAAAGGGGTCATCTTCTTTTCTAATCCACTACCTTCAAAAGGCTGTTTCAAGTTGTTCTCACTAAAATCCCCATAGGGAAAAGCTTTTAAAATTTTTTTCTTAGTCAGGGTTTAGACCTGGGGTGCTTCTGCATGCTCCCTTTTTTATTGAAACGTATGCAAAAGCATTAAATGAAGGAATGTGTCTTCATAGAGCTTGTCTTTTAAAGTGTTTATCCCTTTACAAGCCTTTCACCTCTATTGGTTAAAAACTTTAATAAATTACTTTTATAAACTAACTGGCTGTGGTTTTAACCCTGAGGTAATTTCTTTTTTTATTTTACCTTGTTAATAAGCTTAGTTACAAAGCAATGCCTTCTTCACATAACAAAAGAAAAGGTTTATTTCAACAAGTATTTGGTATAATTTTGTTTTAAAAGCAGCCTAGGGCTTTCTTGTTATGGTCTGGCCTTCTTACCTCTGATTCACTGACCCACAGACGCTGTGTTTGTTGAAAAAGCATGCTGCTTCAAAATGTCCTTACTAAAAAATGACCCATGTTAGTCTAAAACATAGGGGGAAACTTTTTTATCACTATACATTACTTTTATAAACAGGATTTCTGTGTGTTTAACCCTGGATTGTTTCTGCAGACTCACATGTTATTGAAACACCTATGCCATGGGGGTTAAATGAAAAATTGTGTCTTCAGATAGTCTTGTTTTTCAAAGGGGTCGTCGTCTTTTTCTAATCCACTACCTTCATTGTCTTTTCTAATCCACTACCTTCAGAAGGCTGTTTCAAGTTGTTCTCACTGAAAACATTGGGGGAAAACTTTTTCTTAGTCAGGGGTTAGGCCTGGGATGTTTCTGCCTGCTTTTTTTATTGAAACACTCCTGTAAATAAAGAGATGTATCTTTAGGTGGGTTTTTCTTTTAAAATGTTTATTTAATAAGTTAGAAAAGAGGGGATTTTAGGTATTACTTCACAAATAAACACATTTTAAAATTGTTTATAGTGTGTGCTGGTCACCTTTTGTTACAGGGTCCTGTTTGTTTAGATAAGAGCAAAGCAGGCAGCCTCTAAAGAAAAAAAAAAGGCAGGAATCCTGGGCTACATACTTTAGCTTTAATGATTACAAAGTCTTTATTTTATATAGTAAGCTTATTTACAGTTAAAGTTACTGTTCTTTTTAGAACAAGTCTTTGGCATCATTTTATTTTAAAAGCAGGCCTTGGGCTTTCTTATTTCTGATCACAATGGCTTCTTTTTTCACATTGTTCTTACTGACCATGTTAGTCTAAAACTTTGTGTTTTTAATTCCTGAACTGTTTCTGCAGGCTTACCTTTTATTAAAACACTTATGCCAACAGGACTAAATAAAGGAGTGTATCTTTTCAAGGGTTTATTCCCTTACTAGACTTTCACCTCTCTTTGTTAAAAAGTGGGGAAAGAAACAAGCTTCTTCTCTCTGGTCCAGAGGTTAACAAAATAAGGGAAATATAAACTGTCTGTTACTAAAAACCTGGGGTTTTAAACCTGGGGTAATTCTGCCTGCTCTATTTTATTGAAACACCCCTGTAAATAAAGGGCTGTGTCTTTTCAAGTCAATATAAAGCAGAGCTTTATTCCATTACAAAACTTAACGTAACTAACTTGTGATTGTTAAAAAGCAGGTAAAAAAGCAGCCTTCTTCTTTCTAATGACAGCTATCAGCTGCAAAAGCCTGTTGTTTTATATTGGGCTTACTAAAAAAAATAACCAGTGCTAGCCTAAAACCTAGGAAAAAACTTTTAAAAATTGTTTGTTGCTAAAAGCGTATGGTTTTAACTTTTATGAAAACCCCCTTCTAAAAAAAACTACATGGTGGGGAAAATGCTGGGGGTCTGTTTCTTTAGATAAGAATAAGGCCGTTAAAAGGGGAGGGGGAGAATCCTGGACCTATAAAATTGGTTCAGGAAAATGAATTCTATGACGCTGCTGTAGAACAACCTCTGATTGGCCCAATCCAAAGGCGGGAATAACGAGTCTGAAAGTTTCTGACTGTAGTTGCCTCATTTTACAGAAAGACAGGCAAGGTAAAAATGTCTCTCTCTCTTCGATTCAGCCATGTGCTGTCTCTTTCCTCTGTTCTTTCTTTTAACCTACCCTGATACTGAATGCTTTTTTATTCACTGTTTTTATCATGTGTTTGCTAAATTGCCTTTTTAAACCTAGCTTTTAATGTTTTTTATTCACTTTTTAAATATTATTTAATGCTTTAGTCACTCTTTTATCATGTGCTTAGTCAATTTCCTTTTTAAACCAAGCTTTTAATGTTTTTTAGCCATGTTTAGTAAATTTTCTTTTAAAAGTTTTATAGCTTTTAATGTTTTTTTAGCCATGTGCTTACTGAACAGGTTTTGCCTTAGTTTTTAATATTGTTTAATGCTTTTTTTATTCTCTTTTTTATCATGTGCTTACTAAACAGGCTCTGCAACCATGTGCTCTGTATTTTTCCCCTTTTCTTGCCCTGTTTTTTAGGAAAGGTAAAGATCTCTTTCTCTCTCCAATTCAGCCATGTGCTCTCTATTTTCCCCCTGTTACTGAATGCTTTTTTATTCACTTTTTTATTACTTACTAATTTTTAGTGCTTACTAAATTCCCTTTTCTTGCCCTGTTTTTAACCTTTTTTCTTAACCTATCCTGATACTGAATGATTTTTTATTCACTTTTTTTTAATCATGTGCTTACTAAATTGCCTTTTTAAACCTAGCTTTTAATATTTTTTTAGCCAGTTTTTGGCCATGTGCTTATTAAACAAGGTTTTGCCTTAGTTTTTAATATTGTGTAATGATTTTTTAATTCACTTTTTTATTATGTGCTTACTAAACAGGCTTTGCCTTAGTTTTTATTATTGAATGCTTTTCTATTCACTTTTTTACCATGTGCTTCCTAAACAGGCTTTGCCTTACTAAATTTCCTTTTTAATCCTAGTTGTATTGGTTTTAGCCAGTTTTTGACCCTGTGCTTACTAAACAAGTTTTTAATATTATTTAATGCTTTTTTATTCATTTTTAAATCACGTGCTTACTAAATTTCCTTTTTAAACCTTGCTTTAAATGTTTTTTTAAGCCAGTTTTTGGCCATGTGCTTACTCAACAGGTTTTTCCTTAGTTTTTAATATTGTTTAATGCTTTTTTTAATTCACTTTTTTATCATGTACTTCCTAAATTTCCTTTTTAATCCTGTTTTTATACTTTTTAATGTAAGGTAAAGATCCTCTCTAAATCTTGGGACTACAGGATTGGTTCAACAAGTGCATTATTCTGTGACCTAGCTGTAAAACAATCTCTGATTGGTCCACCAAAAGGAGGGGCTAGCTCCCAAGAGCGCTGCCCAGAACAGCTATCATTTCACTACCAACAGTCGGTGGGATAGGATGTTTCGCTCTGCATGTGATCAGTAACACAAACATTCTATTCTTTAATAACAGATCTCCTTACTGAATCACATCCAATAACCTTACCCAAACGTCTCTCGCTCTAATCTTTCAGTGTATCACATTTTCTATTCTTTTATAGCATACCTTTACCAGCCTCTCTTTTCTTTAATAACCTGCCCTTTAACAACAGCTCTCCTTACTCAATCACCTTTTTTCAATAAACCTGACCCAAACTTTCCTTTTCATCAACCCTAAACTTCTCTCACTCTAGTCTTTCAACCTTTTTCTCTCAATGTCTCACATTTTCCATTCTTTTATAGCATACCATCATCTCTCTTTTCTTTAATAACCTGCCCTTTAACAACAGCTCTCCTTACACAATCACCTTTTTTCAATAAACCTGACCCAAACTTTAAACTGCTCTCAGTGTATCCAAACACAGCACTTCCCCCATTCAAACGAGCACAATTTTTTTTTTCAAAATGGCCGACGGCGCCAAACTTCGGCGCCAACGGAAATGGGGTAGGAGGATGGGACAAAAGACCCAAATGGGGTGTCGAAACATGTCAAAAATGCATGGTGATGAAAGCTATTGAGGAAAATACTACTGACAGGTTTGTTCTTTTGCGGTTAACGGTCTTTCCTAATTTCTAGCTGCTATGGTTACATTTCTTAAGCTGTGCTGTTGTAACTGCCCCACAATGAAATTTTCCTCACCCTCTTCTTATGCTCTATATACACAGTTAGCTTGATCAAAGTTTTAGACCTGTAAGTTAGGCCTACTAGATTTTTCCTCCACAAGGGTCCCCCCACCAGGATCTGTACTGGGACCTGTGCTGTTCAACACATTCATAAATCATCTAGAGAAAGGGGTAAACAGTGAGGTGGAAAAATTTGCAGATGATACAAAATTACTCAAGATAGTTAAGTCCAAAGCAGCTTGCAAAGACTTATAAAGGGATCTCACAAAACTGGGTGACTGGGCAAGAAAATGGCAGATGAAATTCAGTGTTGATAAATGAAAATTATTGGACATAAGTAAACATAATCCCAACTATACCTACAAATGATGGGGTCTAAATTAGTTGTTACGACACAAGAAAGAGATCTTGGAGGCACCCTGGATAGCTCTCTGGAAACATCTACTCAATGTACATCAGCAGTCAGAAAAAGCTAACTGATTTTTAAGAACCATTAGGAAAGGGATAGATAGTAAGATAGAAAATATCATAATGCCACTATATACATCCATGGTACTCTCACATCTTGAATATTACATACAGTTCTGGTTGCCCCATCTCAAAAAAGATATATTAGAATTGGAAAAAGTACAGTAAATGTAGAGGTATGAAACAACTTCCATATGAGGAGAAGTTAAAAGTACTGGGACATTTCAGCTTGGAAAAGAGATTACTAAGGGTGAATATGATAGAAATGTATAAAACCATGAATGGTGTGGAGAAAGTGAATAAGGAAATGTTATTTATCCCTTCACATAACACATAATACCCTCACAAGCATCTGGCACCAGCCACTGGGCCAGATGGACCATTAGTCTGACCAGTATGGCTGTTCTTAAGTATTTTTATTAACATTATAAAATAATTTATGTTCCATTAGCCTTCTCCTCAGAAGCAGCTAATTTGTTTTGGCTTGAAACGTTCCAGAAAAATTCAGCCTGAGCCAAACACCCGGCTTCAAAAATATCAGCCCAAATGGTTAAAGTTTACCCAAGTTAAAACCACAGAAACAGGGTCTTATAATGGGAAGTGTCGGGCAACCTTAATAAGAAGCAGTGCCACCATCCTTGCATATAATAACGGGGTGAACAAAAAAAGACATATTCAGGCAACCGTACATTTTGTGATGTTTGTGGTCTGGATCCATATTTGGCCAGCTGGGCCTTTCTCTCGTTTATACTATATACGGTTACTAAAAGGAAGAAGACAAAAATCATTCTAGTCACTTTTGAAATTCAGTGTGTAAGGGACTTGCTAATGGAAATATGTAATAACAATAAATTGAACTGGGATTCCCACAAGGCTCAAAGTCAGTCTCCTCCCCCACCCCCAGTAGTAGAAAAATGTATATACTGTTCTCTGTAAGAAGCACACTTGCAGTAAATCAGCATGTGCTGTTTTAAATCAAGTTGAAGAGCTTTTCTCAGACATTTGCTAGCATTTCTGATATGAGTCTTCTACTGAGGTGAAGTCAGAATGAAAACTGGACACAGCAAGCAGCCATGTATTGAAATAAAAAAGCAGGCAGATTACACAGCCCATAGAAATTCATTAGTGAATCACGCTACTAGGAAATAGCCATAATAAGGAAATGAGTCCTAATTATAATGTCGTAGGAACCAATTCTGGTATAATAGAATCATAGAATATCAGGGTTGGAAGGGACCTCAGGAGGTCATCTAGTCCAACCCCCTGCTTAAAGCAGGACCAATCCCCAATTAAATCATCCCAGCCAGGGCTTTGTCAAGCCTAACCTTAAAAACTTCTAAGGAAGGAGATTCCACCACCTCCCTAGGTAACGCATTCCAATGTTTCACCACCCTCCTAGTGAAAAAGCTTTTCCTAATATCCAACCTAAATCTCCCCCACTGCAACTTGAGACCATTACTCCTTGTCCTGTCATCCGCTACCACTGAGAATAGCCTAGATCCATCCTCTTTGGAACCACCTTTTAGGTAGTTGAAAGCAGCTATCAAATCCCCCCTCATTCTTCTCTTCTGTAGACTAAACAATCCCAGTTCCCTCAGCCTCTCCTCATAAGTCATGTGTTCCAGTTCCCTAATCATTTTTGTTGCCCTCCGCTGGACTCTCTCTCCAATTTTCCCACATCCTTCTTATAGTGTGGGGCCCAAAACTGGACACAGTACTCCAAATGAGGCCTCACCAATGTTGAATAGAGGGGAATGATCACGTCCCTTGATCTGCTGGCAATGCCCCTACTTATACATCCCAAAATGCCATTGGCCTTCTTGGCAACAAGGGCACACTGTTGACTCACATCCAGCTTCTCGTCCACTGTAACCCCTAGGGCCTTTTCTGCAGAACTGCTGCCTAGCCATTCGGTCCCTAGTCTGTAGCTGTGCATTGGATTCTTCCGTCCTTAGTGCAGGACTCTGCACTTGCCCTTGTTGAACCTCATCAGATTTCTTTTGGCCCAATCCTCCAATTTGTCTAGGTCCCTCTGTATCCTATCCCTACCCTCCAGCGTATCTACCACTCCTCCCAGTTTAGTGTTGTCTGCAAACTTGCTGAGGGTGCAATCCACACCATCCTCCAGATCATTTATGAAGATATTGAACAAACCGGCCCCAGGACCGACCCTTGGGGCACTCTGCTTGATACTGGCTGCCAACTAGACATGGAGCCATTGATCACTACCCGTTGAGCCCGACAATCTAGCCAACTTTCTACCCACCTTATAGTCCATTCATGCAGCACATACTTCTTTAACTTGCTGACAAGAATACTGTGGGAGACCGTGTCAAAAGCTTTGCTAAAGTCAAGGAACAACACGTCCACTGCTTTCCCTTCATCCACAGAACCAGTTATCTCATCATAGAAGGCAATTAGATTAGTCAGGCATGACTTGCCCTTGGTGAATCCATGCTGACTGTTCCTGATCACTTTCCTCTCATCTAAGTGCTTCAGAATGGATTCCTTGAGGACCTGCTCCATGATTTTTCTGGTTAAATTGGTTAAATACATTTTAACCAGCATCCCTAGGGGACAGACATTTGACTATTGGTTTTTGAACAGCGTCCTTCCTAATAAAGGAAATAAACATGAGTGCCAGCTGGAAGTCTCTGCTGTCTTGGAAAGCTCACCATACCCTGGATTTCTGAGCAACTAGTTGTAAACAGCCTCCTGAACTCTGCTACATGCTCATCTGCTAGACTCCTGGAAATCTAACAAGAATTTTTTCCATTCATACCTCCAGGGCTAGCCCTGGGCACATGGGCAGTGTACCCCTGAACAAGGCCTTGCACTTTGGAGGGTCCTGCTCTGTCCAATGTTTCCCCATGCAGTGGCTCAGAATGGCCTGGGGGCCAGCCATCTACCACTACTGTCAGTCCTTCACAACAAGTGCCTTCAGCCCCATCCTCCCCACCAGCTGAGGAACTTGCCTTCTCTCCTCTTTTGCACCAATATAAAATTAACCAGAATCAAAGTACCTAACCCCTAATGCACTGGAATACACCGTCACTGTCGGAAGACAGGATACTGGGCTAAATGGACCTTTGGTCTGACCCAGTATGGCCATTCTTATAGTCTTATGTTCTAACTTTCCCCCTGCCAGAGCTAATACTTATGAATCTTCAAAGCACTTGCTGATAGACCCTCACAACATTACAGTGAGGCTGGCAAGTATTAATATTCCCATTTTGCAGATGGGGAAACTGAAGCTGCATGGTTAAGTGACTTTCCCAAAGTCACAAAAGGAGACAGCATCATAAGAGGAGTTCCTGGCTCCTTGCTCTGTGCTTTAGCCCATCTATACATCTCCTTTCACTGCCCACAGCGCCCGATAACTTCCTCTGGAGTTGTGGGTGTTTTCCGTACCTCTGAAAAAAGGCCCTTAAAAAAGACCCACAGCTCAGGTCTCAGGTTGTATTTATAGAACAGAAACAGAACAAGACCTGCCCCTTTATAAGGGAGTTGCTAAATACCAAGCAACCCTTCATGCCAGCGTGGCTTGAAGAAAGTGAGACTCTGCTGTTAAGGACTATATACTGTTTTCTATTGACTGTATGGCATAAGACTCTGTCTATACCAGAGTGGCTGGATCAAATTGGGCTGTAACTGGATTGTGACAAGGCTGTGAAATTTGTGACGTTTAACACTAGACAAATCGATACTGGAAATAAGGTGTAAATTTTTAACAGTGAGAGTAATTAACCACCAGAACAATTATCAAGGCTGGTGGTGGATTCTCCATCACTCACAATTTTTAAATCAAGATTGGATGTTGTTGTAAAAGAACATGATCTAGGCATTATTTTGGGGACATTTTATGTCCTGTGTTATACAGGAGGTCAGACTAGATGATCACAATGGTCCATTTTGGCCTTAGAATCTATGTGTTTAGAAGACATCCAATCTTAAAAGACATCCAGTACTGAAGCTCTCTGTTGTAATGATTATTGTTTTGTTTCTGATCTTTACAGGGCAGGGATTTGTAAACCTGTTAATATTTCCTAAATAGTATTCAAAGATTTACCTTATTTTCTATTTGACTTTTGCTGATTTCAGCTTCCAGGGATTAAATTTTTGTCTGCTTCATTGGAGAATCCTCTGGTATCACAAATCTTTCCCTGAAGGAACTCAGATTTGGGATTTTAGTTTGCGCTCCTCATGAAAATAACTCAAAGTTTAGATCTCAACTCCCACAAGGTCTGGTGGCAAAGGGTTCAGATTTAGTCCTGTTGCCTGGGCCCATCTCAAATACTTGGCATTTTTTTCAGGTGTTTTATATCCCGAAACTCTCAACAGCTGATTCCATCCATTGTTCTGGGAGAGGTGTGTTTCTTATTTCATTTAAGTATGTATCCTATGTAGTGTCTTCACTTCCTGGTTTTCATTATTGTTCAGTTAACAGCAATTAGTACTTATAACAGCAGTTAACATTCCCAAAGCACTGTATACACATTCACTGTTGTTCTATTTTGTTTGTGTAATATATTTATCATAGAGGGCATCTAGTGGTTTTAGCACAGGAATGGATGCCAAGGGTTTTAATTCCAGGGCTGACACCAACTCCTTCTGTGCCCTTGGCCAAGTCACTTTGTCTCACTCTATGCCTCAGTTTCCCCACTGATAATATAGAGACAATAATACTTCCCCACATCACAGTAAAATAATGAGGATTAAATAATATCTACATCTGTAAAGGGGTATATAAATACTAAAGATGTTTTTAAAAATTTCCAAGTGAATTTAAAAGACAAGTGTCTGCATTTAGTCACTACACTAAATACAAGGAAAGGGAATTATCATGCATCTCAAGAATGATAATTTGTGGGGGAGGGATAGCTCAGTGGTTTGAGCATTGGCCTGCTAAACCCAGGGTTGTGAGTTCAATCCTTGAGGGGCCATTTAGGGACCTGGGGCAAAAATAGGGAATTGGTCCTGCTTTGAGCAGGGGGTTGGACTAGATGACCTCCTGAGGGCCCTTCCAACCCTGATATTCTATGATGGAAAACATCAGGGAACAAAAAGAGTGGATCACAAGTCAAAGCAATTTGTCACAACCTGGTTAAATTCTTCCCATGCTTCTACTCTTCTCAATACATTTTGCCCCAACTAGAGCTTCCATCACTGTCATGTTCAAAGCAGAGGTTTGCTGCGTGTGACACAGCAGTCACTGACCTTATAGGGGCTCACTGCTCAGCAAGGCCTGCCTCTCCCCATCTGCAGCAGCCAGGCCTCCAAATAGAAGAACTGTGCCAGCCCTTTTTCAGTGAAGATGCCCTCTTGGGCTGTGAAAGGTCAGCTCCCCTGTAAAGCTAATAGGGTCTGAAGTGATTAGAACGTGCGATCACTCAGAGAATCCCTGAGCATGTATGATTAATGGCCTCCTTTGGAAAAGAGAGGCAGGCAGCGGGGAGGGGGTGGTCCTAGGGGACTTGCTGAGCAAGCCAGCCTGGTAGTATGATGAATGGGGGTGTCTTTCAGATCACACAGTTAAATACACTCTCCTTCTGGGGCTGGGTATGGGAGGGAGATGGGTAGGAGAGGCAGAGATATCACAGAATTTGCCATCCGTACATTGAAGCAGTAGGTCCTTTGCCCTTTCAAGCCAGGCTGGACAATACGCTGAAGGGGGCATTGGCCCCAGAGGCTCCCATGAGCTAACAGATCTTTTCCCTAATTGCTCGAATGTGTCAGGCAAGGGAGGCTCCATTTCCCTGCGGGAGGAGGCGGGGTGGTAATGGGGCCCCACAGGCTGTGAATGTTATACTAGAGGGCTTCTCTTCTAGCTTTTCTGTGCTGCTGTTGCCTGCTGCAATACCTTCCCCACTTTGGAGGATTCCTTGCAGTGGCATGTATGGTAGTGAGCAATTCTCCACTAGCACATGTACAAATAATGGAAAGGCCTCCACAAAACAACTAGAACCAAAATTCCTGAATGCTGTCGTTTTCATACCCCAATCTTAGAGAAATCTGAGGCAGTTTGCCCCCAGGGGGCACTGCTAGAATTCTGAGGGCCCTGCCCCCCATTTATTATTTAGATTACATTAGCAGCTACAAGCCACAACCAGAAATATGGTCCCTTTGAGAACATAAGACTGCCCATGCTGGGTCAGACCATAGCTCTATCTAGCCCAGTATCCTGTTTTTCGACTAGCCGGTGCCAGATACTTCAATACTTCCGTGCTAGTTTAAAGCCTGCTGCCTATTAATTTCATCGGATGACCCGTGGTTCTTGTGTGATGTGAAGGGGTAGTCACACTTCCTTATTTACCTTCTCAACACCACTCATGATTTTGTAAACAGCTATCGTATCCCCCTTAGCCGTCTCTTTTCTAAGCTGAACAGTAATTTTGCCTAAAATACAACTGCTTCCATATTTCTAATAATTTTTGTTGCTCTTCTCTCTATTTTTTCCAATGCTGATATACCCATTTTTTCAGATGAGGTGGTTTGACCTGCACACAGTATTTATGGGCATACCATGGATTTATGAAGTAGCATTATGATATTTTATGGCTTATTTTATGCCCTATTCTAATGGTGATGTTTGATTGGGTCTCGTACGAAGCTCAGGCCCAGTATTATTAGAATTCCTGTTTAATTAGGAACCCCGACATTCCCAGTTGCAACACTCACACTTAGGAAAAACCTTCTGTATCTGTAATGCTTTTATTAACACAGTTAGCAAAGTTACCTAGCAAGATAGGTCGCGATAATACAGAATGAGTTGGGCCTGCATCTTACTCACACCCTCCCATGCAGAACAACCTGAAGTGTTAGTTATCATCTTCCCCATCCCCATCATCGCCATCACCAGTGGTCGTCCTCTGGCATCTCCCAAAGCACGCAGGCTGGAATACAGCTTTTCTCATGTGTTACACTGACGGCACATTCATATTCAATGGGGGAGAGGATCAGCCCCTTTTCCTTTTTTGTAGTGCCTCACCTACTAATGTTGGGGTGCCCTTCTCCGATAGGTTATTCAGGCTTTTACCTCAAGTTCATTAGCATATGTCCATTAGTTACCATGGCATTCTCACGGTCAGACAGCTGTCCCTAACTTAAACTAGCTGGTATAAGCTGGTATAAACTAGCACCTTGTGGTTAGTTCAGACATTACAACATTCCATTTTGTGATATCTTATGAGACAGAGTTAATCTTGTGCTAAGGCTTTTGGGGCCTTATGCCTTGAAGCTAACGATCCAACCAGTGGACCAAATTCGGTGATGAATCCTGGTCATGTGCCATCTGTGGCATGTTGCGCACATGCTAAGAAGTAGTTTAGCTCAGCCATTGTCTTACAGGCCTTGAGGCCTGTAGGTTTATTGCCTTACTGCCGTAACTTATACCTATGCATAGACCCATGCACCTGTAGGCTATAAGCTACAGGGCAGAGACTGTCTTTTTGTTCTGTGTTTGCACAGCGCCTAGCACCATGGGGTCCTGGTTCGTGACTTGGGCCATCTAGGTGCTATTGTAATACAAATAATAATAGTCTCTTTTGGCAATAAAATCTATGAATTTTGGGAAAGTTTGGACCCAGATCAAGAGCTGAACCTCTTGTCTCAGAGCCCTTAGTCCAATTTTATTTCAGGTCCAAAAAGGAGAGAAAACATTTGCCTTCATATAAATTGTTTATATGCCCTCACCTGGAATACTGTGTTCTGTCCTGGTTGCCTTGTCTCAAGGCGGATTGGGGCAGAAATAGAGAGGAGGGAAGGATCCAAGGAAGGGTGACAAAAATGATTAGAGGTGGGAAAGACTTCTGTAGCAGGAGAGATCAAAAAGACTGGGACTTTTTAGAGAGGGAGGGGATATAAAATAACGGATAAGAAAGAGCAGGTGAAGTGAAAGCTCCTATATTCCCTCTCTTCTATCATAAAACAAGGGGACATCCTAGGAAACTAAAAAGCAATACATGTATAGCTGTTAAAAAGGAAATATTTTTACACAATGCATAATAAGCCTGTGGAATTCATTGCCACAAGATATCACTGGGGCCAGAAATTTGTCAGGATTCAAAAAAGGACTGGTCACTTATCCAGCTCATGAGAACATCCACAGTTAAACTGGAGTGGATACAAATAAGATAAGGTATTAAAATCCTCATGCTTCAGGGGATGAGTCAACTTTAATTGCTGGGATTCAGGAAGAAATTTCTCCCAGGTGCAGCTTATTTCATGACTGTTCACTACAGGGATTCTTCATCTCTTTGTGAAGTATTTGTCAGAAACATGAGTGGATTAAATAGTCTACTAGTTTGCCTGAGTTTGCAAAGGCCTTATGCTCAATGTCATTTGTCTGTCTGACTGTGTGTAGGTAACCTGATAACCTTTGAACACTCTCTCTCCAATCAATTCCAGAATTTCAGGGAATGTTCCAGGCATTAGTGATCAGAACCCTATTGACAAATGGAGCCCTTTAGCACAGCCCCAGTACCTCTGCAATTGTTTATAGATCAAAGGGCTGGTTGACGGCATCCATTAATGCCTTTGTGCATAACACTACCCCAGCTCATCTCTGCTTATCCTCCCAATAGCTTACCATGTTGACGCACTGAGTGACTTCTTTCCCAGACAGAAAAAAGAATAATGGAGGAAGGGGGCCCATAGAGCCCCTGGCAGGGAGACATAGGGGGGAATTGCAGAGAGTCTCTGAAAAAGAGAGGCACAGGTGGGTAGCACATGAGGAGCTTGGGGGAGGAGGGAATGGAGGAATGCAAGGAGCCGCAGGTATGTGCAATGAGCCTGGCTGACAGAAACAAGAAAGCATTTGACCACCCACCCCCCTCCCGCAAATCTAATTGGCTACCACAGTAACACTGTTTCTATAATAATGATACCTGCGCAGAACCCATTCAAGGCACATGGGAATTAGCTCCATTTTACAGATGGATAAACTGAGGCACCGAGAACTTAAGTGACTTGTCAACAGTCTCATGGGACTTCTTTACCACAGCCAGCAATAATGTCCAGATCTATACCCTAACCACAACACCATCCTTCTACCACCAGCCCTCAAAGAGGAAAAAGCCTTATCCTTGTCTGAATTCACCTGCCATTTTCCTCTCTGTCTCCTTCTCAGTCTGTGCTGCTGGAATGTTTGAGCTGGTGAGAGGGGAGAGGTTAGGTGGGTGGTTAACCCTGGCTGTAGATCTCACAGCTGTTGGTTTTAAAAACAGGAAGGAAAGCTGAAAAAGGTAGTGATGAGAAAAGTTGCTGGCAGTCACTTCATCATCTGCCAGTTTCAAGGCCTGCACTAGTAAGAAGCTTTAAGAGTGTTTTAAAGTGTGTCATGGTTCAGATCCAGCTCATAGTTCACGAGGAGGCATAGCCTTGATTTCCAGCAACTGGTGAGTTACAATCCATTCATTGTATGGAGATGTTTATTGTGTCAGCCTGTTGCATTGATATATGAATATGAAGATGTTTCACACAGGACGGTACTTCATAAATGTTCTGTCCAGTGTCAGGAGATGAGAACATGCTGAGCATTGTGATAACTCTTTGGAAACTATGGTATATCTTGGCAGTCTTAAAATTGGAGAAGAGGAGGGATGGTCCAATGGTTAGAGATGTGAGTTAGTACCTGGGGCTTGGAAGCTCTGGATTCAATTCTCTGTTCCTGTGTGATCTTGGGCCAGTCACTCTGTTCCCCATCTGCCCAACAGGGATAAGAGCACTTTCCTAGTTCCCTGGAGTGTTAGGTGGAAGAGATTGTCAGGTGCTCATGCTATGGTAATGAGGTCCATATAAGTACATTAGAAAGATAGAAATGAGAGTTGTCCTCACCCATTCCTAGTGGTGAGATCCTACCTCCCAAGACCCTCGGAGTTCTTCAGCTGAGCTGACTTATCTGAGGCCCTGAGTTAACCCTCTTTCTTGCCAGAGTAAATCCTCCCACTTGTAGTAACCTCTCTTTGGTTCAACACTCTTCCCTCTTGCCCCCATTCTGTCTGCACATGTGTGATTTTCCGAGGGCTGAAAGGTTTAGTGGGTTGAGCTCTGAAAGATGCAAGAGGCAGTTCCTTAGTTAAATAAAAAGATATTGTCCAGTAAAGTGGGATAGAAGCCCTCTGGGGCTGGAGCCTGGCCTCTTTTGCTAGGCACTCGAAGTTGTCTCATGCAGGAGGTCTGAATATTCTCAGGATTTGTAGTAGGTTCGGGAGGGTGCAGAGAGACAGTAAATTCTTTTCCCTCAGAATTAAAGCAGAATGAGTCTGAGTAGGGAGGGTGACCTGCCTGAAAGGTCTTAGCCTATATGTGAACACCCCCAACCTTTTTTGAGGTGGGAGAATTGGAAATGTAGGCCCAAAGCCACATCTGAATACCACAGGTTAGACTGGGCTGAACTGGCATTGTGAACCTAAACACCTCTAATCCACCACTATGGGGATATGGGAGAGGTAAACTCTTACAGGATATGCCTTCAATGCAGTGACAGCTTGGACCCATCTCTAGTGTAAAGAGCATCTACCAACAGGACATTCCTCATAGAATAGTAGGACTGGATGGGACCTCGAGAGGTCATCTAGTCCTGTCCCCTGCACCCATGGCAGGACTAAGTATTATCTAGACTCTCCCTGACAGGTGTTTGTCTAACCTGCTCTTAAAAATCTCCAGTGATGGAGATTCCACAACCTCCCTGGGTAATTTATTCTGGTGCTTAACTACACTGACAGGAAGTTTTTCCTAATGTCCAACCTAAACCGCCCTTGCTGCAATTTAAGTCCACGGCTTCTTGTCCTTTCCTCAGAAATTAGCGAGAACAAATTTTCACCATCCTCCTTGTAACAACCTTTTGTATACTTTGAAAACTATCATATCCCTCCTCAGTCTTCTCTTCTCCAGACTAAACAAACCCAGTTTTTTCAATCTTACCTCAGATGTCATATTTTCTAGACCTTTAATCATTTTTGTTGCTCTTCTCTGGACTTTCTCCAATTTGTCCACATCTTTCCTGAAATGTGGTGTCCAAAACTGGACACAAAACTCCAGCTGAAGCCTAATCAGCACGGAGTAGAGCAGAAAAATTACTTCTTGTGTTTTGCTTACAACACTCCTGTTAATACATCCCAGAATGATGTTTGCTTTTTTTGCAACAGTGTTACACTGCTGACTCATATTTAGCTTGTGATCCACTCTGACCCCCAGATTCTTTCTGCAGTACTCCTTCCTAGGCAGTCATTTCACATTTTGTACGTGTGCAACTGATTGTTCCTTCCTAAATGGAGTACTTTGCATTTGTCCTTATTGAATTACTTCAGCCCATTTCTCCAGTTTGTCCAGATCATATTGATTTTTAACTCTATCCTCCAAAGCACTTGCAACCCTTTCCAGCTTGGTATCGTCCGCAAACTTTATAGGTGTCCTATCTATGCCATTAGCTAAATCACTGATGAAGATTTTGAACAGAACCAGACCCAGAACTGATCTCTGCGGGACCCCCCTTGATATGCATATTAATTTCCAGCTTCAGCTTTAAAGGGAGGGAATCAAAGAGTTAACAGACCAGTGCTTTATAAACCACCCCAACCACTGTGAACCGCCAACTCATTTATTACAGCTAGACGCGTCAATGGCTATCTGCCTCCTGCGTGAAATATCTAACTGGGTCAGAGCCCCATTATGCTACATGTGGAAAAGCAGGACATGGCCCATCTTGCAGTCCTCTCAACGTACACTTTAATTCTGATCAATAAACATGTGACTCCAGTTCCCTCTCTAAGAGCACCAGGACTATTGAGTAGCTACCATCAAACTCCTTCTGCTCTTAATGGAGGTTCAGAGAAGGACAGGCAAATTCTGTGCCAGGAAAGTGTCATTTTCAATCCCTTCTCATATGCTGACACTGGACAGGAGCAGCCTAGCTGGGAGTAATGCTAGGGATGAGCCAAGTGATTTTAACGGGAGAGATGTCTGGAAACCAGAAAACAGCTTTTTGATTTGTCTCCTCCTTGTGCCCCTTTTATTTGAACATGGTGCTTTCTGGGTTGTGTTCACACCGATGCTTGGGAATTGGCTGCTCTTCATACATATATCTATTAGTCACACGTGAGCAAGGTGACAGTATTTGCTATTCACCTTCTCTGCTTTTCCTGCTTTAAAAAGTTTCACTCTGCCACTGAGGGGTCAGAAGGAATACCCTGTGATTTCACTGATCTGTCACCCTCTTTGTGTTGTGAACAGCAAATAGCAGAAGTGAGGGGGGGTTAATTTGTACAATTACAACTGGTGAAAATTCAAGTCTGTTCATGATCAATTCACAAGCAGAAAATGTGTTGGATATTTTATTTTATTGGCTGTCTCCCCATGTAGGTTTGATTTGAGACACAAGCTCGGGGAAGGGGAATTGAAGCAAAGTGCTCTTTTGGCAGGGGATCTGGCACCAGATCTAGGAAAGGCGAGCACTGGTGTATGAAGGATCTGCTGCATTAGCGTGTGCTGGATTTTGCTTCATTCCTTCCAATGCCTTTGATGTTCTGTATTTCTCAAGGAATAATTCCATTAGTTCATAGAATCATAGAATATCAGGGTTGGAAGGGACCTCAGGAGGTCATCTAGTCCAACCTCCTGCTCAAAAGCAGGACCAATCCCCAATTAAATCATCCCAGCCAGGGCTTTGTCAAGCCTGACCTTAAAAACCTCTAATGAAGGAGATTCTACCACCTCCCTAGGTAATGCATTCCAGTGTTTCACCACCCTCTTAGTGAAAAAGTTTTTCCTAATATCCAACCTAAACCTCCCCCACTGCAACTTGAGACCATTACTCCTTGTCCTGTCCTCTTCTACCACTGAGAATAGTCTAGAACCATCCTCTCTGGAACCACCTCTCAGGTAGTTGAAAGCAGCTGTCAAATCCCCCCTCATTCTTCTCTTCTGCAGACTAAACAATCCCAGTTCCCTCAGCCTCTCATAAGTCATGTGTTCCAGACCCCTAATCATTTTTGTTGCCCTTCGCTGGACTCTCTCCAATTTATCCACGTCCTTCTTGTAGTGTGGGGCCCAAAACTGGACACAGTACTCCAGATGAGGCCTCACCAATGTCGAATAGAGGGGAACGATCACGTCCCTCGATCTGCTCGCTATGCCCCTACTTATACATCCCAAAATGCCATTGGCCTTCTTGTCAACAAGGGCACACTGCTGACTCATATCCAGCTTCTTGTCCACTGTCACCCCTAGGTCCTTTTCCGCAGAACTGCTGCCGAGCCATTCGGTCCCTAGTCTGTAGCTGTGCATTGGATTCTTCCGTCCTAAGTGCAGGACCCTGCACTTATCCTTATTGAACCTCATCAGATTTCTTTTGGCCCAATCCTCCAATTTGTCTAGGTCCCTCTGTATCCTATCCCTGCCCTCCAGCGTATCTACCACTCCTCCTAGTTTAGTATCATCCGCAAATTTGCTGAGAGTGCAATCCACACCATCCTCCAGATCATTTATGAAGATGTTGAACAAAACCGGCCCCAGGACCGACCCCTGGGGCACTCCACTTGACACCGGCTGCCAACTAGACATGGAGCCATTGATCACTACCCATTGAGCCCGACAATCTAGCCAACTTTCTACCCACTTTATAGTGCATTCATCCAGCCCTATAAGTTCTAATTAGCACTTTACAAACACTGACTAATCTTCACAACAACTTTCCATGAAGCAGGTAAATAACGAGTTATCCCAGTGCAGCTTTGCATGCCACAAAACTGAAATGGAGAGATCAAATATTTTGCCCAAGGTCACAAGGTGAGTCAGGGGATAGAATTCAGGAGGTTCTGGCTACCAGGCCTTAGATTTTGCTCCAAACTCAAAGTGAATCTGAACAAAATATTTCTGAGTTCTGAAAAAAAGTTCCATTACATTGGTGTGGAGGGGGAACCCATAAAAATACATTTTGCACTGGTTCTGGCTGGGATGGAAACCAGAAATGCTAAGATACCAGGAGAGGGAAGCAGTTCTTGTGGCACTTTTGGTATTACTAGAAGTACTGAAACTCTCACCAGTGAGTCTGAGTTCTTTCAAGATTCCCAGCAACTTGTTGCAGACCTGAAGGCTTGGGTCAGATAAGGATCTGGATAAGAATCCAAGGGGAACTTTATCTTGTCAGAGCCAGGATGAGAACTCACAAATTCCTCGCTCCCAGTCCATTGCTCAGACAGAAATAAATTTTAGGAACAATTTGAATGTGAAGAGGGCAGTGGGTTGGAGAACAGGTTTATGGAGGGCAATGTTGCCATAGCTGGTGTTTTTTCTTATATCCCCATATCCTGGAGTCACGTGAGAATCTCTGCCTTCATTTTTTACTAAAAGGAACCTTCTAGCCCTCTTGGTTGCAAAGAAAAGCTTGAGAACCTGCCTTGAGTGCACCCTAAAGGTTCCTAAACAAGAAAGCAAATAAAAAGAAACCTGTATTTTTATTTTTAAAAGTCTCCCGTGATTCTTTAAGGCAATATCATGATATAGGGAGCGGGGTCTGACTCACGTTTGGGGTTGGCAACACTGTGGGCAGCATGAAAAGCATGCAAGTAGGAGAAATGGGCATCAGGTTTACATTGCAAGGAGTGGGAGGCGCAGGAAGGAAACAGTGAAGGTCAGAGAACATATACAAATCATGAGCAATGCAGTAATGTGAGAAAACTCTTACCTTGTCCAGGATTAGGCAGAGCCAGAGCTGGGGCCTGGAATATTATCTCTTTCCACACACACACGCAGACACAGATGGCAACTGTCTCTCAGATCCTTACACACTCTCCATGCAGCCTGCTCCTGTGTTTGAAAGCAAACAGCAGCTGTTTCTAAAGACTGCCATTGTGATGTCACTCTGTTCTTCTCATGCTGTTACCATATTCTGCCTGTTGCTGTGACATCACGGTTGCCACCATCTTGAAATTAACCTTAAACTATTGCAGGAAAAATACCCGCCTTTTGAAATAAATGGTGTGTACTTTAAACGTGCCCCCTTTAGTTAAAGCCAGTTTTGCAGAAGAAAATCCCATCATTTTTAAATACAACTTTGGCAGAAAAGTCTTGCTGAGAAGTCAGCCTCACTGGAATTGAATGAACATTCAGTGAGATTTTTTTAAATACAGTTTTTCATCTTCAGTGGCATGGTATAAACGCCACAGTGCCCTCCACATTTTAAAGACCAAAAAATGCTGGTGTAAAGCCCAGGGCTCATTCCAAGGATGTTTTAGTGGTGCCAAAGGGAAAACTTAAGTTGTTTTTAAAACTGTCTCTTCTTAAAGTTCCTAGGAGAAGCAAGCAGGGGCTACATCAGTTGGTATCCCCTATTCCCTTGCGTAATAACTAAAATCAAATAGACCAGAGGTTCTCAAACTGTGGTCCGTGGACCACCACTAGTCTGTGAGCCCCATTCAGTTGGTCCATGGATAGTGCCCTCTAAGATGCACGTCTGGGTGGCCATACACGAGAGAATGCGGGGAATTTGGGACATGCAGGGCTGCGGCAGCCAGAGAAAGAGGCGACTTTCCCCAGCTCCTGGGCTGCGGCTGTCGGAGACAGACCCCCCTCCTTCCCAGCCCCACCTTGGGGGCTGCTGCGGTGGAGGAGAGAGGGAGAGACCCCCCCCTTCCCAGCCCCAGCTCGGGGGCTGCCGTGACGGGGGAGAGAGAGCACATCCATCGCACTAGTAAGATAAGAATACTGATATTAAAATATGAGTTGTGTGCTTTTATTTGTAGAACAAAAAAGGATAATTATTAAGTTTTTTTTATATAGCACTTTTATCCAAAGCACTTTACAATAGTTAGCTAATGGCACAAACAACACTTGGAAAGATCATTAAGTTGTCCGCCAAGACCCTCAGCAACTTTCAAGTGGTTCATGAAAAAAAAAGTTTGAGAACCACTGAAATAGACATATTGGGGTGGATTTCCAAAAGAAAATAAGGGCCAGACCTTCAAAAGGTCCAAGCACCCATTGTGACCGTCATGGCCACATATTCCAAAGAACTTGGTATGTATCGTGATGAGCTCTTTTGAAAATCTGGTCACTTAATTTTGAGCTCAGATGGGAGTTGAGCTTTTCTGAAAATTCTTACCAAACATGAAACCCACAGTAAACGCTACACGTACTATCTGAAATCATTTGAAAAGATATAGTTATGAACCTTAGCTCATCTTTAAAAAAAATACTTTTAGGTACCATCAGTGCACCCTTCAGATTTAAAGCTAATTTGACTATGTCTCTCTAAATTAGCAGTTAGTAAAGCAGGCCAATTGCCACTACTAATCATTTCTTCACCAGTGGGGCAGTGTATGTGAATGGTAATTCTCCAAATGCTGATCTACATCCTTCATCAAGTTTCAGTGAAATAGGGTGATGAGCCTTGAAGTCAGAATAATTGTTTGCCAAATTCCTGCTGCTGGGGTCTCTGACTTACTAGGTGCTTTGACATGTGATGACAATGCAGGAGAGGGAGGCAGAGATGTGCCCACTGGCCCAATGAGATGAAACTTGGTGCCAAATGCTTTCAAAATGAGCATTTGTGTCAGGGGAATTGACACTGTACTTTTAGACCAAACAGGATCATAAGTGGCTGTTGTAGCACCCCTGGGTGCAAGAGATAAATGCTCACTCATGTGCAGCTGAAAAGACCTTCATGTAGCCTGTCCAGAACTTTGACTAGAGCTGACATGCCACTTGGGACCGCATTGCTTGGGCTGCCCAGGATGCTGCTGCTGTTTGGTGTGAGAGCAGCAAAGACCATGGCAATGAACGGGCTATTTCTAGAGGGTTGGTGGGATATGAGTGGGTAACACCATTCTTTGCCTTTGCCGCTTAGGGCAGGGGAGCCACCTGTGGTTAATATAATCACCTAGCCAGTAGAGATTTCATGCAGCGATTGATCTTCTGGGTTCAGAGTGCGCTGTTTATAGTTACCAGCTGATGGGAGGTCAGTGGCCTTTGTGAAATGAGTTAGGGGTAATCTCAGTTCAGTTCCTACTCCCTATCATGTTTGCCACCAAGGGGCTAGCTACATGGCAAGTGAAGGTGTAGCATGGGGTAAGCATACCTTCATTGGCTTTATTCTAGCTAGCATGGGTACCAATAGTAGTGTAGACATGATATCATAGGCTTCAGCATGGGCTAGTCACCAGAGTATGTACCCAGGTGTTCTGGTCGACTTGTACTCACCTGGTCATGCTGAAACCTGTGCCACCATGTCTACACTGCTATTGTTACCTGTGCTGGCTAGATGAAACCTACCACCACCCCTTCGCTTTCAGTGTAGTCATGCCCTAACTTTTGTGCCTTGTGGGCTTCCTCCGCCTGGCCAAGGATTGTCTTGCCATGGAAACTGGAACACCCTTGAGATGGTCCTCCCAGGACAGGATCTCTATGGGCATAGAGAGGACTTCAGTTGGGAAGGCTGGCCTAGTGGCTAAGGCTCTGCATTGAGTCTTAGGACATCTGGGTTAAATCCCAGACTCTGCCACAGGTTTTCTGTGTAACCTCGGTCACATCACTTTATCTCTATGTGCCTCAGGTCCCAAGCTGTAAAACAGCAGTGATGATATTTTCTTTCTCCCTCCCTTTGCTCTGCCTTGTCTAATTAAAGTGTAAATTCCTTGGGGGAGGGACTGTTTCTTTTGCTTTGTGTTTCTACACCTAGTGCAAGAGGACCCAGCCTTGATTGGGACCTGTAGATGTTCTGCCATACAAATAATAATACTACATTAGATCCCAACACCTTTCACCAGCACTAAACCACTACACAGTCATTTTGTAAAAGGGATGACGCCCTTTTGAAGCAAAATGGTGGCTTGATGGCCGTAGCTTTGAGCTTCAAGAAATGATCAAACCTGGTCTGCTTAAATATCAAACCCTTCTGCAACTCGCCTGTGGCTGCTGGGCACAGTCTCGTTGGTGCTGTTTGACAGTTGCCTTTGCTTGTTTAAAGGTATCTTTTGTCCTCTAAAAAGCTTTATGGACAACAGAAAGAAGACAGACAGACAGACACACACACACGTACCCTGATTCCAAGAGGTGCCAAGCACTCCTGACACCTACTGACCTTATTGGGAATTGCAGGTGTAACCCACGCACCATCTGGGTGTAGTGCTCTGTCAGACAGTTGGGTTTTAGCTCATACAGTAGAGGCTCATGCATTTAGCTCCAGAGGTTCCAGAGGTCCCAGGTTCAGTGCCAACAACCGGGGTCTGTCGGTGTTACACAGGCACTAGGTATCATTATGCATTAGACCATGAACACTGAGTAACCTATTTTTAAATTGTACATAACCATGGGAAGCAGAGCGATGCCAATGCACACGCATCGCATCCTGTGATCCAGCGCTTATTTTGATGCAACTGTTCTGAAAACTGAATGAAGTGGACGTAGACCCAAGTCACTCCCATTTTATCTTGCTCTGTACCTCTTTCAGAGCCTCATGAGGAACATCAACATATACACACACACAGAACACCCAATAAAATAAGTCTTTGGTGCTGGTTAACAGCCCCAGAATACCATCCCTGGAGATTGCTGCTCCAAGGTTTTCAAAAGGGGCTAGAAGTTTTGGTTGCCCAACTTGGTACATCTTAGAGGTGTTTTTCGCAGGGTGGACACTCAGCGCTTTCTGAAGGTCCAGCCCCTTTAAAGTGTCACAGGTTGGGCACTCAAAAATTGTGGCCCACAAAATTGCTGCTCACTTTTGAAAACCTTATCTTACATGTGGAAGGGGTATGGAATGGGCACCATTAACACCAGCTTCCCCCCCATACTCGCCCACTGTAGGATTCCCAGACATGTGAATTGGGAAATAAAACTGGACAAGGATTCTCAGGCAGAGGGTGTTAACTACAAGTAACTAACAAAATGAAAACAACAACTGAAATCTCCCTCTATTCAGCTGCTGTGATATCTGTGTGCCATGTATAAAATTAGGCCCTGATTGTACAGCTGGGTCTGCCTGGCTGGCCCTCTGGACCTACATGGAGCCCATGTGGCATACAGGTAGGCATGGAGGTCTGATAGCGGGGAGCCAGTTGTGGGATTGGGATGGGAGCCTGGAATGTTTTCTGTAAAAGACATGCCCCTCTCTGCTCTGGGGCTTCACTGCTGCTATTTAGAACCTGCTGTTTGACTCCTTTAAAGTGTATGTGAGCCCTTCTGCTCTGGCCAGGCCATCGATAATTAGAACAACTGCTCTGGAAGTTGTCAGGCCAGCAGGGGATCAAATTCCAGAGCCCCAGGCCCTTCATGGAGAGTGCCATGCATCCTGACACTTACAGCTAGGGCCTGGAGGCTTGAACAAGCCCCTAGGTCTCAGCTCCCACTGTGTTGTGATGAGGATAGGGGTGGTCTCTATGCTGTAGGAATCGCACCTGTCCAGTGTCCTGTCTCTGATGGGGGCCAGTACCAGGGGCCTCAGAGGAAAGGTCTAAGAAGCATTGTAGCCGCTATGGAATAATCCTGTATCACAGTCCCACCACTGGGGTGATTTGTGCCTCCAGGGGTGCTAGAAGAGAGCATCCTCCTGCTCCCCTGAATGCAGGGACTGTGAATAGGCCAGGCCCTCATGCAGGAGTACAGGGGAGACTCCTGGCACCATGCTCTATCCTGTGCTAAGGCCGGGTGCAGTCTTCCCCTAAACAGGCAGCGGTGTGCTTCCCATGGTGGAGTTTCCCAGGAGGCATATCCTGCAGCAATCCAGTCACAAGGTGGCAAAGCTCTGGATCACGGCAGAGACGGAATCAAATTGCCTCTTTATGTATTTAACTCTTGACATCAGGGCAATTGTAAGCCAAGTTTCCGTCCAAAAATATTTTAAACAGCAGAGTGAACCGCTAGCCCTCAGGGTCCAAGTTCTGTAATGGAAACACCAACTCAGCCATAATGATTTCGATAAATAAAACAGTGTCTGAGCCGGATAGAGAGAGAGCTGCCTTTCACGAAAGGGATTGATTGATGTGCTTTGACACTGGAGGTGTATTTGCAGTAATGTCACATGTGTTTCTGAAGTGCCTGGAGCAGAGCTCAGACTTAATCAACGTCCATAGCAGCCTAAAAGTGTCGGTGTGTTTGGCATTCCTTCCGAATGCGCATAGTCTTCCACCACGATTCCGGAGTGTGTGTGTGTCACATCCAAACTGGATTCACTGCAGGGGAGAGCTGTTAATGTGAAGCGAAGGCAGTGCTTTGGGTGCCCCAGGGCCAGATCCTCAGTTGATGTAAATCAGCATAGCTCCACGGAGTTCATGCTGATTCACGCCAGCTGAAGATCTGGCCCCTGAATAGCTAGCTATGTGGGCTGCCATCAGAATGCTGTATATACAGCTCAAAAAGAGCCAGGTGTTCTTCACGCTAACCTAATGTGAGGTTAAAAAATAAATAAAGAGCATGGCTGATTTCAGGCATTATAAACCATATGAGCACGGGAATTCCCTGCTGGCCCCGACCTGCTCTAGCACCCTGTCTCTGTTAGTGATCAGGGAGCTGCTTCAGAGGAAGATGCAAAAAAACATTGTAGTGAACAATTAAGGAATAAGATACCTCTGGGGCATTTCTTCCTAGATTTTGCCCTGAAGCATGAAAGTTTATATCCTCTTGAATGCATGTAATATTACCGAGCTCTTCTATAATGCCTTCTTTCATCAGAAGATCTCAAAGCACTTCACAAAGGAGGCCAGGATGCTCCATCATCCATGTAAACGTAGAATCCTTTTTTAAGCCTACAGAGCTCTTGGCCCCAGTATGGGGTGCAGGGAACCCTGAAGTGGGCAGTTATGGAATACCGTCCATAGGGGAAGCTTATTCCTAAACCTCTCAGTTATATCTTGCAGCATGGCTCTCAGTTTAGCCATCACAAATTAAGACAAAGTAAATCACCAGTGAAGTAATTATTGATAATGTGTGTGTGTGTGTGTGAACAGGAGCAGATTCCGAGCTGCTACGATGCATTTGCTCCTAGGCTAGGAGGAACGACTTGGGGACTAAAGGTAGTGTTTTCAGGGTATTTCTTGAGACTGGTCTTCTTGTGGTTAAGGCTAGACTGGCACTCAGGAGATCTGCCAAAGACTCATGTGACCCTGGACAAGTCATCTAGTCTCTCTGTGCCTCAGTTCCCCAGCTGAAGAGTTAGAAGGTTTTTCCTAATATCTAACCAAATCTCCCTCGCTGCAGATTAAGCCCAATTACTTCTCCTCCTCACCATCCTCTTTATAACAGCCCTTAATATATTGGAAGACTGTTATCCGGTCCCCCTCAGTCTTCTTTTCTCCAGACTAAACATGTCCAGATTTTTTAACCTTTCCTCGTAGATTAGATTTTCTAAACTTTTTATTATTTTTTGTTGCTGTCCTCTGGACGCTCTCCAATTTGTCCTCATCTTTCCTAAAGTGTGGCAGCAAGAACTGGACCCATGACTCCCGCTGAGGCCTCACCAGTGCTGAGTAGAGCGGGACAATTTCCTCCTGTGTTTTCCATTTGACACCTGTGTTAATACACCCTAGAATGAGATTAGCCTTTTTTTAACTGCACCACATTGTTGGCTCATTGAGTCTGTGATCCACTCTAACCCCCAGGTCCTTTTCAGCGGTTCTACCACCCAGCCATAGGAATGAAGCCATTTCTGTTTGTGAGGGGCTCGGATACCATGGTGACGAACACCATGGAAAAGCCTGTACTGAAGTTTATAACCTCAGACGTACAGGATCTATGCTTTGCTAGTCATTGTTAAAATAAGAGGCCTGATTTGCCACTGCCCTGCACCTTGTGCACTCACTTACACTAGTGCAAAGGGGTGTGAAACACTACCAGACCAGAATGGTGGCATTTGAGAGTCACTTTCCCCATGTAAATGACTGTGCAAGGTGAAGTATGCTGTGTTCTTGTAGCCAGGTTGGTCCCAGGATATTAGACAGACCAGGTGGGTGAGGTAATATCTTTTATTGGACCAGCTTCTGCTGGGGAGAGAGACAAGCTTTCGAGCCACACAGAGCTCTGTTTAGTTTCCCAGGCCTCAATCATTGCATCATAGAATCGCAGGACTGGAAGGGACCTTGAGAGGTCATCTATCTAGTCCAGCCCCCTCTCCTCTGAAGAAGAGCTCTTTGTAGCTTGAAAGCTTGTCTCGCTCACCCACAGAAGATGGGTATCGATTGAGCAGTAGCCTAGTTAGCCAGGCCACCTCTTTTATAGTAAAAATCTACTGAATAAGTAGGATTAGACATTTTAGCTCTCAAGGAGGTCTGTGCTGCTCTTGACAGCAGACCATTCATCGTGATGACCCACCATCCTTCTCTTGGTTCAGAGAGCCTCTAAGAGCTTGTCCTCATTGGCATTATTTGCCTCTTGCTAATCCTCCTTTGACAACTAGCAGTTACAAAAGCTTTAATCTAATTAAGTTTCTGATCACCAAACGGAGGGAGATTTCCTCTGACTTTGTACTGGAGATGTAACAAGCAGATCCAAGTTTCTCCATTCATAGCACAGGGCTTTCTTGGCCCTCTTTAAGGGTTTGGTAGGGCCAGGCAAAACATTTGCATCTTTCTCTGCCAAATGTCAAACCATGTTTCTGACATTTTCTGATTATTATTTTTTGCTAAAAGGATTCAAAACACACACACACACACAAATGGCTTCAAATCCATTAAAAATGGGGGTAAATAATTTGGATTTGAATAGACTCAAAATGACACATTTTCATTTTTTTCCACTGGAAAAAGGGTGAAAAGGGAGAGTGGGGGAAACCCAAAAAACTACACCTATTGTCCTACTCCTAGCTTTTATAGACCATGGAGGTCCTTGACTGCTCTCACAATCTCCACACCTCTACCTGTCAAGGACATATTTTTCCCATTGATGATAACTCACTGTAAGAGCATTTACATCTTGCTCAATATTATCCCTCAGTCTTCTTCATCAGACGTCATAAGGATTTCCTTCCACAGAAGATTTGTCTTCTGTCATGCTAACTACGTGCCCTGCTCACTGAAATGGCAGAGATTTCCCTACCTCTACTATACTTGGTTCTCCGTAGACCCCCTCCCCCCCACAGTTCCCTATTAGATCATCTTTGCCAAACTCCAAAAAGCCGAAACAGAAAAAAGTTCATTTCAATTCCTCCAATCAAGAGGAACCATTTTTTGTTTGATTTGATTGAAAACAGATTTTTTTTTCATCTCAAATTTTTAATCAACAAATCAGAAAATTTCAAATGGTACAAAATTTTTTTGCAAAAATGTTCATATGATTCAAAAAGACTTTTTTTTAAATTGAAAACTTTCTGATGAAAATTTTTCAACCAGCTGGAGAATCTGGTAAAATGACAATTAAGAATCGCTTCCTAGGTGGTGGTAAGTACTATTCCAAAATGTACTCAGTCACTGGTGAGGTTTTGAGCAGAAAACCCTTTCCCACTAAGATTTATTAGTATTTTATTAGCCTCCCCTTGTTTCAGGAAGGTTTTATTTGTTTGTTTCCAGGGCTGAATAAATGGTTTATCTTTCTCTTAGACCCAAGTTTAATATTTAGCTCTTTTTCTATAATAACTATAATTCCTACCACCAGCCAATAAAGGCTTAGGCTGTCATAAATTCCCACAAGTAAAAAGTTCATTTTTAATATAAGAATTGCTAGTCCTTTGAAAAATTACTGTTATGAGACTTGTGATTGTTGTGCGTAGTTTCATGGCTCAGAAATGTACATTCCCTTTCTTTCCCCAAGAATGCCAAGTAAGGAATTGCTAACCATAAATGTGTTCCATCGAGAAAAAAGGAAAATCAGTTACATTGATCTATCTGTTTTAATGACTTCCATGAAGATTGATAAAGTCCAGAATGTTATGCACTGTGAACAGAGCAACCAAAAGGTCTGGTAAGATTTCTCCTTTCCATTTGCAGAGTGAAATATCATAGGCAATTCCTCCAAAAAGCCAGACAACACAAAATATTCAATATACTTTAAGCTTGTTTAGGAAAGCACTTATGATTTTATCTTCAGATTTTATCTTGAGTCGCATGATATTTGATGTTTCATAAAGCCCCAGCTGCTGGAGTCATGTGATCAGGTGAAACTCTCAGCTTTTCATTTAAGAAAAGAGTAAAAAAAGACTTGAAAAATGGGACCCGTGAGTAACCGGAGGGCTGGAAAAAAAGCCAAACTTAAAAGCACCCAACCTTTATTTATTTAGCTCATGTTTTTTATGCCAATTACAGGATTTGGGGGGTGGGGCTGGCTCATTATTTTTAAATGCTTGCGGTTGGGAATGTTGGAACTTGCAAACTGGTTCTTTTCATCCAGCCCTAAGAAGCAATGGGCAAAGGCTGGATCCAAGCCCAAATAGCTCCAAAGCTTTCGAGTGTTTGGATCTGGGATTTTGGTTCTGCACAGCACGGTGATAGTGGATCAACAATGTCTCTTGGATCTGATCGTCCCAGATCTTTGGCTGTTGTAAATCAGCATTGCTCCATCCAAGTCCAAGTACCAAATCAGTGCTGTTTTACACCAGCAGAAGATCGAGCCCTTTTATGTTTATGGTTTAGCTCCTTGTGGCTGTGTAGGATTCCCACTCTAGACTAGAGGATGTAAGGCACTCCTCTGTGCTCAGGGTAAGGGTACAAAATGGGGAATAACGGGCTAGGCAGTAGAATCGCAGAAAAGGATCTGGGAGTTACAGTGGATCACAAACAGAATGAGCCAGCAGTTTGATTACTCACTTACTTAGCTCTTAGTTCCACCTGTGTCACTGACACATCGGGCAGTCCAGTTCCTCCATACATTATGGTCACTCATTAGTTGTGATATTTTGTCCCAGATAATGCCAGTGCATTCAATATCCCCTGTCACTGTCTTCTGCCAGTTCTTCCATGGCCTTCCTCATTTTCTCTTTCCTCCCTCCGGTGCCTAATTCAACGCTTGCTTAGCACGTCTCCCATCTTCCATATGGAGCACATGTTCCAACCACCTGAGCCTTCTTTCTTTGATGATATTGTCTGACACGTCCTGCTCTGGCTGCTCCCCTACGCCCACGTTTTTTATTTTGTCTTTTCCTGAAATGTGTAGTATCTTCCTCTTCCATCTATGATGGTTGGCCTCCAATCTCTTTTTTGTTAGCCACTGTCATCGGCCCCCTCTCTGCTCCATAGGGTAGCATGCTCAGTGCAGTTGCATGGCATAATCTGTCCTGTAGTTTGGTGCAGTGGGTGGCCTCTGTTTGACCAGATATTGTTCATTATTCCAAAAGTGGTGTTTGCTTTTCCGATTTTCGTATGAATATTTTTATCACAGCCACCTTCAAAGGTCATCACCCTCCCTAGGTAGCAGAACTCTTCTACGTGTTCAGTTCCTTTTCCAGCCATGTACACCTTTCCCTCTGTTGTCGTATTTCTCACCTTCATAATCTAGGTGTTCTCTGCATTTACTTTCAACCCATTTTTTGCTGCTTCCTGTCCTCTATCTGATGACAGGGCAATCATTCTGTCCCATGTCACACTTCAATGTCATTGGCAAAGTCTAGGTCATGTAACTTGTCTCCGCTATAATATTTTACACCATCCACAAGACTTTTTGTTGCTTGCTTCCTCACCTAGTCTACTGCTAATGCAACAAGGATTGGGGATAACACATATCCTTGTCTAACGCCAGTCATAATGTTGAACTCCCCCACCCAGGCCTGTATCTGATCTTACTGCCTATCTGCTTCCATGATATAAATTCATTATGTTGATCATCTTGGCTGATAGCCCATAGTTTCTAGCACGTGAAAGCTCCTGGGCGTGACAGAATTCCAGCAGAGGTACTCAAGGAGCAAGGTGAAATTCTGAATGAACAGTTAACAAAACTCTAACAAAATATGGGTGAAAGAAGAAGTGCCACTAGACGGGAAAGATGGTATCATCATGGCATTGCCAAAAAAAGGTGGGCTTGTGTAACCCACACACCTTCTGGGTGTGGTGTTCTGTCTTATCTAGTGGCACTGAGGAGGGAGGGAGAGAGACAGACAGACTGCTCTACAGCCTTGGCTAACAGCTAGCTGGCTTTTAGCTCCTGTGGTAGAGGCTCATGCACTAAGTTCCAGAGGTCCCAGGTTCGATCCCAACGACCAGCTTCTGCTGGTGTTACAAGTGGGGGATCATCTGGGATTTCAACTGGGAAGTCTCTGAAGCTCGGGACGCACTTCCTCAGCTAGGGGAAGTATGTAACCCACACACCTCCTGAGTGTGGTGTTCTGTCCCCTCTAGTGGCACCAAGACCACTTAGAGAGAGAGAAAGTAATTAATGAGTCTGCTCTACAGGCTTAGCTAACAGCCAGTTATCTTTTTAGCTCATGCAGAAGAGGCTCATGCTCTAAGCTCCAGAGATCCCAGGTTCAATCTCGCCCCCTGACAACTGGGGTCTGTCAGCGTCACACTTACTAAGTGCATGAACAGAAGTGGTATTGTACTGCTATCCATCCCAGGCAAAGTGCTGGCTACTGTTATGCTGAATTGAATGAAGAAGGTGGTGCATGAAATATTACAAGAAGAAGCGTCTGAGTTCCAAGCGGGTATATCAGTTTGTGAACAGATATTCACTCTTTGTCAAATCATCAAAAAACGCTCCTGCCATTTTAATTAACTTTATTGACTTCAGGAAAGCATTCAGTAGTGTCCACAGGGAGACTCTGTGGAATATTGCTAGCTATTGCTAGAAGAACAATATGATGCTGCAGCGAAAAAGGCTAATATCATTCTAGGAGGCATTAACAGGTTGGTCATATATTAAAAGAGGAAAATAATTTTTCCACTCCATTTGCCACTGATGAGGCCTCAGCTGGAGTATCCAGTTTTGGGTGAACATGTAAAGAAAATGTGGAGAAATTGGAGAGTCCAGAGGAGAGCAATAAAAATGATCAGAGGTTTAGAAAACACGAGAAATGAGGAAAGGTTAAAAGAACTGGTCAGGGTTAGTCAAGAGAAGAGAAGGCTGGGGGGAGCGGGGCATGGTAACAGTCTTCAAATAATTAAAAGGTTGGTATAAAGAGACTGGTGATCAATTGTGCTCCACGTCCACTGAAAGACAAGAAGTAATGGGCTTAGTTTGCAATGAGGGAGATTCGGGTTACAAATTAAGTAAAACTTCTTTAATTATAAGTACAGTTAAACTGGAACAGGCTGAGCAGGGAACTTGTGAAATCCTTGTCACTGGAGGTTTTTAAGAGCCCATTAGACCATCCAGGAAAAGTGTTTATACTTAGTCCTGTTTCAGCGCAGGGGACTGGACTAGGTGACCTCTTGAGGTCTCTTGCATCCTTACATTTCTATGATGCTATAAAGATACATTTTGTTTCTCACATCAAATACCTGAAGCAACCAAGCGTGCACTTACCTCCTTAACTAACCCTTCACCATCCAGTGGCATTGCATTAATCTGGAGTAACAGCAGCCAAAAATAAATAAATAAAAAAGGCAAGGAAGCAGCAGCAGTGGGGAGGAAGCTGCATGGAAGACCCCGGAGCTCCTATTAAAGAGAAGGAGTCCTTTACTTTGAGTGACAGCAGTACAATTTTGTCTGACAGTGTAGCGTTACCCAGGCGGATGGCTAGGTACGACAGACAGGTTCTGCCAGTCATGAGAGTCAACATCAAATTTACTTCTCTCTGGGGGCATGGAAATTAATCTCATGTTGGCAAGTGGCCGCTGACGCTAGCAAGTCTTACCTTAAAGCCAGAGTTTGAGGATTCCGTATACTCCAGGGGTCAGCAACCTTCAGCACACAGCCCATCAGGGGAATGCGCTGGCGGGCCGCTAGACGTTTTGTTTATGTTGACCGTACGCAGGCACGGCCCCCCCACAGCTCCAAGTGGCTGCGGTTCACCGTTCCCGGCCACTGGGAGCTACAGGATGCGGCATGGGCAGCAGGGACGTGCTGGCCGCCACTTCCCACAGCTCACATTGGCTGGGAACAGCAAACTGTGGCCACTGGGAGCTGCGGGAGGCTGTGCCTCTGGACGGTCAACGTAAACAAAATGTCTTGTGGCCCGCCAGCGCATTCCCCTGATGGGCTGCGTGCCGAAGGTTGCCGACCCCTGATATACTCAGTTCTACAATAACCCGTTCTGGTCTGGGAAGAGTAATTAGTTTCACTTACAGCCAGGGCCTTGTGTAATCTGTGCCATGATGAAATGATGGTCCGGTGGCTAGAGCTGTAACCTAGGGCTGAGAAGATGTAGGTTTAAGTCTCTTCTATACCACAGACTTCTTGTGTGACCCTGAGTAAGTCATTTAGCTTCGCTGTGCTACCCATCTGTACAATGGGGGCAAAAGCACTTCCCTACCTCACAGGAGTGTTGGGAAGTTAAATATATAAAAAGTTGTGAGTTGCTCAGATACTACAGTAATGGGTAGCATGAAAGTTTCATAGATAGCCTGGGACCAATTTCTGCAGCAACAACTCCTGGATTTTGCAGCAATGTTAACTTATTCTACTGCTGTGAAATATTTTTATTCCCAGCATTTCCAATCCCACGTGCCAAAAATGGTCAGCCCCACACCAAATCATGAGATTGTCCTTAAAATCATGAGATTTTACAAACCCCATAAACATCAGGTTCTTTTTACTTAGCTTCTTGCTTCTGGCCCTTCGGGGAGCACGCAGGTCACCTTTTCAAGTTTTTCTCCACAACCATTAGGGCTAGAAACCTTTTTTAACTGAAACTGAGATTTTTACAGGGGAGCTGGGGCTTTAAGAAAATCACCTCATATTTGGAAGATTCCGAGTAATATTGTGAGAGTTGGCAACATTGCATTATCCCTGCACCTGACCCTCCAATTACAATCACATACAGCTAGGCCTTATAGTTAAAAAATACTCATTGATGTAAAATCTGCCAGAGATTATTTTTGACTATGATTATTTGTGAATTTGGGGTGTTTTTTCCCCCTATGAGCTCTATGCATTCGGGGGAGGGATAGCTCAGTGGTTTGAGCATTGGCCTGCTAAACCCAGGGTTGTGAGTTCAATCCTTGAGGGGGCCATTGAGGGATCTAGGGCAAAAATTGGGGACTGGTCCTGCTTTGAGCAGGGGGTTGGACTAGATGACCTCCTGAGGTCCCTTCCAACCCAAATATTCTATGATTCTATGCAGTGTGGCTTGAGATGGCTACAGGTCCCAGTCTTACTGGGAGAGCCTTGTTTTTTTCCATATGATGTCCTATGAACTTCTTTTGGGACAACTGAAATGTCCCAATTTTTCATGAATCAGAACATTTGTTGCTTTTGTAACTATAAAATGTTGGTTCAAGACGTGCTGCTATATCAAGCAGAAGTTGCTGTGTTTACCAGGAGCAAATGGCTCAGTGGCCCAAGCGTTCAGTATGATGAATGGTGTTTAGAGTGAAGACAGAAGCTGCCAGAGTGTAAACACACTCAAAGCTGTCCTTTGACTCAGAATGAGTGTTAAGGAGGCTGGATTAGAGTTTCATTAAAAACTCATTCAGCCACTAAGGGTAGCATTCACAAAGGTATTTTGCTGCCTAACTCCCATTGCAATAGCTGGTGCTTCAGAACCTGGCAGTTGTGACAGCAGCACATGTTGTTTAATAAGTGCCTGCTTGTCTTTTGTATGAGTATTTCACAACTATAGAAAATGTCACCATAAACATGTCCTGCTTTTTGTGCTCAGAAATCTGGTCACCTTAGCCTCCCCCAATCCCTGGGCCTTAGTTCCCACTGTGTTCTCCAGGCAGCTGGACTCTAAACCTCCCCTTCCCCACCACTTCTTGTGTACCAGTGAACGGGGGATGTTGCAGCTGGCTTCTGCCGCACATTGCCCCACCATGCCTCCAGGCAGCCCAGCTGGCCAACCTACACTTTCAGCCATCTGACAAGCCATTCAATCAGTTCTGATTCCACAAGCTAGGGGTGTGGACGCATACACACCAGCCAGTTCATGTCCAGCAAGGCAATTGCCTGGCCAGGGTTGGAATGTGGCATTGAGGAAGAGGTTATTTTATTCTGGATGTAGCTCCCCTGAAGCTGATGTTATGGACTCCCTGGCAGAGGATGTTTTGGTGGTGGTGGGTGGGGGTTGAATGCCTGTTGACTGCATTCTAGCCAGAGGCCACTGAATGCCCATCAGAAGGTAATAACTTTTACTCATGTCTTGTAAGTTCTGCATTCTGGGGCTACATCCAAACTGGAGCCAGAAAGCAAGCCAGTTACATTGTGATTCTGACCCAGACCCCAAACTATAGGGGCGGGTTTTGGATCCCGGCAGTGGGATTCAACCTGCGCGCGCTCCCAAAATTCCAGGCAATGGGATCTAATTTGAGCTTCTCTTCTTGGCCTCTCACATGGAAACACTGTCCATAGGTAACCCCTCCCCTCCCAGCCCATCCCCACTGCAACATCTCAACAGACAAAAGCCATGTCCAAGATGGTGACTTCATCCTACATCATTAATGAATGCTAAATTATTGAGCAGATTCATAAAAAATGAAAGACACATTTTATTTTACTAGAAATCCTATGGGTAACCCAAATATGTCACACAGACTGATTGTTACCAAATGAGAAGTCCTGCCCCTCATTAAATATATAGCAAAGTGGGGTAGAACGTGAAAGAGGCATGGCGATAAGAAGAGAAATAAAGTGCTTGCAATCACAGCTGAGGGAGAGAAGGATGGAAAAGAGAGAAACTGGGCAAAGAAAGAGAGAGAAATGAGGGGTAAAGAACTCAGGTTGAGCTTAAAGGCATTAAAGTGACCAGGAGCATAAGTTCCATTGAAAGTCCTAGCTCACTTAGGGTAAGAAACATTTCCATGCTTTTGATTTTTTTAGACATTAGGGCCAGATCCTCAGTTGATGTAAATTAGCACTGGCAAAAATGGAGCTATGTGTATTTACACCAGCTGATTATCTGGCCCATAAGATGGCATTGAGGGGTGTACTGAAAGTTGGGGCCTACTCCAATTGAAAGATTTTTGGAGCAGCTAATCCTGGAATACACAAAGGGAGAGGGAATTCTTGATTTAGCCCTAAGTGGAGCACAGGATCTGGTCCAAGAGGTGTATATAGCTGAACTGCTCAGTAATAGTGACCTTAATGTAATTATATTTAACATTCTTGTGGGGGAATACTGAAGACGCCCACCATAGTCGTATTTAACTCCAGAAATGGGACCTATGCAAAAATGAGGCTGCTTGTTAAACAGAGATTAAAAAGAACAGTCACAAAAGTGAAATGACCAAGCAGCATGGAAAATGTTTAAAGACAACAATTTGCTTGGGGTGGGTTTTGCTCTGAATCCTGTTGGTGGTGTTTCCCCATCGTAACACCACATTGTTTCTCTTCGTTATTAAAAGACTTTTACTACACTCAGACTCTGTGCTTGGGAGAGGAGAAGTATTGCTTCTTAGAGGCTCCCAGTAGGTGTGGTATATATTTGTCCCAAGTCACTGGATAGGGGCTCAAACCAGTTTTGCATTATGTTATTGGAATGAAACCCCTCGATACTAAACCCAGCCCTTGCTGCTACCAACTCTGACAGGCAGAAGGGAATACAATTAGCATGTAAGGCCCTCACCGAAGGGCCCATACAACCAGATACTAATACCTACCCCCAACACCTCCAAATTCAGTGAGCTGTGGAACTCATGTCCCTTGTCTAGCGACTGCTACTAAGATGATGGCGCATCCCTCCATCATAACAAAAGGCCAAGTACAGTTCCACTGTCCTTGATTCACATAATCAGGATAATAACAATTTATTTTGCCTTTCCCAATAACAGAGAAACTGGGGATCCCACAGCAGCCAAAGTGACCATTTGGGCAGCTATGGGCTCATACTAGGCAGGGCGGGTGTGCCTATGCAAATGAGATCAGCCCCCAAAGTTCTTTTCCACAACTTGCCACAACTCACCACCAGATGTCAGGGTGGAGCTCATCCTGATTCTGCTTACAGAACAGCAAAAAAAAACAAAACAACAACGTTAAGCACATCAGCAGCAGGAAGCCGGCCAAACAGTCAGAGGGGACCCTGGCCAAATGAGCTGCTAAAGGAGTACGCAAGGAAGACAAGGCAGTTGCAGCAATGCTAAATGAATTTTTTCCATCAGTCTTCACTGCAGAGGATATGAGGGAAATTCCCACACTTGAGCCATTCTTTTTGGGTGACAGTCTGAGGAACTGTCCCAGAGTGACATGTCAATAGAGGAGGTTTTGGAACAAATGGATGCATTAAACAAGTAATAAGTCACCAGGATCAGATGGAATTCACCCAAGAGCTCTGAAGGAACTCAGATATGAAATTGCAGAGCTGTTAACTGTAGTATGCAACCTATCACTTACGTCAGCTTCTGTACCAGATGACTGGAGGATAGCTAATATGACACCAATTTTTAAAAAAAGGCTCCAGAGGTGACCCTGGCAGGTACAGGCTAGTAAGCCTAACTTCAATGCCAGGCAAATTGGTTGAAACCATAGTAAAGAACAGAATTATCAGACACCTTTCGATGAATACACTATGTTGGGGGAGAGTCAACATGGTTTTTGTAAAGGGAAATCATGCCTCACTAATCTACTAGAATTCTTTGAGGGTAGCAACAAACATGTAGACAAGTGCGATCCAGTGGATATAGTGTGCTTAGATTTTTCAGAAAGCCTTTGACAAGGCCCATCACCAAAGGCTCTTAAGCAAAGTAAGATGCAATGGGACAAGAGAGAGAAAGTCCTCTCATGGATCAGCAACTGGATAAAAGATAGGAAACAAAAGGTAGGAAAAACTGGTCAATTTTCACAGTACAGGGTGGTAAACAGCAGGGTCCCCGAAGGATCTGTACTGGGACCAGGGCTGTTCAACATATTCATAAATGATCTGGAAAAAGGGGTAAACAGAGAGGTGGCAAAGTTTGCAGATGATACAAAATTACTGAAGGTCGTTAAGTCTGAAGAAGACTGCGAAGGAGAACAAAGGGATCTCACAAAAGTGGATGAGTGGTCTTTTAAATTAGCTGTTACCACTCAAGAAACAGCTCTTGGAGTTATCCTGAATAGCTCTCTGAAACCATCCGAAACCATGTATATGACAGTCAAAGCAGTTAACAGAATGTTAGGAACCATTAGGAAAGGGATAAATAATGACAGTAAACAACATAATGCCACTATATACATCCATGGTACAACCCACACCTTAAATACTGAGTGCAGTTCTGGTTGCCCCATCTCAAAAAACATATATTAGAATTGGAAAAGGTACAGCGAAAGGCAACAAAAATGATTAAGGGTGATCCAGTGGATATGGTGTTTCCGTGTGAGGAGAGATTAAAAACACTGGGACTGTTCAGCTTATAAAAGAGACAACCAAGAAGGGATATGATAGAAGTCTATAAAATCATGACTGGTGTGGAGAAAGTGAATAAGGAAGTATTAGAATCATAGAATATCAGGGTTGGAAGGGACCTCAGGAGGTCATCTAGTCCAACCCCCTGCTCAAAGCAGGACCGATCCCCGACACATAACACAAGAACCAGCGGTCACTCAATGAAATTAACAGGCACCAGGTTAAAACAAACATAAGGAAGTACTTCTTCACAGAACGCACAGTCAGCTTGTGGAACTCATTGCCAGGGGATAGCGTGAAGGCCAAAATTATAACTGGGGTCAAAAAAGAATTAGGTACGTTCATCGCGAATAGGTCCATGAATGGCTATTAGCTATGAATGGTCAACTGTATGCTCTGGGTGTCTGTAAGCCTCTGACTCCCAGATGCTGGTACTGGACCACAGGGGCTTGATCACTTGAAGATTGCCCTGTTCTGTTCGTTCCCTTTGAAACATCTGGCATTGGCCACTGTCGGATGACAGGATACTGGGCTAGATGGACCATTTGTCTGTCCCAGTATGGCTGTTCTTATGTAAAGCCTAACTGTGGGAAAGTGGATGAGAGTTTATAAAGCGTCACAATAAACTATACCAATAAATGGTAATGGGAAAAGGTGCAAAAGGGAGACAGGCATACTGAATTAATCCAATCAAAAAGTCCTACTGATATAACTCAAGGTCTGTGTTAAGGTCATGCCTGGTAAACAAGAGATGTGTGGGATTAGTAATCAATGAAGCAAAATTGCTGTCTCATAAATTAGGCTTAATTGGTAGGCAAAACGCAAGGAGATGGGCTATTCCAGCTGTCACTGCCTTTTTGGGTCCTTAAAAAAAAAAAGATCTTGAGGGAAGCTAATGCAACAATTACTGACTGAAAGAAGGGGCAGGCATGAGCTTGCTGCCATTCTCACCATCTTCTGGGACCCTGGGATCCACCATGACATCCTTGGGCCTTCATTAGCCTGATTTTGAGGTATGTCCTGACCTGATTGGGCCAAGAGCAGGACCCAGATGAATGTCATCACACACACACACACACACGTATGCTAGCTCTCCTTTTCCTTCCCCACCTTTTTTCTTCTCTTTCCTATTCTCCTCTTGCCTCTGTTTAAGAATCTGAAGACTGTATATCATGTAACATTGGTATAAACCTCTGCGCAATGCCCTAAACAGCCTGCTGCTGGTACAAGTTTGCCAGATCTCAGGGTGACTGATAAAAACTGTGTGCTGTGCCTGTGTTTTTCCAGTAGTCAGTTTGCAAGTAAAACTTAACAGCAGAGACAGAAGTTGCATTTTCTATATTTGTTGTTCTTTTCTTTACCCTTTTGTGTGTGTTTGGCATGTTTTGTCTTCTAGGAAATGGGATTAGACTGCAACAACAGCCCATCTCAACTAACTTCTCTTTCCCGTGAAAAGGCCAGTTATTACCATCTTTAATGCCACCTCAGGTATTAAAACAGGTAAAAACAGGGGGGTGGGGAGGTTGTTTGTTTGTTTGTTTGAAACTCTCTCTGCAGGGGAACAAGGGATGTTGTTAAAATGAAGGCCTTACTTAATACTTTATATTTCATAGGTTTTAGCTTTTTTCCTTTCTTTTCTGTATCTTTAATAAAAGGTTTAAATGGTTTTAAATGATGTGTTTGCCATGGTACTACGCAGGCTGAGGTCTCTGTATACCAAACCCCAAACCCCGTTAAAAACTGCTTAATGGCAGTTTCTGGGTTGTGTTAACACCTTTGACTCTTTGGGCCCATTTATTCCATCAAAATTAATACAACGGGGCAAATTCAACTGATTTCAGTGGAGTTGCATCAGGGATGCCTTTCTCCCTGGATTCATAAGTGTATCCCCCTTGACTCTGACTAAGAGGAAGATTTGTAGATGGTTGAAGGCTTTGTCTGTACTGTCTCCCCAGTCCCCAAGCTCTTTCAGTCATTAACACATTACATGGAAATAACCCAGAAGATTAGGCTTTTTACAACACTAATCCCTCTTAATGAAGTTAGTGCCTTTGGGGGTGCAGTGAATTTACACTTCTCGGCAATGCCCTGTATGTGCCACTCACTGAAAAGCCTTAGAACTGCGGTAGCCCTGGGCCTGCCATAAGACCAGAGGTAATCCAAGTTCAGAAATGGCCTTCCTTGTTTTCAGTCTGGCCATAGCTTTGCGCCAGCCTATTGCTCCTCTTTACTGATCTATGCCAGCTCTCCTCTCTGGTCCATTCCCATTACCCAGCCAGCATGAGCCCAAGAATCTTGACCTCTGCAGCCCATGTGCCTCTGTAGCTCTTCATCTAATTTCAGCTCTTATCTGGAAAGATTTCTTTTCTCTCTTTCCTCCAGCTTTTTCATTTTTTAATCTCCCATTTGTCTCTTCCTGTTCTGGGCTTGGCTGTGTATGGGGTTTTTTTGTATTTTTTCCCAGCCTTCAAATACCTTCAACACTGCTGTTTTGTGTAAATAAATACTGCTGGTGTGTTGTAACACGCAGAAAGTATTTTGTGCGTGAACGACACTGTGCAAAATAAAGTCCCATTGAATTGTTATTGCTGCTGAGAGGATGATTCTGGTTCATTTGCTGGGGAGGAATAGCTCAGTGGTTTGAGCATTGGCCTGCTAACCCTAGTGTTGTGAGTTCAATCCTTGAGGGGGCCATTTAGGGATCCAGGGCAAAAATTGGGGATTGGTCCTGCTTTGAGCAGGGGGTTGGACTAGATGACCTCCTGAGGTCCCTTCCAACCCTGATAGTCTATGATCAGCTGGCTGTATCTCATCTAATCAGCCTTGGCTCTCAGTGACACAGGCACCATACGTGGGTTGTGGTTTTTAAATACAGCAAAAAGCATCCTCAGCTCCTTTTCCTTGCATGATCCCATTTCACCTTCTTTGTATTTAATGACTCGTGACTGGCCTGAGGTGACAAATGGGGAGTGAGACCTGAATGGTGCCAGAACTCGGTGTGGTTCAGATCCAGGGTTTTGGCTTAGCCCAGAGACAGCTGCAATGATCTAGAGCAGGGTAGGCAAACTTTTTGGCCCAAGGGCCACATCGGGGTGCGAAACTGTATGGAGGGCCAGATAGGGAAGGCTGTACCTCCCCAAACAGCCTGGCCCCCTACCTGCCCCGTCCCACTTTCCACCCCCTGATTGCCCTCCTCAGAACCTCTGACCCCCTGCTCCTAGTCCTCTGACCGCCCCCTCCCGGGACCCCCGCCCCTAACCACCCCGGGGGACTATACCCCCTATCTAACCCTCCCTGGTGCCTGCATCCCCCCAGAACCTCCACCCCATCCAACTGCTCCCTGTCCCCGACTGCCCCCGAGAACCCCTTGCCCCTTATCCACCCCCCGGCCCCAGCCCCGTTACCATGCTGCTCAGAGCAGCATGTCTGGCCCCCGCGCTGCCCTGCATGAGCGCGCAACCTCACCGCCCAGTGTGCTGCCCGTGTGGCGGCATGGCTGCAGGGGAGAGGGAACAGCAGGGGAGGGGCTGGACTAGCCTCCCCCGCCGGGAGCTAGGGGCTGGGCAGGATGGTCCTGCAGGTCGGATGTGGCCCGCAGGCCGTAGTTTGCCCACCTTTGATCTCGAGTGAGACTTCCTTGAAGCTCCAAGGGTGTCTGCAACTGGAGCTTTGCTGTGTGCCCATCTCTAGTAATTGCATGATTATGGTAATTACACACAAAAAGATAATTTCTTAATCATGGGTAATGAGCACCCTTCAGCTAGCAAGCTATGCACATGCTCATTCCAGCTGTTCACAGGCTTCTAATCCACCTCCTTTTGTACTGACTATGTCCTTAATTACCATAAGCAGCTTCTCTGAGATACTTTGTAATGGTTTGATGACTGGATTTAGTCTAATTTCTTCTTGGCTGTTACCTGACAAACCCTGTCACTACAAATACTGTGTTGTGTTTTATCCCCTTGTGATGGAATTTACTAACATCCATTCCATTTCCAGTGACGAGAGTCACCATAACGCAGATACCAAAAGCTTAAGGTTTATATTTAGCAAGCTCTGTAGAGCAAAGACCATCTTGCTGTTCTGTGTCTGTATAGCGCAGAGCACCATGGGGTCTTGGTGCATGAATAGGGCTCCTAGATATTACTGCAACACAAATAATAAACAATAGCAATAACTAAGGGTTTCCTCTTTAAAGGTCAAAAGGTCTGAATCCCTTATCACATACACTGGTTTTATACTGGTGTGAAACTATTAACTACATTGGAGTCACTCCAGATTTACATTGGTGTGAGAGGGCAGAGCATCAGGCCCACAACCTTCCAAATCCACATCGAAATATTTGGGACGTTCTTCAATGCTTCATCTTGGGCCACTTTTGAATCAGGTTCCTTCTGGTTTTGTTCCCAGCCCAAGGTAGGGGGTACATTGTTTTTGGGCTCCAGGAATGACTGCCCAGCTCTCTTCCTACCTTGCTAAAAAATAGCTTCCTCAGCTAATTGAATCAGAAAAGAAAAGCAGGCCACCCTGGCCCAGATCCTCAAAGCTCATTAAATGCCTAAATGCTTCTGAGGATCTGGTCCTTTGTGCTTATAGTGATGACTCACTAAAGGTGAAATTCACCCCATGCACAGGGTCAGCCTAAGGCATATACACCACTTAAGTCTGACCTGAAGGCTTAAATGGAGTACAGTAGAGCACTCAAAATTTTTGCGTTAAAACAATGAAAATTAGGTTTTTGACTGAACAAAGGTTTTCAGGAAAAGTATCTGATCTTTACAAAAAGTTGTGATGTTTCAGCAAAGAAAAAAAAAAGACCCCTAAAAGCAGAAAACTTCAGCCAAAACCCTATTTTTTAAATAGAAAAGTCCACTGCAATGTATCATAAGAGTAGTAGTTCATATGCCTCATGCCCTCATTCATCGCTATGGGTTGGGGTTTCCAACTGGATGCATCTCCCATGATCCCCCAAAGCTATTTGACTCCCATGATGTACTGCAGTATCTCAGCAAGCGGGGACACCGTGGTGCATTGTGGAAGATGTAGTCCCACCAGGCTGCCTGGCCAATAGAGGAGAATGGGGGCATGAAACACCTGCAATACAACTCTCCTGAGGCACCGTGGCAGCATTTCTCAAGTGAAAATTTGGGGTTTTTACTTTTCCACCAAAAAAGTTCCCCTGCTCTAGTGTTTAGGACTTGTGTTGGCCTTGAAAAGCATAAGATGCTCTTGACTGCAAAATAAAGTCAAGGGATTCTATCTTCCTGTTGAATATTGTATACAGCCTTCTTAATCAAATGGCATCCAAATGCGGGTTTTTAAACATCAGTTAAGAAATTATATGGCATTGATCCTTTGAGGATTACGAAAAGAACGGCTGACACTGGCCATTAGGCTCCTAGGATAAGCCCTAAAAGCCAATGTGATACCTGCATGAGTCTGTCTCCCATCAGCCAATATCAGCCACAGTACCTCAGCTGAAATCAGTGGCATTTCACCAGTGTAAGGGAGGGGAGCCTCAGACCCATTGGCTTCCCCTGCTCAACCACATATCAATTCTATCATGATCAAGTGAAATAAATGACGCAGATAGAAGTAACGTTTCAGTGCCTGACGGGCAACAGAAGATCCCATTCCAAGCAGTTCACCGTTTTTATTGGACGCCATAGGACGATACATGTTTCATGCAGGCGCTGTGTTTGTCCCAGCCGCCGCTCAGAATGAAGTGCTTCACTTCATGTAGGTGGGTCCTGGGCTAAGGTACTTGGTTCCTGGTCTGTAGCACCGGTGGCTTTATCGAGGGTCCTGCAAGCAGAAAAAGAGAGTCATTCCACAGCTGCTAGACTGAACCGGTGATCAAAGACCACAGAACATGCCCCCCCCGCCCGCCCGCCCTCGCCAGTTGGTATTGGCCTCACAGTGAATCACTGCATGGAGTGCATTCATTTATTATAAACCCAATAAATAGTTCCTACAATCACCATATCGACGATGGGACTGATTCTGCTCTCATTTAGGGACTGATCTAAAGCCCACTGAAGTCAATGGGTGTCTTTCCATATACTTCACTGGGCTTTGGGTCAGGCCCATGCACTGGTTTTACTACACCTGTGCCACTTCATTGACTTCAGCAGACTTGCTCTGGGTTTGGGCACAAACAGGATCAGTCCCAATGGGAAGCCACAAATCGGGGATGAAAAATGTTTGCCAATTGATTATAACCTGCATAGGCAGTCAAAGGGTGTCTCACTGTAAAATTCTACAACAAAGAAGCAGTGTCTTTCCCTCAAAGCGAGCCGTGACTGCCCTGTGACATAAGGGAGCTGTGTGCTATAAATTAAGGGGTGACTTGTCTGCCCTGAGCGTCTTAGGGACTCCTGAAGTGCTCAGATCCTGCTGGGTCATTAAAATGATTGGCTTTACCAAACAGCAGCTGCCTGAATAATACAGGCCAGGGTTTAGGGTAAGCAGATAGCAATGTGAAAAATCGGGACACTTTCTTTTGGGGGTGGGGAAATGGGGGTATAGTTGCATATGTAAGACAAAGGCCCTAATATTGGAACGGTCCCAATAATATCGGGACTTCTGCTCACCCTACCAGGATTCCACTCTGCCAACACCTTTCATATGTAAATTCAGCAATCCAAGGGAACTGACAGACATGGGTGGTGGGTGAAGCTTCCCCTGGGGGCTCGCTCTCTGTCCCCCACTCTGCCCCAGGCCCTTCCCCATCCCCACTCAGCCCCCCCCCACTGCTGCTCACCGCTTCCCTCCTCACCTCCCCACTCCTCTCAAGGCCCCCCCCCGCCCACCACTCGCTGCATACCTTCTCACCTCCCCACCCCTGCATGACCCCCCCCACCCGCCACTTCCCTCCTCACCCCCGTGAGACCCCCACCATCCACCAGTCATCGTGCTCCCTCCTCACCCCCCTACCCCTGCAAGACCTCCCTGCCCACCACGTCCCTCCTCACTCTTCCAGCCCCACAAGACCCCCACCATCCACCTCTTGTCTTCTTCCCTCCTCACCCTCTATCCCACAAGACACTCCCCGCTAGCTGTGTACCTCCTCACCCCCCAGTCCCCACAGGGGATGGGGTGGAGGAGAGGAGGGATGTGGCGAGCAGCAGCAACCTCTGGAGAGGGGGTGGGTGGAGTGAAGGAGAGGAGAGACAGACTCACAAAGCAGCGGTGGGCGGTGGGGGCCTCAGGGCAGGGTGGAGCAGGGAGGGGAAGAGGCAGAGTGCAGGCAGGGCCACTATGGGCCAAGCATCTGGCAGCGGGTCAGAGGACGCTTAGCCTCCCCTGGCCTATTATACCCACCGCCCATGATGACAGATTCTGTTGGGTTTTTGGGGGGGGGGGACTCAGATGTTGGGCATCGGTATTGATTAGCGCTCCACAGGGCCAGCGGGTTCCATAGGAGTCGATGCTGATGTAACCAGCTGAGGCGCTGGGTCCTTGTGCTAAGGAGGACAGTCCATGGGGACCATAGTAGGAGGTGCTACATGCCTGAGGTCAGCGCAGGTAGCAAGTGGAAGCAGGAGGGGAGAGGATCCTGGAATCAGGGAGGATGGTGGGGGAACAAGCTGAGGGAGATCAGGGCAGGAGGCAGATTGGCCCCTGGAGGGGAAAGAAGGAGGTCTGCGGGTTTGGCGTGCAACAGGTGAGAGCTGGAAGGAGAGGATCTATGGGGTCAGGAAGGGCAATGGATGGGATCCATGTTGGTCAGGAAGGAAATGGAAGGGGGATTTCTGGGGCTGGGGAGGAGTATGGGAAGGGAGAGATGGGTGGGAAGGGCTCTCTGAGGTCACAGAGGCAGAACGGAGATGCGGGCGGAATCCAGGCCAGATTTTAAATGGCTGCTGGCGGCCATTTGAAATATCTGGGAACTGCGTTGCCCTTTTCAATGAGACTCATACGCAGGCCCTGGCCATATGTACAGACCGATGATAGTTGGGGATTAAAAGGCAGGGTGGATTTTGTGGCCAGCGCCCTGCCCATGTGCGTGTAGGTACAGTAGTGTCTGCCCATCTGATTGAATCCAGTGCAATCCTGGTTTGCAGCCAGAGAGCACAACTTTCCCTGCAAGAGGCTATATGCCAGTTCAGGCTAGAGCCTGGACTGGGAGCTGCTCAGCTAGGGACAATCTCGCTCATGTGTCCAGGGTTTACCTGACCTCCACACTTGCAGCAGGGTGGATTTTTCTGCCGGAACATATTGGCAGGGGGCCTGTGGGCACTTCCCCACCCCACGGAGCAGTCATGGAGCAGGGAGTAAGCTGGTAACACAACTGGCTTTCTGCAGAGGCCAGGGGTGCGCGGTGAGAGAGCTGAGAGCTGGCCATAACTTGGAAGGGGGGGACCCCAAGAAGGAGGTGAGCCCAACACTTAAGGACAGTGGAGTCAGTGGGAGTGTCAGGCCTACGGCAGCGCCCCACCTGGACCAGTCAGGTTAGGGCGCTGCACTGAGTGCCTTGGGGCATATTTACACTGCATCTAGGAGTCAGCCTCCCAGCCTGGGTCCACAGACTCCTGTTAATGTGCTAAAAATAGCTGTGTAGACACAGTGGCTTATGCTGGGGCTCTGAAGCCAAGGGTGGGGTTCAGAGCCTGAGCTCCAGCCCAAGGTGCACCATCAAAGCAATGTCTACACAGCGAATTTGAAGGTGCTCGCATGAGTCTGTGAACCCAGGCTCTAAGGCTTTCTCCAAGATGCAGTGTAGACATAACCTTGGAGGCCAAAGTCCTCTTGGCATAGAACAGGAACAGCAATGCAAGTTCCCCTGCATCACCCTGTGCAAATATCATCCAGCAACACATGGGCAGGCTATTCATCTGTATTTAATCTGGACAGTCCTCTTTTTGGGTGGTTTGTCCCTTGTCTGGTACTGAGACAAAACCAGACCTGGTTTTGTCCAGTATCAGATGGGGATGCCATTTTGAAGAGGCCATGTTGGCCGGGGGTGGAGGAGCGCAGTCTTCAAAATGGTGTACTCTCTGTGTGGCGTGACCTCGTACACACCGTGGATGTGAAGGCAGGTCAGCCGGGGCAGGCCTCCGCCATTCCCAGCAGTACCAGAATGCTCAGTATTCTGGGAATGTGTCAGCAGACACCCTAGCAAACCACACTAGGGCTGAGAGGGCCTTTCAGTCTCCATGCAGCACTCGTGCTATGAACAGTTCTCCCCTAGGAGCTGAGCTGAGACCACCAGCTTCTTTCATGTAAGCCACTGAATGGCCATGAGATGGGCATGTCCCAGCAGGCTATGCACCAGCCTCCTAGATGAGAAAAGGTCCACCAGGCCCCCACCTCCCCCTTCTTTGGCATCCTTCATGAGAAACTGAAATAAGAATAATGGTGTGATAGTCATTTCAAATAAAGCTGATTCACAACAGGCAATAAAATGGGGGAGGGGGAGGCTGCATTAATTCCTTGCGAAATCCCTACTCAAGGAAGGACACAAGAAAGAAAACATCCCCCACAACCCCTACGTTGTCCAGCACACGCAAAACAACCAACTGGATCATGTTCAGTGGACCTGGACAAAGTGAGTCAGGAAGGTGAACTATCTACCCTCAGAACAAGGGGTGGTTTGAAAGAAAAGTGAGTCAGGAAGGTGAACTATCTACCCTCAGAACAAGGGGTGGTTTGAAAGAAAAGCCAGATCCTGAAATAAAACTGTCTCAATTTATAGACTGTGTGTTAAAAATTCCTGTTGTCTCAGCCAGGCGAGGCACTTATCTGAAGTTCTTTGCACTCTCACGGACCGTCTGTGACAACGTATCATCCAACAAAACTGGGGTCTCGCCAAGCTTGCAGCAGAAATTAATGATGTGCTATGACAAGGTGACAGATCGGTGCCCTAAGGACGGGATGGATGCTAGGCAGCAGCTCATAACTCTGGTTGCAGGCAGCTTGGGAAAGAGATCTGGCAAGAAATGCAGGGGTTTAGTAGTGAATTATCAGGTGTCTTAACAACCGGCCAGCATTTAACAGCTTTAAACAACAGACTGAGATACTGTATGTCATGCACAGAACCCCTCGTGTGCTAACAGGAGGCTGTGGCCCCAGGCGGGGAGGCTGGCTCCCAGTTGCAGTGTAGACATGCCCCAAGGCACTCAGTGCAGCGCCCTAAACTGACTGGGCTTGATGGAGAGGTGCTGTGGGCCTAAAGGGCCCACTGACTCCATTGTCCATAGGCATTGGGCTCCCCTCCTTCCAAGTTATGGAACCCAGAGATGGGAGCCCACCTCCTCCTGATTCTTCTCCCTTACATCACCACTACGCTGGTGTCACACCAGTGAGCTCAGTGGCACGCCTCATCCTGGTTTGCACTGGTGTAAATGTGTTTAGAATGGGCATAGCTCCATTAAAAACAGTGGGCCAGATCCAGCGCTATGCGTTGGGCATGAACCTAGGAGGCAAAGGACCTAGCTTCTCATCCTAGCTCTGATGCTGACTCACTTAGGGAAAGTCAATTAACCATTTGGTGCCTCAGTGTATTAGGGATATGAGATTTCGCCACCTTTGTGAAGTACTTCGAGAGCTTTGGATGAAAAAGAGCTAGATGCAAACTACTATGATTTGTAACTAAGGTTCATCTTTGGTAAACAAGGACTGAGCTGCTAAGAATTCATAATAAGGAGAAGTGCTGGTACCCAGCACTTGCCAGAAGAAGAACCAGGGACCATGCATGTTCTTGTTCCATTTGGGCACTGGAGTTTTTGTTCCTAGCTTCTTCATTTCTGTACATTGGTTTATCCTAAGGGCCTGATCCTCAGCTGGTGGCAGTGGGCATAGCTCCACTCCACTTACACCAGCTGAAGATCTGCCCCTGAATTGCATGTCATTCATTTGCCTAGATGCCTGCTCTGCTCATGTCATCATGAACCCGGGGCTAGATTCATAACAATGACTTAGCCACATAATGCCTAGGTATCCTGCTGTCCAGTGGAACCCTCAGCCCCACATTATGCACCCAGGCTCCCCCTGGGCACAGTGAGGCACTGAAGAAAGGGACTCACAGAAGGCAGGATGCTGAGTAGGGAGCCACCAATGACAGGCAGTAGGAAATGTCAAAGAGGAGGTGGGAGGCAGCACGCATACAAGCCAGCCCATTGTAGCCACCGCCCTGTGTTAGTCACTCACTGGGGAGGCAGAAGACTCGGGTTTAAGTCCCTGAACTAAATCAGGGATTCAGACCTGGATATCCCACGCCCCAGATGAGTGCCGTCACCCGGACAGACATACTCCAGCCATCCCCCTACATGCCTGCTCCTGGCTGTGTGTGCAGGTGAGGTATGTTCTGAGCACCCCGACCAGGTCATGGCCCACAGACAAGATAAGTGGGGGAATGCCTAGTTTGATCATTTTTCCAGGGCTCAGGTGCGAACAAGGGCTCCCAGTAGTTTGGTGACAGCAGGACCTAGGCGGCTTTGTGCTTGCCCACCGGCAGAACTTTAAGCACCTAGGGCCTACAGCGTCAGCTGAGCGGTGGTTTGTAAATGTCAGTGACACCTAAATGTTGGCCTCAGGTGCCTTAAGAGGCAGTTAGGTGCCCACGTCCCTTTGTGAATCTAGCCCTTGGTCACCTTCCTCCTTCTCAATGAAGGATCCAATTTTGTGGCATCTGCCGTGTTAGTCACTTCCCCGCATGTGTGTTCTCTTTTCTAAGACACTGACGGATAGAGGCAGTGTGGTCTAGTGGACTGAGCATGAAGATGGGCACTCGTAAGTTCCTAGATTCAGCCAGAAGGGACCATTACGGCCATCGTGTCTGAGCTTCTGCCTGTCACAGACCAAAGAACTTCACCCAGTAAACTCTGCCCCAAGCCCATAACTTCTGGTTGAGCTAAATTCTAATTAAGTTAAATTGCAATCCCAGGTCTCCAAATGTCTTGCTGTGAAGCCTCAAGCGCATCACTTAGGCCTAGATCCCCAAGGTATTTAGACGCCTACCTCCTGTTAATTTCAGTGGGAGCTAGGCACTCAAATAGGTTTGAGGATCTAGGCCTTAGCCTCTCTGTGGCTCATATGTAGAATGCGGAGAGTAATACTATGCTTCCCTTGCGTCTTCTGAGAAGTGTGAGCATTAACTAGGTAATATTTCAAGTGCTTTGTAAATACAGAGCCTCACGCCTTTGCGTTGCACTGGTGGACTGAGCGCAGCACCAGACAGGTAAAGCATGAGGGTTGGGAGGTGTTAGATCCTGATACCCTGACTCACAGTGGATAGTCCATTATCCTGCTAGCAATCCCATTGATTTCAATGCAGAGTCATTTAGTACTCAGTGAGAGGAAGGGCATCAAGAAACTGGCCCTGTAGGAGCGCTATGATCAGAACTAAGGGGAACAGCTCTGTCCTTCATAGTGGCCTGGCTCTCGCCACACATCTCTGCCTTCTCTCCCCTTCGAGCCTTCCAGCTCCCTCATGCGCCTCATGCCATACATTGTCTCTGGCTTGCTCGCATGCCTGTAGCTGGCACTGTGTTATGATGTCACACACTAGTACATTTCCTGAAGGAAGCCTTTTCAGTGGTGACTGGCTGGCTCCCATTGTTCCTCATCCAGTCTTTTACTAACATGCTGCTCTTTCTCTGTGGCTAACTGCACCCAGTGATCCCATTGTACACAATGGCAGGTCTCCCGCTGGAGGTCATTAGGAGCAGAGTGTGGTGATGGGTAGCAGTTCAGTGAGTGCATATACCCATTGCTACCCCTACCCTCCTTATAGAATATTTTGTGGTGGGATGCTGTAGGAACTGAGAAGCAAGGATCGAGCTGTGACTCTGTCGGTCTCAATGCAGTCCCTGCTCTGCCCCTCACAAGGGCAGGCCAAAGATGAGCAGTGCAAACCAGAACCATCAGGCTGTCATCCAGACTCAGGCTACAAGCAGCCCTGTTGAAATCCACCCTTGAAACGTCTCCTGCTGCTGATCCAGCCGCTGCAGCTTCCTCTGGAAAAGACGGCTGCTTTGATGTCCACGGATGCAGCTTTTGATGTGGCTCCCGCTGCTTTCTCTGTTCTGCTAGGAAAGGCTGATGCGTGGGCATCTGCTGCTGTTGTGGCTTCTGCAGCTTTCTCTGGGCTACGCGAGCTCTTTCCCAGCCTCCACAGCTCACATGGCTGCCCCGTCCCATGAAAATCCAGGAGCTCCAACGAATTCCTCCGCGCGGAGCCCCCGCCCCCCCACGTTCTGCCAGCAGCACCAGGGCCGCAAAGGCAGAAGGTCACGTGACAGCGCTGAGGTGTGCAGAAGGCACAGGGCCGAGTGGGGTCCCCCGCTGCCATCAGCCAGGGGTGTGGGAGGGAGCAGAACCACAAGCTCAGCAATCCCAAAAGGCTGCTACGATAGGCCAGGTAACCAGGCCAGACAGACCGCGCTCTGGCAGACGGGGGTGCCGAAGCTGCACACCCGACAGAGAGGGAAGTGGGGCCCTGGAGGGGTGAGGTATCATTGTTTATTCTCACCAGTTACATAGCGACGGACGTCTAAGCTCAGGGAAGCCCCGACGAGCTGACGCTGCACAAGAGAGCAGACAAGGCACGAGACAGGCGCTCGGGGAGGGTGTGGGGACGGTGGAGGGATTCCTGTCAGAGGCAGGTTTTCAGGAGGGCTTGGAAGGAGAAGGCGCTTAGTGGACGGGAAGCAGGAGAGGTTTAAGGGTGTGGGAGGGGCTGCACGACCACACCCTGCCAAAACGACGGAGAGTGAAGAATGCGGAGGGGAATGAGAGAGGCGCACAGAGAGCAAAAGGGGAAGCAGCGTGCAATGACAAAGGTAGAGGAGGTGGTGGTGACCTTTCTCCTCTCTGAAGGGTGGCTGAGCCACAGTCTGCCCCAAGAGGGTCCCGGGGTACCTAGGCTTGTCCCAGTGAGAGGAGGCTTCCACAGACAGGCAGCTAGCAGGACTGGGGATTCAGGTGCCGCGTGAGCAGCTTCTCGCCGCGCAGCAGACGGCAGCACTGAAAGCAGCTTCGAAACAGCACATGCACAGCCCTGTCCTGATCTGCAGCCGCCTCTCCCTGCCCTTCCCGCAACACCTGCTGCTGAGATGGAAAAGCCCAGGGCAAAGCCTGGCCTTTTGGGGTGACGTCAGCTCCCAGGACGTACATGGCCCTGTCAGCTCAGTAAGGAACCCTTACTGAGTTTCAGTGTATGGGCAAGGGGCCTACCCTAACAGAATGGAGCAAGGCAACCCACGCATCCCATGCAACAGTGTCTTGCTGGCCAAGGAAGATGTGAAGAAAGGCCACTACTACAGCAGACAATTTGCTTTAAAAGCCGATGAGGGTGGGAGATCATGGGGTATCATGATGACAACAAAGTAGTTTCAAATCTCAACAAATGTTTATTGGAAATGAATTTTCTCTTTGCTGGCAAACATTCCTTCCAGCTGTTGCTTACATTTACTTTGCCTTCTTAGCCACTGTCTTCTGAGAGCACGGACATCTCCATCCTGTAGCTCGCTTTATGCAGCAGCCTCTCCGTAGAGCAAGCTGGCATTCGAGACACCCAAAGATCCTTTCAATCCATGCACAGATTTGTCATGAGCCTCACATGTCCTCCATTCTGACATTCATTGGGTAGGTAGCTTTTCAAAAGGCAGCCTGAAACAGAAATCCATGTTGTTTACACGGAATCTCCACACTTCACCATGAGCCACCAGTCATCAAATATCAGGGGTTTATTACCCCTGCCTGCAAACTTTACTCGTGTGAGTAATCCTAGTAATTTCAATAGATTTACTCACATGAGTAAGGATCTGTATGATTGGGCCCTTAAACCCACAGTTAAATCAGACTTACCAAGTAGCTACTGCAGATAGGTGGCCAAGATCTGGCCAAGATCTGGTTTGGAAGATGGAAGCACCAGGGTATTTTGCTACAGCACTGGGGATAATATTCTTAGCACTCAATGCTAGCATATATTCAAGTCCACACTTAGAGAAACATTTCTTGTTCCAGTATAGTTCTTTAGTTTCTGATGCTGCAGTTGTTGAAAGAAGAACACAATTATTTCTAGACATTGGGAAACACCAGCAATGACAGAGACTTCTGCCTTGACATTCCTGTTCTCTTTGGCAGTGGCAGATGGCCCAGTATATCCTAATGCCTACAATATTGACACACAAAAGACAGGACTCATCTCTGCGGGTAGCGCATCAACCAGTGAGATATATTCTTGACTTACTTGGACTTTAACAGTCAGGAATTGGGACTGATTAGTTTAAAAATTTGAGATTTTCGAAGATTATCTGGAGATTTAGACACACAACTTGGAATATCTCAATCCAAAGCCACGTCTTAGCCAGCCAGGCAACCTAAAAATAGCCAATTGTGAAGGGAAATCTAGTGTATTTTGTCAGATTTAACCATTTTTTGACTGGCCAGCTACTGGTAGCTCAAGCCAACCTCAAATATTCGGTTTCTGAGGGTGTAGTGAAGTAAAGTTGACCGTTGGTTGTTTTAATTTATACATTTCAATTCTTTTAAATCTTTTCTCCCCTAAATTCATATCCAACACTGTGCTCATTCTGGTGTGTCTCTCCACATTTTAAGTGATCTACAAAGCATAACATCCCTTTTTAAATAATGCTTGTCCTCAAAGCTTTGTACTGATAGTCCCACAACACCCCTCTGAGACAGATGAATTGTGTCAGTAAGTGACTTGCTCCATGCTACACAGTGAGTCAGAGGCAGACCTGTGATTAGCCCCCCAAGAGTTCCTGGTGTCTAAGCCTATCTTTCATTCATTAGGCCACACAGTCTCTTCAAAATGTATTATTCACATATATGTAGCGCTTGAAATTCACAGCTAATTCTAAATCACGTTTTCCAGCACTGCGCATGGGGGTTTCCTGCAGGTTCTTGTTGGAATGCTAAGCAGAGGTGCTCAGTGATTCCATGGTAGGTCAGATCCGGGTGCATAAATACTGGATGTATGAAAACAATTCTGATGAGCTCCCACAATTACAAACACACACATCCAAATTGCGTACTCTTAATGACACACATTTTCCCTATCTACCCGATCTAGCTGAGTGCAAACACACCTCTGGAAATTAGAGCTGTGGCTGAGACACCCTTAGAGCAGCTGAAATGTTTTACGGCTGTATGGTTGTCATTGACAAAGCCCTGGCTGGGATGATTTAACTGGGAATTGGTCCTGCTTTGAGCAGGGGGTTGGACTAGATGACCTTCTGGGGTCCCTTCCAACCCCGATATTCTATGATTCTATGATTCTATGCTTGACCACAGGTTGGTACGTGTGTGTCTCTGAGAAGTTGCTGAGGCTAGAACAGGGTGTTGTTTTCAGCACTTGATGGAAATGGATATATATTTAGCAGATTGTTTGTAGACTAGGCATGGGTGTGAAATCTGGTAGGACATACGGTATAATGTCATTTTTTTTTTACATGGGCCAGTTTCTCAGCTGGACTGAATGGGCATAGTGCCACTGAAGTCAATAGTGCTATGCCAACAGACAACAGCCACAAATCTGGCCCAAGGACAGAAGATTTTCTCCAGTTGAGGATCTGGCCCAGTGTGTTAATGTAGCATTCATTAAATGAGAATAGAGGTAATATTCAAAGCAGAAGCTTGCAGATCTGGATGAAAAAAGCTGAATTAAGTTCTCTGGCTGTTCATAACTTGAAGCCAAAATATCACCCCTTCCCCCTCTACCCTTCATCTTTTTTCCCAGCTAGGAATCACATTTACATTACTATCTACACCAATACTTTGCATTTACACAGAAACTTTCATCCAAGGTGCTCAAAGTGCTTCATACTCAGTTAATTAAGCCCCTGAAGAACATCTTGGTGGTTGGGTATTATTAGCTTTAGATGGGTAAACTGAGGCACAAATAAATTAATCTGTGACTTGTCCCAATCAGTGGCACACAGAAACAGAACTCAGGAGTCCTGGATTCCAATCCACTGCTCAAAATAAGACCATTCTTCCTCCCTCATGTAGCCAATATAGTACATGTTCCAACATGTATTTTTAACCCTTTGTCACCTAATTACCACTGAAAAAAAAGTCAAGCAAAACAAATGCACTATTTTCCCAGCACGGATTTTATGGACCCTGGTCAAAAAATTGTTTGGCTTCATATAGACTGCCTGTGTAAGCCCCCTGCTGCTGGTCATCTATGCATATGGACCAGCTTGTGAATGGGCACCAACTCTTCCTAACACCTGGATATGACTGTTGGCAAGATAGGATGCAAGCGCTGGTGTTGAGAGTAGGATTCTGAGTTTCCTGGCTTGTGGTTGAGAATGTGCCATTGTTAGTTCACCGCTGGGTAGCTTTCATTTTATATGATCATGTCAGAGAACCCTGAGCGTAAGTTTCTGCACTCAAGGCCTGATCCAAAATCCATTGAGGGCAATGGAAAGACTCCCAATTGACTTCAATGGGCTTTAAGTGGCTTTATCGGAATGCCAGGTATGAGTGCTAATAACTCAGCCATCATGCTCTTGGCAGGAGCTCCTCTCCTCCTCCGCATGGGCCATGTTTCTGTGGCCTGGCTGACTGTGATCCGAACAGCAGCAAGGCGCAGAGAATCTTGCCCAGTAACCTCCTGCACGCAGGGGCACGGAGCAGGAGACCTCTGTTCAACACGGCACCGATTAGAAATAAAATCCAAACTACCTGCTTCGTTCACATGACTTCACTGTCCATCTTCATCTCTGCCAATGTTTAGCCCTCAGTTCATGCTTATGTGATTTTAGCAGCCATCTGAAGAGAGCCAGATTGCAGCCTCTCACTGTTATCTCTGCAATATGAAACTCAGCATGGCTCTCCCAATGTAAAACATTGGAAAAGGTGCTTCCTTCACTTACTCAGTTGTGCTTCTTAGCGAGAAAACAAGATCAAGAAGGTGGTATTCGTCTTCAGCATTTATTTATCATTGGGGGAAAAAAACCCTTTGAGCAAGCAAAGATCACAAGCACGTCACAATCAATTGGCTATACATTAATCTTTTTGTTTCATCATTCTCATACTAACAGCAAGAATGAAGTAGCACCAAGAGGTGGTGTGCTCAACACATTACAGAGACAATTTGTGATATGCAACCAAAGCCAGGCCACAAAATAGTAATTAGACACTTCCTAACTGCCTCGAAAAGGCAAGAGTACATGGGAGTCATGTATTTACACCAGAAACATTGCAGATGAGGAAGCGGATGATGGATTTGCAAAGCAGTCAGAAAAAGAAGCCTGTTGGCATTTAGCACCATCTTGCAAAAGGGAGTGACAGCACAATAAGAAGACATAGTGAAAATAAGAAAGCAGGTGGTCAAAACCATAGCAATTCTCACAAGGATAAAGCAAGCACTTTTTAACCAGGAAAGCAAAACATATGATAAGTTGGTAATGAAGTATAACTGCCTTTGTGGCAGTTGGAAACCCAAAATCAGAGAATAAATTCTTGCCAAATTAAAGCCACAAGCTTAGCATCCAAAGTGGACTTGAATGAGCAAAGATTTCATCTCCTTTCTGATCAATGTTAAATTCACTCTGTGGATATTATGTCGGAGCAATGAGAAAGCAGGTGGAGGGCTATACACTGTCCTGAATCCAGGCACACAGCTGACATTGGTAGGAGTTCCATCACAAACTAAGGCAAGATGAGGCCCCTAGGACCAAATTCTGTGCTGAGACATGCCGCACGTAACCCAGCTGACATCAGTGGGCTAGCATGGAGTGCAACTCAACGAAGAGTTTGACCTTAAGACCTGATTTTATTATATCTCCTAATACTAATCCCCGGGCCAAACTATGCACTTCAATGCATGCCTGGGGCCCTCAATAGTGTGCACATATAGGGACAAAATTGGGCCTATCCAAGGGACTTACTGCTAAATCTCTTAGGGCCCCATTTTAGTCCCATTAACTTCCAGTGGACTTGGCACTTAGTGACGCATTAATATGGATGCTAATGGGCAAAAATGAACGATCCTCTGCAATGAATGGATACAGTCTCTCTCCTGTGTGAGGGAGCCAGTGTTTCTGGCTATTGTAAACTACTTTCACGCTTTAACTGCTCTAACGCTTCATCATCTTAACTGTTGCTATCCTCTACCTGAGATAAGGAGGTATGTTATGGAGGCCATGTCTACATTAGCACGTACATCAGCAAAGTCTTGTCGCTCAGGGGCGTGAAAAAAACACCTCCTGGAGCGACACAAGTTTTGCTGGCATAAGTGGCAAGACATTCTCCCACCGACATGACTACTGCCACTCGTTGAGCTGGTTTTATTGTGGCGACAGGAGAGCTCTTTCCTATTGGCATCCTGCAGCTACACAAGCGTTGTGACAGCAGCACGGCTGCATGGGTACAGCGGTGGCCCTGTCAGCTTGTCAGCGTAGGCACGGCCAGAGAAGTGTAACGGTGAAGGGAGGCATCCGTCAACAGGTCAAGCGTCACAGAGTCTTTGAGGCTCAGCTCTCTCCGAAAAGTTAACAAACATCCATTTTGATGCAAGGAACATGCGTTATCTTTCATGAGTTCAATGAAACCCTTTGCTGAGCTACTCTGCACTCGCAGACAGAACTGAGGTTTGCAGTTGCGCAACATCCATTCAATTTCTGAGCACTCGGAATAGTGATGACCATTATAGACAGTTCAGTGAGGTTCTCCATGAAGCATGCATGTCAAAAATGCATTACATTCGCAAACAGTTCCACAGTTTTACTTCCTGGAGGATTTCCCTGGTTTCCTCCTAAATATTGGAGGTATATGTATGTATATATATATTTTTTTTCCACATAAACATCCTGGTTAGTTTATACTACACAGTTCTAACACAGCTAAACTTGGAAATACACCACTGAATTCAGAACATTACACTTATTTATACTCAAAAGCTTTAGGCTGTTAGCACAAGGCAAACAGGACACATTACACAACACACTAAACTTTGCATGTATTCATTACTCGGGCCAACAAAGTTTGCTATTCCCATAGCATAGAACTTCCTTAATCTTTAGAAACCTTCTCTTACCCTTCCATTGTGGCACCCCTTTTAATTTTTCAGACATACCAAATGACAAACATTTAGATTCTGAAAACTGAAATCGCCACCTCCGGAAAAACAAACAAACCCTTGCAAGTATTTAACTGAAATCTAATATAATCTAGAAGCAAGATAGTCCTTTTTCCAATACCACTACAGCAATATGATCCTGGAGCTCTCACCTAACGTCATCCCAAGTTGCTTTTGCCTAGTGAAATTTGCAACTTGGATTGAGCTATAACAAAAAGGATTAACCAAGGCCAAACAGGAATGATTCCTACAGCTGCTCTGGGGGTTTATTACCCAGGTGGTTCAACATCTCCGTTTTGTTAAGCTAAAGCAATCCTGCAAGGTACTTAGCTCTCTTAGCTCCTGCTGAATCTGTGAACCGAATGCTGAGATCAGCACTCTGGGCCAGACTCACAGCTGGTGTAAATCAATATAGTTCCATCGATTTCAACAGAGCAATGCAATTGATACCAGCTGGGAAACAGGCCTTTGTTTACTGAGTCAGACTGACATTGGTGGGAATTTACCAGAGTAAGGACACAATAAACACTGAGTTGAGAGCTTGAGGATTTGGCCAAGTTGGAGGTTAGGGCTCCCAATAACTGAGTCATGGCTCCAATCGCACAATTATGAGCAACCATGACTTAACGTGCAGGTATATTTAAAACTATTGTGCTTGTGACAGTTTCCTAGCACTGTGTATGAAAATGCAATCAGAGCTAACAATGGTGACTTGCTCCATGCTACCCATAAAGAAGCCATGTCTGCAAATTGAATCCATTTCTGAAACCTCCTCCTACTCCTGTTGCACACAATATCCATCTGCATCTGAAAAACAAAGGAATCAGACCAAGATCCAAAACAAATCGGAAATCATAAAAAAGAAGCAGATCCTGGAAAATGACAGGGAGGAACAACCTGCAGAGTCTGACTTGAAGCCCATTCAGGAAATCTTTGCAACCAGCTGGACTCTCTCTGTGCCTTACTTCACTTTCCATTCTGCTGCAACACAGGGCCAGATCCTGAGCTGGTGTAAATGGGCATGGCCCATCTATACCAGCTGAAGATCTAGCCCAAAATCTTTCCTTACAAGGGATCTGAGCCTTCATCACTTCCTTGGGCCAAATGCCCATTGATGTCTCTGAGAACAATTCTGCTCTTAGTCCCAGTAGTGTGAGTCTGGAGTGACTCCACTGAGTTATGCCAGGTTTGCAGGGCCTGATCCTGCAAGATATTGAGCACCTCTCCTGTACTGTTGATGCCAATGGGAGAAGACAAAGCTCAGCACCTCCAAAGGACACTCAGCCTCATGAGATCAGCTCCTGGGAACAGAACTGAGCCCATTCCCTGCACCAGTGGAACAAATGGCAGCTTTACACCATCAAAGCACTGGAGGATCAGGCCCAAGGAAAGAGACAAGCCTTTTAATACATTCGCAGCACACAATTAATTGAAAACCTTTGTAATCCTACAATCCTCTGTGCATTCCACCCTCCTCATCCTCTCCCCATCATTCTGTGTAGATCTGTGTCGTACAGGCAAAGCCAAAAACCTGACCTCTGAAATGAGGATTCCTAATCCTCCTTGGAAATAAAACATAAAAGCTTCTAATACAATCAGAACAAAAGCAGATTAGAAGCCTCTAATTAATTTTGTGGCCTTTATTTAATAAAAGAAAAAAAAAGAGAGAGAAAAGTGCAGTGAAATTTACTCTTTAGCCTCAGCCAATTTATTGTTCATCTCTTTACTTTTCTCCTTGTCCTCTGGCTTTGTCCCACTGGAGCTCTCAGCACTCTTTTTCTTGGCAGCCCGGCCAGATGCAATCTGCTTGTCTTTGGCCTTTTTCAGTAGTTTATGGCTCGTCGTTGTCTTTTTTGGTTTGGAAGGCTGAACACTACGCTTCTCCACCTGGATGGACGTAACATACAAACCGCCAACACAGAAACACACAGGAAAAGGTAGAAAAATAGGATTTAGAGAGAGACATCATCAAAGAGATGGCAATTTGTATTTATTTATGTTTCGCATTTAAGAGCTTGTCTACACGGAGACTTTGATTTACACCCCAGTTTGCCACGCACTAAGCCTAGTCTACACTGCGGGGAGAGGGAGAGAATCGATCTAAGTTACACAACTTCAGCTACGTGACTAACGTAGCTGAAGTCAACCTACTTAGATCTACTTACCGTGGTGTCTTCACTGCGGTAAGTTGACTGCTGACACTCTCCTGTGGACTCCACCTGTGCCTCTTGCCTCGGTGGAGTACCGGAGTTGATGGGAGAGTGCTCAGTGGTCAATTTATCGCGTCTAGACTCGATGCGATAAATCGACCCCCCGCTGGATCGATCGCTGCCCATCGATCCAGCGGGTAATCTAGACAAGCCCTAAGTCTCTGTGTAGGCAAGCCCTAAGTCAAGTGTTGGGGCTAATGCTATTTAAGTACAAAGCGCCAGACTGTCCTGCACAAGGTATATTGACATATTGGCACTGAAGTAAATGAAGCTATGCTGATTAAAGCCAGCTGAATGTGTGGCCTGACTCTGAGCTCTCTAAGGAGTTCTATTCATTAGGAGACGTCATTCAGGGCCTTATTGTATTTGTTTAAGGATGCCGTCCAAGGTCTCATTCTAACGTCTCCATAATGCATGTGGCTATCGGGACACCACTGAGGAAAACAGCTGTCAGCGTTCAGCAACCTTGTGAACAATGGCTGCTAGGGTCAGCTTAGCAAAAGGGGCTTTTTGATGTGATATGTTGGACTCCCCAGGTTTTGAGTAAACACAGAAGGATGCAGGGATACTGGTCAGTCACTGGAGGCAGGGGGCACATTTTGTCACCCCCTTGACTGGCTGATTTGGGGAGTGGTCTTTGCAATCTCATTAGGCGTGGCCTTTCTTTGGGATCAGACAAGGGAAACGATGGCCCAGAACAAAGGGGAGGGGAAGAGTCACAGGATCCTCTGTTGGATGCTTTATAAGTTCCATTGTTTGGGGGGCTGCCAACGCGGGGTGGCGGGGTGGGCGTGCTCCTTGTTCCGCTCCTTTCTCAGGTTGATACAATGGAGGAAAAACACAATGGGATGCCTGGGGCTCATCTACTGCCAAAAGAAACAGCAGCACCAAGCGTGGACTTGGAATGATATCAGGGGAAGGTGCGAAGCAAAACCCTGGATCCAGCCCATTCTCTCTCCCAGACTTGGGGAGGTGGGGTGGGGTTCAGAATCCCACTGGAAGCAGAATTTCCCATCTGACCCCGTCTCTCTTTATATCGGGACCAAACAACACCTCGAAGAACTGCACAACCCCAAACTCTGGGATGAAGGAAAAAATCCAGACCCAAAATTGTACAGATCGGATCCATTTAAAGACCCATCCGTGGTTGCTGTAAATCAGTGTAACTCCACTGAAGTCAATGGAGCTACCTCCATTTACACCAACGGAGGATCTGGCCCTTAGCATGTTACTGGGGTGAAAGACAAGAAGGTAACGCATTTGTAGCTTTGTGTTTACCAAGTAATAATAGTCTACATTAGAGATCAGGGAAATGCGAACACAAAGAGATTGTCCTGGGGCCAGATTTTGCACCTGTTGTAATCCAGCATCCCACCTCTGACTTCAGTGCAGTTATATTGATCTACACCAGCTAAGGATTCAGCCCCACGCCTCTTACTGGGGTGTCAGAGAACGAGTCCTAATAGGGTCCCCTATTGAATAAGAAATGAATAAGCCATGGGAAGTGGAATGAAACTAAGCAGTGCTGTGAAGTCTTCATAGCTATGCCCTGCTGCAGACACGTGCTGGCCCTTGTCCCCTTACACTGTATTTCTCACCTTTGAAGATTCTTGGAAGGGCTCACTGTACAGGCTGCGTATCCTCCTGCGATCGATGAATTTGTTATCAGCTTGTACAGGCTTGCTGGGCTCCCCCTTGAATTGAGAGCTGTAACTGGTTTCGTGGCTCACTTTCTCGTCCGGGGGCTTGTATTGGGGCTTAGCTTTTATAAGCTTGACTCTGTTGACATCTACCCAAGGTCTGAATTCATTTCTAGGGTTCAAAAAAACACAAACAGGAGGCAGAAATTAAAACAACGGGAACATGGGTGGCTTGTGAAAACTAAACCAACCTTTCTTAGCAGACATCTCATTAGATGGCCCTTCCCCTTCTGTATATTTTGCATTCTGAAAACCCTATGCCATAGACATATGGGGCCAGATTTGACAGAACTCAGCATCCAACAGCTCCCGTTGGGCTTGATCCATTGCCCATTGCCAAAACTCCTACTCGGATCTGGCCTATTGAAACAAAAGTCGTTGCTGGGAGGCTGAAAATCTCACCATTTAATTTAGGTGTGTAAATAGCTGGGCCTTTAAAAATCTGGTCCCAGATGTGGGTGCTGAGCCCTTTTGAAAGTCTGGCCTGGCCTCAGTGCCTCTTAAACCTATATTGCTTCACCTATGCTCTGGAAAGCCCAAGGAGAGATTCCAGACTCTTGTATGCATTTATTCTTATGATGAAAATTTATATGTAAAGAGAGAGGAATGTGCAGGGTTACTGGATGTCACAGTAAACGTTTGGTTTCCCATCTCAGCACACGAGCTTTGTTATCAGCGAGTTTACCTGTAAGAGAACCAGCTAGGTGAGTGTCAAATGTAAAGAATCCAGTGTTTTCTACAATCACCACTCATCTAGGGATTGTATTGCGCCATTTGTACTATTTTGCACCACAACGTATACATTAAAGCCCTGGTTTAGCACATCCCTTTGACTGCACATCTGTCAATTATGTAAGGGTTTTTTAGGATTCGCCCAGATTGCAATAAGAACGGGAGGACTTGTGGCACCTTAGAGACTAACCAATTTATTTGAGCATAAGCTTTCGTGAGCTACAGCTCACTTCATCGTTTGTTAGTCTCTAAGGTGCCACAAGTACTCCCAGATTGCAATGTGTACCAGCACTGGTAGCTACATCTCTGCTTCTCCTCTTCATTAGCCCCTGAAGGCAAACACTAGAGCTAGTGGAAAATTTCCAGTCAAAACTTTTACTGGTGGGGAAATGGCTTTTTGGTCAATCAGAAATTTTTTAAAGACTCCATTTCTGTTTAAAATTTTCACGGATTTTGGGAGAAAAAAAGCAAACAAAAATTGTTTTGTTTTCACCAACCAAAACAACCCAACTTTTTCTACTAAAAAAAAATCCACAACCTGGAAAAATTTCAAACAACCTGTTGACAAAAATTTTTTTTTCACCAAAATTGTATTCAGGGAAAAAGGAGAAGCATTTCCTGACCAGCTGCATGAAACACAAAATCGGAATCCCATGCTACGACATTTCCTTACCTACAGATGAAATTCACTTTTGCTCAGGGAGCCAGCACAAGATCTGTGCATCAGTTATGTCCTAAGGGTTCAAGTAGGTGATGCGTTAACCCTCTGCATGGGGTGAATTTCATCCATATAGCACAGCACTGGTCTGTTTTTACAACGCTTGAAGGAAATTAAGCGCTGCATGCATGCATTTCTATCCCTCCTGCTGTGGCTGCAACGTCTCTGTGGGTGCTATGACCCATCTTTGACTCTGGTAAAAGCTCCCAGTTATTAGTCATTTAAATTTTAACAATACCTTTCACTTGAGGACCCATTTGGTCTTGTATTTACAAGCCTCTTGCTTCTGCTTCCTCACAGAATGTTCCTCTCTCTGCTTTCTTGCCTCTTCTCTCTGCCCATCTAGCCTTTGAACTTTTTACCTTTACTTAAAAAGAAAAGGAGTACTTGTGGCACCTTAGAGACTAACCAATTTATTTGAGCATGAGCTTTCGTGAGCTACAGCTCACTTCATCGGATGCATACCGTGGAAACTGCAGCAGACTTTATATACACACAGAGAATATGAAACAATACCTCCTCCCACCCCACTGTCCTGCTGGTAATAGCTTATCTAAAGTGATCATCAGGTTGGGCCATTTCCAGCACAAATCCAGGTTTTCTCACCCTCCACCTCCCCCACACAAATTCACTCTCCTGCTGGTGATAGCCCATCCAAAGTGACAACTCTTTACACAATGTGCATGATAATCAAGTTGGGCCATTTCCTGCACAAATCCAGGTTCAGTTTGGATGAGCTATTACCAGCAGGAGAGTGAGTTTGTGTGTGTATGGGGGTGGGGGGTGTGTGAGAAAACCTGGATTTGTGCTGGAAATGGCCCACCTTGATTATCATGCACATTGTAGGGAGAATGGTCACTTTGGATGAGCTATTGCCAGCAGGATAGTGAGTTTGTGTGTGTGGTTTTTGGGAGGGGGGTGAGGGGGTGAGAGAACCTGGATTTGTGCAGGAAATGGCCCAACTTGATTATCATGCACATTGTGTAAAGAGTTGTCACTTTGGATGGGCTATCACCAGCAGGAGAGTGAATTTGTGTGGGGGGGTGGAGGGTGAGAAAACCTGGATTTGTGCTGGAAATGGCCCAACCTGATGATCACTTTAGATAAGCTATTACCAGCAGGACAGTGGGGTGGGAGGAGGTATTGTTTCATATTCTCTGTGTGTATATAAAGTCTGCTGCAGTTTCCATGGTATGCATCCGATGAAGTGAGCTGTAGCTCACGAAAGCTCATGCTCAAATAAATTGGTTAGTCTCTAAGGTGCCACAAGTACTCCTTTTCTTTTTGCGAATACAGACTAACACGGCTGTTACTCTGTTACCTTTACTTAGTCACTGTTGGTGAAAGAGCCTTCTCCTCTGCAACTCCTACCAGTTGGAACAGCCTCCTTGTATCTCTACACCACCTCAACTCCCTATTTTATGGCAGATCTCAGCTAAAAACATTTATTTCCTTTGCCTCTACTTCTTCCTTTCTCTCCCGCTCTGTAATTATTTAATCCTTTCATTGTCTGGTGGATTAACTATGCCGACTGGAGAAGCTCTCTCCCATCGGCTTAGAGTGTCTTCCTGATAACCCTCTGCAGAGGTGTTAATTACCCACTTCATTTTAAGTGGTCTCCTACAGCATGTGTGAACCCCTTATGCTTAACAACCTGTCCTACTTTGTATTTATCTTCTCCACACCCGATGCAGTGCTCTGTGTAGCTCAAAAGCTTGTCCCTCCCACCAAAAGATGTGACCCACCTACTTTGTCTCCTGGGACCAACATGGCTCTAACAACTCTGCAAACTAGCTAGCAGTGTCAAAACATAAAGTGTAACAAGGTGTAAGCCTATTTGTGGCCAGCACTGAACAAATTAAAATGAAGCTCTTATTCAATAGCGTTTGTATGGCCAAGAGATGCTGCTTTCAAACAAAAATGGAGGCTTTGTTCAGAACAATACGCCCCCTTGTGGTATACTCTGGATGCATGGCATCTTTGTTGTGCTGTGTCAGCTGATCCTGGAACAATGAAACAGATTCAGCCTGGCAGCAAGTGGTTGTGACGCTGAATGCTCCTCCATTACTATTTAATATTTGCATTGCCCCAGAAGGCTGTGAGGCACCTTGCAAACAGGTAGGAGCACAAGATTCCTGTCCTGAGGAACTGACAGTCCAACAGCATGATGGAACCTGTGTTATGCTTCCACACAGAGGAGACAAAGGCATAAGATGTCTCCTCGCTTCTCAGCACCAGCTGCATGTATGGCTGGAGTGAGAAAACGGCCTCCACAAAGCTGCTACTCCACCCCCAGTACAGGGGGCTGGAAACTGGACAAGCAGGTCTGGGAAGTTGTCGGATCCTTGACCCCTCTCCCACAACCGGCACAGATGAACCGGCAGTATGGTAAAGTGCTGGTGCAGAGGACTTGCCCCTTGGACCACATGGGAGAGAGGAAGCAGGCTAATCATCACACATGGCCCCTTATACAGGGCTTGTGGCAAAGCCACCTCCTAGCCCCAAACAGGCAATATGAAAGAAAGGCTGGGCGTGGACTGCAGCAGTGAGCATGTGCAAGAGAGAATGGGCACGGTAAGCACAGCCTCGGTTAGCCCACCAGGTTTTGTTTCAGATTTTTTCCCTCCTTTAATTTTGCTGAGTTTGTTTTTAAGGAGGTATTTCTTTCGGTGAAAGGCAGGCAGGAGGCTGCCAAGGAGCTCGCTCCTGATTCGCCATCCAGCCCCAGGCACAGGTGAGGAAGATCTGAAAAGAACTAACTGAAAATCACTGAACTCCCCAGTATAAAAGCCGTGCCTGTGGAATTCAGTGACTACTAACGGGTCAAATCCCACACTCCAGCCTCCAGCAAAACTCCCACTGCCATTAACAGGCGTTTGACCAAGTAAGGACTGACCCAAAATATGCAACTGAGGACAACGATTAGCATGTCATTGTATGAAATCATACAGTACCTCTGACCCTGGGTAATATTCCACAGAGTGGTTAGTGAGCTATCTGACTTGACTCAGGCCCGGCGTATCCTATAGTCAACATCCATGAGAGTCAATGGCAGTCTTTTTTTACTGTCTTCAATGAGCTTTGGGTGAGGCCCCCATTCTGCATCCGATGAAGTGAGCTGTAGCTCATGAAAGCTTATGCTCAAATAAATTGGTTAGTCTCTAAGGTGCCACAAGTACTCCTTTTCATTCTGCAGGGAGACTCTACTGTTGGCCAGCTGGATTCATAGTGGTTCTTTTCACTCATATGTCAGATTTGATTCCCCCTCGGTCCAGGAGGGTTAATGGAGACTGCAGGTGAAGATGAAGCAAATAACCCACACGCACACACCTGTGAGATACTGGCTGAACCGGAGCTTAGCTCTGTGGCTGGCAGCCACCTGAGGAGATGCTCACTGAAAGTCAGGTAGGCATTGATTTCTCCCATCTCCGTCAGGTTTTGAAGCCAGCGCCTACAGGGGTCAGGTTTAACTGGTTCAGAGAGTGATACCATTTCAAGCTACAACCCACACGGCTTTCAGACAGGTTTATGTTTGCTCACAATGAGCTTAGGATGTCCAATTAATTCTGCACCCAAAGGGAGAGATCTTACTATCAGTTACGCTAGTGTTAATCTGGAGTGACTCCACTGACATGCATGGAGTCAGCATCTCCTAGATTTACATCAGTGTAACTGAGATGAGAACCTGGTGTCCCTTGGCTTTGATCACTTCAAACGTACCTGGAAGCAGATGCTACAAATGGAGCCTGCACATGTAACCCCTGGTTCATCGAATGTTACGGGTTTCCTCCCAGTGGCTGGTCCACAGGAGATAGGAGTCTGCTACAGCTAGCAGTGAAAGGAGTTCCTCCTTGGGTACGTCTAAACAGCAGCTGGAAGTGGGATTCCCAGCTTGAGCAGACACACATGGGCTAGCTCTGCTTGAGCTAGCCCCTAAGAGTAGCAGCATAGCCCTGGCATGTTGGGTGGCGGCTTGGGTGCGCCGCCCAAGTACAAGGCCATCCAAATCGCTGGGTGCGTCCTCGGGAGGCCTAGCCCGAGCTGCCATCTAGGATATGTATTTGTACCTGAGCTCGGGCTCACACCTCCCAGTCGCTGGGGAGACATACCCCTTCAGGCTCAGTGCTAAATGCCCCTGCTCTTAGTACGTCTCATTTTCGGTCCCTGGTGATTACTGTCATTGTACACCCTGTGCATAGTTCCAATCTATCCACTTTCTAGGGCTTCCCAACAGCATCTCCTCTATGCCAGCCCATGGTTCTCTCTGCTCTCGAGGCACACTTCAATTTCCCTTATACTCTGGTTGACGCTAACAAGATCCATCTGCCAGCATGAATCAACAGTGTTTATTCTGCATCTTTATGCAGGGTGGTAAAAAGGTCTTTACACGGGGTTCCACCCTTGATCTTAGCCTGGCTTAAGAGAGGAGCCCTGAATTCATATGCAAGGGCCTAGAAACTGTGACCCTGTTACAAACCTTTGCCCCAAAAATGTCAGCTTTGAGCAGACTCAGCCGATCTGTAAGTATACTCACTCCACCAGAGTTTGAGCAATAGAAACTGGATGTCACGTTATCCACTTTGTGTTGGGGAGTTAGAAAAATATTTTCATGACTACACAACAATGCACAAAATTATTTTTAGCAAAGATTTAGAACCTGGAATACGTTGGTTGTATTTGCTACCCACTCCTGCGTTCTACCTACCAGTAAACTGTTACTGTGTTTTTAAGTTCCAAACTGATGAAGGAAGGCTATGACACAATGAAGCCCTATTACTTATCACCTCGGCTTAGAAAACAGTGAACAGGATAGAATCCCTGTCTCCTATTCTATCCACCCAAAAATACATCGTCCAGATTCCTTCCTTACTGTGATCAGGCACTGTAGGGCAACCAGATTCTAACACTGAATCTACTTGGACAGCAGTGTTTGGGCTGCTAAGGTACCAAAGTGGTGGAACATATTTAGGAGCCCAGATGCTCAAATAAGATGATGGGAGCTGTACACAAAGAGATATATAGATTGATAAATCACTTATTAAGAAAAACATTTTGGTTAGGATAATATTAAGTGGCACTAGTCTGTTACTAAAAGGAAACTGCTTCTCATAGGTTAAATGCTACTGATAAAATTAGAGGAAAGGTGTGCAGCAGGGGACATAATAAATCAAAGCAGAAATTAAACCCAAATATGAGCATGCGCTGATAAAATGAGCATTCCCTTCGCTTCCATCACATCCACTTCTGCCTTGGCTCCAGGTTAAAAAGAAAGCACCTTCAATTATCTCCTTTTAACATGGAAACTGAAGTACATTTCCTGTCAGTCCGAGACAAACTCTGATGGCTGCAGACTGCACTAGTGCAGCATGTTTGGCAACTCCATTAGTGCAAATTTAAGAACCCTTTGCAAAATCCACTTAGCACGAACTAGGCGTGATAAATGTTTCTTCAGAAAAGTCTGGCCGGCACAAATTAAGGGCTACATCCTGCTGCTCGTACTCATGGGGAGTAGCTCCTTACTATTTGAGTAGCCCCATTCAGCTCAGTGCAACTAGTTGAGAAGCAAAGGACTACTCTATGTGAGTAAGGGTGGCAGAATCTGGCCCTAGACTCCTGATTTTACACATCAGATAAATTACAGAGGACAACACCACACTCATCTTAAAACGAGGGGACATAATGAAAGCATTTAAAATAATGAATGTAGAGAAGGTAGATTGGGAACTTCTGTTCTCCCATAACACATGGCAAGCAGACATTCAATTAAATTCAGTGGTGGGAAATGCAAAACCCATGATAAGAAATACGTTTTCACTCAACATGTGATTGAACCTCTGGAACTTTCTGCCACAAGAAGTCACCGAGGCCAAGGACTTAACAGAAAGGGACTGAACATTTATATGGACATCAAGAATGTCCAGAGTTGTTATAATTAATGACAACAATAATTTTGGAAGGGATAATAAACTTCATGCTGCATTGTGTGCTTTGGGTCTTAGCTAATCTCTAACTAGAGACCAGGATGAGAGCTATGTGTAGGAGGCAGATTACCCCACAACTCCCCACTGTCGGGTTCTTGCACCTTCCTCTGGTCATCTGGTGGCCGCCACTGTCAGAGACTGGATAGGATGGACCACAGGTCTGATCCAATCGGGTGATCCTACTCACACAAATCCAGTAGGACTGCTCAGGTGGGTCAGATAAGAGCTTTAGGACCAAAATGTGGTTAAGCTCAACTCTAGTGGCAAACATCCCATGGACATTAATGGCAAAAAAACAGGCCCCCGCGCATGCCTGCAAGCCAGTACGTGATCTGTTTATGTTAAAAATAAAGACCCCCTGGACTGTAGGTTATTACAAGATCAAATTTCTACATGCAGCCATACAAACGTCACAGATAATTTTTTAAATTGTACTATTGTTATTCGTATTACTTGGAGAAGCAGTTGGCTCAGGGAGTTCGTAATGAATTATGGAGCCTTTCGCCCTTCAGTCATTGATGGGAATGCAGTCCAGGTCAGTACTGACTAGAGTTGGGCAATTTTTTTCAGTGAATAGTGTATTCACCAAAAACCACTATTTGTGAATTTGGAACAAGTTTTGGCTCCCCAAAAATTGGAAAAAAATTTCAGAAAAGTTGACACTGTTCCTTTCAGCCACTTAGAAACAAAATGTTTTGATTTTTCATTTCAAAATGGCATTTCATTTAAAAAAATTAGCTAATTTAAAAAGTGGAAAAACACCCCAAAATGACCCAAAACAAAATGAAGAAACCCCCCCAAATTAGTTTTGGATTGAACAAAATGTTTTGTTTGACCTGTAATGATTTTTTTTTTCCTTTTTTTTTTTCCTTTTGGTGAGAAAAAAAAGATTTCAGTTTTGGTTCGAATGGAGCTCAATTATTTTTCAGATGTTGCGGTTTGGCCCATGAACCTAAAAATCAATTATTTGCTCAGATCTATAATTTACTGACCCAAAATGACAGGTTTCAGAGTAGCAGCCGTGTTACTCTGTATCCGCAAAAAGAAAAGGAGTACTTGTGGCACCTTAGAGAGTAACACATTTTTTTGAGCATAAGCTTTCGTGAGCTACAGCTCACTTCATCGGATGATCTGATGAAGTGAGCAGTAGCTCACGAAAGCTTATGCTCAAATAAATTTGTTACTCTCTAAGGTGCCACAAGTACTCCTTTTCTTTTGACCCAAAATGGTTCCCTTATATGGACAACATACCCCCATATCTCTATGTCTGTACTTTGACCGGTTAAACTTTTACCCCCAATCGGGGAGATTGCAGATTATGTATTCCTTACGCCACCCGTTCCTAAACCGAATTTCACACCCCTTGATAATCTGTACCTTATTCCCTGATAACCAGAAACTTCTATGCTTGAACTCTGTACTGTTTTCTTTTTATTTCAACATTATCTTAATAAAATTATTAAATTCTTGGTCATCTGTGTGAAATGGGGCTGGTGGCCTAGACAGAAGTTAGATAGTATGGGATCATTAGCTAGGCCAGTTCATATCCCTGCCCCAGGGAGAATTGATCCCTACTGGGCATTTTCTAAAGTGCTTTGTCTCAATCCAGCTCCTAATGGACAAGAGCCCAGATCACAAAACCACCAGAAGAGCCAGTACTAATTGACACCAATGTTGGCCAGCTCAGCAGAAAGGCCTAGTTGCAAATGAACTATGGAGTTCCAACTATCTATCCACTTGTATCAATGGCCTTAAGGACCAATGGCATAAAGATATTGGGGCCTACGGTTCAACACACCTAGCCCTCCAAGCATAACAATGGATTAAACCCCAAGAGGAGGTGCTGAGCTCCTGAAACTCTTGCACCAAAGGAATTGCAGGAGCTTGGCAACTTTCAGGATTCCCAGTGACTGGGAAGATCCCATATGAGCGTGAGAGGGAAGCTGAAATACCCAGTAACAGCTGATCCGTCAAGGGAAAGGGACACTGTTATCAACTTTGCCACAGTCACTGGTGCAACCCCTGCTTACAGTTACACCTATGTAAAAAGCTCAGCAGCTCTGTTCAAGTTCATGGAGAAACTGCAGACTGAAGGCCTGCTCCAACCTCATCGGAAGTGAATGGGAGTCTTTCCCCTTGGCTTCACTGAGATTTGACTCAGGTCCATCTGCCAGCAGGGCTGAGAGCAGAATTTGAACTGCACAAAATATCTGCAGTATCATGGTATGAATGTATCAGTTATGTACAAATATCCTGAATCAGTTTGATGTATTAATGTGTGAGTGGGAAACAAAAAATCAAACAGAGGAGCAATCATCAAGGGGAAATAAAACCTATGGATATGCCTCGCTAGGTCTTACCCTGCGCTGAACTCAAACACGAGAGGGGGAAAGAGTCTGTAGGGATCCTCGCTCACTGCGCAAGAGGCATGAGTTCAAAAAGGCTGTAAGAGGGACCAGGCTAACATGCTATCCATGTACCATATCCTCCACAGGATGTGGTCAATTCAGCTAGGAGGAGTCAATCCTTCCACCTGGTTATGAAGGATGCTAGAGTCAGTAGCTCAAGACAGCACTAGAATGAGGACCCCAAGTTAATGTGCCAGCCATGCATCATGGCCCCCATACAGCGCAACACAGAAGTTGCATCTGCTCTTATCCCTGCTCCACTGCAAACAACACGGTGCAGAAGAGTGACATCAGAAATACTCTAGAGAATCTCAGAAAACCAGCACGGTAAGATAGCAATGCACCCTTGAGGGCAAATCTAACCACAATCTAGCCCTACTTGATTAACAGATTTGCCATGCGCCCATGCTTCAGGATCTGCAGGAGCAACAGGGGGAGTAGTTCCAGAACTGAGGGCCTTCCACTGAGAACGGCCACACATCATGTTCAGACCCAGTTGATCTCAATTTCTGCAATGGTGCCTTGGGAGGAGAGTCGGTCTACACGGTATGCAGAACCCAAACAATGTGGGGCTTTAAATGTTGATACCAACACACTGAGTGATGCGGAAAGCAATGCAGTCTTTAGCCCATGGGTGTAATATGCTCCCTACGACCATCCCCAGCGAACAAGTGGGCTGAGCCCTTCTGCACTGGTTGTAGCCTCAGAGCAGTCTTCAGAAGTAGCTCCATGGACCATGAAGCATGCTGCAGTAGTCCAGTCTGGACCCATCTATCATTGTCCAGACTCTATTAAAGCAACACAGACCAGTTTTATATCTTGGGCTTCTGAAGTTAGGTGACTGAAACCCTCATGGACATGCGTGGCGGGTGACCTTCTGGCTCGAGAAGGCTAGCCCCTGGCCAGCCCCACCCTTTCCGCCCTCCTTCCCGCGCTGGAGCCCAGAGCCCCCCCCCGCCCAGTGCACCAGGCAGGCAGCATGCAGCCCTCCCAACCCAAGCACCAGGCAGGCAGGAAGGCAACGTGCGGCTTCTAAGCCCAGAGCCTCCAGCCCCCCCGAACACAGAGGGGGCAGCCGCAGTGCCAACAGCCTCTCCCCAGCACTGGGCAGCCCCAGCCACAACCAAGTCCCAGCTGCAGACCGACTGCGAGAGCCCTAGCCTTAAACCTAGCTGCAAGCACTAGCCCCAGCATGCTTCCCTAAAAGAGGAGCAGCCAGCCTGCCTGGGCTGGAGCAAGGGCGAAGGGCAAGCAGGAGGGGGGGGTATCCGGAAGGAGCGTGGGTGGGGCCCTGCGGGGCTGTTTTGGGGGCACAGCCTCCCCCAGCCCATGATACGTGCCGCCCATCCTCATGGAACTGTTTATAGGTCTGACCCAAAGCCCACTGACACAGTCAAACTTCCTAGTGTAAATGCAGCTTGTTGTAAATGCTAAAACAACAGTACTGGTCAGCCCTGCGCAGAGAGCCAGTAAGAGGCTTAGGCAGCATTTAGGTGCCCTGCGAGCCCCCCAATTCCCTCCCAGTGGTGTCAGAATGGAAGCCACAGCACGGATTGTCTTGTCCGTGCCCTCCAAAAGCGGTGGGGAGGGGGCTGCAGAGGGCGAGTGGGAGAATTTGCAAACCTCTCTCTCCAAATGCGGGTGAGCGAATCACCCTGCAACACGTTAAAAGATCAAACGAACAAAACAACTAATTACACAGATGTTCTGAGACGTGAAAATCTTTATTGTTGACAGCTGAGTACAGCAGGATTAGAATCCAGTTCAGAAGTTGTCAGAGGCAGATCTGGGCAAGCCTTGGTATTTAAACAGAGCTAGAAGAGTGAAAGTGCTGCTGTAAACATTTCTTGGACCATGGAGTTCTGTGGGTCTGATTTATCCCAAGAACACGTGCAGTGCTACACTTTTGCAGTGGGAGGATACAGGCATACAAAATACTGAGACTAACAAAGCAATACGCTCTATATCTTCCTAAATTCAGGGAGGAAAGTTCAGGGAGGAGGGGTACTGACATAACCTGCAAAGACAACAGTACTTAGCACAGTCCTGTAAATTCTGCTTTTCTCGGAAGATGCAAATATACTTTTGTGCAATTAATATCAAGTGCAATTCATTCACATATCAGGGTACTGGTAGACTGGCTCCAGGATACCATGGTGACTGCATGTGCTCTCTCCTTCTCCAGCCTAAGTTCTTCTACGGTGCCTGTCCTAAATGTAAAGGGAAGGCTAACCACCTTTAAATCCCTCCTGGCCAGAGGAAAAACCCTTTCACCTGTAAAGGCTTAAGAAGAAAAAAGATAAGCTCACTGGCACCTGACCAAAATGACCAATGAGGAGACAAGATACTTTCAAAGCTGGGGGGGGGAGGAGAACAAAGGGTTCTCTCTGTCTGTGTGTGTCTTTTGCTGGGGCCAGAGCAGGAATGCAGGTCAGAAGTCCTGTAAAGGGTTAATAAGCAATCTAGTTAGATATGCGTTAGATTCTGTTTTGTTTAAATGGCTGATAAAATAAGTTGTGCTGAATGGAATATATATTCCTGTTTGTGTGTCTTTTTGTAACTTAAGGTTTTGCCTAGAGGGATTCTCTATGTTTTGAACCTGATTACCCTGTAAGGTATTTACCATCCTGATTTTACAGAGCTGATTCTTTTACTTTTTCTTCAATTAAAATTCTTCTTTTAAGAACCTGATTGCTTTTTCCTTGTTCTTAAGATCCAAGGTTTCGGGTCTGTGTTCACCTATGCAAATTGGTGATGATTTTTATCAAACCTTCCCCAGGAAAGGGGGTGTAGGGTTTGGGAGGATTTGGGGGGGAAAGATGTTTCCAAGCGGGCTCTTTCCCTGTTACATATTTGTTAGACGCTTGGTGGTGGCAGCAATAAAGTCCACGGGCAAAAGGTAAAATAGTTTGTACTGTGGGGAAGTTTTAACCTAAGCTGGTAAAAATAAGCTTAGCGGTTTTTTCCTGCAGGTCCCCACATCTGTACCCTAGAGTTCAGAGTGGGGAAGAAACCTTGACAGGGTGGCAGAGCGGTGGGATTAACTTGAAATCATTTTGAGATCAATTTGAGATTTTTTGAACCAGAAGCAGAGATTTTAAAAAGGAAATTTTTTTTCCTTTGGGCAGCTGGAAAGCAGTTAGAGGGGTTTTTTTGTCTCTGCTTGGGGGCCAGAGCAGAGACAAAAGGGAATTGTCTTTTCTGAGCTGGAGTTTTCTCTACCTAAAGGCAGGGTAGTTAACCTCCTGCAGGGAAATTTACAAGTCTTCACAGACCTGAAGAGGTGGGTTGTTGTTTTTTCCCCTAAGAGCAACTAGAGGGGTTTTCTGTCTATTTGCCTGGAGACAAAGGTGTTAGTTGGTTTTTTTGTTTTTGTTTTTGTTTTTTTAAGGATTTTTCTGTAGGCTGACAATCATTATCAAAGAACATCGGTATCTGGTTACAGCACAACCTATTTTTTTTTTTACAAGCCAAGTTTTTTGTTTTTTTGTTTGTTTGATTCCTAACTCTCGGGTGTAAAGTTAGTTAAAAACAGAGAGGCTACCATGACAGAAACCAAGGCACAACACAAATTGGAGTTAACCAGACTGGAGGCAGTGAAAGAGGCAGAAAAAGCCCTAGAGGCTGCCCACAGGAAAGCTACGGAGGCAAGGGAAAAAGAACTGGAGGACAAGGAAAAAGAGAGGAAGCATGCACTGGAGATGGAGAAGGTAAGAGCTGAGCGGAATCTACTGGTTAACCCTAACAATCCCCAACAATCAACAAATGGGAGCGACTATGTCCACAGTGTGATGAATCCAGTGATATTGCTGAATATTTTCTAACCTTTGAGAGACTGTGCACTCTCCATAAAATTCCTGAAGCTCACAAGATGACCACATTGGTCACAAAATTGACTGGAAGAGCTCTGGACATATTCAATAAGAAGTCTATTGATGAGGCTTCTTACTATAAGAAGTTCAAGGATTTGGTTTTAAAGCAATTTCAAATTACACCTGAAACGTACAGAGTAAAATTTCGAGCCCTTAAGAGAGGGCCTGGACTAAGTAATGTGGCTTATCTAAACCAGATGAAGGATCTGTTAGATAAATGGGTCCAAGGAAGGGGTGTCACTAGCTTTGACGGAATGTGTGATTTGATAGCTCAGGAGCAATTCCTGAATATGCCCAAAGGAGGAAATAAAACAGTGTTTATGGGATAAGGAAATGGACTCAGCAGAAAGTCTTGCTTCTTATGCTGATCGATACGAGCAGTCCTGGACCGCCAGAGAGGCGGGGCAAGCCAGAACAAAATGGGTGGAGGGAGGAGAGAGGAATAATCCTGGTCACAGTTGGAGCAGATACCAGAAGGGACACCCTCAGACCACACCCTACTACTGGGGGCAGCCCAAGACCCCAACTACACACCAAGGAATATTCCAGACACCTTATCGTCCTGCCACACCATTCTCCAGCAACCCACCTTGCCCCAGTGATCCGTCAGCTGGACGATGTTTTAAATGTAACGAGCCGGGGCATGTGAAGGCCAACTGCCCCAAGAACCCCAACAGATTACAGTTCATTGCACCGGAATCACACCAGAGGTCCTCAGGCCCAGGTACCTCCCAGATACCCTTGGAGCGGAGGGAAACTGTGAGAGTGGGCGGGATGAAGGTCACCGGGTGGAGGGACACCGGAACACAAGTGTCAGCTATCCATGCTTCCTTAGTGGACCCCAATTTAATCGACCCAGAGATCCAAGTGACAATTCAACCCTTCAAGTCCAACTCTTTCAATTTGCCTACAGCCAAGTTGCCTGTCCAGTACAAGGGCTGGTCAGGAACGTGGACTTTTGCAGTATATGATGATTATCCCATCCCCATGCTGTTGGGGGAAGACTTGGCCAATCATGTGAAACTAGCCAAGAGGGTGGGAATGGTCACCTGCAGTCAGGCTAAGCAAGCTGTCACACCTAGATCTGTTCCAGAAACTTCTACCAGGGCCCGGTCAGAGGTGATGGACCCGGACCCCATGCCAACGTCTGCAACAGCAGTAGTGGACCCAGTCCCAGAGACCGGAACCGGCAGCAGCCGATAACCCTACACAAGAGGCTCAGCCGGAGCCTGAAACCCAACATAGTGCACCAGTGGAGAGCGGTTCACAGTCAACGGAAACAGCCCCATCCCCTACATCGCTTCCAGAGGGACCAAGCCTAGGTCCACAATCCAATGAGGAACTGATGTCTCCAGCATCAATGGAACAGTTCCAGACCAAACAGGAAGCAGATGAACACCTCCAGAGAGCTTGGACCGCGGCACGGAGCAACACACTGCCTCTCATCTCTTCTAATCGATCCAGGATTGTTGTAGAAAGAGGACTTTTATACAAGGAAACTCTTTCTGGTGGACACCAGGAAGACTGGCATCCTCAGAGACAGTTGGTAGTTCCAACTAAGTACCGGGTAAAGCTCTTGAGCTTGGCCCACAGTCATCCTAGTGGCAATGCTGGGGTGAACAGGACCAAAGACCATTTGGGGAGGTCATTCCACTGGGAGGGAATGGGCAAGGATGTTTCTACCCATGTCCGGTCTTGTGAGGTATGCCAAAGAGTGGGAAAACCCCAAGATCAGGTCAAAGCCCCTCTCCAGTCACTCCCTATCATTGAAGTTCAATTTCAGCAAGTAGCTGTGGATATTCTGGATCCTTTTCCGAAAAAGACACCCAGAGGAAAGCAGTACATACTGACTTTCATGGATTTTGCCACCCAATGGCCGGAAGCAGTAGCTCTAAGCAACACCAGGGCTAAAAGTGTGTGCCAGGCACTAGCAGACATTTTTGCCAGAGTAGGTTGGCCCTCCGACATCCTCACAGATGCAGGAACTAATTTCCTGGCAGGAACTATGGAAAGCCTTTGGGAAGCTCATAGGGTGAATCACTTGGTTGTCATCCCTTACCATCATCAAACAAATGGCCCGGGGGAGAAATTTAATGGGACTTTGGGGGCCATGATACGTAAATTCATAAATGAGCACTCCAATGATTGGGACCTAGTGTTGCAGCAGTTGCTCTTTGCCTACAGAGCTGTACCACATCCCAGTTTAGGGTTTTCACCATTTGAACTTGTATATGGCCGCGAGGTTAAGGGGCCATTACAGTTGGTGAAGCAGCAATGGGAGGGGTTTACACCTTCTCCAGGAACTAACATTCTGGACTTTGTAACCAACCTACAAAACACCCTCCGAACTTCTTTAGCCCTTGCTAAAGAAAACCTACAGGATGCTCAAAAAGAGCAAAAAGCCTGGTATGATAAACATGCCAGAGAGCATTCCTTCGAAGTAGGGGACCAGGTCATGGTCTTAAAGGCGCTCCAGGACTATAAAATGGAAGCGTCGTGGGAAGGGCCATTCACAGTCCAGAAGTGCCTGGGAGCTGTTAATTATCTCATAGCATTCCCCACCTCCAACCGAAAGCCTAAGGTGTACCATATTAATTCTCTAAAGCCCTTTTATTCCAGAGAATTAAAGGTTTGTCAGTTTACAGCCCAGGGAGGAGATAACGCTGAGTGGCCTGAAGGTGTCTACTACGAAGGGAAAAGTGCTGGTGGCATGGAAGAGGTGAAACTGTCCATGAACCTTGGGCGTATGCAGCGACAGCAGATCAAAGAACTGTGCACTAGCTACGTGCCGACGTTCACAGCCACCCCAGGACTGACTGAACGGGCATACCATTCCATTGACACAGGTAATGCTCACCCAATTAAGGTCCAACCTTACTGGGTGTCTCCTCAAGCTAAAACTGCTATAGAACGGGAGATCCAGGATATGCTACAGATGGGGGTAATCCGCCCCTCTGGCAGTGCATGGGCATCTCTAGTGGTTCTAGTTCCCAAACCAGATGGGGAGATACATTTCTGCGTGGACTACCGTAAGCTAAATGCTGTAACTCGCCCAGAGAACTATCCAATGCCACGCACAGATGAATTATTAGAGAAACTGGGATGGGCCCAGTTCATCTCTACCTTGGACTTAACCAAGGGGTACTGGCAGGTACCGCTAGATGAATCCGCCAAGGAAAGGTCAGCCTTCACCACACATATCAGGCTGTATGAATTTAATGTACTCCCTTTCAGGCTGCGGAATGCACCCACCACCTTCCAAAGACTTGTAGATGGTCTTCTAGCGGGATTAGGAGAATATGCAGTCACCTACCTTGACGATGTGGCCATATTTTCGGATTCCTGGGCAGAACACCTGGAATATCTACAAAAAGTCTTCGAGTGCATAAGGGAGGCAGGACTAACTGTTAAGGCTAAGAAGTGTCAAATAGGCCTAAACAGAGTGACTTACCTTGGACATCAGGTGGGTCAAGGAACTATCAACCCCTACAGGCCAAAGTGGATGCTATCCAAAAGTGGCCTGTCCCAAAGTCAAAGAAACAAGTCCAATCCTTCTTAGGCTTGGCCGGATATTACAGGTGATTTGTACTGCAATACAGCCAAATTGCTGCCCCACTGACAGACCTAACCAAAAAGAAACAGCCAAATGCCGTTCAGTGGACTGAAGAGTGTCAGAAGGCCTTTAACCAGCTTAAAGCGACACTCATATCTGACCCTGTACTAAGGGCCCCAGACTTTGACAAACCGTTCCTAGTAACCACAGATGCGTCCGAGCGTGGTGTGGGAGCAGTTTTAATGCAGGAAGGAGTGGATCAAGAATTCCACCCTGTAGTGTTTCTCAGCAAGAAGCTGTCTGAGAGGGAAAGCAACTGGTCAGTCAGTGAAAAAGAATGTTATGCCATTGTCTACACTCTGGAAAAGCTACGCCCATACGTTTGGGGACGGCGTTTCCACCTGCAAACCGACCATGCTGCGCTACAGTAGCTTCATACCGCCACGGGAAATAACAAAAAACTTATTCGGTGGAGTTTAGCTCTCCAAGATTTTGATTTTGACATACAACACATCTCAGGAGCTTCTAACAAAGTGGCTGATGCACTCTCCAGTGAAAGTTTCCCAGAATCAACTGGTTAAAATCGTCCTTGAGATGTGGAAAATATTGTTAGTCTTTATGTACTTGGTAGTATATTTAGAGGTACATGTATCTTATTAACTTTTTCTCCTAGAGCTCCAGGAAGAAATCACAGCCAGCGTTTCACCCTATCTGTGATTTGGGGGGCGTGTCATAAATATAAAGGGAAGGCTAACCACCTTTAAATCTCTCCTGGCCAGAGGAAAAACCCTTTCACCTGTAAAGGCTTAAGAAGAAAAAAGATAACCTCGCTGGCACCTGACCAAAATGACCAATGAGGAGACAAGAGACTTTCAAAGCTGGAGGCGGGGGAGGAAACAAAGGGTTCTCTCTGTGCGTGTCTTTTGCTGGGACCAGAGCAGGAATGCGAGTCAGAAGTCCTGTAAAGGGTTAATAAGCAATCTAGTTAGATATGCGTTAGATTCTGTTTTGTTTAAATGGCTGATAAAATAAGTTGTGCTGAATGGAATGTATACTCCTGTTTTTGTGTCTTTTTGTAACTTAAGGTTTTGCCTAGAGGGATTCTCTATGTTTTGAACCTGATTACCCTGTAAGGTATTTACCATCCTGATTTTACAGAGCTGATTCTTTTACTTTTTCTTCAATTAAAATTCTTCTTTTAAGAACCTGATTGCTTTTTCCTTGTTCTTAAGATCCAAGGTTTCGGGTCTGTGTTCACCTATGCCAATTGGTGATGATTTTTATCAAGCCTTCCCCAGGAAAGGGGGTGTAGAGTTTGGGAGGATTTTTGGGGGAAAGACGATTCCAAGTGGGCTCTTTCCCGGTTATATTTTGTTAGACGCTTGGTGGTGGCAGCAATAAAGTCCAGGGACAAAAGGTAAAATAGTTTGTACCTTGGGGAAGTTTTAACCTAAGCTGGTAAAAATAAGCTTAGGGGTTTTTCCTGCAGGTCCCCACATCTGTACCCTAGAGTTCAGAGTGGAGAAGGAACCTTGACAGTGCCCATCACTTTATGTATTTGTGAGCCAGATTTATATATGTTGGATGGTGCCTTTCCCCACAAGTAATTCTATTGATAATACCAAACTGGGAGGGGCTGCAAGTGCTTTGGAGGACAGGATTAAAATTCAAAATCATCTGGACAAATTGGAGAAATGGTCTGAAGTAAACAGGATGAAATTTAATCAGGACAAATGCAAAGTATTCCACTTAGGAGGGAACAATCAGTTGCACACATACAAAATGGGAAGTATGCACACATTCACTGCGGAAAGGGATCTGGGGATCGTACCTGATCACAAGTTAAATATGAGTCAAAAGTGTAACACTGTTGCAAAAAAAGCAAACATCCTTCTGGGATGTATTAGCAGGAGTGCTGTAAGCAAGACACGACCAGTAATACTTCTGCTCTACTCCATGCTGATTAGGCCTCAGCTGGAGGACTGTGTCCAGTTCTGGGTGCCACATTTCAAGAAAGATGTGGACAAATTGGAAAAAGCCCAGAGAAGAGCAATAAAAATGATTAAAGGTCTAGGAAACATGATCTATGAAGGAAGATTGAAAAAATTAGGTTTGTTTAGTCTGGAGAAGAGAAGACTGAGAGGGGACTTGATAACAGTTTTCAAGTACATAAAAGGTTGTTACAAGCAGGAGGGAGAAAAATTATTCTCCTTAAGCTCTGCTTCTTGTCCTATCCTCAATGGGCTTAACTTGCAGCAAAGGAAGTTTAAGGGGGGGCATTAAGGAAAACTTCCTGTCCAGGTAGTTGAGCACTGGAAGAAATTGCATAGGGAGGTTGTGGATCTGTCATGAGAGGTTTTTAAGAACAGGTTTTACAAACTCCTGTCAGGAATGGTCTAGTTATTACATAGTCCTGCCTTGTGTGCAGGGGACTGGACAAGATGACTTCTTGAGGTCCCTTCCAGTCCTATGATTCTATGACTTCAGTGGGACTATTTGTGGAGTGAAGTACTATTCCCTTGACTAAAGTTATCAGAATTTGGTCTTAAGTGCCTGTAGATAGATATTCAAAATATTACTCCCCAGTACTCAGTGAGGTACTTAAGCACATGCTTAATTTTAAGTATGTGCTTATGTCCATCCCTATTCACGAAAGCACTTAAGCACATGCTTAACAGTACATAAGCACATACATTTAAATGTACTTAAATGCTTTGCTGAATCAGAACCCATGTTACTGCAGTTAAGAACCTAAATTCAATCTACATTTTAATTTAAAATGGAAATCTGGCACAGCTAGGTGATTTGGTGGAGGCTGGGAAAGACAAAGGTGTTTTGGATCAAATGTGTAGAATCAGGGTTCTGTTGGACCACCTAATAGTTCTTAAACCAGGTCCTTGGTAGAACCACGGAAAGGAACTGGATGCAATGCTTTTCAAGAAAGAATGGTCTGAATGTTCAAAAAATATGGCATGAAAACTGCCCAATCAGACTGGTAATAATGCAACCGTCTGATCTGACCTACTGTAGCAGGAGCCAGGGCGGGCTCTAGGCACCTGCAAAACAAGCAGGTGTTTGGGGCGGCACATTTCTAGAGGCGGCATCCCAGCGCTGGCCATGCCCTCCCTAGAACTGTGCCCCTGCCGCCCCAGCCTGCTCCCCTGAGCGCGCTGCCACCGCTCCACTTCCCCCCCCTCCCACCCAGGCTTGCTGCGCGCCGAACAGCTGTTTTGCGCTGCAAGCCTGGGAGGGAAGGAGGGAGGAGAAGCCGAGGTGGTGCGCTCGGGGTAGGCAGCGGTGGTGGAGTAGAGGTGAGCTGGGGCGGGGAGTGGTTCCTCTGCCCCCCCGGCCCTCGCTCCCCTCCACTCTGCCTGCTCCCCTGAACGCACTGCCTCTCCCTCGCCTGAGAGGGACGGGGGAGAAGCGGAGCAGCAGCGTGCTCACGGGAGCAGGCGGAGCGGAGGTGAGCTAGGGCAGGTGTTGTGGGGGGAGCTGTGGGGGGGGAGAAAGTGGCATGCCCAGGCGAGGAGGAGGCAGGGCTGGGGATTTGGGGAAGGGGTTGGAAAGGGGTGGAGTTGAGGCGGAGCCGGGCACGGGAAAAAAAAGTGGGGGCAGCCAAAAAAATTTTTCTTGGGATGGCAAAAATCCTAGAGCTGGCCCTGGCAGGAGTTGGGGAGAGAAAGGGTCTTTTGTTCTGAACTCTTTGTTTCATAGAATATCAGAGTTGGAAGGGACCTCAGGAGGTCATCTAGTCCAACCCCCTGCTCAAAGCAGGACCAATCCCCAATTTTTGCCCCAGATCCCTAAATGGCCCCCTCAAGGATTGAACTCTCAACCCTGGCTTTAGCAGGCCAATGCTCAAGGGAGTGATTCATGTCACCATGGAACAGATATTTGCTCTTGCAGGGGAGGAGTTCCACTGTGGAAGAACCCCTGCTGTTTTGGCCTTCATGGAAGCTAGGGTGTGAAGCAATTTCAACACACCTGCCTGCTCCCGTTATCTAGACTCTTTCCCTGCTCCAGCAGGGGACTCGATTCCAACTCCAGTGCAGGCCCAAGAGCTAAGAGCAAAGTCTGGACACCTGTGGGGATGGCGCTGATGGAGCAGGGCAGCTGTTGCTCAGATCCTCGCAGGAGGTTATTGGGCTGGATGCAGGAATTACGGGGTGAAATTCTCTCACCCGTGTTAAACAGGAGGTCAGACAAGACAATCACCATGGCCTTAAAAAAAATAAAAGTCTATGCATCTCGGAGAATGTCTTCACGGCAGGGGTAACAGCAGCACAGCTACGGAGCAGCCGCTGTGCCACCGAAGCGCCACAGTGCAAACGCGTCCTACGTTGACAGAAGGGGTTTTTCCACCTATGCAGTTAATCCACCACTCTGAGAGGCAGTAGTTAGGTCAACAGAAGGCTTCTTCTGTCAGTCTAGCTGTGTCGATAGTGGGGGTTAGGTCGTCCTAACTATGTTGCGCAGGGCGTCACACTTGACACAGCTCGGAGCCACGCAGCTAATTTTTAGTCGTAGACCAGGGCTACGTTTTGCCCTAAGGTCTGGACTTAATTTTACCAAAATCTTTCTAAACGATGGCCTAGATGAATCCTCAAAACCACAACAGTCAACTCTCTCTCTCATGGCTCCCTTTTCTCCATTCCGTGTGGAGGGAAGCGTTGGAGTTGACCAACCTGCTCTGACCCAGGGAAGGTCAGAACGGTCTTTGGCAGGGGATAGATGTCTTTGTTTCCCGCCCATTTAATATTATTGGCCAAAATATTCTTTCCAGTCCCATTTGGAAATCTCTGGTCCACCTTCCCCCCCACCTCCCGTCCCCAGTGTTTCTAATGGAGCTTGAAATCAGCATGGCTTTCTGATATCCTTTCTTATCTGTGCATCAGCATCATCAACCATGTCAATTCAGCTGTGGGAATAGAACTGAACCGACTGCCTTTGACCAGGCAACAAAGGAGACACAGGATGAGAAACACTGTTGCTGTCTAGGTCCTACTTAAATAGCAGCTATTGTTTTGCTGTTCTGTGGATCCAGCTGGGTATTCATACTGCGCTCATCACCATAGCATCCTTTATACGAATATATCTGGAGTATCACTTACAATGTACACAAGACACAATGTACTGCAAGACTTAAATAAAAGACCGTTCTCAGACATGGAAAGTTACTGGTTATTCAAGTCGGAAAACACATCCCATGTCACGTTAATATGAGGATGTGATAATGATGCAGGCGTTACTGTGAGACACAGGTACCCAGCTTCTAGTGCTTTTCAAGTTCAAGACACTAAAAAGGCAAAAGTAATGATCCAAGCTTCCACTATTGGGAAAGGGAGCACAGGGATCTGAGCCCTGGTCTACTCTAGTGGGGGGGGATCGATCTAGTTACGCAACTTCAGCTAAGTGAATAACATAGCTGAAGTCAATGTACTTAGATCGACTTACCGTGGTGTCTTCACTGCGGTGAGTCGACTGCTGCCGCTCCCCCGTTGACTCCGCCTGCGCCTCTCGCGGAGCTGGAGTACAGGAGTTGATGGGAGAGTGCTCAGGGGTTGATTTATCGTGACTAGACTAGGTGCGGTAAATCGATCCCCGCTGGATCGATCGCTGCCCACCAATGCGGCAGGTAGTGTAGACATACCCTAAGTCTCCTTGTACACTCATGCAGGAGCAATCAGAGAACAGGGACTCCGCCTGTGCACTAACAAGCTGAATGGTGCTGTGTAGCACTAGGAGGGTGTGGCCATGCTCCCCAGCCTTCTGCTCAGATGTGGCTTTTCGCAAGGGGTGCTGGAGGAGGGGAGAGGCTGCTACTGTTTGGGAGAACTCAAATTTAACACCTCTGTGCCAGCCTGCTCGACATAAGCAGGTGGAATCAGGGCCCCTCCCCCCGCACCCCAACCCACTTTGTAAAAGTTTGTCTGGAATCTATCTGGGCAACAAAGAGCAACAAACGTCTCCAAGAGCAACAAACGTCATCCCAAGACATTTACAAAAATAAAGACCTATACAACTGAAGTACATTTTATAACAACGTTCAACTGAGCTCTGTGCTGGATACCACTTGCAGTTCAGAGTCCTGAAGCATGATCCTCCTCTTCCTTACACTTGTGTAACACAGGTGACTTCAGCAAAGTCACTCTTGGTTTACAATAGTGTGAGAGGGGAACTAGGACCATGATGCTTTGCAAATGCAACTAGGGCCTGTTCCAACTCCTGCTGAAATCAATGAAAAAAACTCCCATTGATCTCAGTAGGAGCTGGATCATGTCCTTAATTATTGACGAGATAGGCATTTCAGGCCTATATTTGGTCAGATCAGTCCACTTAGTATTCTGCATCTGCAGGGATATCCAGGCAGCCTTCCCTTGGGCAGCACTGCAGCCATTTCAGCATTTTCAAATTCTAATGAATACCAAACATTTTGTGCTGTTAACAGGCCAGTGCAAAGAAAACCCAGCTCTGGCAGCCCACGGAGCACTGAACATGCCTTCTGCACATATTGCTAATTACTACCAAAGGTAGAGAGTCTGATCCAGAAATCCTTAAACTGACAATGTTTTCTTCGACTTCAAGGGCCCATCAAATTCACTGGGAGCGTTGATGCAAGATTATGCCCTAAATTGCCTCCAATGTCTATGGATAACATTTTCAGAAGTGCCTAAATAGCCTATAATACCTAGCTCTTACATAGCACTTTTCATCAGCAGATTCCAGACATAGCACTTTTCATCAAAGCACCGTGCAAGGAGATCAGTATCATTATCCCCATTTTATAGAGAAGGAAACTGAGACACAAGGTCACCCAGCAGAGACTAGAACCCAGGTCTCCTGGTTCCTTGTCCAGTGCACTTATACATTAGACAACACTGGCTAGATCTATACACAATGTTGCACTGGTTTAACTAAATTAGAGAACATAAAAACATAAGAATGGCCATAATGGGTAAAACAAATGGTCCATCTAGCCCAATATCCTGTCTTCTGACAGTGGCCGATGTCAGATGCTTCATGGGGAGTGAACAGAACAAGGTACTTTATTGAGTGACCCATCCCCTGTCGTCCAGACCCAGCATCTAGCAGTCTAATGTTTACGAACACATAAAGCATGGGTTTGTGTCCTCGACCATCTTGGCTAATAGGTCCACCAGGCTATCCTCCAGGAACTTATCTAATTCTTTTGTTAACCCAATTATACTTTTGGCCTTCACAATGTCCCCTGGCAACGAGTTCCACAGGTTGACTGTGCATTTTGTGAAGAAGTACTTCCTTATGAAAAAACGAGGAGTCCTTGTGGCACCTTAGAGACTAACACATTTATTTGGGCATAAGCTTTCCTGGGCTATAACCCACTTCATCAGGTTGCATTTGTTAGTCTCTAAGGACTCCTTGTTATTTTTGCTGTTACAGACTAATATGGCTACCCCTCTGAAACCTACTTCCTTATGGTTGTTTTAAATTTGTAAACCTGCTGCCTATTAATTTCATTGGGTGGCCCCTGCTTCTTGTGTTATGTAAAGTGGTACAGAACACTTCCTTATTTCACTGTCTCCACACCAGTCATGATTTCATAGACCTCTACCATATCCCCCCTCGGTCATCTCTATTCCAAGCTGAACAGTCCCAGCCTTATTAATCTTTTAGCATATGGAAGCTGTTCCAAACCCCTCATCGTTATTTTTTTGCTCACCTCTGTACTTTTTCCAATTCTGATATATCTTTTTTGAAATGGGGCGACCAGATTTGTCACCCAGAAAGAATGGCTCAGGTGTGGGAATCTGCCTCACATCTTCTGCAGTGAAGACCAATACAAACAATTCATTTAACTTCTTCGTAATGGCCTTGTCTTAGCACCTCGATCATCCAGGGACCCACTGTCTGTTTGGCCGGCTTCCTGCTCCTGATGTTCTTTAAAAAAACTGCTATTAGCTTTTGTGTCTCTTGATAGTTACTCTTTGAATTCTTTTTTATGGCCTGTCTAATTCTACTTTCACACTTGACTTGCCAGAGTTTAGGCTACTTTCTATTTTCCTCAGTAGGATTTGACTTCCAATTTTTTAAAAGATGTCTTTTTGATTGTAACAGCCTCTTTTACTGTGTTGTTTAGCTATGGTGGGATTTTTTGTTGTCCTCTTACTGTTTTTTTTATTTGGGGTGTATATAAATATATATATATATATAAGAATATATATAAATACACCCCCCCCCAATAAAACTTGCAGGCATTTTACTCTTGTGACTGTCCTTTTTAACTTCCCTTTAATATTTTATGTAGTTTCCATTTTTGAAGTTAAACGCTACTGTGGTGGGTTTCTTTGGTATTTTCCCTCCTACAAGGGTGTTAAATTTAATTATGGTTGCTTACCAAGTGGTCCAGCTATATTCACGTCTTGGACCAGGCACTGTGCACCACTGAGGATTAAATGAAGAATTGCCTCTCCTCTTATGGGTTCTTGGACTAGCTGCTCTAAGAAGCAGACATTAATCCAGGAGCAACATGGCACCTTTAGTTAAACTAGTGAAACTTCTGCTCTTAGAGAAGCTTGTTGATTTTCAATGGACTTGAGCTAGTTAATCACCTAGACACTTTTGAGAATTTTACCCTATATTATTATTTATATGTATATAATAAATATAATACATATAATACATATGCATTATTTTCTATATCATTCCTCAAATGCTTTCTTTATGTGATGACATATTCAGAATTGTACAGATGATTTAAAACAATGACATTGTACACTTCATCGTACCATAGAATATGTCCATGTTTTAATATGGTGGAGGGACCACCAAGTGCCACTCCTACAAGGCCAGATGCTGTTCTTAGCAGGGCTTATTCCACTTGAATGAAATCAGAATCCAAACCTGTACCCTTAACAAAATTTGATGAAGACTCATTGACCATATGGGGCTTCAGACATGAGAGTCCTGAGTATGACCAACATGCTGGCCATGTTACTTAAACTTCAACAGCACAACTGAATGCCGTCCACACTACCATCAACCAAAAAGTGCTGGCTAGCTCCGGTGCTGTTTGCAATATTACTGCATGTGGTTCTGCAGCCTTGTCTGGGTTTCCTGATGTCCTATGACAACATTTTCTTGAGACTTACTATAATGTGCTCACCAGCTGGCAGCACAGAATTCTGTATTGACCCACTATGAATATTTCATAGGACACATTTCCGCAATTCAACGAGCCACATTTCCACAATTCAACGAGCCACATTTCCACTATGCCCTGAGAGTGTAACGCCAGTGAGTGAAATCAGGCATAGAAACATGCAATATGCAACATGTGTATCTTCATTAGAACTCCGTCATGCATGCATTACGACAACAACAGAAATATGAATAATGTAACACGGAACATGTAGGCAGCCAAGATTAACCCAGAGCAGAGCCGCTCCACTGCCGGAATTGGTGTAGGTCTGTGTCTTTTTACATGGCTATTTATAGTGAAATTAAGGTAATTTTTAGCTAGCAAATTACTGCTGCTGGCTTTGATGTAGTAGGCTGAATTCTGCCCTCCATTACTCCCATGCAATGTATTCATGAAGGTTTCTTGTACTGAAATAAATGAAGGTTGTATTTATTTTTAACTGGGAATAATTAAAGTCAGTAATAAAGATGGATCAGAACCAAAATCCGAGATCCAAATACCACTGAAGTTTTGATGGGTGGGTGGGAGTCTGAACCAGGATCAGAATCTTAAATGTTCACAGTTCATTATCTCTATAAACGGGCCAACCTTTGCCCCAAATCTGAACAACCTTTAACTTTTGGGTGAGCAAAACCTACCTCCAGATTTGAACAATGCATCTCTAGCATGTCACTCTTCACAGTATAGTGCATCAAGCTGAAAGTGAGGTGACTGTCTGCATGATCCTGGAGCCCATACCTCAAATTTTAGGTAGGGACTTTAGGAAGAAATGTAGGGACATAGATTTTAAGTCCACAGAAATACACTGGGCTAGTGCCTAGGCCACATGATATTGTGTGAATTAAAAGTAAAATAGACAAATAGACTAGACTGGGCTGGACAGACAGACAGACAGGTATTTTGGAGGGACAGAGTGGAAAAATGGGGATGTCCCTTGTAACTAGGGACAGTCAGCATGTGACTATGGTACAAAGTCTCACACTGTGTCTATAATCTGTATAGTTCTCTAGGAAGCCACAAAAGACCCCTCAAAACTACAGTGGGGCTGCACGGGGTTCACTGAGGGCAGAGTCAGGCTCATGAAGTGCATAGCACATAACACAACAGAGTAATACTTGGCCCACTCCTTTTTCAGCTGACTCTTCCTTCGTTTGTAGTTATTCAGGCCTGTGGAAGGCACAAGATTTTGGACCAATGGTAGAAGGCGACACAGTAAGATACCCCTTTCTCTCCCCCCCCCCCCCAGAAAAACAGGCTGAAAGCTTTTGGAAATGTAAACACCATTTGCATGTCAATCATTATTTTACAGGGAAGAACAATTGAATCTGGTTCCCAAACAACTGTTTTAGCCCCACGCTATTGGATCAGCAAGCGCCAGGGCCATCAGCGGCATCTCAGGGGAGTCTGGGGAAGAGACAGCTCGAGACACTGCAGCAGATGGCCACATTGTAAGAACTCTTGCTAATTAGGTGAAATAAAGAACGATAGAAGTGGATGAAGCAATTATTGGTCAGAGCTGGTACTGATGTCACAGACACTGTTTATATGACGACTGCCGTCGAAAACCAGAAATGCTGAAATGTCTTGCTTGGTAGGTTATGTGAAGCCAGGCTTCAGAAGAATGTTATTTTATAATGAATTCGCTTCGAGGTTTTCTCCAAGGGTTACACGGATTCCAAGCCTTTATGTTGAACAACGGGCAAAACTGGTTGCACCTTTGGACACCAAAGGAGTTTACAGTAACATGGGCGACTTTATACATTCCCCTGAAGGTTTCGTTCTAAACACCTGATCTAGGAATATGTATATCACAATGACCACAGAAATAGTGTTATTATTATTTGCATTACAGCAGCAAGACTGAGGTCTCATTGTGCAAGGTGCTGTACAAATACATAGTAAGAGACAATACTTGCCCTGAAGAGTTTACAGCCTAAATACACAAGACAAACAAAGGAAGAATTATTGTCCTCATCTTACAGAGAGGGAACTGAGGCACAGAGATTAAGTGAATTCTGCAAGATGCCACAGAGAATCTGCACTAGACCAAGAAATTGGACCCAGATATCCTGATTCTCTAGTGCCTTAAGCACAAGACCATCCTTCCTCTTTCATCTCACACTTGGCAAACAAGTAAATTCAGAGGTGATATGTGTTTTTCCAGCCAAACAGAGCAAATCGGATATGGTGAATAAGAATGGCTTTCATTTCAAACAAAAGTAAAGTCTCCATGAGAGAGTACAGTGTGTGTGTGTCTCCTCTGTAACTGCATGCACTGAACTAAACATAAAATGGCCACCGGTCTCTGTAAACCCCATTGCCAGAGATTTAAAAGTGCAGTACACAGAAAACAAAGACATAATAATTGCACAGATTAGGGGTAAAAATTTCAGAAACACCTATGTGTTTTAGGAGCCTAAGTCCCATGTTCAGAAGTGACTGAGGCAGCTGTGTCTCACTGAAAGTCAGGAAGTGCCTAAGGGCCAGATTTTCAGAAGTATTTGGGCACCTAAAGATGCAGACAGGTACCTATCTTGCTATGGCGCATTTGAAAATACCACTAGGTGCCTAACTCCCATTGAAATCAAAGGAAGGTAGGCACTTAAGTACATTGGATGATCTGGGTTGTACACACCGAAGTCCCATTGACTTTCAATGACATTTAGGCTCTTAAGTGCCTAAATCACTTCTGAAAATGTTCCCTGAGATGATCACAGCTGTTCCATATGGCCTTAAAATCTACAAACGAGGTTCCTCTCCTGTTCCTGAGGGGTTACAGTTAATTTAGCACGGTGTAAAAATACTTCCAGTTACTCCTTGCAGTGTGCACCACCCTGCATTTGTCAGCATTTCACCTACCTCTGCTCTGCTCCCTCTGTAAACTCTACTCATTGCAGGTTCTCCAAAGATGTTTTGCCATCATACAGCTACCCACAAAGGCTTTGAGATGTGGCTTGGATGGCAGTGCCCTTAACTTTTAGACAATTGAATTAAAAAAATAATAAAATGGCCAAGATATTAAGCACCTATAACTTATCTGCAAAGATATTTCATAAATATATTATTATGTGAGTAAATACCGCATACATTTACACTCCCTCCGAGCCACCGGGGTCCATGGGGTAAATAATCTGCATTTGGAAACAAGGTCAGTAAACACTTATTTCTTTGGAGCTGTTCCAAGTTTAATTGACAAACTAAAACCTGCTAGGAACAAAGGGTACTTAACTGAGAGACCACAGCAAGGAAGATAACTCCTTTCTGGCAAACCGTGCATGGTTTAAACACATTCCTAAATTGATATTTATTTCAACCAACGGAGCAGAAAGCTTGGAGAAAGCTGTGCCTTCCTCTCCCATAAATAATTTACAGTTTGTAACATTTCATAAATGTTTATATTTAAAAAAAAAAGAAAAGTAACTTAAAAGAATGCAATCAAGTCAGAGAGAAATCAACAGCACTGAGGGTGGTGAAAGTGAAGGTCCTTAAATGACAGTGTTGGGTCTTTCCTTAGTCGCTGGCACACCCCAACCCACAGCAAAAGCAGTCGAAAGAGAGACTATTTTGCTCAGCAGGAATCAGAGAGCTAGTCCTTCCCTCTACTGCATAGGATCAAATCCTTCTCCTCTCTACACCAGTGAGAGTTGTTCCACTGATCTCCTTGGCATTTGGATCAAGCATCTTTTCATCAATGTTAATTCATCCAGCTTCCCCCCAACCCCCCCAGAATATGGACTGCCCCTTAGGGGAGATCCAGAGGCAGCAGCTGCTACAGAGGCAGGGCAAGGCCACAGTGCTAATGCAATGCCCCCTGGCCCTTGCCACATGGATGACTCCAGTGGATTCCCAGAGATCCTCATGGACCTGGGGGTTTTGTAGGCTTGCTTCCTTTTCTGGGGTGCAGCATAGTCTCATCTGTGCTTTCTAGGTGGGAGGGTGGACGTTCCCGCATACAGCATCTGCTGTGCACGCTCTTCCCTTTGTGTTTTTCAATGCACATTCGCATGTATTTCCAGCTGCCTGTTGCACTAGAGCTCAGTGCCACATTCACTAGCCCATACTGACAGGTCTGGGCCTGTAGCACTCACTGACAGAGGGTCGGGGCAGAAGTTTCTGACAGCTCAAAATCCCACTGAGGCCTCTCCATAGGCCCCCTGCTGCTAGCTGTAGAGGGCAACAAGGATGTCGTGCAGGGCGCTGGGGGCATGGTCTGCAAGTTTATGCGCACCTGGTAATGGGCAGCCCTTACCTGGCATTTGCACACCCAACCTGTGCAGCTTGTTTGTGCACTTTGGTGCCGGAGGTTCAGTAGGTGGCCCCAGACTGCGCTTATGTCGCAGCCTGGGGGTGGGAGGTACTGTGTTGCTGGAGGGGCTGGCCTAAATGCTTGGAAGCGTCCAGTGACTTTGGGTGCCTCCTTTTCTGGGTGCTCAACTTGAGACCACTTAAAGCCCCCTGATTCTTAGAAACAGCTGAGCACCTGCCTGTTGAAAAGCAAGCCTTTTTAAAGCTGGGCACCCCAAAATGGAGGGACCACAAATCACTCGTCATGTCTGAAAATTTGGGCCATCAGTCAAGGCCCTCATCACTTATGGCCAATAAATCTCCCATGAGCATAGGGGTGGCAGACATGATGGCTCCGACAAATTAACATGTATGTTAAACAAGCGCTATGGAGTGCATCTAGATGTCCAGTCAAATGATAACCACCTCAGAGCACCTGCTGGGCTGGAGGAATGTGTGTGTGTGTGGGGGGGGGTGTAATGTGTGTCAGGGGAGGAGTAATGATTAAGGACCAACAAAGCCATAAAGGTCATTTGACTCACAAGTGACCTTACTTATATCAAAGTACTTTTTATTACAACTGCCATTGCTTGATCCAGCGCTCTCCCCGTGGAGCATGGAGGAAGGCAAGGAAAACCAAGGGTATCGCCGACTGGAAATCAATGGAGAGAATGATTGTGTGTGTGGGGCCATGGAGGAGGTGACCAAAACAATGGGGATATAGTGGGGGAAGCTATAGCCTCCAGCTGGCACACAATGTACTTTGGACCTATGCCCTGATGCAGCAAAACCCATCAGCACGTGCTTCACTTTGCGTATGTGAGTGACCCCACTGACCTCCCTGGGGGTGTCGTCAACAGCATTATTCATGTGTTTAACAATAACATGCGCTTAAGTGTTTCGCTGGATCAAGGGCCTAGAGAGACTTTAAATCTGGGTTTGCAAAGTAATTTGTGGGCTGTAGCTCAATGAGTCAAATATTGAGATCTGACATTTCTAATCCAAATTAGACATAAACACAAATTATTAACCATGAGGGGAGGATTAAGCAATGTCACAAATTACTAGGGGAAGTGATGGATTCTCCCTCCCTTGAAGTCTTCAAACCAAGACTGGGTGCCTTTCTGGAGGATATGCTTTAGCCGAACACAAGTTACTGGGCTCCGTACAGGAGTAACCCTGAAATCTGTACTATGCAGGCAGTCAGACTAGATCATCTGATGGTTCATTCTAGCCTTCAAATCTATGAATTGCAATAGGTTCCAGGTCAGGATAGTAGCACAGAACCTTCACCAGACATAATCTACTCAGGAGCCCCCAAAAGGGGCTGACTTCACAGCACTATTTCCTATATGGAAGGGAAGGAACCACTTTTCCTTCTCCAGAGAGCTGTGAGAATGAGAAGCTGTGTTGACCTCTTCTCATACAGAGAAATGTCCTTGCCAAAGTGTGTGTGAAGACTAGACAGTGGGGGGGATTTGCTCAGTGAGTAGGATGACTGGGCACCAGCAACTAACTCGCCTAGTGACAGATGCAAGGCTCCAAGTCAATTACAATCTTTTCATTGATTTCATTGGGCAATGGATCAAGCCCTGGGCACTTGGCTTTAGCACCTAGAACTGACCCTAGTGGTAGGCTAAAGGCGATCACTCGATAGCCACAGGCAGGTTGGCTATCCTGGCATATTTGCAGACTTGCAAATACAGCATTCTGGCACTTCTTCTGCTCTCCCAAACCTCTGGATCTATACACTTATTGCTGTAATGGCTCTGAAAACATACTCCCGACAGCATTTTTGGCAATGAGACTTTTCACATTCCCCTTGTCTCATTACCAGCAATGGGGACCAAGGATACATCACCAAATTGGGACCGAGTCTATGTGCCAAGCAATTTCCACATTACAGAGAGAGAGAGAGAGAATCTAACTAGCCAGCACTTATATGGGCAAGAACTGGGCCAGAACATAGCGACTTCTGCAAATCGTAGCCAGGGCTGCAGTGAAATTAATTGAAGGTGAGGCATGAATGGATGCAATGCGTCTGGCTGCATTTGGGGGGCTTTGAACAAAGTAGGCTAGCCTGCATCTAAAATCACAGTAACCTGCTGCTGACAGCTCTCCCTTGCTGCTAACAGGATACTATTGAGCCTATACAAAGAGTCAGGCTATGAGAGCAGACAACCCCTGCCTATCCAGGAAACACAGACCCCTTAAATCTTAAGAAGTCCCCCAGAAGTCCCACCCCCCTCTGTGCCTCACGTTTCCTCCCCTGTTAAATGTCAAATCCCTGGGCTGGGACTGCAACCCACACCTCCACGCCTGCTCCAGTCACAGACCGACCAGCCACACCAGCTCTTTCGTGTGACGGCCACAGAGCCACACACAGAGATTACCGAGTAGCAGCAGCTACCACCTCCTCCCGAGCAGCCTGGGGCCCTGCATAGTGCATAAGCAAAGCTTCAGGCGTTTGTTCGAGGAAGGGAAGCCCAGCCTGCCTTAAAGCCCAAAAGAAAGCAGCCTCCAAATAAAACAAGTCCCCAACCTCCGCAACTCGTGGAGAATGAAAGCGACTCTTAGAAAAGACAAGCCCAGTTCCATGAAAAGCGCTACAGAGGTGCTGCGTGTGAGCATGGCCCACAGCAGACATGTTTTGACACTGCCTTCAGTACAGTGCATTAGGAGTGGCTCGTATTTTATTACTCAGTGCTCTGTATATTTATGCCAGTGGTTGGGGAGAGGGCACTGCCTGTCCTTAGTGTAACAAACCATTCCACTGATCTCCCTGACCTCGTCCACGGCTGGGAGCTGGGCAGCTGGCCAGGCGGGTTTTTCGTATGGATGATCGGCTCTCCACATTACCACCCTGCAGCCACACCGCACAAACAGGGCACGTGGTTCCCCTTCCGGCCACTACACTGTTCCACCTCGCCCCTTTGGCTGCCTGCCAGCAAACCCACTTGGAAACTTCAGGGCCGGTTACCATAGATACTTGCAGACTCTGTGACAAGCTCCGCTGCTTCGCTCAGACGGGCTCATTTATCCACTGGACACACGGCATCCCTGGCTTGCTCCGCTGCCTCACAGCAATTGACTATGCAGCCTCATGCAACCATAGCCAAGTCCTTTATAATGACAGGGGCGCTCCCCCCTGCATGCGACCTGCTCAGATCTCTTGCGGCGTAAGGATTGGTTCACAGGGATTTCAGGGATATTTCCTTGGCACTTGTGCCAGGTGCTTTATCATCCTGATTCAAAAGTCTCTAAGCTTCCCGGCACCCCGAATACACCAGCTGACTTGTCAGTCTCTCTAGGGTGGACATAGGTTCCCAGACTGCATGAATGGGAGTTCAGATGACCCTGCTCACTCATTATCATCTTACATCCCTTAGGAAGCCATTCGCACCTGGGCAAAAAGTGGGTGAAGTGCTGAGAGCAGAATGGTCAGGTGTTACCCAGGTGTAAATGAGTCCCCAAGGCAGCGGGAAATCAGCCCCTCAATCTCTGGGGCCTGATTCTTCTGTTATACTAGTTTTACCCCAGTGTAACTCCACTGAATGCATCCGATGAAGTGAGCTGTAGCTCACGAAAGCTTATGCTCAAATAAATTGGTTAGTCTCTAAGGTGCCACTAGTACTCCTTTACTTTTTGCGAATACAGACTAACACGGCTGCTACTCTGAAACCTGATTACAAGAGAGTCACTCCTGATTTACACCAGCATCAGTGAGAGGGGAAATCAGGCCTGCAGGAGAGTTCAGGACATGCTGGACCCAATTCTGGTCTGACACCAGTGCGAATCAGATCAGTGGGGCACCACCCTCACAGCTGGCATGAGAAGAGGGGTCATTATCTACAGTACAGTGTATGAGTTTTAAGGTTGTGTGGCTCCCCGTTCCAGGGCTTTCACAAATAAATCACCAGCCCCATCTATTTTCCCTGAGCTACCCAAGTCTGACCAAGGAAGGGCTAGCTGTGTTTTCAGTTCTCCCTATGCTTCCAAAGAGAGCTGCTACACAGATTTCTTTGAAAAGTCCCATTTGCACTTGACTATCGTATTACTGTATCCAAGGGCAGGGGACGCAAATCAAAAGTGGATATGAACTTAAGATCAGGTTTCTGAATTCAGTCCCTTCACTAAGCAGCTTGCAGGCACTGGTTCAGAATGGGTCCATAGGGATTTTAGTATGGTTTAGACAGCACGGTGAGGGGCGTGGTAAAAGAACCATAATAGTCTGAATTTGTACATTCTGTTCTCTGTCCTATGAAGAATTCCTGGTTCGCTGAAATGTGACATCACATCTACAAGCAGTCTCATTCTGTCTGTGCAATTTGTGGTGTTTGCCATACCCAAGAGACCTTCAGCAAGCTAGGAAAAAAACCCTGGATTTCTGAACAAAGGAGAGTTCAGACCAAATTTCCTAATTAAGCTAAACCAATTTAAATGAAGCATAAACTGGTTTATGTGCATCAACATTAGGGGTTTCATATGTTAAGAATATGCATAAGGGCCATGGCTGGGGCAAGAGATTTCTGGTGTGGGGCACTGTCTTCTCCCCTTGAAGATTGTATTTGAAGGACCTGCTGAGGCCTGTGAGTTTCTGAGTGCAGTTTTTCTGGCAGGCATCTACGCTCTGTTGCCTGGTTAATGGGAAAGAATGAGAAGAAAATGGACAGGGAGGAAGAAAGCACTAACTCACTCCCTGAATAATTAATCACAGAGAATTCCTCATATTCAACCACACTCTCTCTCTATTAACCATCATGACCAGCATTCCCATAATGGGCTTAACTACCTACCCCATCTGCAAGGGGTTACAGCAGGGGTGGCCAACCTGAGCCTGAGAAGGAGACAGAATTTACCAATGTACATTGCCAAAGAGCCACAGTAACACGTCAGCAGCCCCCCCCCACCAGCCCCCACCCCCGCTCGCAGCACCTCTCACCCACCTGCAGCCCCACCGATCAGCACCTCCCCCTCCCTCCCAATCAGTAGTTTTGTGGTGTGCAGGAGGTTCTGTGGGGGAGAGGGAGGAGCGAGGGCCCTGCAGGCTCAGGGGAGGGGGAGGGAAGGGGTGGGGTGGGGGCAGGGCCTGTGGCAGAGCCAGGGGTTGAGCCGTGAGCCCCCCCCCGGCACATTGGAAAGTTGGTGTCTGTAGCTCCAGCCCCGGAGTCGGTGCCTAGACAAGGAGCCGCCTATTAACATCTGAAGATTGGCCACCCTGGAGTTACAGGATCAGGGCCAGCATGGGTGACTCCCTCTACAAGCAGGGAGAAGGCAGAACAAGGAAACTGGTGTATACTAATGTTATTGTGATGTTTCTGCACAGCACCCCTCCTTAGGTGTCAGACTGGGAGCAGACTCTCTTCAGACACAAAGCTGCTTTCCATGGCATTAGAAGCAAATGGCAATCAACCATGTTTTTATTTCTAAATAAACCTTCCTCCCCTGCTGTGACCCACTGCACCAGCATGAGAGCAGGGCTCAGTGGACCTGCTAGCACTCCACAGCCCCATGGAGGCTGCCTCTCTTGGCCAGATCCCCAGCTGGTGTGAGTCAGAATAGCTCCATTTATTTAGCTCCATCAAATTACACCAGCTGAGGATCTAGCTCCTTTGCGTAGATGCTGTGATTGGCAGGAGGGACATTCATGCTACTGCCTCCTGGAGCAGCAGGAAATTGCATCACAGCGTCTCTCGCCCTCTGCAGTCAGGACGGCTCCAGAACTGCTCCGCTCCCCAAAAAGTGCCTCTGGTGAGGAAAGAACATTCTTCACCCTATATATCTTATAAGATAGACCAGCAGCAAGAATCAAACAACAGGTCAACTTCCGATAGCCACCTTTAAAGCGAATGAAAAGCAGCAGCAAAACAATATTTGCAAGCCAAAATACTTTGCAAGGTCATTGATAACAGAATACCCAGCCAGCCATTCTCCAGCAAACACACCCGCAAGACTGGATGGAGAAACAACATGCTAGTTTTCATTTGCATGGAGGGGAGTGATCCTTCAGGGCCATGCATGCAAAGTCCCAGTGCAGTTCAGCCCTACATGTGTACTGTCCATGCAGAAGAGACAACACAGCTTTCCTTGCTATCGATAGTGGCATAGTAACCGATGCTGAAATGGATCATCTAACTTGCAGCTCCACCATGTCTCTGTGCTGATATTTTTAGAGTTAAGAGATAAATGATAAAGGCTTGTGATTTGACTGATTGGCAATCGTTTAGCACAAGAAATCACAAATTTTCTGGCAGCGACGGACAGACAGTTCTATGCAGTGTTAAACTGCAATGACAAGCTTTTATTCTTATAATACAATAAAGAGGAGCAGTGGGCTCAAAGGGTCTTAATTTAAAAACTGGGAGCCTGGAACATCTGAGTGCTAATCTCTATCACCAACTCCCATGCATGACCTGAGGTAAGTTATTTGAAAGCCCTGCCTCAGTTTCCCCACCTATAGCAATAATTATATTTTGCCTCACCACAGCGTCTTCCATCTGAGACTCTCAAAGCACCCTAGACATGGGGACACTAGTGACTCTGCTTCACAGCAGCATTGTGAGGGCTAATTAGGTGTTGTCTGAAACTTGCCACATTTTATCATCTCAACAACTGATGCAAAGACAGTTTATTGTGCTGACTCAGTGCTTTGCCAAGCTAAGGGCTTGGTCCTGAGTGTTAGGTTCTGGCCCTCGCTGGGGTGGAACACATCTGTCCTGTCCCCAAGGAAGGTCCAGGAGGCCTGTTGAACAGCTCCTATAAACCCTGCCACACTCAGGGATACATTATGTGCTCCCCTCTGGGACCATTCAATTCTTCCAGCCAACGCTGAGGATCTTGGGGCCACTGCCTCCCCTCACTGCCCTTTATGGGGTGGCTAGGACACCCAGTCCTATGGGACTGCAGTCCTTAGGCCAGATCCTTCGCAAGTGTAAATCAGTGTAGCCCCATCGAAGCCAATGGAGTGACATTGATTTATGCCAGCTGAGGATCTGGCTCCTTGTGTTCGGTAGGACAGCCACTCCTGTGAGTGAATGGTTGTAGGATTGGGCCCTTCTGGCCCACTATGATGTCAGCAGGCACTTGGCAGTTGGAGATGCTTTGACCATCTATAGTCCTAAGTGATCAGATGGCATTTTTGGCAAGAGGTAGGGATGTGAACTACAGTGTCCTGTTCAAATGGCAACCCCAGTAATTACATGTGCCACCTAGAATCTTCCCCAGGACTGGGTCACTTCCCCTGCAACAAGTCTCCCCACCCTTCCCCACTAGAAAACACCCTGGCACAGGCTGTGTTTCACCACGGAGGTAGCAGTTTTCCACTGGTGGCCAAGTTATTCCTACTGTATATACTGTTTGCAAAGTGTTTTGGGACTCTGCTGGGTGAATGACCCCATATAAATATATGTAGCTATCATTAGAAAGCAATATACCTCAGATAATGTTCTACTTGAGGACAGGAGAAATGCTTGGGGACTGAAATTAGGAGCCCAGTATACTGAAGTGGGTAAAAGGTGAACCAAGCGCAGGAAGTTATAAATCGAAAGATAATTGTTCCATTAGATAAAACTCTCCTAAAACCACACTCACTGTCTCCCATTTGGGCTGTCAGGCTCAAGGAGGGGTATTTGAGTTCCTGAAATGGTACAAAGAGGGCTAACAGGTGTATCTGGAGATCAGACAGTCAGCATAATGAATACCTTCAGCTAGGGATAAAATAAAGCAAGACGTGGCGCTTGATAAGTATTTATAGACAAAGACCTGTCCTGATGGCAGGGAGATAGGAAAACCAGAAGATGTTAGAAGATACAAACAAATCATAGAACACCCATTCTAAATGTAAGCGTAAGGCGAGGGAAAGTCCAGCTCTCTAAATTAGCTGCTCCTTGCCGCTATTACCATTCTTTATTATTGTTATCACAGCAGCACTTTGAGGACCCAACTGAGGTCAGAGTCCTAGGCATCTACACGGAGAAATCTTACAGTCTAACTAGACAAGAACAGACAAAGGGTAGAAGGGGAAACGGAGAAGTGAAGTGACTCGACAACACATTAGAGCTGAGACTAGAACCCAGATCTCCTGAGGCCCAGGCCAGGAGTCCACTTCATGCCTTCTGAAGAGCCCTCTGCAAGTTCAAACACAAGCTGTTGGGCTCAGTGCAGGAATGTGTGGTTAAAACCTTTGGTCTGTCGTGTGCAAGAGGGCAGACTAGATGAACATCATGAATCTTGTGTCCTTCTCCCACTTCTGTTTTCATGCCTTCTGCCATGGCAGTCCTATGCACTTCTCCATGCTGTCACACAGGCCCTCATTCAAATCCTTTTCAAGAAGAGGGCGGCCAGTCTTGGGGTTAATGCACTGGACAGGGACTCAGGGCATCTGGGTTCAGTTTCTGTTTCTCTTACAGATGCACTGTGTGACCCTGGACAAGTCGCTTAATCGCTCTAAAAATGGAGCTAACGTCCCTTCCCTGCTTCAGAGGGGTGTGGTGAGACTAAATTCTCTTAGTGTTTGTGAGGCCTTGGATCCTACAGACATGGGGGCCCTATCAGTGTATCTTTGGTGCGTCAGCCAAAACGGCAGCTGTCACATAAGCACCTAGACAGATGGAAGACTCAAAGACTTTAAGGCCAGAAGGGACCATTGTGATCATCTAGGCTGACCTGCCACATTGCAGGCCACAGAACCCCACTCACCCACTGCTGCAATAGACCCATAATCTCTGGCTGAGTTACTGAAGTCCTCAAATCATGATTTAAAGACTTCAAGTTACAGAGAATCCACCATTTACCCTAGTTTAAACCTGCAAGTGACCAGTGCCCCATGCTGCAGAGGATGACAAAAAAGAAAACAATCCAGGGTTTCTGCCAATCTGACCAGGAGGAAAACTCCTTCCTGACCCCAAATATGGTGATCAGTTAGACCCTGAGCATATGGGCAAGACCCACTAGGTAGACACCTGAGAAAGATTTTTCTATAGTAACTCACAGCCCTCCCCATCTAGTGTCCCATCTCTGGCTGTTGGGGATTTTTGCTGATAGCAGTTGCAGATTGGCTACATGCCATTATAGGCAGTCCCATCACACCATCCCCTCTATAAACTTATCAAGCTTAGACTTGAAGCCAGTTAGGTTTTTTGCCACTATTCCCCACCTTGGAAGGCTGTTCCAGAACTTCACTCCTCTGATGGTTAGAAACCTTCGTCTAATTTCAAGCCTAAACCTGCTGATGGCCAGTTTATATCCATTTGTTCTTGTGTCCACATTGGTGCTTAACTTAAATAATTCCTCTTCCTGATATTTATCACTCTGATGTATTTATGAAGAGCAATCATATCTCCCCTCAGCCTTTGTGTGGATACGCTAAACAAGCCAAGCTCTTTGAGTCTCCTCTCATAAGGTAGGTTTTCCATTCCTTGGATCATCCTAGTAGCCGTACCCTGCACCTGTTCCAGTTTGAATTCATCTTCCTTAAACATGGGAGACCAGAACTGCACACAGTAGTCCAGATGAGGTCTCGCCAGTGCCTTGTATAATGGTACTAACAATACTACCTTATCTGTATTGGAAATACCTCGCCTGATGCACCCTGAGACTGCATTAGCCTTTTTCACGACCGCATCACACTGTTGGCTCATAGTCATCCAGTACACCCAGGTCTCTCTCCTCCTCTGTCGCTTCCAACAGATACGAATTTTTGCTATAAGCTCAGGACTTATTGTTAGTCCCTAAGTGCATAACCTTGCACTTTGCACTATTAAATTTCATCCCATTTCTCTTATGCCAGTTTTCAAGGTCATCCAGATCTTCTTGTATGATATTCTGATCCTCCTCTGTATTGGAAATATCTCCCACCTTTGTGTCATCTGCAAATTTTATTAGCACACTCCCACTTTTTGTGCCAAGGTGATTAATGAAATGACATCTTCTGCAAGGCCTACAGCCATGAACTCACCTCAGTCAGCTGCCTTCTTTATCCCAGGAATAAAAGAGGGAGGAAAGCAAAGTAGTCAGGGAGAAGAGGGAAAAGACAACCTGAAAATTGTGCCACTGAAGAATCAGGGCCCCAGTCTATAGACACCAATTTTAAATAAATAAATCCATTAAAATACAATCACATAGCAAAGCCACTTAACACACACACACACACCTGAGCCACCATATCTGATTATTACTCTTGTCCTCCCTTTCCCCTGTTCCTCTTCTTTGTTTATTGCTCTCTTATTGCATTAGGCCTAAAATTAGATTGTAAGCCCCTTGTGACTTTTGTTCTGCAAAGCACCAAGGCCCTGAACAAATAACAAAGAAATATTCAAATATGCAGTGGCTCACAGGATCAAAGACCATCACGTCTGGGAATCTTCACAAACAAGTCACTGCTGATATTACGGGGGGTGGTAGTTTCTTCTGCGTGAAGTTGATCAGTACGGGTAACGGACTAGACAGACAGGTGATTGGAACAGGTGGAATAGATGGGTTTAAGAAAAGATGGCCATACACCTCACATAACTTACTGGGTTTGCAGGCTGAAAAGTACCAAGCAGCAGGAGAACCAGATGTTCTCTGCATCTTCAGTATGGGAGATGCTGAGTGACTTAGTCCAAGGTTGCACAGTGAATAAGGGGCTATGCAAAAACTGGAGCACTAAATCATTCTGTCCCCCAGTTATATAGGTTGGGTGCCCGCAATCCACAGAGCCCTGATTGGCTGGAGATGGGCAGATGAGAAGCTGGCCTCTCCATCCCCCCCATCCCTGGTTGGTTAGAGAGCTGGCCGTAAATCCAGCTCTATGGAGCCCAGACTGGAGGGACCATTGAGACTGTGCATGACTGATAGAGGCAGAGTTCCTGTTCAGCATCTGGGATTATACCACACGCCCATTGACTGTTCTCTGCCATGGCACCAGCGTTCAGCCCAGGCCGATCTAGTCACTGCAGTGATAGGTGTAAGTGAACCTAGCTGAGATGGGAGCCCCCAGCACAGACTGTACAAGCCAGACTACAGTGCTGCCTATTACCTGAACAGGGGGAGAACAGGCAGGAGTGAACTGGACTCCAGGGTGCAGAATTCACCTCCCCGACAACCAGATTTTCAGCCTCTCTCTGCAGTGGCTCAGCATCAGTTTTCACTTTGTTCGTCTCTGGAAGGTTATGCACAATTATTCATCCATTTAACCTGGCTGTTCTCCATGGCTTCGGCAGAGCCATAACATCCATGCTACCACTCAATTACATATTAAATAACCACTGAGTATCAAAGCTATTGTGGAAGTATAACATTGTATAAGTATAACGTTGTATAAGGGGATATGCTGGATACATTGTATATGAGAGGGCATGCCAAAACATGTTACAAAGTATCTGAGGGAGCACACTGTAGGGACAGTTAGCTTTTGAATGGAGAAGCAATTAAGATAGATCCAGCACGTCTAAGAAGCAGGCATCAGAATGGAAGGTGTGAAGGGCAATTAGTTAAGTTAACTGGAAGCTGTTAAAGGAGATTGTTAAGGGTGGCAGGTAATTGAAGATACGTGACTGGTCTCAGGGATCTCGAAGGGTGGTGACTAAAATCTTTTTCTTCTTTTGTCTGTAACTTCTCTGTAACTTGTTCTCCAAAAAAACTGTATAAATTAAAAGACACAAGCCCCACTCGGGGGGCTCACTTCTAAATGTATTAGCAGAGCAGCTTTGCTAATAAAACAGAGAGGTCTGATAAATTGTGAGTCTGAGTCAAACTTTGACAATTTGGAGGTTCCACCGAGATGGCAAGCGGCTTCACTGAGGCTGTGTGATCCCTGACTGCCTTGCAGGATGATCGTGGCAGCCGGCGCCTGGACGCTTAGTCCAAGCGATCCTCCACAAGACAGAAAGGTACACAGCAGCAACGCAGTCTACGCCATTGAACTTGTTGGTTCCCACTCTGTTTGGGTAGGGGTCTTTGGATCCAGCTTCTGGAATCAGACGTCTCAGGTAATTATTATTCTTGTGCTTTAACCGGTTTGAGGACTGTCTAGTCTTTGTGTCTATCCGTCTTCCCCGTGGTGTGTGTGTGAATCTGGGAGCCATCTCTGTCCGGAGACTGGCTGACCAAGGGGTCCCCGTCCCCACGGTCTGAATAAGTGGAATCCGCTCAGCTGCAGCCGCACCACGCCTTGGGTATAACCCCTGGTGTGAAAGCAAAGGCAGTTGAGGCAGTAGCCTGTGGGCTCATTTCTGTGTGTTGCACCGGGTGCCGCTCTGCTGAGACCGAATTTCCTTCTTGTGTGAGTGCTGTGTGAAGTCCTCCTGGATGGGTAATCAGAAGTCTAAGGTAGAACAGTTCCCTAAGGGAACTCCAGCTTATTTAATGTATTTTAGGAGGGGTCCGGACTCTTGTAGGTTTCTTGAAAAATGGTCCAAATTAGCTCTAGAGAACCCCAAATTACAGTGGCCACTGTTAGGTTCTTGGGACAAGGATTGAGTGGATGCTTTAAAAAGCAAACTCGTCCTCCCAAAAACCAAATTGGAGAGAGGAGAAGTAGACTGCTTCATGCAGTGGTGGGAAGAGGCAACTCACCTCTCTTAAAAATTCTATCAAAAAACTAACAGTTCAATTGGATGCAGTCTCTCCCACCACTAGTCCGAGCACTCCCCTTTACCCAGTCCTGTGCAATGATCTGGATCAAACCCGACCCCCACCATACTCCTGCGCAAATAAGAAATCAGAAAAGGAAAAATCTTCAGTGACTACAGATAATGAAAGTGAAGAAGATACCCTCATTGGCCTCGCAGCTCTGCAAAATATTATGAAGAAGAAATCCAAAGCAGACTGCAAAGATTCTCTTGACATCTCTTCTTGGAAAAGAGAACCTGATGGGAGGTTAATGAGAGACTCTGGTCAAACTGTTGTGGCACCCTTACGAGTCCTTAAGATGGGAGAAAGTGAGTCCATATGGGATTATAAGCCCTGGACTCGTACAGAACTTTTATCTATAGTTAAAAGTTTTCCCAAACCACAGGAAAACTCTGTCAAATTTGCTGAGGAGTTTCTGTTAATCTGTGAAACCTATGAACCCTCTGAGACAGATCTCCTCCAACTGTGTAAATTGTTAGCTCCTGCCAGTTATTATGAAAAATGGTTGGCTGCCATAGACTGGCCAGCTGAGGCACGCCACTCAACCATAAAAAGTACTGGCCCAGATTCGGCATACAGAGACCGGTGTATGGCTCTTTGGAAGTGCCTGCATCAAGCCATTCCCAAAGTGTGGTCTCCTAAAACAAACTGGACAGCAATAGGTTGCTGTAAGCAAGGGCAAGGAGAAAGCCCAGGCGACTATAGGTCCCGGCTAACTGATATTTTCCTACAACATTCAGGAATACAAGAGCCCGATGTAAATGGGCAGGGGGCCTTGGCACATGCATTTGTTGATGGTCTTCTCCCTGCCACAGGCAGCATGTTAAAACGAATAAGTGTGGAATGGGAAACTGAAACCATGGACAAATTGCTGGTAGTAGCAGAGCATTGCCACCGCACTTTAAAAGGAAAGGAGGAACAGTCCTCCCAAAAGTTAATGGCTCTGCAGATACATCATTATTCAGGACTAAGCAGACCACACCGGGGACAGGACAGGGTTGAGGAAGGGGGCGGGGGGCTGGATTAACTGGGGTTTGTAACTACTGTAAACAGCCTGGACACTGGAAAAAAAGAGTGTCCAAGACGACCTAATAATTGTATGGGAAATCAAGTGAACCCCCGCTGGTTCCTCCAGCTGATCCCCAACCCTATTTTTCACCCCAACAATGACGGGATGCTGGGGAACCTCACAAAGTTTTAGCTCCCTTATTACCTCTGTCCCCTACTGGAGAATGTGTCCTGACTGTAAATGATCTCTCTCCCTTTCCTTGTTGATACTGGAGCTTCTCTTTCTACAATCCGCACCACTGACTTGCCTGAGGTTCCCCGATCTGGAAAATCTGTGTCTGCTGTTGGCATTACAGGGATCCCTACCTCTTTTCCCCTCTCAAAACCTTTGTCTGTTCAGGTCGGTCCCCTCTCTGAGGAGCATGCATTCCTCCTTTCTGATTCCACCCCTGCAAACCTTCTGGGACGGGACTTGCTATGCAAACTTGGCTGTTCTATTTACTGCTCCCCAGATGGTGTCTATCTGCAAATCCCTCAGTCTTCCTTATGTGATTCTGTAGCCTCCCTGCTGTCTGAAACTTCCCTCTCCACTCCAGTCCCTTGCTGTCCCTTAACTCCATCCCTAGAGCACCTAATCTCTCAGGTGCCTTCCTCCCTATGGCCATCGCACCCATCTGAAGTGGGCTGATTAAATACTGACCCAGTTCGGATTACTGTAGACAATTCCAAACCTCTGCCTTGCCTGTTTCAGTATCCTTTGAATCCTGAGGCAGAGGCTGGGATTGCTCCAGTTATATCTGCATTAAAAGAACAGGGAATTATTGTCCCTTGTTCCAGCCCCTGTAACACCCCTATCCTCCCAGTTCAAAAGGCTGATGGCAAATCGTGGCGATTTGTTCAAGACCTTCGAGCTATTAACCGTATTGTCATATCTTCTTTTCCAGTGGTTCCTAACCCTGCTACAATACTAGCGTCTATTCCTCCAAATGCAACCCACTTTACTGTTGTAGATTTGTGCTCCGCTTTCTTCTCTGTCCCAGTTCACTCTGAATCCCAGTATCTCTTTGCCTTCTCCTACAAGGGTCAGCAATATACATGGACTACCCTTCCCCAGGGGTATACAGAGAGTCCATCCTATTTTTCCCAAGCCCTAGCCAGGGATCTCGCTGATCTGGTTTTCCCATCAGGATCCACACTGATCCAATATGTGGACGACTTACTCCTGTGCTCCCCCTCTCTGTCTGCCTCAGAAACTGATTCACTAACACTTCTCACAGCTTTAGCAAACAAGAGTCATAAGGCTTCTCACACAAAATTGCAGCTCTGCCAAACCTCTGTCACATACCTAGGCTTCCTTCTCTCCCAGGGCTCCCGTACACTCTATCCAGCCCGGGTACAAGCCATCCTTAGCTTTCCCCAGCCTTGCTCTCCACACCAGGTCAGAAAATTCTTAGGCATGACAGGGTTCTGTAGGCAATGGATTCCCCAATATGCTTCTCTGGCTAAACCACTCCAAGAACTCACTCGATCGTCTGTACCTAACCCCATGCCATGGCCACTTGAAGCAAATGCTGCTTTCATCTCCCTTAAGCAGAATTTAGCCTCTGCCCCTGCCTTAGGGTTACCTAACTATGACAAGCCTTTTACCCTTTTCTGTCACGAACAATCTGCTTGTGCCCTCGTGGTTCTTACTCAGGAGCACGGTGACAGAAATCGCCCGGTGGCTTATTTTTCTGCAACCTTGGACCCTGTAGCCCAGGGTTTACCCCCTTGCCTATGCGCTGTAGCTGCTGCAGCACGCCTGGTCGAGATGTCTGAGTCCTTTGTCCTCCGCTCTCCTCTCACTCTCATGGTTCCCCCATTCTGTGAAAACTCTCCTTCTGCAACGCAACACTGCTCACCTCTCCTCTGCTCGCCTCACTAGGTATGAACTTTTGCTGCTTTCAACCTCACATATCACTATTAAGCGCTGCTCCCAGTTAAACCCTGCTACCCTCCTTCCTTTACCTAGTGATGGTGAACCCCATGACTGCCTTGCAACTGCCTCCTCTATCACTGTACCGCGCCCCGACTATCAAACATGTTTTTTCAACGTGGCCCATAATGGCTTGAAGGAAACTTTGCTTGGTCTTTCCTTAAATACTGCCAAATCCTACTCTCAGTGACACAGAGCTTTCAAGGGATTACACAGATGTAACCAAGAGCAGAATTTGGCCCATACTGTTATATACCCTGCTTTAATAATATCATGGGCCCAGTCTGGCTCCTTATGGGTCTGATCCAAAGCTTATAGAAGTCCATGGAGAAATTCCCATTAAGTTTAACAGGCCCGACACCACTGGTGGATATCAGGAGTAACTGCTGACTTCTTTACTCTGGATTCACCCAATAGTAACAGAGTAGAAAGAAATAGGTCCCATAAATGTTAATTTACAGAACAGGTGACACTCCTACTGTCCAATGGTTTCAATAAGTACCTATAATCCAGTTACAGTAAGATCTATCAGGCATGTATTACTAACTCAATCTTATCTCCAGAGTCAGAGACAGAAATTCTAGACCCAATTCTGAACATAAAGTGTAGTTCTGAATATGAACTTGCTACTTTATCAGGGCCTAATCCAGCATTTCCTAAGAGGTCCCTCTATTTGTTGCTTGTGTACTGGAGGAGGCCAGGCACTGACATCTACTCTGTGACTTTTATGAACTTTCACTTGTTCAGCTTGTTTTTAACAATGATTTCCAACCCAAACCCCTGCTCCCCAAAAACAAAACAACCCAAACAGGTTTTTTTTTTTTTATGCTAGCAAATTATATCTACCTTTCGAGAGCAACACCATGACAATGCTGGTCAAAAGTTTTCCAACAAAAACTTTTTCTGAGGGAAAACACCTTGTCAACCAAAATGAGAATTTTCACTCTCACACACACACACACCCCACCCTTTCATTTTGCTCAAAATTTTTCATTTTTCAGTGAAAATTTGAAACGAGTTAATTTTTTCCAAAATGTTAATTTCATTGGGATGAGAGGGGATAAATCACTCTTATTTTTTCCTTACTGAAAAAAAGATGGAAAATTCCCACTCTATTTTTTCCCCACAGGGATGAAGTGAGTGCAAGCTTTTGCCCACCAAAATATAGGGAATTTTTTCATTAAAATTAAAAAAAAAATGCTTCAACATTTTTCATTGATAAAACCAAAATGTTCTTTCTTTCTTGAAATTTTTTACCCAACACATTCCCCACTTTCTCACCTACTTTAATCAATAGGTCCTGTGGGCTGTAATTCTTTGGTGTCATTTCAGCTCTTGGTTGATACACAGGAGGTCTTATTAGATGATCAAATGGTCCCTTCTGACCTTAAACGCTATGATTCCATGACTCGATGCCACTGCCAAACTGTATGCATATTACATTGACTACTCTGCCACAACCCTCCTTGGGTAAGTCACTTGGGCTCTCTGGGCTCAGTTGCCCATCTGTACAATGCGGATAACTGCACTGCCCTACCTCAAATATGTGAGGATAAATGCATTGAGAGATGCTCAATTTCTAGCGTAACAGGGGCTATACACGTCTGTAAAATAGAGAGATTAAGCAGAGTATGAATGTTACTGGATCCTCTTGCAGGACACCAGATAACTAAATACAAAAGGGCTCCGTTCACCAGCAAGAACTTTCCATGCAGCTGAAAACCACAAATTTGGTTTCTTCCACCCAGACCATTCATCCGATAATTGGACGAGTCACGTAGGCCTGTTTTTTTCCTGTCAGGCTGCAGAGCAGAAAGCCAAAAATGGGTTCAATCACCGAGTAGCATACACGAGTACTTCCCCCTCCATTCAGCCATGGCTGATGATCACAACTGGTTTTAAAACAAAGCTAATCCCCCTTTAAACTGGATCACTGGGGTCGGACCCTGCCAGTCACATACCTGTCCCTTGCTGGCCAACCCAGCTCAGTTGCTTTTATTTGGCTACCTTTTGACACTGCGGGGCCTTTCTTCATTCAGTTAGTCAAATGCCCTATTCGCTTGCTGTTGGACAGGACAGGCAGCCACGGGGTTGGAGTTGACTTAAGGGTTCCCGTGATACCCAGCTGAATACAGTGATGCGATGTATCCACCAGTCACGTGTGGCTGCATTGGCTCCATACCAGTGCACAATATACAAGTAACAACGAGGAGTCCGGTGGCACCTTAGAGACTAACAGATATATTTGGGTATAAGCTTTCGTGGGTAAAAAGCCCACTTTTTCAGATCGAAGTGCGTTTTTTACCCATGAAAGCTTATGCCCAAATAAATCCGTTAGTCTTTAAGGTGCCACCGGGCTCCTTGTTGTTTTTGTGGATACCGACTAACACAGCTACTCCTCTGATTCTTGAATATACAAGTGCTATTGCAGATGTTCACAGCATTGATACTGGTGCACCCCAGGTTGTACCTGCTAGTTTCTGGATTATGTTGGTTCTCGTTTTTATCTTTGCAGCTACCTTCAACATGACCATGGAAGGAGAGGGCGCGCTCAAGTTTCACTCTGAGATATGTTGGAATGTAATTGTGTGGCACATTTTTAATCACTGAATATTACTTTCAGTGTGTTGTTGGCACTCCTATTATCAAGATGAAATGCGCTTACTATTGTTTTTGCAGGGTTTGGTTTGAGCCTTCATTTCCAGAAATATTGTTCCGTATTTTGGAGGTCCTCAGATAATGCTCTCTCAGTGTCATGGAGGTTTGATGCTTGGCAGGATCATCTGCATATCCAAATTTTCGTGATTTAGTTGGAGAGATGTCACTTATGTACATACTAAAAAGGATTTTTACAAGTACAGAACCTTGTGGTAACCCATTGTTTCTGATACAGGATGAGCTGGTCTTATTAGCCAGGTACACCCGTTGGCGTCTGTTACTCAGCATGGGCCACAGCAGGTGAAGTGTTTGGTAGCAAGGTATAATTATAGCAAGTTTCAGCATCAGGCTCTTAATCCAGACAGTATCATGCACAGATGACAGGTCAACAAATACTGCACCGATCTTTAGTTTTTTTTGATCGCCAGCCTCAATGTGAGTTGCGAGCACCAGAATTTGGTCACAACAACTATGTTTTGGCCAGAAGCCTGCCTATTTGACAGGGATAATTGACTCAGTAAAAGGGCATATTCTTTTGAGGATGATACATTCAAGAAGTTTATAGGTCATACATAGTATAGAAAATGGCCTACAGCTTCCTGCTTCATCAGCGGGCTTTCCAGGCTTTGGAATGGCAATTACCGTTGCCTCATGCCATATTTCAGGGATCCATACTGTCCTTAAGGTAGCGGAGTACAATGTTGCTAGCCATTGGAGTCCTTTGGGGACCAGATGGTGGAGGAATTCTGGTGGAATACCATCAGGGCCTGCAGCCTTCCCTTTTTTTAATCACGGCAAGTCCTTCTTTTACTTCCTCAATGCTGACAGTGGAAGGTTCTCCTGGGGGGATCGATGCAAGTGTTCAGCAGAGTTGTTGATACACTTCTCTTCTTGTGTGTTTATCAAGTGGTCCTTGTGTGTTCTCCACCAGTTTGAGGCTATTGAGTTTGGCTGGATTTTTGGTGGCCAATAGTCATATGATGTGATTGCAGTTATCCTAATGAATCAGTGGCCTTCCTGGACATTATAGAGCTGGGGATCATCAGAGTGCAAGATGGTCCTTATGCGTGGTGGGGAGCTGGGAGTGAACAGCACAGAGCTGGTTACACAGCCTGAGTATTCTCTATGCCTCTGAAATCCCCAGCTGCCCCATTAGGGCTGTTTGGGGGTACAAAGGGGCTGGGATGGGGAACTCCTTGCCAAGCCACAGACTCCCTGTGTGGGCAGACTCCCTTGGACAGGTGTCTTATCCTACACTGTGCCTCACTTCCCCATATGTATTTAAAAAAAAAAAAGTACTTTCCTGCTTCACAAGGGCATTGTGAGAATAAAATCTATGCACGAGGGTGAGATGCTCCGCCACTACAGAGGAGCCCGTAGACAGAAGAGACAATCTCAGATATGCACATGTACAACAGATTACTGGTATCCATCTAGTGCAGACAACGTCTCCGAGTCAAATCACAGCTCCCTCTGCCAATGTGTGCAGTCCCCTTGAAGCCAGTGGAGCAGCACATGGGAGTGAGATAAGCAAAATTTCCCCTTTTGTGATGTGCTGCCATGTGTGGTTTGTACAGCACCCAGCACTACGGGGCCCTGGTCCAGAGCTAGGGCTCCTTGGTGCTACCGTAATAGAGGAATATTAATGTATTGTGCTGACATGTGTTATTATTTACTGTCTGTATTTCCATAGTCTCTGGGAGCCCCAGTCCATTGTGCGAGGTGCTATACAAACACAGAACAAAAAGCCAGTCCTGGCTTCAAAGAGCTCTCAATCTCAGTGTTTGCATGAGTAATTATGAGCTTGTCTATACAGCAAAAGAGCGTGGGGGTATTGAGAGCTTTTCAGTGGTGAGCTACATCAACTCAGCTAACACAACTGTAGAGAGCCCCCTTTCTGTAAGGGAAGGATGGGGTGAAGGGATGTGCACGGGGGCGGGGGGCAAGCAGGGGCACGGGCTGCCCAGTTTCATCAGGGGCACAGAACTCTCCAGTCCTCCCCAGAGCTGCAGGGAAGAGAGTGAGCTCCAGCCAGAGCCAGAGAGGGGGTGGAGAGAGAGGGAGAGGAGAGCGAGCTCCTGCCGGAGCCAGGAGAGGGGAGCACAGAACGTGCCCCCCCAAAAGGGGTCAGTTAAATTACTGCACATGCCCCTGAATTAAGATGTTGTAGGGCTAATGGGGAGCATCCTTTACATTGATTTGTCTTGTATATCTACACATTGATTCAGTCTTGTCCATTTGCAAGTTCGGAGCTATTTTTGTGAGTAAGTCAAAGCTGGCAGAAATTATTATCTAGCCGTATCCTGGGGGGAGGGAGTGGGGAGCAATTCCAACACGGGCTGGGAAATCAGGCCCCAAACCTCGCTTTAATTAGGTGTCAGAATTTTCATGACCAGCTCTCATGAACCCCCTCTAGCAGACCCCTGAATAGTGAGTCACCTTCATAAGCTTGATCCTGGTGAAATCCCCAATGAGTGCTGTGGGAGTTTTGTTCGAGAAAGCAGTGCAGAATCAGGCCCTATTCCCACTGCATCCCTACAACCAGAATATCATCTGCTACTGAATTTGTCATTTGCTTTTGGCTGGAGACCGGTTTTATGGCCTTAAAGCATCACATTACGCTGATCTTCAGCAGCAACAAGGACTGTAAGGAAATCTCCCAGGTCATCTGTTCTCTGAATATTGGCTGCCAGCCCCCACCTGTGCATCAGTGCAGCTAAGGGCAAAGAGGACAGGCACCAATATGAAACGTCCTTGCTGCCCTGAAGCAATAGGTTAATAGTATTACATTGAGTTTAGGGTCTGGCCTCTGGCTGCCCTTACTTGGCTTTGCTGGGGGAGGATGGAAAGAAAATACAGGAAGCCACTTCCCTCCCCATTACACCCATGCAGTCTCCAGGCATAACAGTGACCATAGCACTCTTTAGGCATTGATGGAGAAGATCCAAAGGAGGCATAGTCAACTGGTTTGAAGGTGTGGTCAGTCCTTGTGCCATTGGCTATCCAGCGGTACAAGGAAGGTGCCATTTCACCTTTATCTGCCCTGTGCAAGCACAATGCCCCAAGCACCTCTGCTCAGCTGCCACAGATCTGTATCCACCCAGCCCCTCCCTTCTCTGCCTACAGTTTGCTTTTTTGGGCCCGATACTGAAAGATGCTGAGCAAAGTTCTGTGCTGATGTCACTGGGGGGCCAAGAGAGCCCTGCACCTGGCAGGATTAGAGACTAACTCCTTAAATTCAGGTGATTGGAATTCAGCCATCAATATTTCCTTAATGCCTCCTGAAGGCCCAGCAGCTCATTTTAAAAACGCTTTTCAGACACAGTGATTTCCCTGATTTTTTTCGGAATAAAGTTAAACATAAAACAGAATAGCTCAGAAATTCCATTAATTTCTACACTTGTGCAAGTGAAAAGTGGCTTTCATATCAGACACAACATGATGTTTAAAGAGCACATGGAGTCAAATTTTCAAATGTAGGCACCAGAGGGTAGGCACCTAAATCCGGATTTTGTGTACTTATCCAGCTGGTTGCGTCATGGACAGGTGAAATTCACATGCCATGAAGTCCTAAGTGCCTAATACAGATATTTACAGTATGTGCCTTACCGAATATGAGCTGCCTAAACTTCTGGCATTCAAGTTTGCAAACTATGCCCTTCGGCTCTGGCACACTCTCTTTCTTATTTGAGGTCTTGGCGGGGAGGAGGAAACGTAAATGTCCGAGAGACTACACGCACAGAGTGCTGCTTATGAGCAGAACGCTTTTCACTAATTAAAAGGATTTCTAGAATTTGGCATTTTCTAAACAATGAATAACTCTTAAATATTTCCATATTAAACACAGAACTAGAAGTCATCTGGCAACTAGCACAAACATCACTTTGTTATAAACGAAGAGGCAAGTGCAAAGAGAGATACCATTTTATAGCCCACTCCCCTCCTGTGACACACTCCAAGGACTAACAGGATTAAAATGAGAGCACAAAGAAAAGGAATACTGGGGGGGGGGGAAGAAGAGATACCAAAAAGGGATAATACACTGCAGATTTAAGGCTCAATCCTGCCAGGCACTGAGGCCCTTCAGTCAGCATTGATTCCAACACCTCCAGGGCTAAAGATAGAACCTATATAGCATATGCTGGACACCCAGACTGACAAAGGAATGAGGAGTCTACTGCTCAAGATTCACTTTGCAAAACACCAAACAATGGGCTTTGTAGCAGATCGCAGACTCACAGCGCCTCCTGCTAGTCATCCGGGAATTAGCTTGATTCCAGCACTCAGAGCACCTCCTGCTGGCTGGTGTCGCTCCTGCCTCAGGCCCTGTGTCCCTCCTGGATGCTGGTGCTCCTTTCCCTTGGGGTTCTGCCCACAGCAGCACCCCCCCACTCTGGGTCTCTGCTCTCAGGGGAACCCGCAACCCTCTAAGCCCACCTTCCCTCAGTGGCTACTGCCAGTCATCATCTAGTCCCCTTTCTCTGGGCAAACTGCAGTCTGTAATGGCCACTCATCACTGGCGAGGGAGTTGGACCAGCTGCCTCTGCCTATCCCCAAGGCTGGAGTGAGACTAACCCAGCTCCTCCCTTAGCCCTTACATCAGGGCCAGCTGTGGCCTGGCTGGGTTTGGCCACAACTGTGGCCACTTCCCCAATCAGCCTACCTTTTCCCCCAGGAGCAGAGTGAGTGCCCTGCTACAGGCTCATATGACAGATGACAACAAACAAGTTCAGAAGAAGCTTTCAGCATTTTGATGGTAAATAACTTATTTCCAAAGGTAGGACTCTACTTTGGCTCAAGGATCTGGACCTGTGTTCAAGAGGATGCACCACCTGCAGGGTAGCAGCTAGAGGCATTATCCCTGCACAAGGCAGGAGCAGGCATGAAGCCTTTAGAAGAATGAGGGGAAAGTACAATCGCTTGCAGAAGTTACTTCACCGGTAGGAAAGGTATAGCTTGTGCTATCCCAGTGATGCCTCCTGGCGCTAGCTAGTGTGAAGATGGGGCCATGACTAGCCCCATTTGCAGTGGTGATCACTCATGTTAGCACTGGGCAACACCTCCTGCCAAAGGGAGCGCAATCAGCTAAATTGCGACTGCTCCCTGCATGGGTGCATGGAGGGAGCGGGGAGAAGGGGGTCATCCATCCTACCCTTTCAGCAGCCTCAGAGAATAGGCATAAACCTGCCCTTTATTAAGCATACCAAACAGAATTGACCTGATCAGACCTATTACATTATATCCACTGCATCCTCAGAATTAGTCATGGCATCAAAATACTGACTAATCCGATTTAAAGATGCTACAATCAGTTGCATTACCAGTGCACCAGGGCTGTGATTCTGTGTATGTAAATAATCTAAATATCCACTTACTCAATGTGGTAGAATAGAATATGGCACTTTATCATGTCAGCTATCACATGATTCAAGGGCACCGTTTACCTTTTATTCCTGCCATTAAAAAACAAGCAAGGAATGTTAAAGGCAAAAGCTATTTCTGTTACTAAAAAAAAGTGTCAAGAAAATCCATAATTAAAAGGGACTAGTGATCTTAAAGAAGCCTTATTTTTAGAGGGCAGGTGCTCAGCACTTTCTGAAAAATCAACCCCCTTTAGGGCACCTCCAGATGAGCCCCCTTAAATATTGAGCCACCCCAAACCACTAGTCATTTTGGCAAATCTTGGCCAAATACCGTAGTTCCTTTGTCCTTCAAACTTCCTACTAGATATTTCACAATATAAAGGTCCCTAGTGTCACATGCAGAGCTTTGACAACAGCCGATAACCACGGGAGCCCTGATTCAATCCAATATCAGTCTCAACTCCAAAACAAATCAGAAGGCTCTTACTAACCCCCTCCCCACCACCAAAAAAACCTGCTTAATTCTCAGACATTTCCTACAGGGATGTGACAGATACACATTAATTTCTGACTTTTGCAAATACTAGCCATAAACAGACATTTCAGATATCATTTTTTCTATTTAAACTTTTTAGGTTAAAATTTTGTTCACAAGGGTGAGCTAATTTGCAAGCGGCATGTTCATATCAGAATCTTAGGGCCCGTTCTGCTCTCACATTAATACAGCTCCATTGACTTCAAAAGGTGTCACTGCTGCTTTATACGAATGTGAAATCAGAGTGAGGCTCGTATATACACTAGGGATCTTCATTGCGGTGTATCGTTTACACTAGTGCAAAGTGAGGGTGAAAACACTGTCAGCTAAGAGTGGCACTGTTTGACACTACTTTTACTCCTGGGGGAATTCTGTGCCACTTTGCATGTGCGGAGTTCATGTCCCGGGCAGATTATTTTTCTCCGCAGAAAATACATGCTGCTGGAGAGGCGCTGCAGATACACCTTTCACCCCCAGAGAGTGTTGTGGCGAGTGCAGCTGGCTCACAGGCCAGAGCAGCCAAATGTGGAGAGGGAGGAGGAGAGCCTGCTTTCCTCACAGTGCCCTGCCCCTTGGGCCAGGTGAAGAGGCCCAGGTTTTTTTTGGGTGGGGGGGACAGACAGAGCTGGGCATATAGGAATGCTGGGGGGGTGACACAGACTGGGGTTCAGAATGGCTATGGGGGGGACAGACTGGGGTGGGGGCTGAATGGGAGTGGGAGTGCAGGACCACATGGGGATGGGGGGCGGCTGAGTGGGGGTGCAAGGACACCAGGAGACTAGGGGTCAGCCAGGGTCTCCATGGGGCAGGCTCCCCAATTCCCTAACAATCCCTCCCCTTCCAAAAAAACTGTTGCATACTTCTTCCACCCACACCCAACAACTGTTCAAGTTCACTCCCAGTCTCCTTCCCAGCAATTACTTCCCTCTCCCTCACCTCCTTCATTATCCCTGACTTCCCCAAGCCTTTGCACTGCTTGTAAGGGGTGCTGGAAATAGCATTCTGTATTGTAGTTGAAATGAATTATAACTTAAAGTTCTGTATTAATATGCCTAGTAAAGAATCTATTTGTCAAAAACATTTCCTGAACCTTTTTTAGTTGTCTGTATTGTTACAGGTATACTTGCTGACAGGTACTTTGAAATAAATTACCGAAATAATTGAAATGGGTGTGATTACACAGTGTTATTTTGACAAATAAAATATGCAGAATTTTTAATTTTTTGGCGCAGAATTCCCACAGGAGTACACTTTGCACATGGGTACATGGCTGCCAACATGCAGGGCAATGAAGAATCAGGCCCAGAATTTTTAGCCTTAGTTCATAAGAAGGAAAATTCTACCACGTCCATGATTTTCAAGCTGAATGCCAACTGTGCCTTTCCCCACTGCAAGCAGAAAAATGGAGGAGCTAAATTATGTATACATTTTAGATTCATATGAATTGTTTCTCATGTTGCTATGTGACAGGTATCATCTGCAGAACCCATGAGATGGGCTAATTAGTCACATTCGCTTTGCTGGAAACACCCCCTAATGGGGGTTGAGGAGACAGAGAAATTGCAAAATTTATTTTATCAGCAAAAAACCAGCAGTTCTGCTTTCAGGACTATAGAACCCTAGTTTCCTCTGGCAAGGAAAGATCTAGAAAGCAGCATCACGAAAATCTCTGATTTCAAAAGGAAATCAAAACTCCAGTTGGGCCTAGACAATGTGTGTATACTTCCAGCCTGTCACCTCTTTGTTACAGTTTGTTTTTCATTTATAATACATACTTCTTCAACCAGAAACAAACACCTTACAGCAGCTACATTTCATTCTGAACCACAGGGAGGACCATTTTCATGTGAAATCAGGCATCAACTGCCTTCTGAGAATCAAAAGAGAGATAAAATCAAGGAGAGAGGTTACTTCATCAGTGCTGGGGAAAATCTGTGGCTTATATATACTGGAATGTGTGATTCCCCCAGCAGCCAGCAAGCTACTTCAATCAAATGGATTTAACACGACAGTGACAAAACTTTGTCCCACCCACCTACCGCAGGATCCTGGAGGACACACCTAATCTGCATAAATGAAGCCCATTGTGGAGGTCTGTTTTCATCCCAGCCACCTCCTGCTCTTATAAATCTGGACCAATGCATGCTCCCACCTGTAGCCTCTGCAGGAGGCACCTTTGGATTAAAGGCACACTGCAGGCTTTAAACTCCACAAGTTGCCTTCAGCTCACAGTCCAAGCTTCAGCCCAGTTGATTTTATCCTGGGCTCCTATGAAGCCTCCAGCCCAAAGCCTCACTGTGTTCATAACGGCTTGCAGACATAGTGCAAAAGTGGCCAGCAGGTTTATTAGCCCAGCATGTGAACACATACAGTTACAAACAAAGGGGAGGTGGAAATGGAAGGGTGATTTATTGTTGAGACTGCACTGGTGGGAGGAGCCCCCAGAAAGTTCTTGAAGCTGCAGACCCAGTGATTTTTTATTGGGTTTAGCTAGTAGGAAATGGTCACGCACACCACAGGGAGATACAGTATATCTGGGGTGAGGTTAGGGGAGGATGGCAAGAGATTTCCCTGGCTTCCCCTCAACAGAGAGGACACAGAGGATGGAGGAGGGGTGTTGGGCAGGTGTACAGGGGTTGGGGGAGGGTAGTGGGCAGACACAGAGAAGATGGAGGAGGGGCGTTGGGCAGGTGGATGGGGCTGGGGCAGGGCACTGGGTGGACACAAAGAGGATGGAGAAGGGGTGTTGGGCAGGTGAAGGTGGGTTGGGGGTGGCCCAGAGACACTAGCTACTGGGCAAAGGCACACAGAAGATGGGGGTGCTGGGTAGGGGGGTGATGTATCCGCCTCTCACCTGTAGGAGCTGCTCACCCCGGCTGCTGATTCCTCCCTGATCTGCCTGTTGAGGGCATCCACCGCTGCTCGCCCTTTGGCCGCCTCCTGGGATGCCGAGAGCCCGGGCTGCTGCTGCCCCCCATCCTCGACCACCTGGACCCTCTTCTTCCGCCCTTCCTCAGCCCTGGCCACCTTGGGCTGCTCCTCCTTTGCCCTTTGCTCTGCCTCCTCCTCCTTCTTCTCCTGCCCTGGCTGCAGCTTCCTCCTCTTCTCCTGGCTGGGAGGTTTCTCCTGGGGGCCCTTGTCCAGGGCTGGCCCAGGGGACGGGGCTGGCTTGGGGATCCAGGGGTGGTCCCCTCTCTTGGGGATGGGCCAAGCTCGGAAATCCTTCTGGTACTGACTCTCCTTCTCAAAGGGGGTTTCCGAGGGCTGGTACTCGCTCTTGGGTTTGCAGCTGGGCTCCGGCCGCTGCGCCTTCCAGTGCTTGTAGTCCTGGCGCATCACCGAGTCGGCCAGAGGCTGCTGCCCCGGCCCTGCCTTGTGGTCCCCCCCTGCCGCAGTCGCCTTGGCAACTGCATCCAGGTCGCTGCCAAGGATGGAGGGCTGGGTCTCGATGGCAGAGGAAGGGCGTGGCTGCTGCTGCTGCAAGCCCACCTGGGCCGTGGGGTTCTCAGTGGCCTCGGAGTATTTGGTGAAGACCAAAGGGACCGCGATGTCCGCCTTGTCCAGCTGGTTCCAGAAGCGGGCGATGCAGCACGCCCGGGTGATGCAGGGCCAAGCCATGGCGACGCCTCAACCTCTTCCCCTCCCAGACAGCCTGGCCTCTCCCCGCACACCCTGCAAAGAACACAGCAAAGTAATCCACTCGCTCCGTCACTCCTCCTCCTGAAACAGCCCCCGGCCGAGGGGGGCAGGAAAAGGAAATTCGGTGCCAGTTCGAGATCGAGGGGGGATCTCTACGAATTGCAAAGGGCTGGGGGGGGTGGGCAAATCGAGCTGCGGCGGTGCACGCAGCACTTCGAGGGCGCGGGGGGGGGGGGGCAAACCGGTGCCAAGCCCGAGAGTCACAGTCCCTAGCTGCAAGCAGAAGGCTCTGTACGAATTGCAAAGGGCGAGGACTCTGGCAAACGCAAGGCAAAGGAAATGCTGCCCCGCAAGCAATGGTCGGTCAAAGCTGCGGATCCCCCCCAAGTCCTTGGCGACCTTAGGCAAGTGCAACCTCCTCCCCCCCCCCCGCACCCCACCCTGCAGGCGCGCGGCAGCCCGGTCGGGTTTCAGCCCCGGTGCATCGCGGAGAAGAGCCCGGCTGCAGGCTCCTGCCTTCCCCCCGCACCGCGTCTCTCCCCGGCTGGCGCCGCTGCGGATCTCACGGCCGCGGCTGGAGGAGCAGCCGCCCCCTAGCCATCATCTGCGCGGAGAGCGGAGCATCGCCGCCGCGGCGGCTGCAGAGAAAAAGGCCCCACCCAGCCCCGCTGTCAGCAGCGCCGCGCAGCGAAGGATGCTGAAGAAGGGGGGGGATGCAGAGAGATCACCTGCCTCCCTCAGCGCCTGCGGAGTGGGGGGAGCCCTGTTAACTCTTCCCTCCCAGACCCCTGGGGCGGAAGGGAGGGGAGCCTAGCTGGGAAGAGTGTGTTGTGTGGCTGGACAGCAGCAGGGAGATGCTCTGGTCCCACCCATTTTCAGGACTAAAAAGCTTTGGACAGAGGCCCGCCTCCATACAGCCGTGCCGTGCAGAGAATGAAGCCGCAAACAATAAATTAATCCACTTTAATCCACCCTGGCATGCCCAGTTCAAGAACCAGGCTGCGGGGCGGGGAGGGAGAGAGAGAATGAGGATCACCGGCTATTAAAGCCTTAGGGTCTTTAAGGAAATCCAAAGGGCTAGAGCCACTTGCTTGTTGGGGCGATTGTTCCAGTGGCCTATTTCTGGGTGTGGATTTCAGCGATCAAAATGGTTCCCCTCATGGGGGAGAAAAAAAAAATCACAACAAACCTACCCAGCTCACAGCGCCACCTTAAAGCAAACACTGTCTAGACAAGAGTAAAAAAAAAATAAAAAAACCACCCAAAGCCCCACCACAGACAACTCAGATCCTTTGTAGGGGACTGAGAATGGGAGATGAATCAAGAGGGAAAAGGTTCTTCCCTCCCCTCCAATTGGTGCTGACTCACTGCTCCTTCCCTTGATGGCTCAAGTTCTGTTTCCCTTAGGGAGTCTGCATCTCTGCTGCCTCTTCGTCCACCTCACCCTCATTCAGTCTCCTCCCTGCTTTTACAGGCACCTCTCTCTCTGGGCTGCTTCTATCAGACCAAATCTTGTTATGCCACAATTTTGAGCCTGTGGGTATTTAGGTCCCGAGCTAAACACAAATAAGCGTACACACAAGTGGGGTAAACTTGGCAGGTTGGGGGCCTTGGTCTGTAATACTGTCCCCTCTATCGTTTTAGTCCCTGCTGGGTAAATAATTCCAAGAAATATACAATGGGGGAGAAAAAGAGCTGGGTTCATCCAAATTTCTTGCCATTAATGAGTAAAATATGATAAGAAAATGATTTTCCCCAGCTAAGGTAAGTGTCTGAAATTTGTGGGGCTGCAGCAAAGAGTAGCTTCAGCTGCTATTTGGTTGTATTATTAACAGTAATGCTAACAATACTTTGCACTACTATAGTACTTTCAATCCTAAAATCTCAAAGTAATGTACAGACATTCGCAATATAGCCCCAGATACTCCGAGGTATTTAGGTACCTAACTACCATTTATTTCAAAGGGGGATAGGCACATAAATACCTTTAAAGATCTGGGCCTTAATCCTCACCCCTATGTAAATTTACATGACTGGTTTAAACAGATGTGTGTTTATAAATCCAACAGCTGTCCCTTTATCTATAGTGACTGCCCTGTTTCTGCTTTTATAGAAAGCACAGTTTAAAAGGGGGCGAGAAAAGAGTTTCCTCTTTGCTATGAATGAAATAGGAGGTTTTTCACCCTCTCTCATACTGCAATCAAGATAATTGCAAACAAGCCACAGGTCTCCACTACCTGGCTCTGATATGTGTATCTCTTTTATTATGGCTTTTAAAAATAACAGCTAGAGACATATTGCCTGGCCCATTACAGCCAGATAAAAGCAGTGCTGTAGTTAAGGCTGAGCTAAGTTTTGCACTTGAAGCAGGGATTGTAAAGACAAGAGCCCCAGGGCAGACAGTACCTTTTAATTTGAAATTAGATGGGAAATACATCAGAAAGACAACAGACCATGGAAGGTGAGGTCGTCTGGGAAGAGTATTCATGGGGAGAGCAGGAGGTAAATCCTGATATTTGGATATACTCTGCACAAGCATAGCACTTTGTACCCAACTCCCACCACATTTTATAGAGGTGACTGTGTTACTCCTGTTTTATAGATGTAGAAACAGGGGCACAGAGACTGAAGTTGATGTGTGTGAGATCACACAGTAAACATAGTGGCAGAGCAAGAACCAGAACCCAAAGCCCCTGCTACCCAATCTCCCACTCTAATCTCTAGTGAGCTTTGCTTTCTGCAAAGGTACGATAGTAGGTACTAGATAATATTAGTTCTGATGGTACCACCAATGATCACAAGTCAAGAAAATGCTACTTAATATCTCAGAGCAAACAGTAAAGTCACAAGGTTTTCTGGGAAAAAAATCCTGCTGTTTGAACTTCTAGGATGCTTTTTAAAAAATACTTATAGGCAGACAAATAATTCTATTTATCTGAGCCCTGCTACAATCAAGTACTACAACATAAAACCAATACTGGTCTGAGATCTGCTATTCTTGGAGATCCCACATGCATGTGCACACACATAAAATCATAGAAGTAAGTGTAGGAATGGAAGGGACCTTGAGAGGTCATCTATTCCAGTCCTCTGCACTCATGGCAGGACTAAATAATGGCTCGGCCATCCCTGACATGTGTTTGTCTAACCTGCTCTTAAAAACTTCCAGTGACAGAGATTCTACAACCTCCTTAGGCAATTCATTCCAGTGCTTAACTACCCTGACAGTTAGGAAGTTTTTCCAAATGTCCTACCTAAACCACCCTTGCTGCAATTTAAGTCCATTGCTTCTTGTCCTCAGAACAAATTTTCATTCTCCTCCTTGTAAAAACTTTTTATGTACTTGAAAACTGTTGTGTGCCCCCTCAGTCTTCTCTTGTCCAGACTAAACATACTAATTTTTTTTAAATCTTCCTCAGAGGTCATGTTTTCTAGACCTTTAATAATTTTTATTGCTCTTCTCTGGACTTTCTCCAATTTGTTCACATCTTTCCTGAAATGTGGTGCCCAGAACTGGAGACAATACTCCAGTTGAGGCCTAATCAGCGTGGAGTAGAGTGGAAGAATATCTTCTCGTATCTTCCTTACAACACTCCTGCTAATACATCGCAGAAGGATGTTCGCTTTTTTTGCAACAGTGTTACACGGTTGACTCATATTTAGTTTGTGATCCATTATGACCCCCAGATCCCTTTCCACAGTACTCCTTCCTAGGCAGTCATTTCCCATTTTGTACGTGTGCAACTGATTGTTCCTTCCTAAGTGGAGTACTTTACATTTGTCCTGATTGAATTTTGTCCTATTTACTTCAGACCATTTCTTTAGTTTGTCCAGACCATTTTTAATTTTAATCCTATCCTCCAAAGAACTTCCAACCCCTCCCAGTTCGGTATTGTCCACAAACTTCGGAAGTGTACTCTCTATGCCATTATCTAAATCATTGATGAAGACACTGAACAGAACCAGACCCAGAACTGATCCCTGCAGGACCCCACTTGATATTCCCTTCCAGCTCGACTGTAAACCACTGGCACCAACCCTCTGGGAACCGTTTTCCAACCAGTTATGCACCCACCTTATAATAGCTCCATCTGGGCTGTATTTCCCTAGATTGTTTATGAGAAGGTCATGCAAGACAGTATCAAAAGCCTTACTAAAGTCAAGATATACCACATCTACTGCTTCCCCCCATCCACAAGGCTTATTACCCTGTCAGAGAAAGCTATTGGGTCGGTTTGACGCAATTTGTTCTTGACAAATCCATGTTGACTGTTACTTATCACTTTATTCTCTTGTAGGTGTTTGTAAAATGATTGCTTGATTATTGGCTCCATTATCTTTCCAGGTTCTGAAGTTAAGATGACTGGTCTGTAATTGCCCTGGGTTGTCCTTATTTCCCTTTTTATAGCTTGACACTATATTTGCCTTTTCCAGTCTTCTGGAATCTCTCCCATCTTCCATGACTTTTCAAAGATAATCACTAATGGCTCGGATATCTCCTCAGCCAGCTCCTTGAGTGTTCTAGGATGTATTTCATCAGGCCCTGGTGACTTGAAGACATCTAACTTCTCTAAGTAATTTTTAACTTGTTCTTTCCCTATTTTAGCCTCTGATCTTACCTCATTTTCACTTGCATTCACTATGTTAGATGTCCAAGCACTACTAACCTTTTTGGTGAAAACTGAAACAAAAAAGTCATTTCACATTTCTGCCATTTCCACCTTTTCTGTTATTGTTTCCCCCCCTCATTGAGTAACAGGCCCACCCTGTCCTTGGTCTTCCTCTTTCTTCTAATGCATTTATAAAATGTTGTCTTGTTACCCTTCATGTCTCTAACTACTTTAATCTCATTTTGTAGCCTGGCCTGTCTAATTTTCTCCTAGCATGCTTGTGTTGTTTGTTTATATTCATCCTTTGCAATTTGACCTAGTTTCCACATTATGTAGGACTCTTTTTTGATTTACAGATTATTGAAGATCTCCTGGTTAAGCCAGCGTGGTCCCTTGCCATACTTCCTATCTTTCCTACACAGTGGGATAGTTTGCTCTTGTGCCCTTAATAATGTCTCTTTGAAAAACTGCCAACTGTCTAAAACTGTTTTTTCCCCTTAGACTTGCTTCCCATGGGATTTTACCTACCAACTCCCTGAGTTTGCTAACATCTGCCTTCTTGAAATCTACTGTCTTTATTCTGCTGTTTTCCCTCCCAACATTCCTTAGAATCATGAACTCTATCATTTCATCTGATGAAGTGAGCTGTAACTCACGAAAGCTTATGCTCATATAAATTGGTTAGTCTCTAAGGTGCCACAAGTCCTCCTTTTCTTTTTGCGAATACAGATTAACACGGCTGCTAACATCTCATGATCACTTTCACCCAAGCTGCCTTCCACTTTCAAATTCTCAACCAGTTCCTCCCTATTTGTCAAAATCAGATCTAGATCAGCCTCTCCCCTGGTAGCTGTCTCCACCTTCTGAAATAAAAAAATGTCTCCAATGCGCATTCCAAGAACTTGTTGGATAATCTGGGCCCTGTTGTATTTTCCCAGCAGATGTCTGGGTAGTTGAAGTCGGCCATCACCACCAAGCCCTGTGCTTTGGGTGATTTTGTTAGATGTTTTAAAAAAAGCCTGATCCTAGTAAGGCAGGTCTGTGGTAAACCCCTACCATGATATCACCCTTGTTTTTTTATCCCTTTTTTACTTACTCAGAGACTTTCAACAAGCCTGTTTCTTATTTCCATCTCAGACTCAATCCAAGTATATCCATCTTCGATATACAAGGCAACACATGCTCTCTTTTTTCCCAGCCTGTCCTTCCTGAGCAAGCTGTACCCTTCTCTACCAATATTCTAGTCATGGGTATTAGCCCACCAAGTCTCTGTGATGCCAACTGTGTCATACGTGTGATTATTCACTAGTATTTCTAGTTCTTCCCATTTATTCCCCATACTTCTTGCGTTAATATGCATCTAAGATACTGATTTGATTTCCCCCCCACCCCATGTTCTCTCTTGTCTCTCCTTTATCCCTGCTATCACAGCCCATGCTCCCTACAGATTCCAACCCTTCTCCCAAGTCTCCATGTTTTTGATTTACCTGTGGGCTTTTGTTTCCTGCCCCCACTGAACCTAATTTGAAGCCCTCTTCATGAGGTGGACCCATCTCTGCTCAGCATTCCTTCTTCCCAGAACAGCATCCCATGGTCAAGGAAGCCAAAGCCCTCCTGATGACACCATCCCCGCAGCCAGCCATTCGCCTCCAGGATGCATCTGTCTCTGGCTAGGCCCCTACCTTGACTGGAAGGATCAAAGAGAACACGACCTGTGCTCCCAACTCCTTCCCCCTTACTCCCAGATCCTGGTAGTCACTTCTGATCTGCTCAGAGTCACACCTCACAGTATCTTTAATGCCCATCTGGAGGAGTAGCATTGAGTAGTAGTCAGAGGGCTAGATGATCCTCAACTGCTCTTGTATTGCGCAGTGATATTATTGCTCTGTTGTTTCATATCTGTTGCCTTAAAAGCTATTGGTGTGATTAGTTGTCGTAAGTATAACAGAGATAGTGTGGTCCAGCAGATAGGTTACTAGACTGGGAGTTAGGAACCCTTCATTCTACCTCCACTCCTGACACTGATCTTGATCAAATCATATATCTTCTCATCCCTCCCATCCTTCATCTATTTAGACTGCAAAGTCTTCAGGTCAGGGACTATGTCTCACTATGTATTTGTCCAGCACCTCACACAATGGGGCTTTAACATCATTTGGAGACTCCAGACGTTACTTTAATACAAATAATTTTGCTACAATATTTGAAAGAAGCTTTAAAATATCTGTTGATACTTACATCTTGCATGTGTACAACTAGCATCATTTCACTCTACTTCTTAATAGGTCTTTTTAAAAAAAGGAGAAATAAAATGCTTTGTCATATACAGCTAGCCTTATTCTACATGAGATATGGCACCAGCACATACGGTACAGTATTTGCAGACAGAGGATGGTATAAATTCACTGCTTTGCAGACACCAGTTAGAGCAAGAGGCTGTAATAAGCTCCATAATGAGACAATATCAAAATGCCTTTGGTAAAGGCTGTTTGTTTTTGCAGTTAAAAAAAATGCCCTGAAACCTAGCTGCTGATTCATTTTCAGAAATAAGCTACAGAAAATAATGTAATCTCTTTCTGCAAGTAAAGCACATTAGCACCAATCAGTTGAATTGATTTGCTGGCTTTAAATCTCACTCATAAAGGACAGAAGGTTAAATAAATAAAATGCCTTATGTTTAAATAGCAGCAGCAGTGTACAGGAAGAGCTTTTATCTCATGCAGATGGTTGTGTAATGATGGGAAAATACCAACAGCAGAAACAATTGTGCTATGTAAATCATCTGATCCCAACTAACTTCAAAGAGGCCAGGATTTCACTCTTTACCTTTAGCTCTGTCTCCTACCTACTTAGGACCTAGTGCTGCACCAACTGAAGCCAATGGGAAAGTTGCTATGGATTTGGATGGTGCAGAGAGGAACGATGGTCCAGTGGTTTGTGAAGCAGAGACTTGAACCCAAGTCCTAGACTAGGGAGACTTCGGTTTAATTCCTGGCTCTGACACAGACTTTTTGTATGACTTTAGTCATTTAGTCTCTGTGTGCCCCAGTTCCCCATCTGTAAAATAGGGATATAATAGCGTTTTCCTACCTCACGTGGGTTCCGTGATAAATACATTAACAGATCATGAGCTGCTCAGATACTAGGGTAATAGAGGCAATATAAGTACCCAAGATAGATAGGGTTAGGTTTTTACAACACATGTAGAACACAGCATGGTATAGTGGATAAAGCAGAGGACTGGGAGGACCTGAGTTTTATTCAAGACTGTCACTGATTTTTTGTGTGACCTCGGGTACTTCACTATTTTTCTAGGGCATTTCTAGGGTACACCCACTGTCATAATATCAAGGTGACTTTGCCTGTGCCTCAGTTTCCCCATCCTTAAAATGGACATAGTAAACATATGCCTACTTGTCATGCACTTGGAGCTCTTCAGATGAAAGAGAGCATATCCATGAAGGTATTATTTAATAGCAAACAGATGCATGTAGTCACTGAATGGAAGACTGAAGGAGGACTGGTGACATCTGATTGGTTGATGTACTGTGCATTAATTCTCAAGAAATCCCAGGAACAGCTAAATGTTGCATAGCTCAACTCTGGCCGTTTCTCACTACCAAAGCCAAGTCTTCATGTCACATAGCTGCTCTTGCCTAGCTGGCAGGGGAGGGGACCAGTCCTATTCAACATATAAAAATGATACATGCATACAAATAGGATAATCATATTCAGTACATTATAACCTTTCCAATGATATCTCACATGACCTATCTTGCATAAAATACATCATAATTATGCCATACTCATATCATAATAATATCACTATAACGAATACGGGATGCAGTGTGACAGTAAGGCTAACATTTAGTCACAGGTATTTTAGTAAAAGTCATGGACAGGTCACGGGCAATAAACAAAAACTCATGGCCCTTGACTGTCCATGACTTTTACTAAAAACACCCCTGACTAAATCTTAGCTTCCCAGGGGACCCCCCAAGTCCAGCTGCACCAGCTGCTGCTCAGGTGGTTCCTGGGGCCACGCTCCAGCTGTTAGTCAAGCCAATCTGGGACCGCTGCTCAGGCAGTCCCTGGGGCCAGCCGCACCAGCTACTGTACGTCAGCAACACTGACGTCAGCAACACTGGCCGCTGCAGCTGCGGAATTTCACAGATGTCGCGGAAAGTGACAGAATCCGTGACTTCTGCGACCTCCATGACACACTTGCAGCCTTATTTAAAGGTGAGTGGGGTGTGTGGCCATGCATGTCAAATAGCTGGGCATTCGCTAGAATAGGAGGAATTTAAATACCAGGGTGTATTTGCAGTACTTTGCCAGGAGCTGTTACTGAGGCACCAGCCCTGGGGTGTTGACAGTACACTAAATAAAATACTGAGAGGTCAGTACAGTGGGCAATCCAGCGCAAGCTGATCCAGGGTGTCCTCCCCATGCCCAGAATCATTATTCTGGGAAGTTTACTTCTCAGATCCCTCCTTTGTGCTCTTATAGACTCATAGATATTAAGGTCAGAAGGGACCATTATGATCATCTAGTCTGATCTCCTGCACAATGCAGGCCACCGAATCTCACCCACCCACTCCTGCAATAAACCTCTCACCTATGTCTGAGCTACTGAACTCCTCAAATTATGGTTTAAAGACTTCAAGGTGCAAAGAATCCTTCAGCCAGTGACCCATGCCCCATGCTGCAGAGGAAGGCGAAAAACCCCCAGGGCCTCTTCCAATCTGCCCTGGAGGAAAATTCCTTCCCGACCCCAAATACGGCGATCAGCTGACCCCTGAGCATGTGGGCAAGATTCACCAGCCAGATACCCAGGAAAGAATTCTCTGTAGTAACTCAGATCCCACCCCATCTAACATCCCATCACAGGCCATTGGGCCTATTTACCATGAATAGTTAAAGATCAATTAATTGCCAAAATCATGTTATCCCATCAAACCATCTCCTCCTCTAAAGAGAAGCATTCTCAACCTAGCAGAGAAGAGGAGAAGGAAAACAAAGAGGAAAGATATTGCAACCAGAACTGTCCTGGGGGCGCAGGAAAGAAATTGGACCGGGCTAAGAGCTGGAATTTCAGTAGGAGTTTCCCTGAGGCTCTTTTGAAAGTCAGTTGGAGTCATAGAATCATAGAATAGAATATCAGGGTTGGAAGGGACCTCAGAAGGTCATCTAGTCCAACCTCCTGCTCAAAGCAGGACCAATCCCCAATTTCTGCCCCAGATCCCTAAATGGCCCCCTCAGGGATTGAACTCACAACCCTGGGTTTAGCAGGCCAATGCTCAAACCACTGAGCTATCCCTCCCCCCAGGAGTCTTTATTTATAGAGCTTTTTCTGACTTTCGTCACCGTGGTATCTTGGAGCTTCAGACATTAGTGGTTTAGCCTCCCACCACCTCTCTGAGGAAATGTATTGCCATCCCTTTTACAGGTAGGGAAATGGAAGCACAGATATTATAAGTGACTTGCCCAAGGTCACATAGGAAACCAGTGTCAAAGCCAGAAACTGAACCCAAATCTTCTGACTCCCAAACAAGTCCATCCTTCCACCTCTGTCTATTAATTTACTGCACATTGGTAAAGATGCTCTGATATTATACTGCACCCATTTCATAGATTCCAAGGCCAGAAGGGACTGTTGTGATCATCTAACCTCCTGTATAGCATAAGCCATAGAACTTCCCCAAAATAATTCCTAGAGCAGAGCTTTTAGAAAAACATCCCATCTTGATTTTAAAATGGTCAGTGATGGAGAATCCACCATGAACCTTGATAAACTGTTCTAATAGTTAATTACTCTCACTGTCAAAAATGTACACCTTATTTCTGGTACGAATGCCTTATTTCCAGTCTATGATAAATAAGCTCTTCCTGATCTCAAATTAACACCCTGCTAGGCTTTGGGTCAGTAACAGTGTGGGGTTTTTTTTCCTCTGTTAATTTTGAGTTCCAATGTGTCAAAAATCTCTAGGATCATGTGCATTGAATTGTTCATCTGCTGTGGTTGATCTTCCCCAGACCATGACCCCTTGTCTCCTCCAAACTGCTGCCGCAGCTGCCAAGCACTTGATGAATACAGCTAGTACTCTGGAAAGCAGAGATGCCTTGTATTCACCAGAAGTGTTTTTTACCAAGTAAAATAATGTTTTTTATCACCCCGTAAGAAACTAATTAGTCCCAGTTTAAGGCATTTTCTATTTAAAAAAGAACTGTTTAATTAATGCACACCACATTACACTTAGCTTTAGTGACACATTCAGAGTGTGGTTACATACGGCTGTTTCAATGAGGTTAAAGGACTCCGTTTCTCTTTCAACCCTATTGCAACAGACTATTTCAATTTTTCCTGCTCCTTTTTGGAGTAACATTAAGGATACTGTGGAATGTGCTGTGCCCCCAACCAGAGAGCATCACTCCAATATCTTTTGCTCCCCGTGTGTTTCCAAGGCCAGAGTTTTGCCTGTGTTTTAAACCTAGTCTGGTTTAAAACAAAACAAAACCCATCCCCCTCAGTTGCGATGGCAGCCTTTTTAGTTCTCTCTAGTCTTTAAAAACAATCTGTTGACTGCTAGAGATGAACGTTTGCACCTAGTTTCTAACGGCGCCCTTGTGTGAGGCAGAAGCGCTGTGGGAGCTGCAGAAGCGGCCGCTTGACAGCATCCTTTCATGAGCTGCAGCAGGCAGAGATTTATACAAGGTGTCTCTGTGCAGGAACTGACAGATCAATGACAGCAGGAAGGTCACCCTTTGAATTCCTTATGACTATCGCTGCTCAGTGCAATTGCTGTGCACCAGTGGAAAGCAATGAAGAGGGGCACAGCTATTTATGGTGAGGAAGGGATGGGGTAGGCTGCCATTCTCCAATAGCTATGCTCAGCAAAGTCTCATTAAAAGAACTTTCGGCGCTCCATAACCCTTTAGAGGTTTTCTCCCCACAGAGAGGCAGCCTCTCCCAGAGAGCAAAGCCCTGAGATAACAGATTTCAAAACACCCCCTTTGCGGGGTTTCTTTCCCCCAGGTGTTCCTGTTGGGCTAAGGCGAGAGGAGCAGGCTGAGCATTCCCTCTGTCTGGGAGGGACCACCACTGGCACCTCCCTCCCTAGCGCCGCCTCTCCCATGTTCTGAGAGAAGGAGGTTGGTTCGTATCCTGTCCGCTTTCTCAGAACTCTTTCTGATTGGCTATGGGAGGGGGAAGCCCCACCCACACTGCAAAACTCCAGTCTAGGACTACAGAAGGAAGGAGCAGCCCAGGGTCTTCTCAGAACACCAACCACCTTCCTCTCACGCAGCGGCTGCCTGCCTGGGTCTTTGCAGCAAAACCCAGGCATGGCCCCAGAGACTCCCCTCTGCAGCCGTAATATGCGAGTACACTTCACTGCAGCAAATGGTCAATGATAATGAAAGGCAAAAAGGTTAAAACTGATCGAGATTTAAAGCCACACAGCACTTTGCTAACCAATGGAACTCATAGCCACAACATATAATTAAGGTCAAGAGTTTAGCAGGACCCACACAGGAATTAGATCTTTATAGCAATGAGAACATCCATAGCTGTACTGGGTCAAGGGGGAAGGGATACATCAGTAAATGCATGCTTCAGGGCAGGAACTACCTACTCACTGATGAGGGTCAGGAAGCAAACTTCCCTGAGAGATTGGTTATTCCACAATTGTCCACTATGTGTTAAAGAGACTCGGCAATAAACATCCAGAGCATATTTGCATCAGAAATGTGTGTGTGTGCCTATCTTGACAGCTGAGGGAGTTAAGAAGTTGTCCAATTAACAATACCGCATTACTGAGGAGACCAGCACTCAGCACCACAAAGGGCGGTATCTGTGAGGTGCTAAGCACCTCCTGAAAGGAAAAGAGGGCTCTCTACAGCTCTGGGGAGGTGCTCCTCACCTCTCCGAATCAGGCCTCTAAGGAATACCCAGTGCAACTGCTGCAGCAACTGACTTGCAAGCAAAAATCTAGGCTGAAATAAGTCAACATAGACCAGTCACTGAACAGTTTTTACTGATGTACAAATGGAAAGTGCTGGTAATTTGCAAACAAAGAAAGGGGCGAAATTAATGGAACAAACTGTTCTCTGCAAAGTGTTACATGTAGCGCCTGTTATTATGCATTAGTACAGCACCCAGCACAAGGGGATCTGTGTCTCAGCTGGGGCCTCAGGCCCTACTGTAATGCAAACAGCAGTTTAACTGCATCCCAGTCAAAATGAATGTGTTCTGCGATCTTTAGGAGTGTTTTAATGGGAACACTGTCACTGCTGTTTGGCAACATATTTAAGGAGCTATAGCAGCATTCAAATATTCGTGTAATTACTCTGTGACTACATGGCATGTATCCGGTGAGTAGCTTTCTAATTTCATTCTTGTCCATTACAAGGGAATTACATTTGAAGTTTTCAAGTAGCCATAAATAACGTGGGATTTGCATCCGCTCTCATGATAGGACATTTTCATTTGCCTGGCAGAAATGACCCCTGGGTTACCTTTTAACTTACCATGTAGCATTTCAGCTATGCACTTTAAAGAGCTATTTGATCTCAAGCTATTTAATAATCACTCTTCTGGGCTCAGTGCAGACAGACAGACCCCTCCATATGGCCATGCATTGAATATGGTCATAATTCCTGCTTTCCAAGGGCTGTATCATGACATTAGTTTTTACCATGAACTCACCACTGAAATCGATGAGGAATTAATGGCACACTGAGGCCAAGTTCTGGGCCACAAGCCCTGCATGACTCACACCTTAGCCTTCTGCCCTCCTCTCCCCAGCAGTGCAAATCTTCAAGCTGTGCCAGTGGACTCCATATACAGTAATAGCTTTGTTATCTGGCATGTTGGGGGAATGGGGCGTGCCAGTAAGTCAAAAATTCTCGTTAACTAAGAGAGAGGGAGTTTGGGTGGGGAGGGGGCTTGGGGCAGCGGGTTGTGGCGTGGGAGGGTTTTTGGGTGCTGGATCCGGGCAGCACTCACCTCAGGTGGCTCCCTACAAGTGGCAACATGTCCCCACTGCTCCTAGGTGGAGGAATGGCCACGGGGGCTCCATGCACTGCCCCCACAGCTCCCATTGGCTGGGGACCACAGCCAATGGGAGCTCCAGGGGCGGTACCTGCAGGCAGAGGCAGCGCGCAGAGCAGCCTGGCCATGCCTCCGCCTAGGAGCAGCAGGGACATGTTGCCTCTTGCGGGGAGCCACCTGAGGTGAGTGCCGCCCAGATCCAGCACCTCAACCACCTGTCCTAAGCCCCCTCCCGCACCCAAACTCTCTCCCAGAGCCCAGGTGCTGTACCCCCTCCCTAAATGCTAGTTTCTAGAGCTTCCCAGTTGGTAAAGTGCCAGATAACACAGCTTTTACTGTATCATGCTCACCAAAAGCTTTGTTACTGCCTTGCATTGGAAGCGGTGCAGAGCTGCCCCATGCATAGATTTTAGGGCCAGAAGGAACCATTATGATCATCTAGTCTAACCTGCAGAACTAAGGCCATAGAATTTCACCCACGTCAAGCATAGGTGCCAACTTCTACTGGCGCTGGTGAGTGCTCAACCCCTGTCTGTCCCCGGCCCTGCCCCAACTTCACCCCTGCCCCGCCTCCTCCAGCCCCCATTCCAACCCCTTCCCCAAAGTCCCCACCCCAACTCTGCCCCCTCCCTGCCCCTATTCCTACTCCTTCCCCAAATCCCCGCCCAGGCCCTGCCTCTTCCCCGCCTACTCCTCTGAGCGTGCCAAGTTCCCACTCCTCCCCTCTTCCTCCCGGAGTATGCTACAGCTGTTTGGCGGTGGCAAGCGCTGGGAGGTAGGTGGAGGAGAGGAGATGCGGAGCACTCAGGGGAGGAGGAAGTGAGGTGGGGTGGGGGGAGCGGGAAGGGGAGCTTGGCTGCCGGTTGGTGCAGACCACCCACTAATTTTTCCCCATGGGTGCTCCAGCCCCAGAGCACCCACGGAGTCGGCGTCTATGACGTCAAGCCCATAACATAAGCCTATAAAGCCCATAGTAGGAGCTCTGGGTTGCACTGTGCCTCAGGATAGCACAGTTCACCCTATGCTACTCTGCGCAGGGCACCAAGTGCAAGGTGTGTGTCATGGCCTCACCTCCATCCCGCCCACATTCCCCAGCAGCAGGAACGAGACTTCCATAAAGGGGAATGCAGTGACTGCAACTGCAGTTGGGCCCAGCCTTGGGGCATATGGGATGAGGTGAGAAGAAATGTTCCTACCTCTTGTACACAGAGGGAAGGACCAGCCTAGAGCTGACTGAAAGTCGGAATTTCCGTTCTGTGGGAAATTCCAAAATTCTAAAAAAAGATTGCTCCCTTTTTGGAACGAAATGGAAATTTCTCAGTTTCCCACTAAAGGGGAATCCAAACCCCTGCCCACCCCAAACACTTTGTTTCCAAATAATGTTTTGCTTAAAGAAGTTGAGTCTGGGAGCCCAAACTCCAAGGCTCCCCGACTCCACATCACTCTTGGTTTATGGACACGGAGCTAAAGAGCTCTGGAGTTCTGTCTCTGAGGCAGTCCATCCGGCAGGACTTCCCCAGAGCTGCAGTCACTGGAAGCTCTAGGACAGTCCATGTGGTGGGGCAGCCCCATTGCCACAGACCCCAGAAGCCTGAGTACCCTTGTTTCTGAAGCCTGCTTGCGTTTCACTGGAAGTTCATCAAAACCAATGTGCTTCCACAAAACATTTCGGTTTCAACAAATTGTTATTTTCCGCTGAAAGACTTCAGTCAGGATATTCCTGACCTGCTCCAGACCAGGCATATCAGGCAGATGGAGGGCCAGACTGTCTTGATTAGGTGGGGGCAGGGACAGTCAGGGAGGCTAGCAGAATTTGGCTGCCTTTAGAATTTGATCATCTGCATTAATAGCCTAATTGACAGAGTCAAGCAATTCAAGGAGATCTTTCCCCAGGGCACTGCACACAGTGCAAGGGAGTCATTTAATCGTTGTGACAGCCCTGCACATTCTAACAGGCACCCAACACTTTCCCAGCTTCTCTCCCGCCAAGGCATTTACATACACAGACCCTGGTTTAACTGAGATTTCAACTTGTAAATTCTGAACCTTCAAGCTTTGCAATCTTCTGGTTATCAGAAAGTTGCCAGTGTTAGCAAATGTCTCTCTGCCAGTGTTTATTACTTTATTGTCCTTTTATGATGCAAAGCCTTTATCTTCTAGGCTTTACACCACAACACGGGATTGGCAATGGATTAGTTCATTTTCTTGAGTAATTTCTTAATTATCAGAGCTGGCCATACATTAGTGGGGGAGAGGGAAGGAATCTATTAATGTTTCTCAGTGATTTGGGGGGATAATATTATTCAGACTGCTGCTGGTGATCCACCAAAAAGTTTGTGAACTTCAGTACAGATCTGAAAATTTGTACCTGGAGTTTGTTATCCATTATTCTTCTGGTTAAGGAGGCTCAATCGTCTGGGAGCAGAAATATCATGTGGTTTAGATGACAAAGCTACAGAGAAAGGATAATCTAGTGATTAGAGCACACCAGTACTCAGCCCTGCCTGCCACAGACTTCCTGTGAGATTTTGGCAAAGTCACTTAGCCTCTCCGGACCTCCATTCTCCATCTATACAATGAAGACTTAATGATAATTATTTCTATTGCAATAGCATCTAAGGTCCCACAGGGGGATCAGGATCCCATTATAGCAGACAACAAACAAGTCACAGAGACAGCCCCTGCCCCAGAGAGTTCACAAGCTAAGATTTAGACAAGACACGGTGAAGAAACAGGTGGAAGGACAAGTTTGTAGCAGACCTAAGTTAGTCATCAGAATGTTCTCAGCCATCACAAGCCTAAACACTATTTAGCTCTGATAAAACTGTATCTAGCTCAAAAACTTGTGGTTGTACTAGTAGAAAGTCATACAGTGTTGATATAAAAACTCCACGCAATGGAGAATTTATCACCCCCTATTAGCAAGCTGGTTAGAGACCCTCCTTTAGAAATTTTCATCTTGTTTCACATTCAACTCCCAGCAACTGGATCTTGTGACACTTTGGTCTGCTGGGTGAAAGAGCCATCTAGCACCAGATATTCTCTTTAATAAGATAAGCAGATTGAGCTCCTCCGAGCTCACTAATTTTTCAGTATCCATTTTTATCCAGAGATTTCCAAAGCATCTCCCATAGAAAGTGTACTTTTAACGCCTGATAAAGAGGAAACCGAGGCACAGTGAAACTAAACTTGCCCACAGTCACACAATTGGTGAGTGGCGGAGCAGGGAACTGAACTGAGGTCTTCAACTCCCAGGGTGGTGTCCTTGTTGCCGCCTTTGAAAGCAGTACATAAATCAGAACAAGAGTTGTCTAGTTTCCCAGTTGTCAAATCTATTTTTCCTCCTTACAGTAGAAGGTAGAAGTTTACTGTACGCTTCAAGGTTGTTAGAAGAAATGAATCCCTTCTGGTAAGTGTTGAGTTCACCACCTCACTTATCTCAATCATATGCCACATGCGCCATTTATAATTCAAGCAAATATCATGGAGATCATGATCCAAGTAAACTGTGCAATCAGAGAACCTCTTGCTGCCCACCTCTGACCACACACCTTGCTCTTAGACCTGATGGCAGAATCTTCTCTTTTCTCTCTCTCTCTCTCTCTCACTACAAATTTAATCATTAAAATCAATCAGCTGAAAACCCCAGGCTTTTGTCACCACAAAAGCAGACAATTCAAGTGAGCTCTATCTTGGGGCTATTCTGGAAACTGAAGCTAATGGAGAGTGCAGCGAGTCATCTACTGATGGGACGTTATACCAGGACCACAGCTGGTGCGCCACACGTAGCTGAACACAATTTATTGGGGAAGAGTCAATGTGGCTTTTGTAAAGGGAAATCATGCCTCACCAATCTGTTAGAATTCTTTGAGGGGTCAACAAACATGTGGACAAGGGCAATCCAGTGGATATAGTGTACTTAGATTTTCAGAAAGCTTTTGACAAGGTCCCTCAACAAAGGCTCTTAAGCAAAGTAAGAAGTCATGCGATAAGAAGGAAGGTCCTCTCATGGATCAGTGTGTGGTTAAAAGACAGGAAACAAAGGGTAGGATTAAATAGTCGGTTTTCAGAATGGAGAGAGGTAAATAGTGTTGTTCCCTAAGAATCTGGACTGGAACCAGTCCAATTCAACATGTTCATAAATGATCTGGAAAAAGGGAATAAATAGTGAGTTGGCAAAGGTTGCAGTTGATACAAAATTCCTTAAGATAGTTAAGTCTGATGCAAACTGAGAAGGGTTGCAAAGGGATCCCACAAAATTGGGAGACTGGGCACCAAAATGGCAGATGAAATTCAATGTAGATAAATGCAAAGTAATGCACACTGGAAAACATAATCCCAACTATACCTACAAAATGATGGGGTTTAAATTAGCTGTTACCACTCAAGAAAGAGATCTTGCAGTCATTGTGGATAGTTCTCTGAAAACATCCACTCAATGTACAGCAGCAATCAAAACAGCTAACAGAATGTTAGGAACCATTAGGAAAGGGATGGATAAGACAGAAAATATCATAATGAATTTATATAAATCCATGGTACGCCCACATTATCAATATTCGTGGAGTTCTCAGACTCAGAGACTTTAAGGTCAGAAGGGACCATTGTGATCGTCTAGGCTGACCTTCTGCACATTGCAGGGCATAGAACCTCCCCCACCCACTCCTGTAATAGACCCACAACCTCTGGCTGAGTTACTGAAATCCGCAAATCATGATTTAAAGACTTCAAGTTACAGAGGAATCCACCATTTACCCTAGTTTAAACCTGCATGTGGCCCGTGCCCCATTCTGCAGAGGAAGGCAAAAAAAACCCAGGGTCTCTGCCAATCTGACCCTGGGGAACATTCCTTCCTGACCCCAAATATGGTGATCAGTTAGACTCAGAGCATGTGGGCAAGACCCAGGACCCAGATACCTGGGAAAGAATTCTTTGTAGTAACTCAGAGCCCTCCCCATCTAGTGTCCCAGCACCAACCGTTGGGGATTTTTGCTACTGGCAGTCTTTTGTAGTTCCGCTAACCTGCTTACCAATCTCCCCCTCCAGCTGCAGTAGCCATGAAAGATCCAGTCCCTTATCTACAAGGTAAACCTTTTAAAATCAGATTCATCACCCCCAAAGCAACAGAGCTTCTCGCCTCTGCCCAGCAGACACCAACACCCTCAGCTGTTGTGTCTTCCTCATTTTGTAATATTGTCTCCCTGCATTTGCCTTGCTCTAAAAGAAGAAATAGCTGGATTTCCAGCTTCCAAAGCTGCACTGCTGAGGGAGAATTTTGCATGGGTCCTTCAGCTACATACAGTCTGCAAATACAAGAGCCCTTGACAGTGTGAACAATGGACCTGCCTGTGCTTGTCCCTTCTATAATAAGAGAAAAGAAAACCAAAAACAATTCTCATTTACAGTTGTCATGGAGCGTTGTATGGGGAGAAAGAAAAGTGTCTCTCCGTGGCCATGTCTCAATTGTGTGCATGTGTGTGTGTGTGAATGCTCCAGAGACCAAGTCCCTTCCTAGAAGCAGATGCACAGCTGAGTACTTCAAGCAGCTGGAGGAAAGAAACAAGAAACTCCTTCCCCCTCCCGCCCTCCCCCGGAAATAGGGACACACATGAATAAAAGGTCAGATCAGGGTCCTAAAGAGAGCCTATTTCAAGGATGGTGAGTAGGAGGTAAGATTGTGAAACCCTAAGTGACTGTCTGGTTTTTGTTTGTTTATTTGTTGAGGGCTTTGATTTACAGTCCCTGTCTACTCCCAGAGAACATTCTTCTACTCACGCTTCCTGAAATGGGCTGGGCTTGCTGATCACAAGATTACCAACCTCTGTACTTACTGTATGTTGCACAACTTGCTGTACTGTAAAACGGTGTAAATACATGCAAAAGACTTTGCTCTCTGCTTTTCCCACTTGAAGAAAGTCCTGTGCCTTTTGAATCACACACTTGGTCCAAGATGAAGGTTGAATTTGCTCCTCTCTCTATTCCTTTAAAGAGAAGGCTTCAGACTGCTTCAGTAGTTCAGTGGGTCTTCAGTTTCCTGGGACTAGGTAAGATTTATTTTAATGTCTCTCTAGAGAAAAGTGCTATCCCAGCACCTTACAGAGGAAGAAAGAGCCTGTGACCCACATTACAGATGAGGAAACTGAGGCACAGAAATTAACCTCTCACATCAATACAATGGCAGAGCTGGGAACAGAGCCCTAGCCCACCAACGCCTATCAGGTAGCCACTGCACGATGCTGCCTCCTTACAGCGCGAGCAGCAATACATTTGTGCACAGGGAAGCTGCGGACGCCCCCACATCTCTCCCTTACCAGAATCTAAACATTCTGTAGGTTAGGAAAGCAGGATAGTACATCTCAGAATATGTTTAATAATAACGAAGAGGAGTGGAAAGTTAAGTCCTTTCTTTGGACACAAATGACGTTGCTCTTAATTTCGATACTGTGCCCAGATACGGGTGTGTTAGGAAAAGTCTGTCCTGCAGCCTGTAAATTGCATTTGCCGCTGCACTCTGCCTTGTTTCTGTTATCACCACCCAAACAGCATAGTCCCAGGATCTACTGAGCGCTCCCTTTCTGTGGCTTTGCCTTATTTAGGGATTTCTTTAAAAAAAACCCTGCAAGCTAAGAACAGAGACTTGGTGTAGTCTGCATCTCTGAGCCACTCTGCCCAGCCCCACTCCCACTTCTTATTCAGAGCTGGCCTCTAAATTAGTTATCCTTTCACCTCCTTAGGCTTGCCTTTTTGCTTGTCTAATTACACACGTGCTCGGTGTTACTCATAAAAATGCAACCCTGATGATCACAATGCCTGGATTCAAGTTAGTCATAGGAGCGTCTACAAAAATGCATTATGGCCGAAGGATGTAGAAGCTGGTCTGCCTGCACTGAGCAGCAGAGTTCTTTGTTTAGATAAACAAAACAAAAAAAAAAGGCAGTTTCCGAGGAAACCCAGCTTGGGCAAGGAACTCATTCAAAAGTTCAGAAGCTCAGAAAACCTATTATCATGCAGCTAACAGATTAAATTAAATAATAATGAAAATGAGAGGGAGAGACTTGCTGTTCTATTAAGGCAGTATTGTTCAATGGACAGAACGTGGGTGTGGGAGTCAGGAGATGTGGGGCCAGATTCTCAGCTGGTGTAAGGTCTGTTGCTTTATAGCAGTTCAAGATCTGGCCTCTAGGTTCAGCCACAAGAATAGGAATAAACTGGACCACTGTCCCACTGGCCAAGCCATTTAACCTCTCTATATCTCAGTGACTACGGGAAGTGGCTAACTTATTGTGGCAGATGCAATGTAACTGTGCCCTGGATACAAAGAGGCACAGCAGAGGTTCTTTGGGCAGAGAACTGGGGTCTTGCAGGGAATCCAGACCTGCAAGGAAAGCAAAGGCTGAGGTTTCGTTTTGTTGTTAACCCTCTGGCATGGCTACGTTTGGACTCAATGCTGTGTGATCCATAGCATCGGCCCCTTTATATTGTACCAGGCGCACCAACAGCCCCTAAAGCCGCCCTAACTGGACAATTAATCCTTCCCCTTTCCCTTGCATCTCTGAGGAATGCTTAGGTGGTGCAGAGCTGACCAGGCCAGCCCTACACCATCCCAGCATGTGTGGCGTTTCAATGCATGTCAGAGCACGGCTGGGCAATCGCTCTATTGCCTTGCACCTGCTCTAATTTGCCAAGTGCTGGTTTAATGTCTGTTGTAGCCTGGGGGATCCCAGGAATGCAAGGGAGGTGTACAGTTCCCTTTCCCCCTCCAGGTTCTGCACAGAATACAGCTCCACTGGACCCAGTATGTCTAGGTTCTGTTCAGGAAAGTCCCTCTCCCCCATTTATAAAATGATGGGCAACCTTCCTCCAACTGAGCTAAATAGCTCAATGATTGTAAAGCACTTGAAGTTCCCTCTGTAAGACGTGGTATATTTGAGGGTTTTAACAGCACATTGGTAGCCAAGTTGCACTTTAAGTACAAGTGGAGTTCTCTAATCAGTGACAGGAACAAGTTTTGCTCTTATTTCACGCTGATGTAAATCAAGAGCGACCCTGCTGAAATCAATAGAGTTATGGTGGTTTAGACCCGACAAGTGAACAGAATGAGCTCCCTTGACTTCCAAGGGGTTACTTCTGGATCACACGGTTGTAAGGATCGACCTGGTCAAAACTCAGAGTTTCAATTCTGAGAGAAATGCTGAAGTTTGTTATTGTTCCAAACTGAAATTTCTGGGGGGCAAGAGGGCGGGGAATCAAATAGTTGAAAAAGAAGTTGGTTTGGGGCTCAAACAAAAATGTTTTCTTTAGATTGTCACTTCATAGCTCATATTCTATATATAAATGTACATGCACATACACGCACACAAGCATCCCATACAAAAACCAAGGTGTTCCAAAAAAGTGTCAGAAGGGAACCGTTCAACATGGCTGAAATGCCGACAGTTTCACTCCCTCCCATTCCCCCCAAACAGAACGTTGTTGACATCAGAACTTTCCGCAGGAACACATCAGTTTTGACAAGCCAGCATTTTCTGATGGAAAAATATTCAGCCAGAAATTTTTTGATGAGTTCTATACAAGGACATTACCCTGTAAGGTGCTGTGTGCCTTACAGGGTACCACCCAAACTCACAAGATCAGGCTCTAAATGAGCAGAGTTTGGTCCCTGGCTGCTAATCTCTGGCCTAGAAAGGTTCAAGGTTCGGCCCTGAGATAAGGACTCTCCAAGGTACAGTCAATCTGTGCCAGGCATTTGCACAGACCTTTAGCTGGAGAGCCAGAAATCAGCCATTCAGCTTTACCTCCTCTGGTAGCTGTTGCTATGGTTATGCAAATGAACCAATGCAAGGAGAATGGGGCAGCTGGGAAGTAAGAGGAACCATTCTTTCTCAAGAGGGGTGCTGGATAGCTCAGCACATGAATGGCACAGCCAGATCCCAGGGGCTGGGCCAGCTCTGGGGGTAGAGTCTGCTGCAGTTTCTTTTTCAACAGGCAGACATGATCTGCATCTCCACGAGGCCGAGGTTGGGTCCTGGAAAAAGAGAAAGAGAGGCACGTGAGAGAGAGAGAGAGAGTGTGTGTGATGAACATTGAGGTCCTGCTTGCTTCAGAAGCAGAAAAAGCTTGGGAGGCACAAAGCTTGTGGGGGGAGCGTGTGAAAAAACAGTTTGCACCTCTCCCATCGGACGCTTACAGCCTCAAGGGCTGCCCTAGCATGTGCCTCATCTGCCTGGAGTTTTGCAGGGCTCCAGAATCAGCAGAACCCAGCTCCATTCTCATTTACCCCTCTGCCCCTTTCAGCCTGCCTCTGCTCCAGTGCCATGGCAATGGCGGTTCTGCGCCTGGACACAGGGGCATCTGCATCATGTGGATCCCCCCAATGCGTCCTGGCACTTATTCTATGACGCAAAACTTGGGGGAAGTGGTAAATGATGAAGAGGACAGGGCACTGATGCAGAGCGATCTGCATCGCTTGGTAAACTGCCACAAGCAAAAGACATTCATTTTAATACAGCTAAATGTGAGTGGATACAAAGACTGTAGGCCATACTTACACAATAGGGGACTCTATCCGGGAAGCAGTGACTCTGAAAAAGTTTTGGGGGCCCTGGTGGATAATCAGCTGAACATGAGCCCCTCATGATGCTGTAACCAAAAGAGCTAATGCGATCCTGGGATCCAGAAACAGGGGAACCTTGAGTAGGTATAGAGAGGCACTGTATTTGGCACTGGTGTGACTGCTGTTGGAACACTGTGTCAATTCTGGTGCCCACAATTCAAGAAGGATGTTGAAAAATTGGAGAGGGTGTAGAGAAGAATCACGAGATGCTTAAAGACTTAGAAAATGTGCCTTATAGTGATGGATCTACTTAAGCCTATATATTTTGTTTAACAAAGAGAAGGTTAGGAGGTTACTTGAGTACACCCTATAAGTACCAACCAGGAGAACAAATATTTCATAATGGGCTTTTCAATCTGGCACCTTATAAATGCTTATGATAATTAGTGTGTGATGTGCTATCTGGTGTGTTGGTGCATCACCCCCTACTGGATGGGATTAGAGCTACTAAATGTTGTCTTAGGCCCTATGCTGCTGAGAGACCTTCCTTTAGTTCACGCAGTAGTGCCAGAGAGTCAGCCCCAGTGGACACCGATGTCACTTTCAGAATCTGAAGAGCCTCCATTCATAAACCACCGTTCTTCCAAGTTAAAGACTAAATGGACAGATACTAAAATTTCAGGATCCGTTGGCATCTGGGCAGCTAGTTTTTCTGGGACATGAGCCCTCCTTTGACATAGACATAAGAGTCTCTCACCTTTGTTGCTTTCACTCCTCGAATAGGTTATTTAAAGCCATAAAAAGCCATTGTTGATGTTTCAAGAGGTTCAAAAGGAACCAGCTGAATTCTGAGGGAATCCACTACAAAGAATAACCACTAGGCAGCAGGAGCAGATGCTCACCCCAGCCCTAAAGACCATAATCATGTCTCCTACATGGCAGAGCAGAGCAGTAACCACTAAGATAACACACTCAGCAGTGAGACCCAGGAGGACAGCATCCTAGACAGCACCAGGGAAATTACACCTAGGAATCCAATACAGCAGTGTTACACAGTAACCACTAGGCATCAGGGCTGAGGCCAGAACACTTATAACTTGGCAGCCTAATGTCTAATGACAGGATCTTAGATTCTAGGGCAGGAATGAAAGCCCTGGCCTCTTGAATTCTGCACAACAGTAAATGCCAAGGGCTAGATTGTGTCTAACCCTAACCTGGTCCCACAGGCAAGGGAAGAATATGGATCCCTTTTGCGTGGTCACCTAAATGCTCAGGGGGGCAGAGTGGGCAGAGTCATGGCTCCATGATGTGTACACACACAAGCAAAAAATAGAGCCCCAGGAGGAATTATGCCTCTGTGCTCCCCGCTTCCCCATCTGGGGCAGTGCCCTGTTATGGGCAGCATGATCTAACCCAAAAGAGTTACAGGCACTGCAGCCTGGGCACCTTTAAGGGCTAGGCTCTAGACTCGGACAGAACTGCTGTATGGGAAACGCGAGTTCACTGCGGCATGTTTTACAAGCACATGCACTAGTAAGCTAGGGTGGAGTCTGGTGGGGTACGGCACCTATTCTGCCCAAATAATCTATTAACAAAAAAGACAACCACCTGAGTCTAAATAACAGGCATTAATCATCATGAGACATAACTGCAAGAATAAATCTAACTTTACTGACCAGCAACTGCTTCTGGCCAGGAAGACCACTGCCTCCTTGTAATATGTACTTTGGGCTGTACGCAATAAGATAAAAAGGTAATTAGATATTATGCAATTTTGCAGCCAGCTTGTTTGCATGGCTCAGAAGTGTATTAAGAGCATGGCCAATTTAATGTCGATATGGGGCTTTTGTACATCATCTTGTCCCCCAGCGCCTAATTTAGCTTTGGGTGCTGTTTTCACAACGTGTTATAAGCAGTCCATGCACATGAGTTGTGAAAGGTCATTTGTAATATTTAATTTCAACATGATTGTCAGGTTGAAAGGTCCTGGCTCATTCTACCCTGGATTATTACATGAGATTCCCATTGAATTCTGTGGAGCATCTGTAGCTCTGCAATGGTCTGGTCTATTTATTTTTTTGTGTACTGCATTTCTGTGTGCCTAGGCATCTTGTCTGCTGGAGGCCACTGTATTCAGTTTAGATGGATACACTCCAGCCTGCAGCATCTGCTCTAGGAAATTGCATAGTCCTATTTCAGCTCTATGCAGAGTTAGATAACATGGGGCTGCTAAAATGCTTATGCTAGGTCTACACTAGAGCTTATTTAATTGGTAGCACCTGTGCTTACAACTGCAGAGCTGTTTGTCAGTGTCTACAAGGCTTTGCAGTCATTTTGCCTGAAGATACGACTGCATTTTGTGCACGCAAAAAAAGAGAACCGCAGAGCAGTGCAGACGTCTCCTGGTTAAGAAAAACCAAACAAGAACGAGCTACAGTGATGTCAAGAGAGCACTGTATGTGACTCCTCTAGCAAGATGCATCTGAAATGAACTCAAGATGGCAATTACTGCCAGCCAACTGCTATAAGGGTGAAGATCTAGTATTCAGGGCATAAGATCCATCCACATACACCACAATTTCAGTGGAAGCCTGTTACACAGTACACAGGAGCCTGCAGCAGCATAAACTTGGAAGAAGTTCTTATGTTATCAATCACACCCTTACTGGGTCCTTACCTATGTGCCTGGGCCCAGTGACTGGTCGCATGACTAGATATGCACAGGACCACAATTTGGATTTTCTGGCAGAACTTTATATATGCTGATGATAGCACGTTATTTTTATTGTCTGTTGACTTCTTGAGCTTTGCTCTGAAGCTCAACAGCTCGGTAGTTTGTCCTCCTGCAGGAGAGCAGGAAAAGCGAGTGTTGTGTTTGGGCTGCACAGTGTAGAAC